>NC_135544.1:4663845-5863845 GCF_045843805.1 Urocitellus parryii
CCTGTTGCACTTTCCTTTGCTTTCAGGAGTATAATTTTTAAGAGCTTTGCAGAGATTTCTGTCAACTCCCTAGGGACTTCCTTCATGTTCTAATATTTCTCACCATCTGGAAGTGGAAAAATTTTTCCCGACATTTAACCAGAATTTTTATTCTCTACGTTATCCTCTCTGAGCTGCAAACATAATTGTCTCAAGGGTTTATGGCCAGGCATTTTGATTTTTTTTTTTTTAATTTGAGGGACCGTGATGATGACTCAGCTAATTTGGAACACAGAAGATTGTCTCCAAAGACCTTTTAAATACATAAACAAAAGCATTTTATTCCATTCCATTGCCCCTACTTAACCTTTTTTTTCTACCCCACTAAAAGGTTCTTCTCCCTCTTGTGTTCTTCAATTACTGAGCTGACACTTCTAAGCCTGGCCTCCTGCCTGGGTAACCTATATGGACAGCATTTAGTTCTGTGGGTCTTTGCCCATAAATCACTCTCCTCCTATATAAACATATATGTTCCTATTCTTTTCACTCCCTTATGTTATATTGTTCTGACATCAATATGCCCAGGCTTACATTCCAGATTATAGAGCAAAATCATCACAAAAATTTACAAGGATATTTTTCTCTTTTTACTCCATTTGGTCATTCTTTCATGGTCCTTTGTTGCTGCCAGCCAATGTCCTACCCATGAAATCCTTAATGTTTATCAATGCTCTTCTCTAATACTGGGAAAGTTAGGCAACCTAAGACCATAGCATTCATAAACAAGGAAAGACTTTATTTCTGCATAGTTCTGGTTGTGCTAGTGCTTGCTTGAGCTGTTATGTCCACTCAAGAATTTCATTCCAGTTGTATTGCACCATAAATAACAGAGCTCTTCCTTAAACACTTTATGGAAATCAATAATTTTACACTAGAGGAGCTGAATCCATAAAATCACCTTATGTAGAGAGACTTTCTTGAAAATTAAGAACCACTTTTTAACAATGAATAACATCTCCTAAATAAGCAGTCCAAGTTTCACATTGTGGTTTTTCTTTAAATGCAATAGGAATCTGGGTGTCCCTCCTGCTCTTATTTATAGTAAAGAAAAAGAATCCCAACACAGAGCAAAGCATCATTATGCCCAACCAGTGGAGGGTGTTCAGAAAAAAAGGGTAAGCATGAGATGGACTGGTTACTTACCTTCAGCAGGCTGTGAACCAATCGCGTGGTGGACGAGGTTTATGGGTTAGTGGACTGTGCCGGCAGTCACACCTCTGTGCTGTACCACCATCAGAGAAATACAGTCGCTGGAGTCAGCACAGGGCTCAGAGGTGCCTAGAGGCTTATATCATGTACTTCATGACTCCTCAAACTGTGAAGAAACAATTGGTTTATCCTAATAGCCATCTTATGGATGATCTATAAAATAGACTAACTGGACTTTGAAAAAAAATGGACTATCTAAAAGAAACCAGACCATCCAGAGCAGTTTCCAGACAAAAGCCCAGCCCATGGGACATCTTATGTACAGCTAGCACCACCTGGCCTTAGGACAGAGACATCGTGTTCCTAGTTTCTTATGGGACAAGCAAACCTGTTAGAACAAGTTAGATTATGCAATAGAAACTGAGTCAGGTTTTCTGCATACCAGGCCTAGTGAGGCCACCCCAGAAGTGGCAAGATTGATTTTCAGTCCAACATGCTATGCAGTGCACTGGATATTTGAAGCCTGCAAGGTGGTTGGGCCCATTATAATCAGTGAGTTATTAATATTTTAGATCTTACGGAGAAAATATCCCTTGGAAAGCTTAGAAAGAATGCTTTTTAAAGTTAAAGAAATGAGTGAACTACTCAGTTCTGCTCATTCAAAAAGATATTTGAGTGTTATTAAATTAAATCTCACAAATTCCACCTGATAATTCATTTACATACAATTCTCATTTCAGTTAAACCCTCTAGATTTAAAAAGTGACATAGTTAATAAAAAGCAGTTATTTTGTGAAGGATTCATTTTTTTCTGCCTGGTATATATTAATAAAGTGCAAACATAAAGAACAAGATAATTTTTTTCCTAAATGTGTGCTGGGTGACTCATTTTTTTTCACTAGATCCAAGATCTAAACAGGGTGATAAGTAGGATGAGGACCTCCAAGCAAATCATGTTGAGTAACACATCCCATCCTCCTTTGACCCCAGGCTTAAAACCAGCCATTTTGGCTCAAATGAACATCACAAGATAGTTGATAAGAGAAAATAAATATGAAGGAATATATGTGAAACAGGAGGTGGTGTGTTGTGAATGAGCTGCCATGGATAGTTCTAGCGCCATCTTGTAGCTAGGAATTGGGGAGGTAGTCTGTGAACAAGATAGATTGACTCATAAAGAGGAAATGTTTCTTCTGTCTCACAGCTTTGGTGGTTTCAGTCTAAGTTCAGTTGACTTTTGGGCCTGTGGCAAGGCAGCACATCATGGTATGGAGCTCATGGTGGAGAAAGCTGCTCACCTCATGGTGGCCAGCAAGCAGAGAGAAAGAGGAAGAGACTCAGTTTCCAATATCCCTTTCAGGGCATGCCTACAATGACCTTATTTCTTTCCACTAGGCCCAACTTCTTAAAGGTTTTAGAGCCCGTCCACAGAACCGCAGACTGGGGACTAAACCTTTGAAACATGGACCTTCGGGAGACACTTACCAAACCATAGCATAGGAGAAAAAGAGAGAATATGTTAAACCATCTTCCTCCATTTATTACTGTACATGTCACTTCAAATCTCTACCTAATCATAGGCTTATTTCCTTGATGTGCTGGTGGAAACCCAGAGCAAAAGTGTACAAAATTGCCTTTCTTGTGGGTAAGAATTTCTTACTATTCCCTAATTCTCTATCCGGAAATAAACCATCCAGCTCAATCACCATTTGTAATGGTTAATCTGAATTGTCAGCTTGGGTATAGTCCGAGAAGAGGAATAGCTGGGTCAAATGGTGGTTCTATTCCCAGATTTTCAAGCAATCTCCATACTGCTTTCCAATTGGCATGAACATACTTTATATACAGAGACATGAAAAATTGTGCTCTATATGTGTAATAAGAATTGTGACACATTCTACTGCTGTCGTGTATTTTAAAAAAATGAAATCAATAAAAGATATAAAAAAAGAATTGTCAACTTGATTGGATTAAGAGAAGTCTAGGATTAAAATTCTGAGTGGGCTAATGAGGGCGTGTCTAGGAATGATTTGCATGTGGGATAGTCAACTGAAGTGGAGACCCATCCTTAGTGTGGGCAGCACCATCCAATAGACTGAAGGCTTGGATGGAATAAAAGTTGGAAGAACAAGGAATTAGCAGCAGATGGAAACTAGCTGGAATGGGTTCTTGATTGATGCTGAGATCACCCGAGGACATCAGACTTTCTCTCCTTCACACTTCCAAAGCAGACTCTGCCAGTGATTCTCCAGTGTTTCCAGAAGCCTTCCACCCTTGACAGAGATAGCATTATTGATAACTATTGTTCTGAACATTCAGCTTCTTGGTCTGTATATCTACTGGTTCCTCCAGCTCTCCAGCCTGCAGAGGGCCATTGTGCAACTATCCAGCTTATGGTTGTGTAAGTCAATCTAATAAATCCCCTTTTATAAGTCTATCTAATTATCTATCTATCTATCTATCTATCTGTCTATCTATCTATATCCTGTTGGTTCTGTTCCTTTAGAGAACCCTGACAAAAACATCATTTGATAAGTTAATTTCACCTCTTATCCCACAGAACTGTCTCTTCCTTCATTCTAAAACCCTAAATGAGTTGAAGAAACAAGATGATCATGTCTATAATTCAAATCATGACCTTGTGGTAAGGGGTCGGTGGTGTGGAATGTATCAATCAATTTTAAAATAAAAGGTTGGATAAGTAACTCAGGTGCTAACTTTGCTTTTCAGAGTATACCTGGCCAAAAAGATTCATGAGGGGGATGGGAAGCCACACAGGGCTTGTGATGGCCTTCTTAGCAAAAGAGTCTACTCTTTCTGAGCTGGTTCCTATTAAATAGATACCCTTGAGACTGAAAATGCCAGAAATATGACCAAGTTCATGATTTAACTGTATATGGCAAGAATAATTAGCTGATTCCAACTAATTTGTGGAAATTCTCAGCAAAGATTTTAATTTGCAAGTGACAAAGTCGTTCTTCCTTTGAGGCTTTGTAAAATCTTTATCTTCTCTGAAATAATTTTAATAATATTGAGTTGAAGGAAAATTCCTGCAACGTCAGTGAGTATAAGTGCTCTATTCTCAATGCTGTACTAATAAAACAGCAGAAGGTTCAGGCAAGTAAAAGAACCTTCAGACCATATTGCTTCAGACAATAGCTTCTGTCAATTGAAAGTGATCACCCCAGGCTGTGCTGTTTGGTAGTAAGTGATGCTGAAACATCAGGACACAAACTATTCAGGGCATACAGTGACAAGTTCTCCAAAGTTCAGCCAATGAAACCTAATAAGAAGAATTCTTTTTTTTTTAATCACTCACTTTTAGTTCTTGGTCTTCCCTTCTTCATAATTCCTGTGGAAGTTACATAAATCAAGCAAATAATGTCTAAGGAAAGATGAAAAGCACATTATTATCTTTTCGTTACATTAGCTCTAAGAGGGTGATCCTTTTGATTATATGAAATCAAACTGTGATTACAGCTATCCTCTGGTATGCATCATTTTGAATAACTATCAAAATTTATTGCAGGAAATCCTTGAGACTTCCCTCTTGTTTTATAACATAAATTAAACTTTCAAGGTTTTGATGGGTATAACCACAAATTCTATAGAATTTATAGGTAATAAGCGTGTATCATCTGCTTATATTCTTCATTTATGGTGGCTTTCTTTATTTTTTTGTGTTTGTGTAGATTTATTTATGTGTAACTATATAGGGGCACACAAAAAAGCGACTGTAGCAGGAAAAATATGCTTCTTACCCTTCTCCATGTTTGTATATGCACTTAAATAAATTTGGTCACAACATCATTATGTTTTTGAAAAATAGATGTTGATAGCACCAAGTGTTAGACATAGGGTAGCATTAGAGGTTAAACAAGTGTTAGAAAAAAATACTGATGCATAGCAATTACTGTATAGGCAAGCATTTAGCAATTCATAGAACTGTGCAGTAAATAGTGTCAACAGCTATTCCAAGTTTTCCTAGGACACTCCCAATTCAAGCACTGAAGTCCCAAGTCCAGAAAACACCTCAATCTTGAGAAAACCAGAACCTTTGGTCAAGTTGTATGTGGTCTCTTCCTTAATGTTTCCTAATCCACACACTAACTTAAAGCTTTGTGTGAGGCTGATGAAAAAGTACTGAAGCAAGATGTAGTCAGGTGTGTAGATAACCTATTGTGGGCACAACCCTCCGCACTCTCACCGAGGCACAGAAACACTTAGGACTGCAGCCTCAGTGGCCATCATTAAAGATAACATTTGAAGAATCTGTTAGACTCTGTACCTTTTCGTGCAAAATTGGAGAGTTGAAAATCTTTTAGCCTTTCCAAAAATCTTGAAAATCACATTTCATCAAGGGGAATTCATTATGCTCATTGTTTAGCTTTTATTTTAACCAATGGACCCCCTTTTAAATACTCACTGTTCTATTTTGAAAAGCCTTGCCAAGAGTAGAAAAAATGGTTAAAAAGGGCTGGAGAGCATACAGGGGATGGAGAGATGGGGGCATCAGTTAAATAGGAGAAATAAGTTCTGATATTCTATTACCCCACAAGGTGTGGTACTGACAATACATTACACACATTTAAAAAGCTAGAAGAAAAAACTTTGAATGTTTCCACGAAGGTAAATATTTAGGGGGATAGATAGGCTCACTCCAATTTCAACATTCCATAATGAATACCGGTATTGAAAGCATTACATGGTATTTCATAAATATGCATAATTTTTGTTCATTAAAAAAAAACTCTTCTGCTGTTGATCACCACAGTAGTTTGGGCAGCCTCTGGTTTTCTGATTATATGTCTGCTGATCACCAATGGAGTATCAAATTAAACTAACATTATGTATATGCCTCAAGAAGATCTAAAGGAAACCCATAGACTGAAGAATGGGAAAAGATAGTTTTCTAAGGATATAAAAATCTAAGGAATTATTTGCTAATACTCTTTTTAAAATGTCAATGTTGTCTGTACAGTGATATAAATATTAACAGATAGACCCTTTCTCTAGAAATAGTGAGATTATGTTGCTCTAGCAAAATCTCAACCTTCCAGAGAGATGGCTTTGGGAAATGGGACTTGAATTCTAGTCCTTCCAACACCTCTTAACAAGCCCTTATAACTTGAATAAGTCACTTCAGTTTTTCTGTAATTTTTCCTGTTTTAAAGAGTAGTTCATCTTCAAAGACCCTTCTAGATCTTAAATGTGTCCAGAGCATAGATTATAATTCTAAGCATTTGAATTTTTATTATAATTTTTAAAAGGTAATTAGTTTTTCTTGTACCAGCATTAAGTAGAAGTTTGGCGACTGTCCATGTTGTCAGCCTTTCGTTCCTCCTGGATTTCTTTGGCATTGATAGATGATTTCTCTGAAGCAGAGAATTTAGCTGGGAACACAGTGGTGTTTTGTAAATTGGTCAGCATCTTCAAAACGTCTGTTTTTTCAAATCTTAGAAAAAGTGAGTAAATCCTTTCACTGAGAGTTTCATTCAAGCATTCGGTTATGTGTTTACTTCATATTCAAAGACAATACCCTACATAGTCATACCTTAGGAATGCAGATCTTACCGCCTTGGCATTAAATTTCTCTAAATGGAATTTTCTGTACAGATAAAGCACAAAACACAGCAAGTTTTGACTCTGAGGACATTTCCTTTGATAAAATACACTCCAAAATGTCCACGGGAATATTATTCGGGCCCTTGTTTATGTGAGAGCCAGAAGTTTTACAATGCAAGGTGAATATATTCAAACGCATTATCTAGAATATTTAGGTTGATCTCTAAAACTGATCTTCTGTCTTATTCTGACATCTAAATCAAGTGAGGCTATCCACTTCAGGGCACAAATTAGAGGACTGGCACCAGACTAAAGCAGTTAGACGGCTGGAGAATCGATACAGGCCATTTAAGCATCAGGACTGACTATGTTTCATTTTTGACATGTGAGTTTATGCTTATTGAGTGGGGGGAACTTCGACTCTATAGCAGCAATAAACTCATTAGGAAGTGTCAGCTGGGATTATAATGCATGTTAAATAAATATCACCAAGGCTGAGACAGCCCTCATTAACTCTTTAGTAGAGTGGCTGGATATGAAATCAGTCTCAGCAGTTATGAGCCTAGTGGGATTTGAGACCAACTTCTCTCTCCCATAGACTTGTCACTGTGCTTGAATTCCAATATTTTAAAAAAATGCCTCTGAGTAGAAGACTTCTTTTTTTCTAGAGCCCTCTAACCAAATGATGTCAACTAACACCTTTTTTTTTTTAAGTTGCAGTTGGGCACAATATCTTTATTTTATGTATTTATTTTTATGTGGTGCTGAGGATAGAACCCAGCGCCTTGCACATGCTATTCAAGTGCTCTACCACTCAGCCACAATCCCAGCCCCTCAACTAACTCCTTTAAGAAGACTTTTATTTTGACCCTTTTATGTATCAGACACAAAATAAATTTAAAAAGTAGAAGATGTGTTCAAGGAGGTACGAAAACTGGGTCTTGTTGCAATGAGATTCTCATTAGGCATCGGGCAATCCTGTGTTGCACAGACAGACATACAGGTAGGTCGCTTAAGGAAGTATGATCCCTTCCTCGGAGCACATTCACCAAAAGTGATGCCTTATGGTGAATTCTGAAGGCAATTGGTTGATATAACCACGGGTGGACACTATGCTTAATGGAGTTAGGAAAAGCGAAATATCAAACAGCATCACCTTGAAAAATGCCTTTATGAAATACACTTGTGCCACCTTGAAGAAAAGAGTCAGCTCTGTCCCTATCCTGAGGTCTCAGTCCCAGTCTTGGCTTTCTTGGGCTTTACCTTTTTGCTCCATAAGTGGAACAGGATTGTTAGGTGTGTGGGAGACTCCCCACTGAAATTAAGTTTCCATCTCATGGGAGAACATCACAGAATTTCTTACCTTCCCTCCACTCCAAAGGGCACCAAGCGGAAGAACAGAATGCCCAATTCAACAGTTTTCTCAACCAATCCCTGCTGGACACAGTGCCAGCTTCCCAGTCACCCTGCCAACTAGCAACCACCAGGTGGTCGACACAACCTTTCTTAAGCGGAAACTTGCAAGCTCTCCCTCTCTGCCCTCTCCCTCTTCTTTCTCTCCTCTCTCTGCCCTCTTTCTCTGTCTCTCTGCTCTCTTTCTCTTTCTCTCTGCCCTCCTCCTCTCCTGTCTCTGATCTCTGCCTCTCCTTTTCTTCCCCTTAGGGCAGCCCCCCAATAAAATCTCTTGGTTGAATCTCTGTCTGGGGTGAATAACTCACCTTTCAAGGATCACCACATAAGAAACTGACTTGTAAGAAGGGGATGAGTTTTTCCTGCCTCATTTCCACTCCCCAGTTGCTTATTTTCTTATCAGCTACATTCCCATCAGAGTCAACTGAGAAATCACAGAAACCATTGCTTCAACTTCTCTCTGGGTGGTGCACAACTCCCTCTTCTAAATATGAACTTCTTTTAAATGTCATGGTTCAATTTTTAAATAGCTCTAAAATATGGTTATGTTCTGCGTTCAGTCCTGACTGGGTGGGACTCTTCTTCAACACCTTTCAGCCAGTTGTCTACTCCTTCCTTCCAACCATTTCATACTTTGTGCTTCTTTCCCCAGTACTGCTTCTTATGTCAAAATAAATATTATAAGATTATAAGAACAAAAGAACTTACAGATATATAGTCCTGTAGGCTTCGTATCGCTTCATATAGAATTCTAACGGTATCCTCAGTGTATGGGCCCACTGTGTCTTCCTGCAATGTTTTCCTAAGACAAATTAGAAAGCTGTTAGGATCAAGGCAGGTTCTCTTGTCACTCAGGTTATACTGTGACAACCAAATGATTATCAAAATTCTGGTAGCCGGGAGAATCTGCTACCTCACAGAATGTGAGTGTTGAGTCTCCTGGGCTCTCAGTTTGTTTCCACTGGGGAACAACTTGAAGCATTCTTCTGGTGACAGTGCATGTGACAACTTAGAGATATTTAAGTATTTCCATTAATTGACTTGGTTTATAATTCTTGGTTTTTTAAAAAAAAAATAGTACTGGGTTTTATTGAAAAAGAATAAAACATTTACTAAATTGTTAATTCATACAAAGTACTTGGACAAAAATTGGAGTGGAATCATCTGATTCTCCATATGACCCCTCAGCAACTCCTATTTGGCCTGCTCTTCCCAGGAAGGGGGTCCTCTTTGGAGAACTACATCACCCAGGTTCCCTTGCCAGCTAGCTTCAGTTTGGAGCTATCCAATGGGAGAAAATGTCACAGGAAGTGGGAGGAGAGAGAGAGTAGAGAACTTACTTCCTGTTGCATCCTACTTCTGCTTACTTCTCTAGAAGCAACTCATTGCTACATGCTACCAGGTGGCCATTCCTCCACTACTGCACCCTTGTTTCCATCCATTCTTTTTGGAGGTCCAGGTAAGTCAATGCCTTTCTTGTACTTCTAGACTTGGGGTGTTTCAACCTCTCATTTTTGGTCTTTAACTCTGCCCACCTCTCTGCAAGTAGTCCTTTCATTGCACTCAGTCCATTTAATTCAATGGTTCCCAGCCCCTGATACATGTTATCATCACCAAAGGAGCTTTAGGAAACTACCAATACCTGAACCCCCCATCCCCAGAGATGAACGTCACAGGCCTGGGGAGGACCTTGCTTAGCACCTCTACAGGTAATGAAGTCAGAGTTGAGAACCACTAATTGAAACCATCTGAGTGAATTCTGTTCTTTGCCAAGACTCTGACTGATGACTGCTCACTGAATGTTATCTATTGTAATTATTAGTACAGTTACTGCCACTGGTCACCATTTTCTCGTCTTTTATGCTACTATTAATCATTCTTTCCAGTTTAC
This sequence comes from Urocitellus parryii, assembly GCF_045843805.1. Taxonomy (NCBI): domain Eukaryota; kingdom Metazoa; phylum Chordata; class Mammalia; order Rodentia; family Sciuridae; genus Urocitellus; species Urocitellus parryii. The sequence continues at coordinate 4,673,900 of NC_135544.1, forward strand.
AGATGAGGATACTTTTTAGATAGTGGTTAAGTAATTTTCTTAACTTTCACATGATTTCTAAATAACAGAATTCAATTTATTTGGCTCAAAGGTCTTTATATTCTTTCTACTAAAATATACTGCCAAGGTCAAAGTCTCTCAAACTTCAATGTGCATATGAAAGACCTGGGGATCTTGTTCAAATGCTGTTTTGATTCAGTATTTCTGAGTCATGAGAGTGCAGTTCTAACAACTTCTCGGGTGATTTCAAAGGGACAATTACTTCACTTTGATTATAGAGGGCATAAATAACTATTTCCCATTCTCTTCTTTCTTTAAGCCTTTAGAAATTCTTCACCTATTCATTTTTACCTGATGACCTTGTTTCTTACTGAGAAAACCATCAGGATTCTGCACTGTTCACACTATCAAATCTACCCACTTACCTATGGTTGCACCTGCCTCCCACTGTAACCACAGATGGAATATTTGTGCTCACATTCCAAACTATTCCAACCGGTACAACAGACCCCATCTGCTCTTGCTCACCTAAGGGCAATTTTTCATGAATACTTCCCTCTGTTCATCATTATTTTCTCTTTCCTAAATTGTGTCCATCAACATGAAATTATGTTGATGCTTTTTTTTAATCTTAAAAGAAATTAATTTGATTGCATCTGCTCCCAAGAAATTCCACTCCAATTTCTGTCCTTAACAAAATATGTAATAATACCTTTTGTCTCCAATTGTATTCTAAGGCCCATTCCACTTTTATCAGCTCTAATCAAAGTCATTAATAAGATTCATGTAGCTAAATCCAGGGTCAAATTCAGTCTCCATCTCACTGTACATTAGTATTTAGTACGTTCATTAACTCCCTTCTCCATGGTGTGGTTTCTTCACCTGGGTCTTTAGAACATCACGCTCTGAATTTGTCTTCAACTTCACCAATACTCAGCCTCCATCTCTGGCTTCTCCTCTTATCACTAAACCTTCAATTTTCTCAAGCCCCAAGCTCAAACTTTGTTTCTCCCATCTACATTTACTTTTTTTTATAATGTCCTCCAGCAGCATGACATTAAATATAATAGGTATGCCTAAGTCTCAGATCTTTTACCTGAAACTAAGGCGTATAAATCCAACTGCCTATGCAACATCTATACTGAGATAACTAACAGACATTCAAATGAAATATATTCAAGGCTGAATAACTCGTAGTCTTCCTTAAATTTATTTCACTCACACTTTTCCCCATCTCAGTCAATATACCTCTATCCTTCTAAATGTTCAGGTCAAAAATCTTGATGTCATGCTTGAATCACATGTAATCTAATGTGCAACCCTATTGACTAAACAAAGTATATCCACAACCCCTCACTTAATACCACCTCTACTGCTACACCCCTTTTCTGAGACTCTTTTGGGATTAGTGGTCTCTGTAGAAACTCCTTGATTCTACACTTGCTACCCAATATCCACAACCTCTTTCAATAAATCATCCTTTGAAAATGTGAGTCAGATCATGTGGCTTCATTGCTCTGTATCCTGTGACAAACATTTTATTTCACTCCAGAGTACGAGCCAAAATCCTCACATCAGTCGAAGGGTCTGGTCTATGTAGTTCACTTTCCGTGTGCTTGCCCCAATCCTATTTCTCTGAACATCTGTCCTCCTGCTTTCCTGTTCCGCCACTGGTCTTCAGGCATATTGATTTCCTGAAACCCTTGAACTTCATCAGCAGACTCTTGCGCTCTTTTCTATGCACTTCCCTTTCCTCTTTCCACATGGATAACTCTCATCTCCTTAAGCCTTTGTTCAGATATATCCTTCCAGTGAGCCTTATCCTATCACCTACTGCAAGTATCCTTCATCTACTACCTACCTCTGGATTTCCTGATTTCTAGTACTCTGCTCTATTTTGAATTTCTTCTTTACATTATGCAGTCTCCTTATATTTTAAACTTATTATTTATTGGCTAGAATATACATTTCCAGGAGGACAGGGATTAGTGTCTTTTGCATACTAAAGTTTTTTTTTTTAAGTACCGAAAAGTTTCCAGCATATAATAATACTCAAAATGTTTTGTTGAAAAGTGAATGAAATAAAAGAAAGAATAGTTTTTTAAAAAATATTTGTTTTATTTGTAGTTGGACACAATATCTTTATTTTGTTTATTTATTTTTAGGCAGTGCTGAGGATTGAACCCAGGGCCTTGCATGTACTAGGCGAGTGCTCTACCACTGAGCCAAAACTCCAACCCCAGACAATGGAATAAAATTTTGTTAGTCAAGAACCAGGGGTTCAAAAAATAAAGATAAAATTTTGGGCTGGGGATGTGGCTGAAGTGGTAGCGCACTTGCCTGGCATGCTTGTGGCCCGGGTTCGATCCTTAGCATCACATAAAAACAAAGATGTTGTATCTGCCGAAAACTAAAAAATAAATATTAAAAAATTCTCATTCATTCATATTCTCTCTCTCTCTCTCTCTCTCTCTCTCTCTCTCTCTCTCTCTTTAAAAAAAATAAAGATAAAATTTCAATCTCATTTGAGACTTACTTAGCTATTTAGGTCCTAAGAAATTACTTCTGATTTTTCAGGAGTAAGATTTATTGATATGTGAGATAAATGCTTTTCTCTGAGCTTTGGACTAGCCCAAAATATCTCAGTCAATATAAACAGCTATTTCCTATTTCTTGTGCTCAACAGCATTTGCCAACATTTTATAGTATGAAAAAAATGTCTCATGGCATGGAATTTGGGCTGACAGAATGTATAAGGGGAAACTAGAGGGTTTAGGGTAATGTGTAGTATTTCACTGCATAGAGCCCTCGGGGTAATGTTCTCAAGAAGAATCAATAATTGGAGGCCAAGTAAATAGCTTTGTTCCCCTCAAATATGAACCTGGTTACTTTATCAGGAAAACAGATGTTTATTGCTTTCAGGCAGAAAATAATCAGTCAGGCAGGTTTACAAGCCCCCTTTCCATCTTGAAAGCATTTTTGTTAGCTTCTTCATCCTTAAGGAAAATTACCAAATCAAACCTTGAAAGGTAGGTGATTAGTGGGCGTCACAACTTGGCATCTCATTTCTTCTTCTCGGCTGGGGATATGGAGATGCTATTGACCTCCCATTTAGGGAAAAACACATTTTTGACAGCAGAGTTGTCTCAGGGCTTTTTCTTGGAGCAGAGAAACCATGTAACTGTATGCTAATGTAGAAAACCAAAAGAACCTGGCACCAGGCACTTAGGACGGCTCTGGTCATGGTTTACAACATTGATTCAATAGCTGGCACTTATTGTAAGGGGGAGAAGGATCTTATATCCTTGTGCCCAAAGTAATTTGGAGAAGACTGAAGAGTCACCTCGAAACCTCTTCACCATTTTTTGATTATCCAAAGCTTTCAAAGACCAATTTTTATAGCTTATAGCAAAATTCAGGAAAGAATAATGACAGAATAACTGATCAGAGTCTCTGAAAGTCTAAATCCCAAGTTCAGACAGCACTTGATATCATTCTCCAAACACAAGAGGATACCTTTGAATGTTTTTTCAACCATTTTACTAATTATTTAAATAATACATTCAGTGTCTGTGTGAAAGAAAGGAAGTGTAAGGTCTTGTGAGTCTTTTGAGGTGGAGGAAAGCCAGGGCCAAAAGGAGATTTTGTCTACATCAGGGTGCATGCATTGGAAAAAGTGGAGTGGAAATCCAAGTATTAAGCAGACTGATCAATATGTGTTTTACATGCATGTTATTGTATTTTTCATATGATACCATTATATTAATTCTATAAGAATCCTTTAGGTTACTATCAGAGTTGCTTCAGAGACAACTACCAATAGTAAAGTATGCCATCTGATTCCACCAGCTGTACTTTGTCAGTTGACTGAGGACACTCACCCAGTGTTCCCTTTATGTGTTCTGTTTAATTCTGTTATTTCACATGGATTGATCATACTTCCCCATTACCTGAGTGAGACTGCCTGAAAATAATGGGAATGCATGGGATTTGCAGATAAGCTACCTGTGTTTGGCTCCCAGCTTTGTGCTTAGTAGCAGAAGGGAGAAGAAACCATAGAAAAATAGAAATCTTTTCTTAGTCATTATTGGTTCCTGGCTGAGAGCCTTCTAGCAACATTTAGATGAACAAGAAAAATAAATACAGATTTAATGTAAGTTTTACACAACAATGCAGCCTTCATAAAGAAATGAAGTCCTCATAAATGGGTTTACCTGTGTGTTTGAGTGCTTAATTTTAAGGAGTACATGGTCTTAGAGAAGTATAATTAGACAAAAGACACAAAGTTGTATGATGAGTGGTAATAGCCTGGGGGTGGGGGTGGTTAGCAAGGCCTGTTTTTTCTAATTCTTCTGTGTCTTCAGAAATAAAGACAGAAGGGTACGCCTTTCCTCTGGGCATAGGGTAGGCACCTCTGGAGTGAAAGTTTATTACCTACTTCAGAGAAGAAGGGTGAGGAATAGGTGAGCATGTCTTTCCTTCTACTGGTTTTTCAAATGTTAAGGTGCCCTATTGTGTGCAGCATGTCTTGAACCTTATCATTCGCTGTAAGTAAAGTGCCAGTCATCGGGAATCTCACAGTCTTACTTTCTTTATTCCATCTGAAAAGTGAGAATGTAATCAAAATAATACCGCTAACACAGGAGGAATGTAAGGACCGAGTGTTGAAGGTGATTTACAAATTAAATGTTCTACAAACATTAGTTTCCCAAGTGACATGTACCTCTGTGGCTCACAGTATAAGTCAATTATTTATAGTTGTTCACCTGGTTTTCTTCATCTTTGTTCGACCGTCTCAGTTGTTTTATCCTAAGAAATTGGGTTATCTGCTGGAGAAGAGAGATAGGAGAAAATTAGATTTGCTCTTCTGTAGTACAGCCTTTATGCCTTCCTTGCCTCTGCTTATCTAAATATTTTACATTTATGGGATGGTCCTCCCTTTTTCATAATCCCCAAAATAAACTCATGAAATTCATGAAGTTCATTTTTAATGTAATATCTCCATTGTGGGGCATCTGACATGCAGATTAGTCCAGAGTTCGACAGGAGTACTAGCACTTCCCCCTCCTTCAAACTCATTGCAGCTACACAATGTGACACCTACCAATAGTGTGGAGAAGGGTATTTGGTTGGCTTTTTCCTCTAGAGAGATTCATTTCTATACAAGTAGTAATGTGTGATAGAATATTTCCATGGGCAACACTTTTAGCTTCAACTATCTATACCCTCTTTATTGATTGATTGATTGATTCTCAGTTCATGCTATTAATGACCAGATACTGTTTTCCACCAACGGGAGGGATGATATTGGCAGAAAGGAAGTTAGGAAAGTTTGTAAAACCTAAACTGGTGCTTTTCAGGAAGAATAAACTCTTTTCCAACAAGATATTTCCAATATTGTAAGAGACAAATAAAAGTAGGGAAGTGATGTTAAAAAGAGATAAGGAAAAAATCGAATTACTTTTCCAGGAACTAGTACTGTAGAACCAATTACAGCTTGCCTAGGTCAAGGATGGGAAATTAGCTAGAAGGTTGCACAGGCAGAAAGGTTAATAAACAAAAGATAGGTAGGCGGATTGAAGACCAAGATATTTCTCTCTTTTCAGCAAATTTATCAGAGTTTCACATAGTTTTAATATAATACCCTTTACTCATTTCTGACTTTCTTTTTTTTTAATATTTATTTTTTTAGTTGTAGTTAGACACAATACCTTTATTTTATTTATTTATTTTTATGTGGTGCTGAGGATCGAACCCAGGGCCTCACACGAGCTAGGCGAGCTCTCTGCCACTGAGCCACAACCCCAGCCCTAGTGCTGATTCTTTTAAGATGGGCAGTGGTGGGTTCCAAAGTTATATTTTATTGAGGCTTACTTTAAATTAGTCTAGAAGACCATGTTGATAACAATAATTATTAGTAGTAATAAAAATGCAGCAACTGCTTATGTAAGACTTTCTCCTTGAACAATTATGTCAGCCAGAACCTGCAATACCTTGTATAATGTTTTTTGTCATCTTAAATGCATATAAAGGACATATTTTTAAAAACTAGAAGTTCACTAGAGGAAAGCAAGTCAGGAACAGAATGTTAGCAATCTGTAAAGAAATTCTAATGGTTTATGTCTATATTGGATTGTGTTTCAGGGAGCTATAGAATATTTTATGTAATCTTCACACCAAAACAGGATATAGTTGATATTAACCATTTTTTCTTATAGCTGAAGAAACTTGATTGACAGTGATCTGCCTAATGTCTGGAAGCCCATCTTTTACCTAGTTTTTCTCCCTTCACTTTTTCCATGTGATAGGTCCTCTCTTTATAAACAAGGTATATAGAAAGGAATAGTAAAAGCAGATTTTTATATTCCATCCTGTTAGATTTAGGTCTTTTTCAGTCCCCTTGGGATTTTTACTCCTATCTTTGTTATTTTCTTCTAATTTTTCCCTTTTCCTTTCCAAGATTGAAAAAAAGACTAGAAAGAAAATGTTATAGGGTATATTTTTCTATAGCCATGAATAATAGAATATTTCTTGGACTTTCTAAATTGGCAAAAAAAACCTTAATAAATGTTAACATTACCAGTGTTGACTAAAGGGAATATAGAATATCTAAATATATATACAAAGTCTCAAAATATTTAAAAAATGGAGTTTTCATATTTAAACTTGACTAACTCAAAAGAAAACTTTAGGCAAATCCCACAGAAGAGCATTGATGCTACTGTTAAAAGGAAAGAGCAATATAGAATTTTAAAATATTTTAAAACTTTCATGGGTATACCCAAGTTGGGGGAAGAAAGTATCAATGCATTTTATAAATTTGACTTTTTTAAAATTTTAATTTATTACATATAACAGCAGAATACATTACAATTCATATTACACATAGAAAGCACAATTTTTCATCTCTCTCTTGTACACAAAGTAGAGTCACCACATTTGTGTCTTCATACATGTACTTAGGGTAATGGTGTCCATCTCATTCCACTGCCTTTCCAATCCCCTTCCCCACTTCCTTCCCCTCTCCCCTTTGTTCTATCTAGAGTTCATCTAATCCTCCCATGCCCCACCCCAACCACATTATTAATCATCATCCTTAAATCAGAGAAAACATTCAGCATTTGGCGTTTTGGGATTGGCTAACTTCACTTAGCATTATATTCTCCAACTCCATCCTGCAAATGCCATGATTTTATTCTATTTTTATGCTGAATAATATTCCATTATGTTTATATACCACAGTTCCTTTATGCATTCATCTACTGCAGGTCATCTAGGTTGGTTCTGTGTAAATTGACTTTATGAAGTTTATTACGTAGTCAGTTTTATGGAGCATGGGGTTACTCTAATGAACAAGACCATGGAAAGCATATGGTTATGGATCACATTGCAGCCTCTAGAGCAGAGAATTGAAAAAAAAAATCATGATTTTAACAGAAAAACTAATTGCTTATTTGATCCAGTCTACAAAAGAAAGCAGAAGCATTGTTTGTCTCAGAAGTCAACAAAACTTGGTGGTAAGTGATCTCTGGTACAATAATCGTTCAGTTTTTATATGGCAGTTGTTGACATTAGAAAGTTTTCCTTTGTGACCCTTCCCAGTAGTTAGAAGTGTTGGTAGTCATTCAACAGCTGCATCAGCTGTGCCAACAGCTTCTCTTCACACTGCTGCTCTTAATCTCAATCATGTATCTGCCAACTCGCCAGATGATGAGATTAAAAACTGACCTTTTTTTTCCTCCTTTAATGTGATATTGAATCTTTTTGGCTTCATACTATTGTTGGGAACTATTTTTTTCTATTTTTCTAATCTCTTGGTCATTTAACTCAGTATTAAACAAAATGAAACCACAGAGGTTAAATTTCAGGGCTGCTCAGTACTTTTAATTGGTAAATATGCTCTGAGACTCTCTAAGGTGGGAGCAAAGTATGACAGGCTTCTAAACTCGAATTTGTCATAAAAAATCTTAAGGAGTATAACTGTTCAATAAAATATACTTTGGGAATCCTGAGGAATATTCCAATTCAACTTAAGAACAATAGAAGCATGACAGGTATCACTTTTTTTTAAACATTATTTCTGAAGTGCTAATATGAAACAATAAAAATAAACAGTTTAGTGGTAAATGTTAAAAAAAAAGAGGAGGAAACATTTTCACTTGGAGATGGTGATTTCCTCCTTCAAAATGCAAAAGAATTAAAACACTATTGAAAGGACTGTAAGTGAACATTATTACAACATATAACCTCTCCTATAAAGGGTTATAAAGTAAAATTCAAAACTTAAAACTCCTTTTCTGACCCTCAGATAGACCTTTTTTTAAAAAAAAAAAGAAGGAAAGGTAAAGATAAAATTTTGACTCAGTAAGGACATTTGTGAAAATAATTTCAAGATGTGACTTTTCTGGTTTCCACATACCTGCTCGGTGGACTCCATCGAAGCCTGGTTTTGTTTGCCAAGTTCAACATTCCACTCTTTAATTTATTAAAAATCTTTCTCTTTTGAGCTAAGAATAAGCACTTCTTCCACTTTTCAGTTTCATCACCAGCACTAGCAATGCTTTATTTCTCCCACAAGAGCCATTTTTCACAAATAGACTAAGTTTGTATCACTTTGGAGCAGCTACTGCATGTGAGCGAGGAGGGGAAGAGTGGGACGAAGGCAAGTGCCTGGTGAGGAGGAGACTGCTCGAGTCCTGCAGTGGTATCATGACCAGCTCCCCACTCCCAAGGCTTTTAGTGTGTGCCATGCAAATCCACGCCATCACGAAACTACTGATTTCTAGGTGGCATGAATACTAAATGCTAATCATAGTACTGTCATTCTCAATGCCTGAATGCCAAGAGTCTACTGAACTTCTAAAAAATACAGCAATATTTAGAGGTTAATTTCACTCTTTTTAAAGAGCCAAAAAATATGTCACTCCAGGTCACCTTAAGATAAAACTCATTCTAGCTAAAAATATCCCTAGAACATGTAACTGATAGGGACCTATAAAAAATGCGTATAATATCTGAAATTTGTGAGAGATTATGTACTCAAATAATGCATTCAAATGAATAATGTATGGGCATCTTCAAAATAATATTATGTGGCAGATTATAGATCACCTAACATTAAATAATTCATCTGTTTATTGCCCTTACATCATAAGGGTTATGAGTCCCATTTAACACATAAGGAAGCACAGACACTAGGAAGTTAACTGGCTTTTCCAGGGCCCCACGGGACATTATTTGTAGAGAGACAATTAAAGGCAAAAGATTCTCTGCATCAAGCCATATTTTCCTTGAATTTCATTTTTCTGTAATTACAAATTTTTCTTGTTCTAATTGTTTGAATACTTGACCTACTAAGAAATAGTAAAATATATTTAAAACTAAAGCAATTCACAAATCTACATACGGGAATGTAGAAAATCAGGTTTATTGTAAGTGATTCAGAAAGAAAATATTCCTTATTCTTGGGAATCTTAATAGATCCAAAATACTGACATGACTCTCAAGCTCTAGTTCAAGACCCAGATTTCTCTAGGAAACTTCATTTTAAACAGTTACCTCCAAGTGATCATAAGGTAATTATGCCACACACCATACTTTGAAAGATACTGCATAGTGGTTAAGAGGTCTAGCTTTGGTATCAGGTGGATATGGATTAAAAGTATCCTGCTTTTATTGGATTCCCTTTGAAGCAGACCATGATTTGGATTTGAGTGCTGGTTTATTTTGAAAGTGATTCCACAGGGCAAGGAGTGGATTCAATAGAAGATGTTGATAATCAGCCTATCACTGAGAACAATTAGTTCTTAAGCCCACTGATGACCTCTAAATGTCAGCCATGCCTCAAAGCTATTTTTAAGTGAGATGAAACCTCAGTGTAGCATTAATTTGTATTTCTCTTATTGATAGGGATGTTGAACATTTTTTAATATATTTGTTGACTGATCGTATTTCTTTTTCTGTGAAGTACCTGTTCAATTCCTTTGCCCATTTATTGATATGGTTATTTTTTTTTTTGGTGTTAAGTTTTTCAAATTTTTTTTAATATCCTGGAGATTAATGCTCTATCTGAGGTGCAAATGGCAAAGATTTTCTCCCCTTCTGTAGGAATTCTGTTCACATTTTTTATTGTTTCCTTTGTTATGAAGAAGCTTCTTACTTTAATACCATTTCATGGATTGATTCTTGATATTACTTCTTGCACTTTAGGCGTTTTGTTGAGGAATTCTGTACCTAAGCTGACATGATGGAGATGTGGGCCTACTTTTTCTGCAAGTAGATGTGGGGTCTCTGGTCTAATGACTAAGTAGAGCCACTCCTACCTTAATTCTTTGGTTCCTGATCCCAATGTTTTCTGTCTATAAGGGACATGTAACATTTAATGGTTTTTGATTCAAAGTATATCCTAAATCTTTTTTAAAAATATTTTTTTAGTTGTAGTTGGACACAATGTCTTTATTTTTATGTGGTGCTGGGGATGGAACCCAGTGCCTCACACATGCGAGGCGGGTGCTCTACCAATGAGCTACAGCCCCAGCCCCTATCCTAAATCTTAAAGGAAAATATTCTAAAAATGAATATTGTCTTATCCAACTTGGGTTCTTAACTGTACCTATAAAAAGGCTTTTCAATGTTATATCAGGTTGGTCACTTCTAAGTGTTGCAGTGAATCTCATGATTCACACTTCCTGTTTCCCATTGTGAATCCACTGAATTTAAGGCAATGCTGATTTGGTGGATCATTCATTTTTTGAGCTTTATGGATAGCTGTGCTATTGAAGCCATATGGGTGGGGAAGGTAAATTTTTACTCTGTGGATTTTTATTTCTTCCTCCTCCAAGATGAAAAACTGATAAAATCAACTTGCTACCAAGTGGCTGGTTGGTCTCCTTATGAGATCTTGTAGTACTATGATTCAGAGTTCGTCTCTGCTGTCTTCATTAGCAGCAGTAACATACTTTGGTGAGGGCAAATCCATTCTTCTAATCCCACAACTTTGTGGAATACTGGACCCACGCTTTCAGCAATAAGGTGGCTGGAGGTAACTAGATAACATCTTGACTAAATGAGCTACTTTCTTTACCTACTCTGTTTAGTGCCTCCTCTGGAGTAGATACCACCTGATGAATGTTGATTTGTGATACAAAGTTCCCCACGCTTTTGATGCACATCATTAGGTGCTCCCAGAATAGCTTATCTCTGATCTTTCATACCTTTGACTAACTCAGGCCTTTGTCTGCTGTCTAGGAGTCCATGCATATCCTTATCTCCGATACTTCCCTCCACACATTATTTGACAAGGTGGTTATGTTGTTCAAAAATCTTCTCTTAGGAAGACTTCACCTTTCTATCATCTTTCTTTGAGTGAGGCTCGAGTGTGGCAATAGTACATTTTCATTGTATGTGAATATATTAAACTGACCCATTCATGAAACACACTCATATAATCCTCCTTTTTCAGCAGGGAATCACGTCACCCACCTCTCACAAAGCTGTGACTGAGAGATAATGCAGAGAAGTATTAGTGAATGGATACCATTAGGATCTGGACCGGCTTTTTGTGTAACTTATATACTGAAGTCATAGATGGGCCCAGTTTATAAGGGATGGCTGCTGTGCTCACATAACTTTATGATATGGATTTGATAATACTGGACTCTTTATGGACAGATCTCATTACACATGATCATGCAGTGTCCCATTTGTCTCCTGTGCTATTCTTTCTTTGAAGCTCATTAGCAGGCCAGGTGCTTTTTATGTTATTTTTTTTATTGACCATCTTATTTTTTTTAAATTAGAGCAATGATGCACAGTGTTATAGAACAGATCTCTAGAACTTTTTCATCTTTCAAAACTAAAACTCCATACCTGTTGAACAGCAAATAGTTTTTCTTTCTTTCTCCTATCTCCTGGCAACCATCATTCTATTTTCTAAGATGACTACTTTAGATACCTCAGGTAAGTGGAATGACACAGTACATGTTCTTTTGTGCATGGTTCAGTTCACTTAGCATAATGTTCTTAAATTTTATCCATTTTGTATCATTTGACAGTATTTCCTGTCTAAATGTTATATAATATTTCATTGTATAAACATATTTTCTTTTTTTACCTGCCAGTGGATATTTAAGTTGCTTACACCTCTTGAGTATTCTGAATATGCTTAAATAAACATGGTATACAAATATCTCTTCAAGATTCTGCTTTCATTTTTTTTTTGGATTTGTACCCAGAAATGAGATTGATGGGTCATATATGGTTATTCTATTTAAATTTTTTGAGGACTCCCCATAGCATTTTCCTTAGCAGCTGTGCCATTTTACATTCTTACCAACAGTGGAAAATGTTCCAACTTCTCCATGTTCTTACTTATTTTTGTTTTAATATAATGGCCATTTAAAAGGGTGTAAGGTTTTATCTGATCAAGATTTGGATTTGCATTTTATTGACTAGTGGTGTTGAACATCTGTTTGTATTTTGGCCATTTGCTAATCATATTTGGAGAATATCTACTCAAATCTTTGTCCATTTTTAAAATCAGGTTATTTTTGTCGAGTTTTAGGATTTTTTTAATATATTCTGGATATTACTCCCTTATCAGCACATGGCTTACAAATATTTTCTCCTATTCCATAGGTTGCTTTATCAATCTGTTGTTGTTTTCATTGCAGCATAGAAGTTTGATGTGAACCCATTTATCTATTTTTGCTTTCATTGCCTGTGCTTTTGAGGCCACATCCAAGAAATTATTGCTAACTCCAACATCATCCGTCTCTTCACTTATGTGTTTTTTCTAGAAAATTTATAGTTTTGGATTTTATTTTACATCTTTAATCTGTATTGAGTTGTAAATGGTATGAGTCCAACTTTATTCTTTTGCTTGTATATATCTAGTTTTCTAATATTGTTGAAGAGACTATCCTTTCCCCATTATGTATCTTTGGTACATTTATTGAAGAGCATAAGACTGTATACACATAAGGATTTATTTCTCGATTCTTTATTCTGTACTACTGGTTTCTCAATATGTCATGCCACCACACCACATTTAATTCCTTTAATGTGTTGTTTGAACTCACTTTGCTAGTACTGAATTTTTGTTGAGAATTTTTGCATCTGTGTTCATTATATATATATATATATAATGTATGTATATATAAAATAGCATGAGATAATATATATTATATTTTTATATATAATCTCATGCTATTTTAGTCTGATTTTGATATCAGGTTATTGCTTGCCCCATAAAGTGAGTTTGGAAACGTTTCTTCCTCCCTGTGTTTTTGAAAAAGTTTGGATAGGATTAGTTTTTAATTCTTGTTTAAAGTTTGAATAGAATTCTCCTTTGAAGCCACCTTTTCCTGTGCTTTCTGTTTTTTAATGGTTGTGATTTTTTAAAACTACTGATTCAGTTTCCTTCCTACATATAGGTATGTTCTGCTTTTTATAAATTCATTATTTAGTCATAAAAAGTTTTACATTTCTAGGAATTTATTTTCTGAGTGCTATCCAATTTGCTGACATATAATTGTTAATGGTGGTCTCTTATGATCATTTTCTGCTGATATAGCTTACTACCAGACTGTAATTTATAAAGAAAGGAAAGTTGTTTTTCACAGTTCCAGAGGCTAGAAAGTCCAGCGTCAGATTCTGGTGAGGGCCTTCTTGCGCATCATAACCTGGGCAAGGACATCACATGGAAAGAGCACAGGTACCAGAAAGAGCTGGCTTTATAACAAAGCTAATCACTGGGAAGTCCCACCTCTCAAACCTTCACAGTGGCAGTTAAATTTCAACATGAGTTCTGGAAGGAACATTCAAATTATAGCAGATCCTTTCTGTTTTTGTGGCATCACTTCTAATGTCACCTCTTCAGTTTCCAATTTTTGTAATTTGAATCTTCTCTCTTTTTTTCTTAGGGTTTCCCTTTTCTTGATCTTGCAAAACACCAACTCTCAGTTCCATTGGATTTTTCTTTTCTCTATTTTGTTTATTTCTGTTCTAAACTTGATTCTCCTGCTATCTCAAAATTTAACTTTATCTTTTTCTAACTCCTTATTAAGTTTCTGAATTAAGGTTTATATTCTATTTTAATGTAAACTTTCGCTACCTTAAAATTTCTTCTTAGCATAGCTTTTGTTCCATCGTTTTGATTTGTGGTGTTTTAAATTTCCATATTTACAAGACCATCTTCTAGTTTCTTTTGTGATTTATTATTGATCCATTATTGGTCATTCATGAATATGTTGCTTGATTTACACATACAGGTGAATTTTCTAGTTTTCTTTATTCTACTGATTTCTACTTTTATTTCATTTTGTTCGGAAGTGATATTGGTATATTTTCAACTTTCTTAAGCTTGTTAAGACTTGTTTTGTGTTCTGTTTTGGCATCTATCCTGGAGAATACTTCATGGGTGCCTGAGGAGAATGTGTATTCAGTTGGTCTTGTTTTCCGTCTTCTGTCCATATCTTCTGGGTCCAATTGAACCATGTAGTAATGTTCAAGTTATGTTTCCTTACTGATTTAATCTGATGTTGAATATGACTGTTATCATTGGGTCACCATTTGCATAGATTATCATCTTTCATACTTTTCAGCCTACGAAACCAGTCTCCTGCAGACAACGTATGCTTAGATCTCAGTTTTGTATTTACTCAGCTCTTCTGTGTCTTTTGTTTGTACAGTTTAACTTACTTTTATGGTAATTAGAGATAGAAAAGGACTACTTGTTACTGATGTTTTCTTAATGATTTTTCTCTATAAATTATTTTGTCCCCCGCCCTTTTCTTTCTTTCATTCTTCCTTTTCATGTTTATTTACTTGCTTATTTTGTACTGACATACTTTGAAGCTGTTTTCATATTTGTGCATTTTCTATGGTTGTTTTCCTTTTGGATATCATTGAAATTATAAAAAACATCATATAACTATAATAATCTGTTTTAAACTGTTAAAAATTTTAACTGAATGCAAGAACACTATTCCTTTTATCTCCTCCCACTATTTTATGTTGTGGATGTCATAAATTACACATTTTTTGTATTGTTTATCCATTAATATAGCTTTAAAGTTATAGTTATTTTAATATTATTTAAATATTATTAAATATTTAATGTTATTTTAATATCATTTAATAATAATGTTATTAAATAATATAATATTATTTAATATTTTAATATTAATATATTATTTAATTTTATTTAATGTTATTTTAATATTTTCTAGGTGTTTCCTGTTTTAAATTCTGTACTACATTTAAATGATTTACACACCACCATTACAGAATTGCAGGATTCTGTATATGTCTTTATATTTATCTTTATTAGAGAGTTTTGCATTTTCATATGCTTTCATGTTGCTATCTAGAGTTCTTTCATTTCATCCTGAAGCATTCCCTTTAGCGTTTAAGACAAGTCTGGTGGTGATGAGCTTCCTCAAGTTTTATTATCTGGGAAGGTCTTCATTTCAGTTTAATTTTTAAGGGACACTATTGTGTTGGAGTGTGTATGTGTGAGTAGTAGTAGTATAGTAGTAGTACTAGTAGTAGTAGTAGTAGCAGTAGTAGCAGATTTTTCTTTCAACACTTTGATTATATTATCCCATTTCTTTCGGATCCATAATGTTCCTTCTGAGACACCCATGGATGGTCTTATGGATGTTCCTTTGTGCATGATGAGTCACTTCTCTCTTGGTGTTCCTAAGATTTTCTATTTGCTTTTGACTTGTGAAAGTTAGATTAAATACATTTTGGTGTGGAATTTTGGGTTTATCCTACTTATAGTCCTTTAGCTTCATGAAATTGAATATCTTTTTCTTTCCATTATTTGTGAGGAAATCAATTATGATTTTTTTTCCCAAATTTTCTACCTCTTTCTCTCTTCTTCTCGGACTCCCTTATGCACATATATGGTTCCACTTGATGTTTGACCATAAATCCCTGAGGTTTTCTTCATTTTTCTTCCTTTTTTTTTGGTTGCAGGAGAGGTCCTCTGGTTCAATAACATCAAATGGCCTGTTATATAATTGTCTGTTGTAATGCAGGTTCTCTGATGCTGTGGCAAGCCACATTTTTTGTGAGCTATTCTTTTTCTTGTTGGTCCCAGTCATTCACTATATTCCTGTTCCCCATCAGTGCACCAAATCATGTAAAACTTAAACAAATACCTTGGGTGGTCCCCTGAAAAACCAGAATTTTAAACAACTTCCACTTTTCTCTTTCCTTCCTTAAGAGAAGCTTCTAGTTGGACATTTTCTGTGAATATGCCAAGCCATGTTGGTTTGGTGCTGGTGGTGGTGGTGGTGGGTGACTATAGCGTGTGAATTACAATGGTTCATGGTTTTATATTTGTCTGGTGTAGTGTAACTTCTTAACTGGTTTCTGAATTTTTCATAGAGGCTTTTTGAATGGTATATTGTAAAGTTTCTGTCTCAGAGAGGAATGAGGACTTGGGTTACGTTGATGATATAACTTTTTCTTTTCTTTTTTTAACAGTGAATAATTCTCCACCTTAGAAGGAACGGCCTTGCTATATAAACCTAGGGTACTGTATCATGACTCCATTTGATGCTTGGGAGAAATTCTACAATTTGTTCTCCTCTATTACAGAGACTTCTAACAATATTGGATGTATAAAATTATGTAACCCCAGTTACAGGGCTAAGTGTTTCAGAGGCAGGACATATTTGCTTCGGCCACGCTTTTTCTGGATACCATTTAAAATTGTCAGTTTTTCACATGACCCAACAAATGAGTTGAGCAATATTTCTCATTGTAACATATGCTCTCTCCAAGTGTTGCTCCTCTTTCTAAGTAATAAGAGGCACAGTGTGATATTATTTTGGAGGTAATATTACCAAATGCCCCAGACTATCATTTTCTAAAAAAGCAAACCAACAACAACAACAAAAGCATCGAAAAATCCCTGAATTCTCTGTCATGTGTGCATTTTACCTGGTCATCAGAGTACTTATTATTTCCTATTCACCAGTTTTAATTTTCAATTTGTCATGACTGTAGAAGGTCAGCATGATATTCTACAGAATGTCAAGATTATAAAGACCCTTTATAACTTTCATGACTAAGAAATTTAGCAAAACCATATGACAAGAACACTACTTTTTAATTTTGCAGTTTATTCTAAGTGAATACAAAGAATTATGATCTTTTCTTGATTGGCACTGAAAGAAGGCATATGGTATATCAATAGCTGTATGCCAAATCCCATAGCGTATTTTAATATGTTTTAATAAAGATCACACTTCTATCACATTGACTGTGATTTGGGCTACCAATAGGTTAAATTTCTACAATTTAGCATCATTTTCTATGTCATTTTCTATAATTTTTCTGGTTTTGACAAACGCTGGACTGGTAAGTGGATTGTTACGAGGACCACCACCTTGGCTTTCCTTAAGTCTTTTAGGGAGACACTAATCTTTATCATTTTATCTAGGATGTAATATTGTTCTAGGTTTACTATGTTAGTGGAGTTGTGGAAAGTTTCAATATCTTATATTTGGTCTTTTAAGTCCTATGATAACTAGTCTTTTTCCAAAGTATGGTAAGCAAATATTTCTACCTATATGCATCCTGATTGTGTTTCAAGGAACTGAGGAAATAAGTGCAGAGTGGGTTCATGGTCCAACTATGACTGTGAGAGGAACCTCAGTCACTCCATTATCATATTTTCATATACCCATCCTGTAACAGAGGGATCATGAGAATAGTTTGTGTCCCCTGAGATAATCAGTGTTAGCTTAGACTCATTATCAAACAGCTTGTGAAAGATCAAGGTATTCTCCTTTCCTTACTATATGGCAATTTTGGGGAAAGGATGTAGGTTCTTTGAAGGAAGAATTAGATGAATCACCACTCTATGTATTTGCATTATGGGGGCTTTCCATTTCCCTCTATAAATAAGCTCTAGTCTGAGAACTGGGCTAATTGTTGTGATTTCCAATTGTAGTGGCTAAGATCAAGCTTCTCACTTACACTGTTTTTTTTTTTTTTTTAAAGAAAGAGTGAGAGAGGAGAGAGAGAGAGAGAGAATTTTTTAATATTTATTTTTTAGTTCTCGGCGGACACAACATTTTTGTTGGTATATGGTGCTGAGGATCGAACCCGGGCCGCACGCATGCCAGGCGAGGGCGCTACCGCTTGAGCCACATCCCCAGCCCTACACTGTTTTTTTAAATAAATGAAACAATGTTCTTATTTGTCCATTTATGTTACCTTTAGGAAATCCATGATCTATGGCAAAGACCTTGATTACTCTACATTATGTGATAATTTCTAACTCATCTAAATAGTTAAGTACTGCCACATGGTCTCTGAATTTATGGACTATGACGTTGCTACTCCCATTAGGTATCTTGGATCCACAGTGACACTTCCTGTCATTGAATTTGTATACCAAGGACAGCCACCCCTGAGTGATATGATGCTACTCTTACTGCGCTTTCCTTATTACTTTAATGAAGGGAATGTTGGGAATACAATAAGCTGCCAGATTTTCTTGGTATTTGGAAGTAGTTCTTAAATAATAAATTTATTTTGATATGTTTACCTCTCATTGTTTGACTCCTTCCTTAGTACTCTGCCATAGCAGTTCTGAAATTTCCACCTCATTTTTTTGTAGGCCTTCATTGTTTCCAAACTTCAAGGCATCATTCTATCAACATCTGAGGATAGGATCCCAGAACTCTTGCCAAAATGTTAAACTGTGAATCAAGGGAGAGGATGCTTTATCAGTGAACCCATCCCTCAGCCTTGTATTCCACTCTTCATGGTCTACTACACTCAGGCTCCAGTTCCAGACATGTTCTTCTAGTTCCTGCCAGTACAACATAATATCCATTTCCTGAAGCTTGATGAATAACCCCTTTATTTGCATGAAAAGAGAATTCAGTTTTAATTAGGGCATACTAAGGCTTTGTAGTAGATATTAACCTACAAGCAAGAGAGAAAGATCAGATCTTAAGATGACCAACATCATTTGGTAAGAAACTTGATGACTCTGAACAATGAATAACAAATTTTCCTAAAACCTGTTGTTTTAGAACAACAAACATTTATTATCTTCCTAGTAGAAAGTCAGGAATCTGAGAGCAGCTGAAGCTGCTATCTCAGAGTTTTCCATGTTGTTATAGTTGAGAGATTGGCTGGAGCTGCATTATCTGAAGCCTTACCTGGGACTAACTGGGTGAGCCAGTTCCAAGATTGCTCCCACTCCTGAATGCTGGCTGGAAACCAGCTCTTCCCCAGTATGACATCTCTGTATGGCTGACTGAAGGTCATTGCAACATGGCAGATAAGTTCCCCAGAGTATGTAACTGAAAAGAGACAGCCATGATGCCTTTTATTACCTAGTCTTTAAATCATATACTGTCACTTCTGCCATATTATATTATGAAATGTTAGTTTAACCAGCCCTCAGTTAAGAGGTAGGGCTTTAAGTGCTACCTTTTGCCCAGATGAATATAGGGTAACTTATAAATTTATTTTAAAGACACCATATAGGAACTTGATTATATCAAAATATGATTGAACAACTATCATGTGTAGCATTTTGTTAGTGCATAAAAAATTAGTCTCTAGTGTTGAAAGAATTAATAAAGAAATGAACTAGCAGATAGATGTTCTTATTTATAAATAGAAAATATCTAGACAACAGTTCTAAACCACATGACTGAAGTTTTATACTCCATAATATATTGTTGATAGACATAGTTGAACTCTCTAATATTAACTTATGTGTTATTTGACACTTAATTGAAATATGTCCCTTTTATTTCAAATACAAAACTCTCCATGCAGCTAACTTTAACTTGTAAATTGTCATAGGATTCTTTCACACATAGAAAAAACTATTAGATTGGGCTGGGGATGTGGCTCAAGCGGTAGCGCACTTGCCTGGCACGCGCAGGGCACTGGGTTTGATCCTCAGCACCACATTAAAAAAAAAAAGATGTTGTGTCCACTGAAAACTAAAAATAAATATTAAAACTCTCTCTCTCTCTCTCTCAAAAAAAAAAGAAAGAAAAAATACTATTAGATAAATCATAACAACACGTAAGTTCCACCCCAGTAATGGGCTGACCAGCATGTGTATATAAATTTATTTCCAATACAAATACCCTGAGCTGTGGTTTTTTCACGTCTTAAAAGCCAAATAAAATTTGTTCTAATTAGCAAATGTTTCTCCAGAAATTTGAAGATAAAAAACATTAAGAGAAAGGTATGGTTATTAGATGAAGGAAGTGCTTGTTTAGAAGAGTCTGGGAAAGAAAAGAAACTGAGACGACTAGAATAGTTTTGAGGAATTAGTCTCCAGTTTCTTAATATATCAGAGGGTCATGGAAAGGCCTTATTCTATCCAGCTCTGTGAATAACTACCAAGGTCTGCCTAAAAGAGCATTAATTCATTTTTTTGTTGCTAATGTGAATTTATTCTAAAATTTTAATTTATTTGATTGTAGATCCTTAAATGGTCATGTAGTCTATTTTCACTTTATATCTTTTTAAGCATAAGAACAAAATCAGAATATTTTTGAAATCATCTAAAATTTAAAATAATTAGATGAGAGTTAGATATTTTTCTCAGTAACAGTCCTAAAGATGATTTGATCTGTTAAAAGAATAAATGTAGTGTCTACTGGCTTGAAACTTCAAAAAAATTTTAACAAAATCTATGTAATCACTTATCTTCTTAGAGAACTTCTCTCTTTTTCTCTTATCACAATACATATGACACAATGATTTGTGTCTTTGCCTTCATATATATTTTAGAGGGTACAGTACAGTGAAACACGATTCACATTTATTCATTTACTCTAATTTGGTGTTGGGGAATTTATTTGTTCAAAGCAGACTTTTAGATTAGGCCATAAAAGATATTTTGTAAATCAAATGATCTCTATCCACAAATTTGTAGGTTGAAATATATAATAATTAAATGATAAATTAAAACAATGCAAGCTGGGATCAGTGATACATGTCTGAATTCTAGCAAATCAGGAGGCTGAGGCATGAAAATCTTGTTTGACACCAGCTTTGGCAATTTAGCAAGGCTCTAAGCAACTTACCAAGACCCTGTTTCAAAATAAAAAAAATAAAAAGGGCTGGGGATGTGGCTCAGTCGTTAAGCATCTCTGAGTTCAATACTTAGTACTCTTCCCCCAAAGCAGAGAAATCTAAAACTGAATGTGTGTAGTTGTTGAGTAATAGCATGGAATATAAGATAGATATATGTTCTTTATGAATTAAAAGGAAAGACAATTTTTGAAGTTCAAATGATTGAGAAAAGTCATCGAAGAAAAAGAGAAAGAACTGGCCATCCCTAGCCTGTACCTTGACTTATGGGTGAGACTTGGTTAGGAAGAGAGGAGAGTGTTTCCCCATGGAACAGATGGATGAGGCAGCACCATGGGAGGGGGATGGCAGTGCAGCTGTGCTGGGAAGCTATACTACCTGTCTGGAACATGTAAGCCTAGCAAGGACAGAGAGAAACATCCTCCACATTTCTTAATGACCTACTTTGGTTTCTGTATTTAAATCTGTCAAACCTTCTATTTCATATTTACATTATTTAAATCCTTGTAAAATACTGTTCATGGTCATCAAAGTAAGAGGACAGAATTATTCTGTGTAAAGAAGTGATTATGCCATCATTCAATACCCATGTCCTCCTCGGGGCTTCACAATCAGCCTGCAAAAGACTTGATCTGAATTGTGCTTAGTTACTGAAGTGTTTTCTATATCTAAAAATTTAACTTAAAAATAGAGCTCTGAATTGCAAGACCAAGTAAGTATAGTGCCTTTTCTATCTCCCCTCCAGAAAGTCATTTAAAATTATTGTATGAACCAGGTGTGGTGGTGCATTCCTGTAATCCCAGCTACTTGGATGCCTGAGGCAGGAGGAAGTGCAAGTTCAAAGCCAGCCTGGGCAACTTAGTGGCATTCTGTCTCAAAATAAAAGGGAATGGGTGTTCCCTCCCCTTTTAATTCTTTTATTTTGAGACAGGGTAGTCAGTAGTAGATCACCAAAGGTTCATTTTCAGTACTAAAGAAAAAATTATGAAAAGTTAATGTACTTATAGTTTTAGAACCTATTCTGGTATCTCCATTTTAAGACTTGACAGGCAGCTTATTTTCTAAAGATTTCATACACTTATGGTACTTCGAGGTCCAACTCTTTTAATCTGATGGGGAAAAATGACTTCTGAATCACATAAAGATTTTCGGCATCAAGGTTTAGGATATAGCATGCTCAGCAATGTGAGACACTGTAGTATAGTTTTAAATATATGAAAAGTGATGTTAAAGGCAAATTAGCATTCTCCTCAACTATATTGCACCGATTGGAAATAGAATCACAAATAGGCAAGGACCATATGAATTGTGAGGCTGTGATGTCATTGTGTGGTTTAATTTATTCAGCGCCCATTGATAACAATCACCTTTCTGCCAGGCATAGCGTGGGGTGGTGGAGACAGGATGGTGCTCAGGATGAGCACAGGCATGGTCCTCACTTGCTACTTGATGTGTGAGACATGCAAGAACAACTTTACCAAACAGCACCTCCTGCTAAGAGACAAAGTCATCTTGTGTTTATCTCCAAAGTCCTGGGAAACAACCTAGTCAGAAGTAAGTCTTTTGTGCTCTACAGCACAGAAAGTTTCTCATGAAAGAGCTACATAGACCCAACACAGAATAAAGCACTTTGTATATGGTTCGGGTTTACATATAAGAAATTTCAATTTTCTATCACAGATTTGACTTATTTTTTGAATGAAATATTCTCTATGTCAATTATCCCCTGAGAAGATCAAATGAACAAGTACACTAACATATCAGGAAGAGTAAAAAGGGACAAGATTACTTTCTTTGTTGTTTAAAGAAAGCATTGTCCTTTCTGCTTTCTGGCATGTTATAGTTTTAAATTTGCCATTTAATGCCATTTTAAGTAAAAATTAATTAAAAATTTAAATTACTAACATGAATGATACCATTCACCTTTAGTTTATATAATACTAATTTTTTATATTTTTTAAAAGAGAGAGAGGAAGAGAGAGAGAGAGAGAGAGAGAGAGAGAGGAGAGAGAGAATTTTTAATATTTATGTTTTAGTTTTCGGTGGACACAACATCTTTATTTTATTTTTATGTGGTGCTGAGGATTGAACCCAGCGCCCCGTGCATGCCAGGCGAGCATGCTACCGCTTGAGCCACATCCCCATCCCCTATAATACTAATTTTAATGGAACTATAATAGCATTTAGCTTGTATGGGGAAATCACCAAATTTATGTATGTATTTTGCAGCTTGTACATACGTACACAAGTGCGTGCGTTACCAAAATAATGAAATGCTGCACAAAATTAATTCAAAATTAATTCAAAATGTTTTTATTTTACTTCTTGATGCACATACTCTATATTTGGTTTATTGACTAGTAAAATACTAAATGGAAAAGGAGCCCTGATTTTCACAACCTTTCTCTTCTATGTAATTTCAACATAAGTCGTTGGCTGATACATAGAGGTGAATACAAAGAAGAAAGTGTATGCAACAATCACATTGTTATTAACATTTCTTAGATGAAATGTTTTCTTTCTGCATTCAAAGCAAATACACATTGTACTTGCCTGGCCTGTGTGAGTCCCTGGGTACAATCCCCAGTACCAACAGCAATAAAAAAAAAAAAAATCAAAGCAAACTCTTCTTTCTTGTCTTGTTTTCCTTTTTGACTAGGGATTGAACCTGGGGCACGTAACCACTAAGCCACATCCCTACCCCTTTTTATTCTTTTGAGATGGGTCTCATTGAATTGCTTACTGCCTTGCTAAATTTCTGGGGCTGGCTTTAAATTTTCAATCTTCCTGCCTCAGCCTCCACAGTCAACTGGGATTACAGCGGTGGACCACCATGCCCAGCAAAACATAGTTTTCTAATGGAAAGTATGACTTCACGGTTATCTATCATCATGATGAAATGTCTGAGGCAATTGACTTATGAAAAGTAAAGGTTTATTTTGGCTCACAGTTTTGGAGGTTGCAGTTCAATATTTGGCAGCAGCTGCATTGGTTTAGAGTTCTGGTATTGGCAGCACATCATGGTGAGAACACATGGTAGAGTGTACTGCTCACCTCATGAGCCAGGAAACAGAAGGAGATGAGACTGGGGACCCAGATGCCAGTGATCTAATACCTCACAATTAGGCTTTACTTTATAAAGGTATGCAGGACCTCCCCATAAAATTACCCTGGGTACCAAACCCTTGTATAAGGACCTTTCGGGTCATGTATCTAAACCACAGCAGTGGGCCCATCTGCACTCTCACCCAGTCACAGACATAAGAATATTACCTTGTATTCACTTCGAGTTTCCTGAACTTCCATGCATTGTGGATCCACTGGAATCATGTGCTAATGGTGAACATTATCTATAAGTGGGAACAGAGACAACAGTGACATCCATGTTGTTTCCTAAATTCACATGATTACTCTGTGTGCCATTAGACTTCATTTACAAAAGTCAAATTCAAAGATAAAATTAAGAATTTCAGAACAATTATAGCAACTATATGCAGTGTTGCACATCTATAATCTTTGCTACTCAAGAGATTGTGTGGCAGGAGGATTGCAAGTTCAAGGCTTCCCAGGGCAACTAAGTGAGACCTGTCTCAAAATAAAATTTCAGAAAAGGGCTGAGGATGTAGCCCAGAGGTAAAATGCACCTCGGTTCAATCCTGAGTACTGCAATAAAACAACAAAAAGAGGGAGGTGGTGGGGGACATACTAAAACAGTCAACTAAGAACAGGATCTTCTGAGCATGGTGCCCAATGACCTCATGATATGATGTGCAGATGTTGCATATCCATGAGCTCTCCCAGATCACAGCCCTCCACAGTGTAGTTGAACAGTTCTCTACAGTATAGTTGACAGGGGTGATTACTGGACAAATTTTAATGGAAAATCATATAAAACTTTCCCTAACACCTAACCTTTGTTAGGTTCCTAAAACCAAATTGTTGCAAAGAACATATTTTAAACAATTATTTAAAATAAGCAATTATTCTATGTGACATTTTAAAAGTAATTACTTTGATTTAAACTCAGTTGGCATAAAAGTGATACATGGGTTAATTTTGTTTGTTTATAGATGTTTTGTTTCTAGGAGTTCTACCAAACTTTTGGATTGTAGCCAGACAAGCGCTATACTTGGGCTGACTCCCAGTTCTGAAGATTGTGGCCCTAAGCCCAAATTTCAAGGTCAAGGACTTGGGACTGTTTGGCTGCTTGAAACTATTAGAATTGAGAAAAAAAGGGGCCCAGTGATCTCAGCATTGAAGAGAGAAATCTGAAAGTCCTTTGATTTGTAGCACCTCATCTCCTGCTACTACAATATCTCATAAGGGGAACCCATTTGATTTTAGGACAGAAGGAAATTCATTGCATATAGAAGTTGATGTTTTTAAACCTCTGGTTAAATATGAATGAGATAAAACTTGGAAATTAGGGACCAAGGGAGGATTATAAGATCTAGATCCACTAATGGGAACCTGGCCAAGTTACATGGAGAATATAAAAACAGTTATGAACTTGTATGTTGTGCACATGACCTTGGATCTAATGCCAGTCCCATGAGAGCCCTACCATCTTACATTTTAAATGTTTGACATAGGAATAATACTTCTTGGGCTATTTATCTACTTTCTTTCACTTAGCCTAAGAATATTAGGATAATGAACAAAATATTCCCAGTCACTCTGGAAGATAAGAGATCTATTACTAGGTTATGCAAAAAGTGAGACCAAAATTCAGGTAGGTAAGAGTGACCACACAGAAGGCACAGCCACTGGGCAAAGACAGGGCCAAGACAAAGTTGTGAGTTTCCTGCCCTCAAAATCCATTTTCTCCATTCAAACACATTTTTGGTCTGTACTTTAGGTGATTTTCTCTGTGGTCTTAAATGGATTTTTACAAGGTCTGTGGAGTTCCTGCATGCTGTTACATATGTTTTAGTACTGCTGATGTTCAGTTTTGCATGTGTTTTATTTTATTCCCCTAGTAGTCTTAAAACTAGGACAAGAATTATTTAAAGGGGAAAAGAGATTATTATTTCGGTTTAAGAGTCCCAATAGAATAGGGGAAACTTGGAAAGTGTAAAAGAGTACTATATTCCTATTAAGTGTGACTCAAAAGCCACCCTTGGTTTTACACCATCTCTATCTATGATTTTATTTCTCCCAAGCATTTTTTTCAGACTTGCACAGCAGCTAATCCTCATAAAGGAAAAGCCACACATGAAATTTAAACTCCAACACTTTTGCTGAAATTCCTGTAGGACAATATCTTCCCTTCTCCCTGACCAGATTAAATTGACTACATGGAATAGAATTGGCCTTCTCCTTCCAATATTCACCTTTGGAGAGAATCCAAGCATTAACTAAGAAATATAGAAAATCAGGTGTGATCAGATGTAGATTATCTGGAATATGCTTTTATGGTCTTTAGAAATAACACTTCATAGAAGGAAAACATCATAGAGGAAACTGCTAATTACCTACATCTAATTTGTAATGTACCTAATTCTCATAAATGTCAAGATACGTAAGATGTGTACATGTATACTTGCAAAGCATGCAGAGAAACCCCCCGTGAGGACCCCAGATTTTATGTTTAATTTTTGCAAAAGGGGCCAGATATTCAAAGGCTCCTTATAGACATTTTCTCCCCAAATCCTTTTTAGCAAACACTGGGAAAGAAAGACGAAGGTTTATGGACAAAAAGCCTACATGGCCCTTTTCGGCTTGTATCATGAAACCCTGAAATGCTCAAGTCTGAAAAGCATTAAGAGGCCTAGATTTTACATTGTCTTCCTTAAAGCCCTTAAGTAGTTCAGAGACCCAATTGAAGAACAAAGGACAGGCCATGGTGTAGACCTCTCAGCCCCATTCCACCTGGATAAGTTCTTCCTTTTGTCAGTCTTATCTGAGAATATGCATGAAGTTTATCTGGACAAAGAGTTCTGCTATAAAAAGATTCTGAAAACTACTAATATATTCTTTTATTTTGTAGGTAAGGAAATTGAGATCAAGAAAGAGGATAATGACTTTTCATTATCATTTGGCTACTTGACATGCATGGTATTATAGATGAGTTTCAAAGCCTCAAATGTCCACAAGCAGTAGTATTTGGACCATGCAAACTTATGACTTTAAAAAAAAAAAAGTGATTCTTTTTTCATGGTGGAAGACCTACCAGGGGTTGAACTCAGGGGTATGCCACCACTGAGCCACATTCCTAGCCTTATTTTGTATTTTATTTAGAGATAAGGTCCCACTGAGTTGCTTAGCGCCTGGCTTTTGCTGAGGCTGGCTTTTGAACTCAAGATCTTCCTGCCTCAGCCTCCTCAGCTGCTGGGATGACAGGCGTGTGCCATTGTACCCAGGAAGAAAAGTTATTCTTTAACTTCATGTATCACCTTTCTTCCCAATGATCAATTTGCTTATTTCCTCTTTTGAGTATTAAGCCAGAGGCTTCCAATTGTTCAACTGATATCAAGTATTCCCCCTCTTTGGAATAACAGAATCTTGATTTTACTTTGGAATAAAGGCTCAGCAAAAAAAAAAAAAAAAAAAAAAAAAAAAAAAAAAAAAAAAAAAAAAAAAACCAAGACATTCCACAACCTCCTTTACATCAGCTGGGAAAGGGGAGCTGACAGCTGAGAGATGGGTGTCCCTTCCCTCCCTGCTTTCTTCCTTGTAGAGGTCTGTGATGTAGCTTCCATAACTGAATCCCATAGTGACAGCAGAGAGAGACAAGGTGCTGTGGTTTCATGTGCCTTCTTATCAGACCCACTCTGTTATTTAGGAGGTGAACCCTTCTGTGCTTAAGCCACAAATAATCTCCACACACACCTTATTCTTTATGTTTGATCCTTCCAGAAAGCAACTGTTTCCCCCTTACACCCATTATGACTAAAAATTAACAAAGTCTCTTTCTCTTTGTGTGAGTCACAGACCTTTCAAGATAATCCAACGTTTTCAATAATGACTCACAATTACAATTTCCTCTTCCACATGGCATTTATCAAGGACATTCAACATTTTTTGATTTATCACCCATCCATTTAGTATTATTCAGAATATCCAGCAGAAGGTAGACTAACCGGAGAATCAGTCTTTCTTTCTTTCTTTCTTTCTTTCTTTCTTTCTTTCTTTCTTTCTTTCTTTCTTTCTTTCTTTCTTTCTTTCTTTCTTTCTTTCTTTCTTTCTTTCTTTTTTAACAGTGGGAGAATATTTCTTTTCTCTTGGAATTTACCCTGAGACAACTATCTAGTGAAAGTTCTTGATTTTAAAGTATAAGGTCCAGGAAAACCAAAGTATTTCTCTTAGAAATCGAAAGAGTTTGAAAGTCGATCAGGTGTTTGGGGTGGTTATTAAAACTGATTTCAATGACTGTTTTTTAATTTCCATCTAAATTTTTAGAATTGCTTGTGCTTTCCAAACTTGAAATATTCTGGATGCAGCAGTATACGCCTGTAATCCCAGAGACTTGGGAGGCTGAGGCAGGAGAATTACAGGTTCAAAGCCAGCCTCAGCAACTAGCAAGGCCCTAAGCAACTTAGTGCAACTTAGTGAGACCGTGTCTCAAAATATAATAAAAAGGGCTGGTGACTTGACTCCTATGTATATAGAAGCTCTTGAAAGCATTATTTTTTTCTCCAATAATAAGTGTAACATGCAGTTAGGATACTTTTGACTTTAGAATTATTTGGACACAGTATGTTTGAGCTAGATCTAGTTTGGAGATCATTCAGTATAACTTCATTTCTCTATTATGTTAATGGCTAAGACAAAAAGTAGAACCTCAATTTTCTGCTCTCTTCATGGTTCTTTCTCTCAGCATAGAGCATTTTCTTTTAATTGTAATAAAGATACATGAGGCTATACCAATAGAAAATAAAATAAAAGATAAAACCAAGGAAGGATTCTAGATCCCTAGCTGACTTCTGACCTTTGGGAGTCTTCTAGTATCAATCATCTCTCTTGCCTCGTTTGCAATCATTTGGGGTGCATATTTTATTCCCCATAAGAAGGGAGTGATGGAAAGACCTTCACTATTTGCCTTTAATCTTTTCTGCATCTGTTTGCTCACTGCGCCTATCTTCATCTGAAAGGAAATAGCTGATACTTTTCAGTTGGTGGAATGACTTCTAACAAAGTTCCAAGAATCATTTGGAGGATCCGTTTTTTTCTGGCCATTAGTTGGTATCTAAGTAAGTTACCAAAGACAGAGCAAGATTTTACTATACTATGCTTGGAAAGTAAGATCTAGGTACAATGTCTGCCATGATTTGGGTATGAGGTGTTCCCCAAAGCTCCGATGTTAATGCAGAGATGTTTCTAGGTGAAATGATTAGATTATGAGAGCTGAACCTAACCAGTCTATCCTGGTTTGAATGAGCTGACTGAGTGGTAACTGTGAGCAGGTGGGGTATGACTGGAGGAAGGTTACATCTTCCCTGAGGACCTTTCTTCTCTCCCTCTTCTTCCTGGCCACCCTGAGGTGAGCTACCTTTCTCTGCCGTGCCCATCGGCCATGATATCCTCTTGGGCCTAGAGCAATGAAGCCAGCCATCTAAGGACTGAGACCTTGGAAACTTTGAGCCCCAAATAACTTTTTCCTCCTTTAAGTGATTCTTGTCAGGTATTTTGTTCACAGTTACACAAAGCGGACTAACACAACGTCCCTTTAGGACTGGCAACAGATGAAATTTTTCTAGGTATTCCTCCTCTTACTCAGCAGAATGCCTGGTTTCTACTTACAGCATGCTTCCATCATGAAAATTGTGATTTTCCCTGAAGTCAGTTCTCACACTCACTTCATCAGTCCTGTAGTATAGATGAATGTTTAGTTCATGGTGTATGTGGAATTTTTCTCAGGGAGTTAAACACACACTCCCACAACAATCCCTTTAATCCCAAATCAGTAATTGTTCTCATTGTGTCCCATGTTTGAAAATATGAAGATTCTGCCCTTTGATATTTTTATAGGCCACTAAACATTGTGCAGTGTTTTCTATATGCATGAAATTCTGGGGTTTTATAAGGAAAGTCTTCATCTCTGTTAGTAAGCTGCCTCATGAGGGGAAGAATAAAGGACACCAACTTATGTGGAGCAGAGGGCTCAGATGGAAGCCATAGTGAGAAATAAAAATAGAAGAGACAAAGAAACTCTATTTGAGGAAAGGAAGTAATTATTTGCATGAGAAATTTGAATCTCTTTTTGTCAGCAATTGGGAGCCATGGGATATTTTAAACACGGGAGCGTCAGGATTTCTAACTAGCAACAATACACAGGATGAAGGAGCAGTAGGGAGATGAGTTTGTTAATAATTTCTGTCACTGGGACTAGCAGTGAATTCAGAATCTTACAAACCACATCTTCATTCATTCAGAAAATATTTATTAAGCACCTTATTTTGGTTAGACTCTGTTATGAGTGGAGAATGCATTTATGTTTCTGACTTCCATACTGTGCATAGCACTGGAAAGAACTGGGGTATGTATTTGTGTGGGTGTGTGTGTGGGGGGGGGCACAGTATTTAATGTAGAAAGTGGAGGAGAAAATTAGGAAACAAATTTAGTACAAAAGATGCTTTCAGTACTAGATGTCAGAGAAATAGATATTAAAACCAGGAGATAGTTTGACAAAATTAGAATGGGTTAGTAATCAAAGATGATAGCAAGGATGTAAAACAGTAGGAACCCTAGAATTGCCTGTCTGAGTATAGTTTAGTATAATTTTCAAGAACAATTAGACAATACCTAACAAAGTTGAAAGTCTACATTATTTAACCAAAGTAAAAACTACCTACATATCTTTCAATAATAAAGTAGAAAAATAAAATACTAAGCAATAATGTGGGTGACTCATTCAAATAATGTTGAGTAAAAAATTATAGAAAATATGCAAAATATTTTATGTAAAATTTACAATCATTCAAGTCAATCATATGTACTAATTTCATACAAAAATGCTTAAAGATGACATAGATCTGACTCAGGAAAAATATTACTTCCAGAGGAGATGAGATCAAGGGGAACTTCAAAATTATGGGTCTTTTATGCAAGCCAATGAGCCAATGAGCCATGGGAGTTCACTGTATCATTCTTTATGTTTTTCTAAATAATTTCTAATAATTTTAAAAAATCTTCCTCATAATATGACATACAAATTAAGGACTTACTGCAATAGCCCCAGTAGTCAGAGACTGGCTAATTGCATACTATTTTTCAAGAAATTTTTATCCTGCATGACAAATCTCCATGATGTTTTTTTTTAAATGGATTTTTATTGGATATTCTGAAATTTCCAGTGACTTAATATAGCTACCAAGAACTACCACTGTGAAATGTGATGATGCTTTTCTTTTTTTTTAGTGTATATATTAATTTATTTTTACTTTCTTTAATGCCTCTCAACAATGTTTTGTAGTTTTCATTGATTTTACAAATATCTTGAAAATAACAGTTTTCATTTTCATTGATAGTATATACAAACATACTTTTGACATTTTGATCCTACAACAGCCTTTTTTAAAGATTCCTTAGGATTTTTTATATATGTACACAATGTAAACCTTTTTTATTTTCCTTTTCCTATCTGGATCTTTTGTTTCTTATGTTGCTTTATTGGCACTGTATAGGATTGCCAGTAATGTTGAATGAATAGTAGCAGTGAGAGAGGACATTTTTGTCTTATTTTTTTTAATTGGTTGTTCAAGACATTACAAAGCTTATGATATATCATCTTTCATACATTTGACTCAATTGGGTTATGAACTCCCATTTTTACCCCAAATACAGATTGCAGAATCGCGTTGGTTACACACTCCCATTTTTACATAATGGCATATAAGTGACTGTTGTATTCTGCTACCTTTCCTATCCCCTACTATCCCCCCTCCCCTCCCCTCCCATCATCCCTTTCTACCTCATCTGCTGTTGTTCAATTCTCTCCCTTGTTTCCCTCCCCCTTTCCCCTCACATCCTCTTCTATGTAATTTTGTGTAACATTGAGGGTCTCCTACCATTTCCATATGTTTTCCCTTCTCTCTCCCTTTCTCTCCCCCACTCATCTTTGTTTAATGTTAATCTTTTCCTCATGCTCTTCCTCCCTGTTCTGTTCTTAGTTGCTCTCTTTATATCAAAGAAGACACTTGGCATTTGTTTTTTAAGGATTGGCTAGCTTCACTTAGCATAATCTGCTCTAGTGCCATCCATTTCCCTGCAAATTCTATGATTTTGTCCTTTTTATTGCTACGTAGTACTCCATTGTGTACAGATGCCACATTTTTTTTATCCATTCATCTATTGAAGGGCATCTAGGTTGGTTCCACAGTCTAGCTATTGTGAATTGTGCCGCTATGATCATTGATGTGGCAGTATCCCTATAGTACGCTCTTTTAAGATCCTCAGGGAATAGTCCGAGGAGGGCGATAGCTGGGTCAAATGGTGGATCCATTCCCAGCTTTCCCAGGAATCTCCATACTGCTTTCCAAATTGGCCTTACCAATTTGCAGTCCCACCAGCAGGGTACAAGTGTACCCTTTTCTCCACATCCTCGCCAGCACTTATTGTTGTTTGACTTCCTAATGGCTGCCAATCTTACTGGAGTGAGATGGTATCTTAGGTTGGTTTTGATTTGCATTTCTCTGACTGCTAGAGATGGTGAGCATTTTTTCATGTACTTGTTGATTGATTGTATGTCCTCTTCTGTGAAGTGTCTGTTCAGGTCCTTGGCCCATTTTTTGATTGGGTTATTTGTTATCTTATTGTTTATTTTTTTGAGTTCTTTGCATATTCTGGATATTAGGACTCTATCTGAAGTGTGAGGGGTAAAAATTTGTTCCCAGGATGTAGGCTATCTATTTACCTCTCTTATTGTTTCTCTTGCTGAGAAAAAACTTTTTAGTTTAAGTAAGTCCCATTTGTTGATTCTTGTTATTAACTCTTGGGCTATGGGCGTCCTATTAAGGAATTTGGAACCCGACGCCACAGTATGTAGATCGTAGCCAACTTTTTCTTCTATCAGACACAGTGTCTCTAATTTAATATCTAGCTCCTTGATCCATTTTGAGTTAACTTTTGTGCATGGCGAGAGAAAGGGATTCAGTTTCATTTTGTTGCATATGGATTTCCAATTTTCCCAGCACCATTTGTTGAAGATGCTATCCTTCCTCCATTGCATGTTTTTAGCCCCTTTATCAAATATAAGAAAGCTGTAATTTTGTGGATTGGTTTCTGTGTCCTCTATTCTGTACCATTGGTCCACCTGCCTGTTTTGGTACCAGTACCACGCTGTTTTTGTTACTATTGCTCTGTAGTACAGTTTGAACTCTGGTATCGCTATACCGCCTGATTCACACTTCCTGCTTAGAATTGCTTTTGCTATTCTGGGTCTTTTGTTTTTCCATGAATTTCATGATTGCTTTATCTATTTCTACAAGAAGTGCCGTTGGGATTTTAATTGGCATCGCATTAAACCTATAGAGAACCTTGGGTAATATCGCCATTTTGATGATGTTAGTTCTGCCTATCCATGAACAGGGTATATTTTTCCATCTTCTAAGATCTTCTTCTATTTCTCTCTTTAGGGTTCTGTAGTTTTCATTGTATAAGTCTTTCACCTCTTTTGTTAGGTTGATTCCCAAGTATTTTTTTTTTTTTGAGGATATTGTGAATGGAGTGGTTGTCCTCATTTCCATTTCAGAGGATTTGTTATTGATATACAGGAATGCCTTTGATTTATGCGTGTTGATTTTATATCCTGCCACTTTGCTGAATTCATTTATTAACTCTAGCAGTTTCTTTGTAGACCCTTTTGGGTCTGTTAAATATATTATCATGTCATCCGCAAATAGCGATAATTTGAGTTCTTCTTTTCCTATTTTTATGCCTTTAATTTCTTTTGTCTGTCTAATTGCTCTGGCTAGTATTTCAAGAACTAAATTGAATAGAAGTGGTGATAGAGGGCATCCCTGTCTTGTTCCATATTTTAGAGGGAATGCCTTCAGTTTTTCTCCATTTAGGATGATGCTAGCCTGAGGTTTAGCATATATAGCTTTTACAATGTTGAGGTAAGTTCCTGTTATCCCTAGTTTTTCTAGTGTTTTGAACATAAAGGGATGCTGTACTTTGTCAAATGCTTTTTCTGCATCTATCGAGATGATCATATGGTTCTTGTCTTTAAGTCTATTGATGTGGTGAATAACATTTATTGATTTCCGTATATTGAACCAGCCTTGCATCCCAGGGATGGATCCTACTTGATCATGGTGCACAATTTTTTTTGATATGCTTTTGTATTCGAGTCACCAGGATTTTATTGAGAATTTTTGCATCCAAGTTCATTAGAGATATTGGTCTGTAGTTTTTTTTCTTTGAAGTGTCTTTGTCTGGTTTTGGGATCAGGGTGATGTTGGCCTCATAGAATGAATTTGGAAGAGCTCCTTCTTTTTCTATTTCTTGAAATAGCTTGAAAAGTATTGGTAATAATTCTTCTTTGAAGGTTTTGTAAAACTCCGCTGTATACCCATCCGGTCCAGGGCTTTTCTTGGTTGGTAGTCTTTTGATGGCTTCTTCTATTTCTTCCTTTGTTATTGGTCTGTTTAAATTGTGTGTGTCTTCCTGACTCTATCTGGGAAGAGCGTTTGACTTAAGAAATTTATTGATATCTTCACTATCTTCTATTTTATTGGAATATAGGGTTTCAAAATACTTTCTAATTATCTTCTGTATTTCTGTAGTGTCTGTTGTGATATTGCCTTTTTCATCCCGTATGTTAGTAATTTGAGTTCTCTCTCTTCTTCTCTTCGTTAGCATGGCTAAGGGCCTGTTGATCTTATTTATTTTTTCAAAGAACCAACTTTTAGTTTTTTCAATTTTTTCAATGTTGTTTTTTTGTTTCAATTTCGTTGATTTCTGCTCTGATTTTAATTATTTCTTGTCTTCTACCACATTTGCTGTTGTTTTGCTCTTCCTTTTCTAGGTTTTTAAGGTGTAGTGTGAGTTCATTTTTTTGTTGGTTTTTTCTTTTTTTGAGGAAAGAACTCCAAGAAATGAATTTCCCTCTTAAAACTGCTTTCATTGTGTCCCATAGATTCCGGTATGTTGTGTCTGTATTGTCATTTGTCTCTAAGAATTTTTTTTATCTCCTCCTTTGTGTCTTCTGTAACCCATTGATCATTCAGTAACATATTGTTCATTTTCCATGTGATGTAGGATTTTTCCTTCCTTCTTTTATCATTGATTTCCAGTTTCATTCCATTATGATCAGATAAAATGCATGGTATTATCTCCACGCCTTTATATTTACTAAGAGTTGCCCTATGGCATAATATATGATCTATCTTTGAGTAGGATCCATGTGCTGCTGAGAAGAATGTGTATCCACTTGATGATGGTTGATATATTCTATATATGTCGGTTAAGTCTAGGTTATTGATTGTGTTATTGAGTTCTATAGTTTCTTTATTCAGCTTTTGTCTAGAGGATCTGTCTAATGGTGAGAGCGGTGTGTTGAAGTCACCCATATTTATTTTGTTGTAGTCTATTTGACTCTTGAACTTGAGGAGAGTTTGTTTTATGAATGTTGCAGCTCCATTGTTTGGTGCATACAAATTGATAATTGTTATGTCTTGTTGGTGGATGGTTCCTTTTAACAGAATATAGTGTCCTTTTTCATCCCTTTTGATTAACTTAGGTTTGAAGTTGATTTTATTCGATATGAGTATGGCCACTCCTGCTTGCTTCCGAGGGCCATGTCAGTGGTATGATTTTTCCCAACATTTTACCTTCAGCCTGTGTATGTCTTTTCCTATCATATGAGTCTCCTGAAGGCAGCATATTGTTGGATTTGTTTTTTTGATCCAGGTTACTAGCCTATGTCTCTTGATTGGTGAGTTTAGGCCATTAACATTTAAGGTTACAGTTGAAATATGATTTGTACTTCCAGTCATGTTTATTTATTTATTTATTTTAGTTTGGCTAGTTTATACTTTTTGGTTATCTTCCTCCCCCTTTACTACCCTTTACTGAGATACCTCCTGCTGTTAGTTTTGGGTACTATTTTTCAATTCCTCTTCTTGTAGTATTTTGCTCAAAATGCTTTGCAGTGCTGGTTTTCTGGCTGCAAATTCTTTTAGCTTTTGGTTATCGTGAAAGATTTTAATTTCATTGTCAAATCTGAAGCTTAATTTTGCTGGACACAGTATTCTTGGTTGGAATCCATTATTTTTCAGCATTTGAAATACATTGTTCCAGGATCTTCTTGCTTTCAAAGTCTGTGATGAAAAATCAGTCGTTAACCTAATTGGTTTACCCCTGAATGTAATCTGCCTCCTTTTTTTCGTAGCTTTTAATATTCTCTCCTTGTTCTGTATGTTGGCTATCTTCATAATTATATGTCTTGGAGTTGGTCTATTACGGTTTTGAATGTTTGGGGTCCTGTAGGCTTCCAGGATTTGGCAATCCATTCTATCTTTTATCTCTGGGAAGTTTTCTAGAATTATTTCATTTAATAGGTTGTCCATTCCTTTCGTTTGATTCTCTATGCCTTCTTCTATCCCGATGACTCTCAAATTTGGTTTTTTTATGACATCCCATATCTCTTGAATAGATTGCTCATGGGATTTAAGCATCTTTTCTGTGTTGACTATATTCTTTTCAAGTTGATAAACTTTGTCTTCATTATCTGATGTTCTGACTTCTACTTGATCTAGTATATTTGTAATATTCTTGTTTGAGTTTTTAATTTGGTTTATAGTTTCCTGCATTTCTAGGATTACTGTTTGATTTTTTTAAAGATCTCTATCTCCTGGTAAAGCTCCTTCTTTGCCATTTGAATTTGTTTGTTTAATTCATTTTCAAAATATACTTTTATTGCTTGGACTTGCTGTCTCATGTCTTCTCTAATATTCCTTTCATCTGAGTTAGGTATGCCTTGAGTTCTTTCCCTATCCCTGTTTCTAATGCTTCTAGGTCCTCCTGTAGATTTAAGTTGTCCTGCATTGTTTGTACTCCTTTTTTCCTTTGTTTTTTCATGATGTTCACACTACTTTCCAGCTCTACTTGATTGCTGTGTTTCTGTTCTCTTCTATACATTTGTTTTGTTTTTTTTATATCTCTATTGTCTCTCCTTTGTGTTGGTAGACTATGCCTGCTAAAGTGGATTCCGCTGGGAAGGAATTCCGATGGCCGAGCTCCAGTGACGTCACCTCTCTGCTATGGCGGGCCCCAGGCTCCTTACTGGGGTGTCCGATTGGAGGGGTGGGATTGGACTGTCTCTGGTTGGCTTCAGCTCCCGTCTCCGGCGGCCGCGGTCTGCAGCCGCCCAGTCCCGCGGACAGTGGGTGGGCTGTCGCTGGCGGGCAGGTGATCTGTAGCTGCCCAGTCGTGGAGTCGGTCGCCAGCGGGAGGGTGGTCTCCAGTGGGCGGGCGGTCTCCAGCTGCCCAGTCATGCGGGCAGCCGGCAGGCGATTGGTCGCCCGGGGGCATGCAGTCTTCAGCTGCTCAGTCACAGGGGCAATGGGCCGGCTGTCGCTGGTGGGCGGGCGATCTCTAGCTGCCCAGTCGCGCGGTTAGTCACCGGCAGGGGCCGGACTCCAGCCGCCCAGTCCCACGGACAGCGGGTGGAGTTTCGCTGGCGGGTGTGCTGTCTCCAGCTGCCCAGTTGAGAGGGCCTGGCCTCTAGTCCCCTGGTTTCTCCTGCTAGTCCTGGTTTCTCCTGCTAGACCAGATTTCCCCTTTGTGATGCCTCTCGGCAGTTCAAACTGTACTCTGGGCCTGCCATTTGTTGGGCGTGGAAGGTGGCTATTGGGAACCCTGGCACTCTATTGTTTTGATTTTTTCCGCTTGCCCCTCCCCCCGTACTGGCAATACAGGTTTCCGTTTTCACTGCTGATGGGAGGGGGAGTTGAAGGTCAGGTGTCTCTAGTTTTCCCCGCGTCTTTATGCAGGCTCGTTCTGATAATCCCTCCCCAGGAGAGCCTAGGAGAGATTTTATGTGAATTCCCCGATGTATGGGAGATGAGCTGAGTAACACGCACCTGTTTTATTGTTGCAATCTGTCGGAGAGTGGCGGTGGTTACTTCAGCTCTCCAGGATGGTGGCCGCTGGTTTCCTTGGTGGAGTTTCCGTTGTGGGGGATAGAAGTGTCCTTCCCCGTCTAAAATCCCGAACTCAGCCCGGGGCTCCGTGAGTGCTCAGGTGGCAGGATTCCACAGAATCTGCCGCAACCTCCCTGCTTGCTGGTCGCTTCTCAGCGGCTCCCTGCTGTCTGTATCCGAGGGGCGGGCTGCGCGGATCAGTCAGCCCGGATCTCCGGTCGCACAGTTGGCTCGTGTATGAGACTCAATTACCAGACCTAGGTGCTGGAAATCCTTCCTCTAGGTTTGGGTGCACCCCCATTTTGCTGTAAGTTCCTAATAAGATAGTTTTTTGTCATTCTAACTCATTATTCACCTGCGCAGTGGCGCGGTTCAAGGGGTGTGATGCACTCTATTCACGGCCATCTTAAAAATGTGATAATGCTTTTCAGTATAAGATTATATTTGGGTAGAAGGAAGACCAGTAGAATAGAGTAAGGAAAATAGAGGGAAAGAGGAACCACTGGGGACTGAAATGGAGGAAATTATATTCCATATATGTATATGTCAAAATGAACCCCACCACTGTGTAACAATAATTCACTAATAAAAACATTCGTAAGATACTATATTTGGGAAATATCTTGGGAATGGTTTACTTCTTGAGTAGATCAGTATAATCACGAATCCATAGGACAAACTTCGACTTTGGTGTTACAAACGAATGTTCTGCCTCCAAATGGGCAGAGATATTGCTGATTCTATTTAAGGAGTTAACATAAGCCCAGTTTTCCATTTCCTGACTCGATGATGATGGATGGGTCTGA
Organism: Urocitellus parryii; assembly: GCF_045843805.1. Lineage (NCBI taxonomy): Eukaryota > Metazoa > Chordata > Mammalia > Rodentia > Sciuridae > Urocitellus > Urocitellus parryii. Next base: position 4,712,889 of record NC_135544.1, read on the forward strand.
GGCTACCCAGGAGTTTTTCAGAGCCTCTAGAGATAGGGCTTACACCATCAAGGAATGCTGTCCCCTGACCCACTCCAATAAAAAATCAATACAGAATCCAGTCCAGCCCTCTACACGAGGTGGCCCCTGGCTGCCTGTTTCAAGCTGCCATTCTCTCCCTTCTGTACAATAGGACTCCTGTTGTCTCATGAGGGGCGATTTTCGTCCAAGAGCTTAGTCAGATTTCTCATTTGTTTGGAAAATAGTTGCTGGAGTAACTGTGTTCTCAGCTGAAATTCCCAACACTTGGTGAGTCATGCCGAACGAAGATCCTGCTGCAGCCAATAGGAGCTGCTTTCTCATGTTGAGGGCCAAACAGAAAAATCAAGAGCTTAACATTTGGAGTCTGACCATTTAAATGCCTTTACTGGACTTTTGGGTATTTGATCACTTGAGGGTTTATGGGAGTGCTCTCTTCTTTTAATTATAAATTCACTCAAGAATCATAACTGAAAACAGGAGCCTGGAGTTATCATAGAATCAGAGTCTCTGTTTTTTTCTGTGAGCGAGACAAGGCATGGATGTTAGAACCACTCAATAAGCACTAAATAAATCATGTCCCTTCACTCTGGGGCAGAGGGACTCGGCACTTGCTTTGCTGGGCCCAGCTGATGGGCCTCTATAAAATCCTTAGCAGGCACTTAGGTCCCAGCAGGAGCTCTGCTGGGATGAAATCATGGAGTGCTCCAGGACAGCACCCCTCTCCCCATCCCCATGGCAACTGTCAACCTCACAGGAACAAAAGAAATGTCTTGGGTTTGTGATCCCCTGGGAATGCCTTCTGGGCTGGAAATGCCTTATTACATTTCTAAGATTCAAGTACTGAGACTCTAGGGAGAAAATTTGCTTGCCTGCTGTCCTGATGTAGAGAAGTGAGCCATTTTCTCCTTATTGAGAGACAAATCTTGACTGATTGGTGTGAGTTCTGGGTTGGCATATTTTGTTCAAAGTAATAGACTTCTTACATCTAAAAAGTGCTGCTTATAATAGGGTGGTCCTTCTTGGAAAATCAGACATTTTCTGACATTGTCATATTTCAAGTAGGGTACCGAGACCTATTAAAGAGTAAATAGAAAAAAAATAATTGAGTGAGATCCCTAGTAACACTAGGTTATATCTGTATTCCCCTACAAAGCTTGAGTTGCCTCTACTAGGATTCAGGACTTAGAGTAGAAATCCACTTATACAGACCAGACTCCAGAAGGAATATGCTGAACAGAGGGAAAAGTTAGAGAACCCAAAGCACCATAGAGTGGATGAAAAGCAGGGCATAGAGGAGAAGAAGGGTTGTGTGGACTATTTTGGTCTTTGCTGATAGGTAACTAAGTAATTGCAGACTAGTTATTTGAGCAATCAAGATTTCCTCATATTGTGTGAGTGGAGGGGACTGGACCCAGTGTTTTCAAACATCCCTTTCTCCTCTCAGATGGAGGGACATGAGCTGCAGAACCCTGTCACAAAGGGAGATTCAGCATCACGAGTTTGTAAAGATCAGCTTCGACTAAAAAGGGTCTAAGGTAGACGTTCATGATAAAGTCATGAATTTCCACTCAAGAAAGAGGTGTGTATCATCAGACACATTGGCATGTACCTGTAATCCCAACTACTCAAGAGGCTCAGGCAGGAGGATCACAAGTTTCAGGCCAGCACGGGCAGCTTAGCAAAGACCCTGTCTCAAAATAAAGCAAAGGACTGGGGATAGATCTCAGTGGTAAAGTATCCCTGGGAGGCAGGGAGGGAGGAAAGGGTAGGGAAGCAAGAGAAGTGAAGGAAGGGAAGCAAGAGAAGGAAAGGGGAATGGGAAGGAGAAGGGATGGAGGGAGGAAGGAAGGAAGAAAGAAAGAAAGAGATAACTTGAAACCTTTGACTCCTTTGATCTGGGATTTTTTCCAAACAAAAAGGAAAGATGGAAAGTAAGGGGCTGGTCCACATGGTCTTCTATAATCTTTTTCTTTATATTCTTGACAGCAACCTACTAATTTGGGGGGAAGAGATAAGGTATAGATAGATGAACAACTCACTTAATGACACTCTTCTCCACCTTTATTTTAACATTTACAACTGACCAGGATGTGGGGTTCTAAGAACAAATCCTCCTCCTATTACAATTCTGACCATGTCTTCACAGTCCTTGTTAACAACACTAGAGTAGAAAACGGCTGACACTGTTTAAGGAGGGTCAAGATACCTGGTGTGTTATGCAGGTGCTCAAACCCACCTTCACAAGGGAGAGAACAGTATCTTTCATGCTTTCTCCAAAGAGCAAAGGACTCTTTCTGATTTTCTAGTCCACAGATTGATCCAATACCTGCTCATCAAGTTTTATAACCCCATGAAAAAGGAGCTAAATTAAGAATAAAATGTTTTTGCCAGTGCCACGATTTTTAGTATCCAACAATCCCAGAAGTCCTCTAAGTTCAGAAGGGGTCCTATTTGGGTCACATGGGATACGTGTGAAATCGACTTTACTTCGTATCATAAAAACTTGTGATAAGAAACCCAAGATGAAATGTTTAAAGCATATTTGATGAATGCAAGTGTTGTATTTCCAGTACCTTCAATACATTTTGTCTTTATTGAACTTCATACCATATGTGGTATCTAGAATGGAAAATTGAGCTAACTCAGCACTGTCATTTTTTTTTATAATTAGGAATGGTGTGTAATATATGGACATTTGTGCTTTTAAGAGCCTATTTTTGAGCCAAATAAAACCCTCAATTAGTACAGATTTGAGTTAAGTCAGCAGCTTGTGAGTTAAGGAGGAAGGACTCAATGTCAAATGCCATTTCTTAATTTAACAAACATGAAATGTTTCTCCCCTGCAGTGGTAATCTCTGGGATTTCCTGGTACTTATATTTCACCTCAAAGAATTCCCACACTCCCTGTACAAATCAGCGTTACCTTTAGTATTTCCAATATGATCAGCCTTCTCTTTGGACATAGCTATAGAAATCTCTTTCTTCCAACATATGCATCTTTGAAGTAATGAGGAAAGAGTTGTAAATCACTAAGCAGCAAACACATAATTTGTCATTTGCAACAGTTTATTAGAGCAAGTACTGTAGGAAAATTATTTTTTAAAAAAATTAGCCAGAAACACAAGCTTGCTACCATGAACACTAAACACTTATTATCCTGGGAGCCAATCTCAGTCCTACAACTCTTGCAAAGGTTATTTTTTATTTTCATAAGCCCAGCCTCTCCAATATGCTCACTTCCCTTCCAAGTACCTCTTGGACCTCTCAATTTGTAAACACTTCTTGTTCTATCTTTAAGTCTCGATAAAAACTAAAATGATATTTTGAATTCATCTTAGAGTATTTACCATCTGGAAGATCACTATGGGTTGAATTTTTGTATCTCTCCAAAATGCATGTTGAAATGATCTCTGAATACAATAGTGTATTAAGAGGTTTCCAGAGGCAACTAAGTCAGCCATGAAGGCTCCTTCTTCCTGAATGGGATTCAGACCCTTATAAAGGGGACTTCACCCTTTTTCCCTTCTGTCTTCCTTCATGTAAGGTCCCTGCATGAAGACACCATCTTGAAGTGAAGAAACCAGCCCTCATCAGACATCAAAACCACTAGTTCCTTAAACTCACATCCCAGCCCTAGAACACTTAGGAATAAATTTGTATTGCTTACAGACTTCCAAGTTTGCAGTATTTCATTACAGTGGCACAAGCAGGCTAAGATAAAGTATGGGTGTCTATAGGAATGACGGGGTCTTACTCTGTGGCCAAGGCTGGTTTTGAATTCCTGGCCTCAACTGATCCTTTAGTCTCAACCTCTGGAGTAGCTAGGCCTACACCAACATGCCACCATGCCCAGATTCATTCATATTTAATAGAGGGGTGGGGTAGCTTTGCAGTTACAGTAAAGGAATGAATTTTTCTGAGTGTAGGGATGGAGGTGATTTGTTGGATAATTAAGCCTTCTTATTTCTTCTCTCTACTGCTTGTGCAAAAGGTCAGCCCACAACTGAACTTCTTTTCACCTAAGGCAGAGTGAAAGACGGGTGGCTTTAGGGTGGCTAACCTCAAGGAACAAGAAAATTTTGCCATGGTCCAGGAAAACAAGATGAACGCAGCATATGGGTGCTTCCTAATCCAGGTCCGATCATTTATTTATTATAACATACTGATTTCAGCAAGGTAGGAAAGAGTGAGAAGTCAAGAAAGTGACCTTTTGGGTAGGCAGAGAGAGGCCCCATGGGAATGTCAAGGTTCAAAGAGGCTTCCAGAGGGTCTAAGTGAAGATATGTACTTTAGATTATGAGCTAGCATCCCATTGAGTGTCTTCTATGTCCTTTAGTGTAATTCTGTCACCGTCTATAAAATCTACCCTGAAATTAATTTCTTAAAAAAAGAGAGGATGACCTCACCATCATCTGCTTCTCACTCTTCTGATCACTAGGAGCTAGAAGCCCCTGGAGTGATAAGTCTGGAATGCCAGAACTCATTATTTACAACTTCACGGGGTTAGCAACTGTTACTTTCTGTTGCCTTTCCTAAGCACTGCATTTGCAAATAGTCTAGTAACTCTATTAACTGAGGAATGTAATGTGAGTGAGCACATGGCCAACAAGGGACCAAGGATGGAAACTTGTGCTTCTCAGCAAACAGGAAAATCTTTTGATTCGTTGCAGGATATTATTTTTTTTTGTATTTGAGCCACTTGTCAAAGTCCCAAGCAAACTGAAAGATGCAATATTTTAGCGCTATCTGATCTTAACTAACGAGAAGTGTCACTGATCAGAGAGGTGCAGATCACCTTAGAAGCAGATATCCAAGATACTATCCTCTGTGGCTCTGTGTGAAGAGGAACCCGCACTAAACAGGTGAGGCCAAGGGTGCTCAGTTACTTGGAGGAAGAAGTAGAAAGAAGAAATGCTTATCACTTCATACCTCAGGGAGGAGAGGCCCAGGATACTTACTTTCTATGACCAAAGAATGAGGCATAGTGAAAGGCAGGTTGCTTCAGAGTGGTTAACCTGAGGGAACAAGGAAACTTTGCCATGGTCCAGGAAAACAAGATGAAAGCGGCATATGGATGCTTCCTAATATGACTGAGGTTTTTGCCAATTTGAACGGCATTCCTAGAATCCCTGGGTACTGCTTCCCAATTTGGCCTTTTACGATTTTAGGCCTTAAAGCCACAAAACCAAACTATAATCCCTATAATACTTTGGCACCAGAGGGTGGGCTTAGAAGAATTTTTATCCTTAAGCCTATATTTTCTGGTTTTTGCTGGCTCATGCATTATCCATAAAATATCTGGAACACATTTTTGATCATTCATGATTTATTCTAAAGGTCTGGGCTAAACCAACAGTAACTATTCTTTGGGGGATCATTTCCTGCATTGGAGCCTGGAAAATTAAGAATCTCTTTAAATTGAAGTTAGTAAAACAAAGTATCCAAAAGAAGTGGCTCTTGGGATCTTGTATGGTCTTATAATCTGCAGGCTGGTGCAAAGTCCAAATTATTATCATACATATAAAGACCAAGTGTGAATCTGAACACATATCTTACGCCAACTTTCAAATAATTATCACAGGTGCATTTTCCTGTTTTTCAAGTTGAGACTTTTATTGCTTGGTCCATAAAAGCACTTCTTTATCATTCTTCTCATCATTGTTTACTTTCCTCTCTGAACTCCTGAAGTCTGAACACTGGTCTACAAATATTTGTCAGTCAGCAAATATTTGCTGCTGGAAGCAGGCATAATTCCAGCTATTTTACACTGAAAGGGATTTAACACAGAGATCTGGATGCTCACAGAATTGTTGGAAAATTTATCAGAAAGGGCTTTAGGCTGTGCATCTAGGAGTACTGCCAAAAAGGCCTCTTAACTAGCCCTTTAGAAGGAAAACCCACCTCTGCCACATTCAAAACAGATGCAACTAGCGAAGCTTCTAGGTTTCATAGAGCTGGAATTCTAATCTTTGGAAGCCACTGATATCCACTCTGTAACTATCTCTCCATGCCCACAAAGTTAGTGACTGGATGCTACAAGGCAGCTGCAGAAAACTGGTCTCTATGATCTGGCTTCAGTAAAGACAAGTGCAGTAGCAAGGAGAAAGCTTCTATTTGATTTCTGCCAAGTCTCATACAGTGCACTTAATTGCAGGAATCTAATTTGCATCCAGAACGCTAGTTTTAAGGGAGTCTGGGAAATGTAGGTTTTGGCTTTCTACATTCTTATAGCCCAGAAAAGCATGCTAGAAGAAATTTGGGATAGATGATGAGTGTCAATTTACTATAGCAACCCTAAACTCATATGTTGCTATTAATTACTGTTTTGATTCCTACTCTTACATTTGTTAAAAAACAAAAACAAACTCTTTGAGTACAGTATCATTTCTCAAATTTTTGAATGAATGCCTTGTAATGTCTAGAACAATTCAGGCTCAGTAGATATTTGTGGATTAACTGTTCACTAAATAATCTTTTTTTTCTTAAAAATATGACTTTAACATATCTATTAAAATATTGAATGGCTTTTGTCTCTTAGTAGGTAGTGTTTTTACCATAGGGTGGTTTTTTTTGATGCCTAAATATGTTTTACTAACGTGGGGTGACCATTCTAAACACTTAAGATCACTGTGAAAAGAGAATACTAGAGGAGGCAGATTAAGGCAGATTATATCCATTCCAATGTGTACTCATTCCAAGTCATGACTATTTTAGGAAAAGCACATCGATTAGAATCATCTTGCCATATTTCCTCTTTTTACTAAAAGCTGACTACAGAAAAATATTGATATTTCAGCATTTCAATGACTATAATTATGGCTAATCTAAAGTTAAATTGATAGCCAAATATAAACACATTATACAATCTAGTACCAATATATTAAATTTCTCAATTTAGCAAAAGTTTTCCCAAAATATTTACTTGCAGAGGTAAATAGACTGTCTACAGTGGCTATTGGAAGAAGTTCATGAATGCAAAAGTCTGAATGCTATAGAAAAATCATATGTTAAGGAATTTTAAATTGAGAAGGATTCTTAGAGACTATTAAGATGTGAGCCCCGGAGATACTATCACTTGCCTAGGGTTACACACAAGAAATGTGGAAAGGCCAGATCATAAATTTGTGTCTTCTGATTAGTTCAGTGTTCTTACCACACATCATATACCTTTTTTTGAAATAGAATTGTGTTTCTATTCCTTGGAAAAAATATCAGTTAAAATCTACTTTCATATACAGTCCTACATTGCTTAACATCAGGGATACATTCTGAGAAATATTAGGCAATTTTTTTTCACTGTGCAACATTATATAGTGTCCTTACACAAATTAAGAGGGCTTGAGAGGTGATATGATCTTAGGGGACCACTGCCATATGTGTTGACTAGTGCAGTGACCCTTCATTGCCCCTGTTTTTAAAAGAGTTGGGAATCTCCAAATCCCCTGTCATATACACAAAGAAGTTTGAAATCAGTATAGTTAGCAACACACATATATATAGTAGACACACACACACACACACACACACACACACGTACACATATACTACCTTCTGTTTGAAGTGATAGTTTCAATGTAGATCTTAACTAGGGTATTGGCAATGAAAGAGGAAAGCCTCAAACTTTCTTCAGCTGAGCTATTCCGAGTTCTAGTAAATTCATGAAATGACATACTCAAAACATCAGTTCTCTTATTCATGCAATGGATTTCTTAACCTTTGCTTTGAGTTAAAAACTGGTGTCATTTTAGAATAGTGAGATGACTCTTCTGGAAAGGTTATCTGCACTGCCCTCACTGATGAAGGAACTGGGAAAATGAGGGACTTAAATATTATGCATTGGTAGTAAATGTTATGCTGGCATGATGAATTGTTTCCAGGAATTGAAATACCATAGACTGGTTCTTCTCGGAATTAAAAACACACAGTAGACTTGGGGAATGTGGGGAGGTTGAAATAGCAGACAAGTTGCTGAGTGGAACACTTCCCAGGGCCAGCAAAATGAGATCTTCTGTTATCAGATTTCTAATTCTAGGTGGGACTTTTAATCTTATTTTCATTGAATTTGGTAATTGTACATATCTGCAAAGCTAGAGTCTATACTGATCAATGAAACAGAGGATAGTAATCAGATGATTCAATGAGCTATAGAAGAAAAATCCCCCCAAATGCCTTCTCTGCTCTCTCTCAGGATAATGTCTAAAATAATGAATGTTAGCAGCATAATAGGGTCCTTCTGTCTCTCTCAGGAGAAAATCTGATAGCAAATGTGTATTTTAAGGCAATGTGCTTGCTAAACAGTAAGTGCAAATCATTAAGAAAGTACCAATTTTTCAGACTTTATCAATTTAAGTTGGCTTCCAGGATTCAAAAAACCAATAATAACAGTATGATAGTAATGATGGAAGAGTAGTAGCAATTCCCTTTTTAGAGAATTATTCATTGCTTGGTCTCTGCTGATCAGTGCTAAATTTTACAGCTGAATACGAAACTCCTCCATTAAAGAAACCAATGGTGGCTTCCTAGGAGAAAACTGGTATTATATACCAGAGGAAGAAGGAAATTGGTCAACCACCATTACCTAGGAAGACTCCCAAGAATATCCTAGAAATATAGCCAAATAAGTATCAAATAGGGAGTCTTAGGGTTTTCGTAAAGGAAAGACTTTTAAAACAGGTGCAATGAAAGTAGAATGCAATTTTCAATAACTTTTTAAAGAAGGGAAAAAATTGTCCTGGAACACAGAAACTAGAATATCAGCTAATATAAATTGAACCTTTACTATGTTAACTTCATACAAATTATTACATCCAACATTTATACCAAATTTATGAGACGGGTACTATTAATAGCAAAATTTAATATATAGCATTTACAATTCATTGGGCATGACTCGGTAACTATACAGATTTGATTTTAGCTTCCAGAAAGACATGTGAAGCAGGTAGTAGTAATATCCCCCATTTTATAGAAAGGGAAAGAACAGATATTAAATAACTTGTCTAAAGTATTGTACCACCAGATAGAAGAGCCAGGATTTGAAGACAGGAAGTCTGAATCCTGAGGCTCCTCTATGCCCTCCTGCCAGTATTGAGGAGGACACCCATGTGGTTATACTCTTCCCTTTTTTCTATGTTCTAAAACTTTGAGCTCGACCACATCTTCATTCATTCATTTGTTTAACAGCTGTCAGTTGAGGGCCAGTATGATCAGGTGCTGCTCTGTGTGCTAGAACACCTCAGGGACCAAGACCCAGGCTCTCCGCCCTTGTGGAGGGTCCTTCTAGCTGTGTTCTCCTCAGCCTCCTCTCAAAGATGGTACTGAGGAGCGGGGAGCAGTTCATCATGTAGAAATCCTGAGAAAAAGTTATTAAGTGAAGAGATAGTTAATCAGAGTCCTAAGGTGGAAGCCTATACTTTATGAAGAAAATCCCAGGTAAAAGGGACAAATGAGTCAGGGCTCGACAGTTAGGTACCTCTTTGGCAGACGTGAGAAGAACAAGGAGGACATGTAGCTGGAGCAGAGAAGTAGGAGCCCAGGGTCACAGGAGGTTGGATCAGAGAAGGCTCACGTGATGAGAGCAAGCACGCCAGGTTTCACTCTTAGTGAAATGGGGAGCCAGTACAGGGTTTTGAACAGTAAAATGAGACTCATTTCTTAAAAGGATTCATCTGCCTGCTGAATTGTGAATAGATGGTAGAGCGATAAAGACAGAAGCCATAAGTGCCTGTTAAACTGATGTGAGAAAGGCTGATGTGGACAAGGATTGAGAATGGAGAACAGGAACTCAGTTGGGTGCATTCAGTTCAGAGTGTTTATTAGACTTCTGTATGGAAATGCCAAGGAGACAGTTGAATAAGAAAGAGAGAGATCTAAGCGAAAGGTATAACATTGGGAGTTCAGCATGTTGATGGAGTTGATGCCATGTGGTTGGGTGAGAGGAATAAGCTAGTGGAAATAGCTGGGGACGAGGCCTGTCATTTGTATCGCACAGCTATCGGTGCTGTTGTGACTGAGCTCCCTCTTAACCATGTAGCCAGCTGGCAGGTGAGCTGAGGCCTGGTTCCTAGGATGAACTAGGCTTGGCAGATTCCACTTCTGCTCTACCTGGTCTCTCATGCTGCAGAGGATCTACCCAAACTTGCTCTTTTTGCAAGAGTCAGCGGTCTAGAAGAATGAGACTAAGAGAAGGAGGGAGGAAATGCACTGCATCTAGAGTCCTAGGCTTGGGGCTGGAACACCGTGACTCTTGCCACTTCATATTGAGCAGTGCGAGTCACAAGTTCAGCCTGTGTTTGGGGTATAGGAAGTAAACTCTCTCCCTTTTAGTGAGAGGAATTGCAAGTCATGTTTCAGTCCGTTTTTTTTTTTTCTTCTGTGACTAAAGGATCTGACCAGAACAACGGTAGAGATAGAAAGGTGTGTTTGAGGGCCTTAATCTCAGAAGGCTGGCTCCATTCCTTGAAGCTCAAAGTGAGGCAGGACATCATGGCAGAGTGTGGCAGAGGGAACCAGCTCACATGATGATCAGGAAGGGGAGAGAGAATCCAACCCAATCAGTTCTCCTCTGAACCTTCTTGCCTTATCTCACACATGAGCTTTTGGGAGACACTTCACATCCAAACCATAACCTCATGTTACAGATGGCATGGACATAGAGGAGAGGAAAAGTTGGGGAGTATTTTGCAATCATTTTCTACCCTAGACCTTACCATCCTTCAGCATTTTCTATTGGGAGGCTCCCTCAAAATTTCACAAAAAGCACCAGTGATTGTGATGCTCCCTGATGTCTATACTGCCTTCCCCATTCTGGACATTTCTAGAGCTCTATCTCACTTCCCTCATCTTCTTTACAAACCGTTCCTACTCATACTGATCTCTTGCTCTCTGCATGACTATACCCTCTGTAATTGAGACCACAAATAATACATTCAAGTGCTTAAGTAGGGGACTGACACATAAAAAGCTCTCAATAAATGGTGGCGATTCCCATTCTTCTTCTTCACCACATTACAAGTCATCTGAAAATGTTCTCTAATTATCTTTAGGCAGTGGTCTTGTCAGTCTCTCTAACTAGGCCATCATTCCCTTAATAAGAGGGGATGTCTTCAGTATATCTCTGTGGCCTGCACAGCGGGAGGCACGTAATGAGTACTCAGTAAAATCTTGTTAATTATTAAGGGTTGATTTAAAGTCTAAGGAGATTCTTATAGTTTAGAAATTATCACATAGTTAGGATGTCTTGAAGCCACATCAATTCTGGGAATTTAAGAAGTATATGCATGTTGGAGAGAACTCTATTATTAGGAAAAGGATTATTCTCTCTAAGGAAATTATCTAAATATTTTTTCACCTTTTAATATCAATTTTGGTACTTTGAATTAAAGGAGTGAACATAGGAATTCTGGAGACCCAATAAAAAGCAGGCATTAATCATGTTTAAACACTGTGCCTTGTATTTTCAGCAAATGCATTATTCCATCCATTCAGTATGCTGCCTGGAACTTCAAAATAGATTTCTGCTTTTGCTGGTAAGTTTGAAATAGAGAAAAGAATATGCAGGTTTTCTCAAAATTGAAGTAAGGGGCTGTAACTAAAAAATAAAAATAAACATGCAACAAAAGGAAAATGTTAGCAAATATATTAAAATCACAATAACCTCAACAACTGAAAATTTCTATGTTCTATAGGTCTCATTTGAATCATAGGCTATATCATTTCTACACCAGTTCTCACAAGTTAGGAGGTAAAAATGACCAGCATGGTCCTTGGGTGTGAGTAGGAGGACCTCAGGGGTCATATGAAGTATTCACTGAACCATTTCCATAGACCCAGATTATTTTGCTTCTTTCAATATTAAATTCTCCATAAATAACATGCCTGTCATCAATTCCAACACACTTTTTAAAGATATCAAATCAAATCAAAATCAAAAGGTCTCAAATGAATAAATTTGCAGTGAAATTTCTGATTTTTAACCATTCAGTGCCTTTTCTAAGCTTCAGACTCTCATTAAGCACAGACTTACAGTTGCAAATATTGCACTTTATTCTTTGCACAATATAGTCTGGAATGAAATTGAAATGCACAGTAAAGAAATGGTAACATTAGTTATATCAAGGCATTGTTTTCACTTTTCGATATTTCCATGGATTTTTATTCTCTCCTGTATTTGTTAAATGCCTAGACATCTGTTTATGCGTGCACACTTCAGTTTGCTGTTGCCAAGCACGAGACCATTTTTTGGTTGAGATTTTAAAAATGTTTAATTCTTCAAAAATTCACTGGGAGATTTACAGACTACAGGGGACAGAACGAGCTAGAGTAGCTTCAAATGGAATATGTATTTTGCGGTCAGTTAATCGGTTCCTCTACCTGCAACCTGCTTTACCTACTGTCACTGACTCATTTTAAATCAGGAATTATTCTGGCACCAAGATTGTTCTTCAGCCTTCTGAGCTGTTCTGCTCACCTCCATTCTCTCCCTTTTCCTATTCATTTTATTTACAGCCAAATTAAATGTCCCTCAAGTAGCAGATTCATCATATTTAGTCCTTGTTTAAAAACTTTCAGTACTCCAATTAGGCCTTGAAATTAAAATCCAAGAATCTTAGCATGATTATCACAACCCAAATTTCTGTGGTCCCTTGCTTCTTTATGTCAACTCCTGCGAGACATCTCATCTAGGCTTCCTGCTTTCTCCTCCCCTGCCCTCTCTTTATATAGTGTTTTCTCATTTAACACCTAGTGAGACTCTCCATCCCAGGACTCCCATAAATTTGAAATGCCTGGCTTCTCTCCACATGTTTAATTCTGATGCTATCTTCAAAGCTCAGTTCAAATCCTCATTAATAAAATTTTCTTTTACTAATGGGACAGAGGCTTTCAGCCCCATTCCCAATGTTAATTCTCCTCTTTCTTCTTTTAACAGAAATCTAATTGTTCATAGTGGTACTACATCTAGCATAAAAAATAAAAACTTACCTGTGTTTTTGTGATCTAAATCCGGCCTATGGGGTACATGTGCACATTTTAGGATAGATTATCCACAACAAAATTTTAAAAGCAGTCAAACTTTGCTAATATCTGCCTTTTTCCTTTTCTCCACTTCCTTCTTCTTGCTATCACAGCAGATGTTATAACTTCTTGAAGTCATTTTCTGGCTGAAGATTAACAGAGAGCAGAGAAAGAAGACTCTTATTTTGTAGCTTTCTCACAGCTATCAGATTGGATCACGTGAGCAGGACAGCACAGCCCTCTCTCTGATCTACAGATACAGCATTGTTAACTAAGGGCACCATGTTGTATGGCAGGTCTCTTGAACGTATTCATATTGCACTACTGAAACTTTATACCCACAGAACAGCAACTTTCCATTCCCCTTCTCCCCCAGTTCCTGGACACCACACACCACTATTTTTTTTGTGTGTTTTAATACCTTAAATACTTCATGTGAGATTGTGTCGCAATTATCCTTCTTTGACTGGCTTATTTTGATTGGCATAACATCCCCAAAGTTGCATATGGTATGATCTCTTTTGTAAAAGTTCATCTGTGTTATTTTTATTAACTTATTAATTATACATGGGATTTAGTATTATATTTCAGCATATGCATACAACATGCAGAGAGTCTCCTTTTCTAAGTCAGAGGAATATTCTATTATGTGTGTGTCTTTTATCCCCTCATCTGTTGGTGGACATGTAGCTTGTTCCCACACCTTTGCTGTTATGAATAATATTGCAATTGATATGGGAGTGCAAATATTTTTGCAAGATCTTTATTTCAGTTCCTTTGAATAAATATTCAAAAGTGGTATTGCTGGATATCATATGGTAGTCCTATTTTTAAATTTTTGAGGAACTTCCACACTTTTTTCTTCTCTTTACTAATCCTTCCTTCTGCTAAGTCCAGATTATTATAGTCATCAAAGTGTTTCTAAATTTAAATATTATCTTTTAAGTTTTAGAGTATATATTTAGTTCTTTTTTAAAAAATTCCATTTATCTCTTGAAATTCTTCATCTTTTTTTGTACATCCTCTATTTGATTTAACATAATTATAATAGTATGTTAAGGACTTTGTCTGCCAGTTCTTATATCTGAGTAATTTATGGATCTGTTTCTATTGGCTATTTATTCTTTTGAGAAAGTACCAAATAAACATTTTAACATTTATTTCTTTGTAATGTGAAAGACAGTACATATAACTGTATATGATAAAATTCTATATCCTGTAGGTGATGTTATTCTACCCCTTCCTCCCACCCCCCAAAAAAAAGTATATGTTGTTTCCTCTGAGAAACTATTGCTTTATGACACTCAGAATTTTAGCTGTGTCAAAATCAGATTGCAGCTTACATTAATTTTATTTTACTTTTGGTTTCAAGAGAATGACACCTGTCTTAAAATCATTGAATTATTTTATGCCTCTGTCTTCTGCAGGACTTTAACTCCTAAGCACTCTGAGGCTGCAGGAGACTTCTCTCTGCTTTTCAGCTCAGCTCCCCACCTCTCTGATTCCCAATACTCAGCAATGCTAAGTCCTGCAGGGGAAAATCAGTATGTGATGAAAATTATTGGCCGCATGCATGTCTAAGGCTTCTTCATGTTCCAATTTGCCATGCCCATTCTGCACAGCTGCTAAAAACTGTGATGGTTTCTCTTTCTTCCCATTGAATCTAAGTAGTTTGGAAAGCTAGTTTTCTGTTCATCCTCGGATTTTGCAAATCCATCTCATTGCTCCCAGAGAGGATATTAAAGAATAGCTGCCTATCTTTGCTTATCTGGGAAGGTCTTTTTTTCTCTGGAATTTAGTTTTTTTGATTTGTTTTCAATTACAACTCTCTAAATTAGCCAGTTTTTCTAGTTTTTTTCATTGGAGCAAAAGCCTGTCAGAAACTGGCAATGGAATTCCTTTTTTCAGTAATTTTGGGAGCCATTAGAAAGCATAGTTGACAAATCAATACCAAACAGTTCTCAAATAGATACTAAGCTTTGAGCATGTTCTTATCTTCTAACATTGGAAGAGACACATCCAAGACTGAGAAGCTTGGTTGTTCTATATTCTGCTGATATGTCCTTTAGACCCTGTGGCATGTAACTCCAGTGTCAGAGAACAAATTGGCTTGGTGTCATAGCTGCTAACAAAGGTTGAATTTGTTATGATTGAAAAATAGATGCAGTAGAGATCATTTTGATATGCCAAAATAGCCCCCTATATCCTCATTTAAGTCTTCAATAACTCAGATAAACCAAGTCCTAAAGTAGTGAGTTAATATTTGCTTTCAGTTTTTATTGATATCAATTTTTCCTTCATTGAATGTGATACTTAAGTAATACTCAAAAAGCAAGGCTTTGCTTATCAATACTTTGTAAAAGTCCACATAAGATGGTCTCTAGATACCT
The DNA here is from genome assembly GCF_045843805.1 of Urocitellus parryii. Lineage (NCBI taxonomy): Eukaryota > Metazoa > Chordata > Mammalia > Rodentia > Sciuridae > Urocitellus > Urocitellus parryii. Next base: position 4,728,314 of record NC_135544.1, read on the forward strand.
GCTCTGCTCATTCAACATACAGTTTTTCAATAAGGGCAGTTCTAAATTTTCTAGAGAATGTTGATTCCTATGGATGATTCATGAAAGAGGGTTCCATAGATAAGTGTATCTTGAAAATACTAGAAAGTGAAATACTTTTATTGATATTATAAATTAATATTAAGGATCTGAAGAGTTATGCAATGGCCCTTTTTTATTTTAAATTGGCATTTCTACACAATTACTCAATTAAGAAATCCTCTCTCTCTCTCTCTCTCTCTCTCTCTCTCTCTCTCTGGTACTGGGTATTGAATCCAGAGCTCTTCTCATACTATGCAGGTGCTCTACCATTGAGCTACATACTCAGCCTCATTTAAAAAATTTTTTTTGACACAGATGTTGCTAATTTGACCAGGTTGGCCTTGAATTTGTAAACTTTCTTCTTCCCCCTCCCAAATAGCTGAGATAACTGTTTTGCACTCCACACCTGGCTTCTTTCTCTCTCCTTTTAAAACTAAAATCTATAAATGTTCTTTGAATCTGGTATTCTGTGGAATACACCCGAGAGAATGTTTTTAAGAGAATAATGAAGTTAATAAAGAAAAGATAATGGCTACAAAATTCTTTTAAATAATTAAGAGACAGGCATCTTTATTGCCTAGAAATCTCTTGTCTTTTGAAGAGTTTGAGATTTAATTCCACAGACTTTAGAATATACATGAATTAATTCTATAAGTATTATTATGTATCTGAATGCTATGAGCCGCCTTATGAACATAGTAGAACTACCATTCTTTGTCAGAATGAGGAGTAACATATTTATCTGATACTTATGGAATCTCCGGGAATTTTTCAGATTTCGAATGAGAAGGTGGTCTTCCTGAAAAGTAGCACATCAGTGTGCATATGTTTTCATATATGTGAGGTCATCTCTAGATGTTTAATTGTATTTCCTAATTTCTGACCCTATTGGCAAGATATCTGTGTCTTGACAATATAATTTTAAATAGAGGGTGCTGTTTTAATTTCTGTGAAATTAGCTGGACATATCTTACTAGATAGTTTATTTTTAGTCATGATAAACCTTAAATTTCATCCAGTTGAAAGAATCACTGGAGTGTTTCATTGTGAATCCCACATACAAGAATGATCCAACTCCTTTAAGTCATCCAAGAAATTTCCAATTTTGGGAAACACAGTAAAAGAATCATCTCACCTGATAGTTGATTCTGTTGGTGAAGCTTGAATCTCTGAACACTTCTGTGTGCTACTGATGTTTCCTCTGCCTGGAACTGTCCCCTTCCCCAAAAATGCTCTGGTTTAAATTTTATTCATACTTGAGAATTTGTGTAACTGCCCACCAAAGCCATTAAAATTAGTTCTCTAGCTTTTTGAGTTATTTAATAACCCAATCAATAAATGGGCCAAGGATCTGAAGAGACACTTCTCAGAAGATGATGTATAATCAATCAACAAACACATGAAAAAATGTTTCATCATCACTAGCAATTAAAATGCAAATCAAAACCACTCTAAGATTTCATCTCACTCCAGTCAGAATGGCAGCTATTATGCATACAAACAACAATAAGTGTTGGTGAGGATGTGGAGAAAAAGGTACACTCATACATTGCTGGTGGGACTGCAAATTGGATAAAATATTCCATAGACATCTGTTAAGTCCAATTGATTTATAGTAAATTTTAAATCTCATGTGATTTGTTGATTTTCTATCTGCATTTTCCAATATGGAAAGCAGTATGGAGATTTCTTGGAAAATTGAGAATGGAACCACCATTTGACACAGCTGTCCCTCTCCTTGGTCTATACCTAAAGCACTTATAAACAGCACACTACAGGGACACAGCCACATCAATGTTTATAGCAGCACAATTCACAATAGCTAAATTGTGGAACCAACCTAGGTGCCCTTCAATAGATGAATGGATAAAAAATGTGGCACATATACACAATGGAATATTACTCAACAATAAAAGAGAATAAAATCATGACATTTGCAGGTAAATGGATGGAGTTAGACAAGATAATGCTAAGTGAAGTTAGCCAATCCCAAAAAACCAAATGCCAGATGTTTTCTTTGATATAAGGAGGCTGATTCATAGTGGGACAGGGAAAGGGAGCATGGGAGGAATAGACAAACTCTAGATAGAGCAGAGAGGTGAGGGGGAAGAGAGAGGGCATGGGGTAATTAATGATGGTTGAATGTGATGATCATTATTATCCAAAGTACATGTATGAAGACACGAATTGGTGTGAGTATACTATGTATACAACCAGAGATTTGAAAAATTGAGCTCTATATATGTAATAAGAATTGTAATGCATTCTGCTGTTATATATAAATAAAAATTAATTAATTAATTTTAAAAATTTGTTCTTTATATTTAGTCTTACAACAATCTGTTCTTTTAGAATTATATACTAAAATATATTTAAAATATAAAATATTTTTATATTTTATTTAAAATATTTTAAAAATGACATTTCAAACATCTAATATTTGTCTCTCCCACTAGAAGGTAAGCTCTAAGAGAGCAGAAATTCTTTTATCCCAACTACATTGGAATCTATGCTATGGGCATATTGACACATCATCATGACACAGTAACTGTTTGTTGGATGAAAGGATGAACTGTCCATTCCTTATATGTTAAATCTAAAAATGACAATCATGGAAACAGAAAGTAGAATGGTGATTACCAGGGGCTGGGAAAAAGGAGATATAGAAAGGTGTTGGTCAAGGGGCACGAATTTTTAGTTATGCAAGAAAGAAGTTCTGGAGATCTAATGTACAACCAGAGTTCACAATATTGTATTATGTACTTAAAATTTGTCAGAAGGGAAAATCATAAGTTTTCTTACCAGTCTTTATTAAAAACAAATTAGATAGATAGATAGATAGATAGATAGATAGATCTTTTCAAAGAACCAACTTGTTTCATTGAGCCTTTGTAATATTATTTTAGTTCCTATTTCATCTCTATTTTTTCTTTCCTTCTACTGTTTTTAGGATTGGTTTGCTTTTTGTTTTTCTAAGACTTTAAATGTATCATTAGGTTTTTAATGTTAAATATCTACTTTTAAATGTATGCACTCATGGCTATGAACTTTCCTCTTAGAACTGCCTTTGCTATATCCTGAGATTATGGTATGCTTTCTTTGCATCTTCACTTGATTCTAAGAATTTTTCAATTCCCCCCTTAATTTATTCAATTATATACTCATCATCAAAAGTGTGTTGCTCATCTGTGAAGACATTTACAAAGTTATTTATGATATTATACAGAGTTCAGAAACTGGCCTTTGTATATTGTGGAATTCAATATATAAAATATTTTGTTTTCTAAAAAAAAAGTGTGTTGCTCAATCTTATGTATCTTTATAGTTTCTGTATTTTTTCTTGTTAATTTCTTAATTCATTCCATTATGGTCTGAAAAATGCAAGAGATTCTTTCTTTCTTTTTTTATTTGCTTAGACTTGCTTTGTGGCATAATCTATGGTTAATTTGGAGAAATTCTATGAGTGGCTGAAAATAAAAAGTGTATTCAGTTGTTTTTGGATAAAATATTCCATAGACGTCTGTTAAGTCCAATTGATCTATAGTAAATTTTAAATCTCATGTGATTTTTTGATTTTCTATCTGCTTTGTCTGTTCATTAGTGAAAATGGTATACTAAAGTCCCCCATTATTATTATGTTGGGGTCAATCAGTTCCTTTATATTGAGTGTTTGTTTTTATGTAATTGGGTATATTAACATTAGGAACTTAAATATTTACAACCATTTTATCTTTTTGAATTGTTCCCTTTACTGGTATGAAGTGACACTTTTTGTCTCTTCTAATTTTGATCTAAAATCTAGTTTTTCTAATATGAAAGTAGCTACTCTTACTTGATTTCAGATTCCAATGGCATGGAATATTATTTTCCATGTTTTCATTTTCAGTCTGTGAATGTTTTTGCCTGTGTGGTGTGTTTGTTGGAGAAAACATACAATTGGGTCTTGTTTTTAAATTCAATATGCTAGTCTATGTCTTTTAACTGGCAAATTAAGACTTTTTACATTCAGTGTTATAGAGAGGCTTGTGTTACTTGCAGTCATTTTATAATGCTTGAGTCATTTCTAGTTTTCATTGGATTTTTTTATTTTTCTAATGTGATTTATTTTTGTCTCATGCTCTCCTGGTTAATTTTATCTTTTCTCTGCAAAGGATTCTAAGTATTATTTGCAATGCTAGCTCTGTAGCTGTAAATTCCTTTAACTTATCCTTATCTTGGAAAGTTTTCATTTCTTCCTTGATTCTGAAGGATAATGTGGCTGGATATAGTAATCTAGGTTGGCAGTTATTTTCTTTCAGGACTTGAAATACATTATTCCATGTTCTCCTGGCTTTCAGAATTTCTGCTGAGAAATCTACTATTATTCCAATTGGTTTGCCTTTGTAAGTGAGTTGGCACTTTGCACAGCTTTTTAAATTCTTTCTTTATCCTAAATTTTTGGTATTTTAGCTATAAATACATGTGATAAATTAGTTCCTTTCTGGTTCTGTCTGTTTGGAGTTTGAAATGTCTATCTCATTCCCAAGATTTGGGAACTTTTCTGCTATTATTTCACTGTACAAGTTTTATATACCATTATTCCATATCTCCTCTATTTCCCAAGTCCCGTGAATCTTAGGCTGGGCTGTTTAATATTACTCCAAAGCTCTTGTATATTCTCTATGTAGCTTTGATTTTTTTCCCTTGTTACTGTCTGCATGTTCTAATTCCTTCACATTTTCTTCAAGAACTCATCTTCAGAATTGAGTCTGCTGGGAAGAATTCTCTACTGGGTTTTGTATTTGATTGGTTGGATTTTTCATTTCCAAGATTTGTTTGGTTCCTTTTTAGAATCTCCATCTCTTCATTGATATGCTCTTTCATATGCTCCATTTTTTCTCACTTAATTTCTTTTAACTTCTTGTATTTCATTGATCATTTAAAAGTCAATTTATAAAATTATTTGCCTGGTTTTCCTCCACTTCAATTATCTTTGGATTTATTTGCTAGACAGTATGAAATTTGGGGGACATAATATTGCTTTGCTTTTTCATGTTATCTATTTTTGTATATTGAAATTTGCTCTTCTAGTTATGATGGATGTTTCTACCACCGTTTATAGGAAGGTTGTTTTTGTGAGCTGCTTTCTCTTTATTATTTGTTCCTGGCACTACTTTGAGAGGAGATAATAATTACCAATAACTGATCAATTCAGAGCAAACTATATATTAGCTAACTATAAAAAAAACGTATTGAAAATTTCTGCCCACCTCCATTACTCTAGAATATGTTGAAAAATTAAGTATTAAAGAAAGTAAAATTACTATTAAACTATAGAGAAAAACAGTGGAGTGACAGGGAAACAGAACAGATAATGCAAAAAGGAAAAAGAGACAAAGGAAGGGAAGACACAAGAATGAGCAAAAAAGAAAAATGAGACCCACAGGAACTCAGGGCCTGGATCAAATCCCTCTGCCAACATGTGCAGAAGCCCAGGCCCAGTGTAGCCCCAGGTCTGCCCCTCGCCCCAATGCACTTCCATCTTGGGACACTGCAGCAATTGCCATAGCCTTCCCCATACAGCGGCCTCTACCTTGCAACAACAGACAGGTCCTAGAAGCAGCTTCATCTTAGAGAAGGCATCCCAAACCTGCCCTTTCAGCCCCATCTCTGAAAGACATTGCATCCATCATGGGACACTTTCCACTGCCATCTCAAGTTGCCTCCGCTATTGCTGCCACCACTTTTAGTTGCAATCGCATCCATCATGGGACACTGGCAGGGTCTGGAAGCCCAGCATCAAGATGAGGTACAGATCATCTGCATGGATACTACAAGAATATAGAGTAGAAACTGTAATATCTCAGATTCACACAAGAAAGAAAGACACATAGACAACATGAAAAAACAAGGGAAGAAAGTGCCCCAAACCAACCAGGATACTATAATAACAGAACTCATGGACAGCACAGCTGATGAAATATTAGAGAAGGAGTTCAGAATGTTCATAATTAAAATGATCTGTAAATTAAAGAATGACCTAAATGAGCAAATACAGATAAAAAATTGATCATTCCAAAAAAGAGATAAGAGAGCAAATACAGGCGTCCTTTGATCACACCAACTAAGAGATAAAGGAACAAATAGGTAGCAAAAGATTACTTCAAGAAAGAGATAGAGACTCTGAAAAAAACAATCAAAAATCCTTGAAATGAAGGAAACAATAAACCGAATAAAAAATTCAATAGAAAGCATCACAGCACACTTGGAAGACAGATAATGAAGACAAAGTATACAAACTGGAAAATAAAGCTGACCATACAGTGAAGATAGTAAGGAATCATGAATAGAACATCTAATAATTATGGAACATCATCAAAAGACCAACTATAAGAGTTATTGGGATGGAGAAAGGCACAGAGTTTCAAGCCAAACCACAGAGTTTCAATGCACAATCTGTGCAATGAGATAATATCAGAAAATTTCCTAAACATGAATATTGCATTGGAAAATCAAATACAAAAGACTTAACATGACCCCAAATATACAAAATTACAACAGATCTACACAAAGGCACATTGTAATGAAAATGCCTCACCTACAGAATAAGGATAGAATCTTTAAGGCCGCAAGAGAGAGGAATCAGATCACATATAGGGGGAGACCAATTTGTATCTCAGCAGATTTTTTCAAACCAGACCCTCAAAGCCAGGAGATCATGGAACAACATATACCAAGCTCTAAAAGAACATGGATGCCAACCAATAATCATATCTAGCAAAATTAAGCTTTAGATTTGATGATGAATTAAAAACCTTTCATGATATAAAAAAATTTAAAAAAATTTACAACCATAAAGCCTACACTACAGAACATCCTTGGTAAAATATTCCATGAAGTGAAAATGAAAAAACAACCATGAAAATCAACAGAGAGAGGTGTTACACTAAAGTAAAAGTTAATCAAATGAGAAACCAAGTCAAGCTAAATACCAAGAATAAACAAAAACGGCTGGGAATACAAATAATGTCTGCACAATAATCCTGAATATTATTGGCCTAAACTCATCAATCAAAAGACATAGACTAGCAGATTGGATTAAAAAATACCCAACAATTTGCTGCCTCCAAGAGACTCATCTCATAGGAAAAGGCATACATAGATTGAAGGTGAAAAGTTGGGAAAAATCGTACCACTCACATGGACTGTGGAAGCAAATAGGGGTTTCCATCCTCATCATCCTCATATAAATTAAATGAGACTACAAGCTAAAATTAATAAAAAGGATAAAGAAGGACGCTTCAGGGGCTGTGGTTGTGGCTTAATGGTAGAGTACTCAGCTAGCATATGTGGGTTCAAATCTCAGCACCACATAAAAATCATATAAAGATATCATGTTCACCTATAATTTAAAAAAATTTTAAAAGGACACTTCATATTGCTCAAGGGAACCGTATACTACCAAGACATGACAATTATAAATATATATGCCCCAAACAATGGAGCATCTACATCCATCAAACAAACTCATCTCAAGTTCAAGAGTCAAATAGACCACAGCACAATAATTCTGGGTGACTTTAATATACCTCTTTCACCACTGGATAGATCTTCAAAAAAAGCTGAACAAACAAATATTAGAACTCAATAATAGAATCAATATTTTGACTTAACTGATTCATATAGAATATTTCATCCTTCAACAAAAGAATATACTTTCTTCTCAACATCGCATAGATCCTTCTCTAAAATAGACCATATGTTATGCCAGAAAGCAAGTCTTCACAAATACTACCTAGATAATTAATACTAGTAGTGTTTGCTAAGAGATACTATCCTGCATTCTATCAGATCATAATGGAATGAAATTAGAAATCAATGATAAAGTAAAAAATATATGCTACTGTAACAAATGGAGACTAAATATTACTCTATTGAATGATGAATCGATAGTAGAAAATCAAGGATGAAATTTAAAAAATTCTTAGAGATGAATGAGAACGCTGATACACCATAATAAAATCTCTGGGACACTATAAAGGCAGTAAGTAATAAGAGGAAAATTCATTGCATGGAGTTTATTCCTTAAAAGAAGAAAAAGTCAACAAATAAGTGACCTAACATTATATCTCAATGCCCTAGAAAAAGAACAAAACAACACCAAAATTAGTAGAAGACAGGAAATAATTAAAATCAGAGCTGAAATCAATGAAATTGAAACAAAAGAAACAATTGAAAAAATTTACAAAACAAAAAGTTGGTTCTTTTAAAATATAATTAAAATTGACAAACCCTTGGCCATGCTAATGAAGAGAAAGAAAAAAACTCAAATTACTAACATCCCTGTTGAAAAAGGAACTATCACAACAAATACTACAAAATATAGAAGATAATCAGAAATTATTTTGAAAACCTGTACTCCAATAAAACAAACTATCTAAGACACTGACAAATTTCTAGAGTCATATAATTTGCCCAAATTGAATCAGGATGATATACATAATTTAAAGAGATCAATTTCAAGCGATGAAATAGAAGATGCCATCAGAGGCCTACCAACCAAGGAAAGCCCAGGACTGGATGGATAGATATCTGAGTTCTAAAAGACCTTTAAAGAAGAACTAATACCAGTACTCTTCAATTTATTTCAGGAAATAGAAAAAAGAGGCAGCACTTCCAAACTCATTCTATGAGGCCAATATCACCCTGATTCCAAAACCAGGAAAAGACACATCAAAGAAAGAAAACTTCAGACCATATCTCTCATGATCATAGGTGCAAACTTTCTCAGCAAAATTCTGGCAAATCAAATACAAAAACACATCAAAAAGAGAGTGTACCATGATCAAGTGGGGTTCATCCCAGGGATGCAATGATGGTTCAATATATGGAAATCAATAAATGTACTTCATCACATCAATACGCTTAAAGAACAATATGATTATCTCAACTGATGCACAAAAAGCATTTGACAAAATACAGCACCCCTTCATGTTCAAAACACTAGAAAAACTAGCAATAAGAGGAACATATTTCAACATTGTAAAAACTATCTATGCCAAATCCCAGGCCAACATCATACTAAATGGAGCAAAATTGAAAGCATTACCTCTAAAAACTGGAACAAGACAGGGATGCCCTCTTTCACCACTTCTACGTAACATAGTTACTGAAACACTAGCCAGAACAATCAGATGAAAGAAATTTGAGGGACACAGATAGGAAATGAAGAACTCAAATTGGCACTATTTGCTGATGATATGATTCTATACCTAGAAGAACCAAAAAATTTCAACAAAAAACTTTTAGAACTAGTAAATGAATTCAGCAAAATATAAAATCAACATCTATATATCAAAGGGATTTCTGTATATCAGTGACAAATCCTTTGAAAGGGAAATGAGGAAAACTACCCCATTTGAAATAGCCTAAAAAAAACCCTTGGAAATTAATCTAAAAAATAGGTGAAAGATATCTACAACAAAAACTACAGAATGCTAAAGAAAATAAATAAGACCTTAGAAGATGAAAAGATCTACCTTGTTCTTGGGTAGGTAGAATTAATATTGTCAAAATGACCATACTACAAACAGCACTATACAGATTTAATGCCATCCCAATCAAAATCCCAATGTCATTCCTCATAGAAATAGAAAAAGCAGTCATGAAATTCTTCTGGAAAAATAAGAGACCCAGAATAGCCAAAGCAATCCTTAACAAGAAGAGTGAAGCAGGTGGCATTAGTATACCAAACCTTAAACTATACTACAGAGCAGTAGTAACAAAAACAACATGGTGTTGGCACCAAAATAGACTTATAGACCAATGGTACAGAATAGAAGACACAGAGACAAACCCACATAACTACATCTATCTTATATTAAACAAAGGCACCAAATGTATGTTTACATTGGAGAAAAGATAAACTTTTTAATAAATGGTCCTGGGATGGAAATCCATAGGCAACAAAATGAAATTAAACCTCTATCTCTCACCATGCACAAAACTCAACTCAGAATTATCAAAGAGTTAGACACTAGAACAGATACCCTGTGCCTATTAGAAGAAAAAGTAGGACCAAATCTCCTTCATATCAGATTCGGACCCAACTTCCTTAATAAGACACCTGTAGCACAAGTGTTAATATCAAGAATCAATAAATGATATGGATTCAAACTAAAAAGCTTCTCTCAGCAAAAGAAACAATCAGTGAATGAATAGAGAACCTGTAACTTGGGAGCAAATTTTTACCACTTGTGCATCAGATGGAGCACTAATCTCTAGGATATATAAAGAATTCAAAAATTTTAACACCAAAAAAACCCTACAAATAACCCAATAAATAAATGGGCCAAGGACCTGAACAGACACTTCTAGAAGATGACATACAATAGGTCAACAAATATATGAAAAAATATTCAACATCTCTAGCATTTAGAGAAATGCAAATCAAAACTACTCTTAAAATTTCTTCTCACTCCAGTCAGAATGACAGTTATTAAGAATACAAACAGCAATAAGTGTTGGTGAGGATGTGGAGAAAAAGGCACACTCATACATTCCTGGTGGAACTTGAAATTGGTGCAGCTAATATGGAAAGCAGTATGGAGATTTCCTGGAAAACTGGAAATGGAACCACCATTTGACCCAGCTATCCCATTCCTTGATATACTGAATGGACTTAAAAACAGCATACTACAGAGAGACAGCCACATCAATGTTTATAGCAGCATAATTCACAATAGCAAAACTGTGGAACCAACCTAGATGTGCATCAGTTGATGAATGTCTATAGATACTTAAAGAAATAAAGAAAATGTGGCTTAAGAAAATGTGGTATATATGGAATACTCTTCAGCATTGAAAGAGAATAAAATTATGGCACATGTAGGAAAATTGATGGAGTTGGAGAATATAATGCTAAGTGAGATTAGCCAATCCCCAAAAAACAATTGCTGAATGTTTTCTCTAATATAAGGATGCTGATTCATAATGGGATTGGGGGTGTGGATCATGGGAGGATTAGACAAACTCTAGATAGAGCAAAAGGGAGGGAGGCTAAGAGAGGTGGCTTGGGGGCAGGAAAGACAGTGGAATGAGATGGGCATCATTTCCCTAAGTATATGTATGAAGACACGAATGGTGTGACTACTTTGTGTGCAACCAGAGATATGAAAAATTGTGCTTTCTCTATATAATATGAATCGTCATGCATTATGCTGTCATATATAACAAATAGAATTTTAACAGTCATTACAATGAAAAAAACAAGGAAAGAATAAATCCACTTAGCTTACTAAAACACTTAGAAATATATAAAATTAAAGTATACAATGTCAAATAATAGTAAAAACAGAACAACACAGACAATACTTGTTAAATAAAAAAAAAAACAACATTAGTGAGTCTTAAATTATTCTTTGCTAAACTATTTAAGATGGAGGGATTTCTTATCGGGCCTTCCAAATATGGGCCTTCATCACATTTTGGGTGGTGTTAGAAATGCCCACAGCTCCTCAGCTTGTTCTTTAAGTATCTATAAGCATGGAGACATCTGCGGTGTTTGGGAGCTGTATATTTATTGTATCATGCTCTAATCAGATTTGTGCTTAATAATTGTGCAGAACTTACATCTTGGCATCTCTCCAAGCCTCCTTCTGCCCACATCTGAAGTGAACCTAGGAGGGTCCTGCCATTCTTTGTTTTGTCTGAGTACCTAATTAATAGTTTGGGGGAGCATGCAAAGAAATGGCTCTTCAGTGTCTGTGGCCAGAAACCAGTTATTTTCGTCGTTGGGACTGCAACCTTTTGTGTCCTCTGTAGAAATGCTTCATGCCATCAGGACAATCAAGAGGTTTGAGCTCACCTGTGTGGCTTTTGGGGAATATGAGATATGGTGGCCAAGCAGGAGAGGTATGAGGCTGTCCAAGACCGAGACGCAATACTGCATAGAGAAGTCTGGGCCTGCCTGTTCCAGAGGCATGAGAGGTGGCTGGCAGCTCTTTTGTGCATAGCAGTGAGACACTTCTGGGGCCACCCAGTGGCCATCCATTTCTGGTACTTATGCAGTGGCAGCTGGTAGCTGGGTGTATAGGACGGTAGGCTGCTTCTGGGGCATGCAGATTAGCAGAGCACTGGACACATGCAGTGGCAACCAGTGGCTAAGGTACACGTCACTCCTTGGACACCATGCTCCCTGGCAGTGTCTGGCATGCTGTTTGTCCTGATCCACCCCATTCTTGTTGTCAGTGATAGTGGTGAAGTGGCTCAATAACCTTCAACTTGCAGGGCTGCCACTATAGAGCTTACTTAGATGGTTTCAAAGGTGCTTGCTATGGCAGTCTTTCCTGGTATCTCTCAGTAAGATAAGTCTATAGAGATTTAATTCCTTCCAGAGCTGCAGGCTGAGGCATCATCTATAAAATGGTTTCTGACTGTAGTTCTCTATCAGCCGACTGAGAGAACTTGGGTACTTCTAGCTCACCAAGTGGCTTTGCAGCTCTTGTTGCATCTTAATCTGGCTTTTTCTTCTGCTGTTTCCTAAGTAAGTTCATAACATTTGCCTCTCTCTTTCTTCCTTTGTTCCCTCGTCCCTGCTCTGTTACTATAGATGTTGGTTTGGGGTTGACATACTCTTTCCTGTTCTCTGTCCCAGTAATCAGAAATTCCAAGTCCCTTTAAGTATCTGACTGTTCAATTTTGTGTCCCGAATTTCCACTGTCACCTCCCTTTCCAATCAGCTATTCTCTCATTGGTTTCATGCCAGTCTGCAGAGGAATTGAGATTTGCTGCTGACTTCTACTCTACCTTCTTGCTAATATGCCCCAATTTTCTTTTAAAGGGATTCATTTGTATCATTGAAAAGCACATTGGTTAACGTGGAAACAGCTTTGGTGAGATAAAGACAGAATCTGTATTTTCTTTCATGCCCAAATTAGATTGATTGTAATGGGGTGGTCTTGACACACTTTAATATGTGGGCCCCTCCCCACAGAAAAAAAATCATGCAGATTTTTGATCAGGATTATATTTTCTTTACTTTTTAAGAGCTTGCAAATATTTGTCTGAATATTGGTTGTTCTTCAGTGTAGCATTGTTACAGTGATACCAGTTGCTAAAAATTTGCCTAGAATGCTATAAAAAATAGTTCTACTAATCAGAAATGGAAATACTGCCAATATGCTCAAAAAAAGGAAATGGCTGCCAAAGATACATTCGCCCTAATTTTTTTTTCCTCCTGTGTTTTTCAGATGCCCATGGTGGGGAGAAGTGCTTTGAATTGTTGTTAAAGATTGGGAGCGGTATTCAGGCTAAAATCACTCCTAGTGGGTCCTAAGGAAATGCTGACAATGGTGTTAGAAGGTCGGAAGAGAGATTCCTTACCTGCTCTTCTTCCTCCTCCTTCCTTTTATGGATCACATTATAAAGGAATACTTACTTAGTGCTAGAAAAATTCTACCCAAAGATCATGGGATTGATTTCATCAGACAAAAGGGCAATCAGGAGAGGAAAAGGTATATTACATTTGTCCTTGCTACAGATAAAGGTGGTGCTAAGTCATGTGGGAGAACTTTTTTTCTTTTCTTCTTTACTCCTCTTCCCTCAACTCTTGTAAGCGCAGTTCACATAGACAATCGTCTATGATAATCCTGTATATCTTAAAATTATGTTCAGAATAAAATATCTCTTTTTTTGTACTAGTACACTATGTTCAAGTACTAAATAACATGCAAAGGAAACTTTCTTCCTTATGACTTGGTTCCAGTGGGCTTGAACTGACATAAATTGATTCATGTGAGACAAATTTAAAGGGCTAGACCTCTATAATGAATAATTAGCTGATCATACGATTTTTACAGCTGGAAGTTATCTAATCAACTGTCTTCATTGTACAGATGAGAATTAAGTCCTTGGCTCTATTCTGAAAACAGCCATAAAAGTTCTTGGCTGCTTTAAGAAAAAATTCAAATGACTTCCCAGTACCTCCTGCATTCAATGCAAGCCAATGTTAGTACTGGATAAAAGTTTAATAGAAGCAAGAAGTGTTTCTAAAGTGACTTATTGGATATTGGCATGCTTTGTTCAGAGGCCACAGCTCTTACTTCCTGAGTTGGCATTTTCTATGGATTATTTTATCTGTAAGTAGTGATGCTTGCATTCAAGATCAAAGGTGGATAATGTTAAAAAATACATTAAGAGCATCCCTAGAGATAATACATCACTTTTTAGCCCCTTCAGCTTTTAAAATGATCCTCATTAATTTTTACTTCTTTTTCAAAATTTTTATTAACATGCATTAATAGTACATGTTAAAGGGGTTAAGTATGGTATTTCTCCACATGCATACAGTGTGAAGTCAAATCCAGTCTCCCTTTATCCAGCGTAAAAAAAAAAAGACACTTTTCCCAAATCTAAAAATAATCACTATCTTACATTCAGTTTGACTTTTTTTAAATTTAAATTTAATTTTTTTTAGGATATGGAAGAGAACATTTGGTATATGTCTTTCTGTGTCTGACTGAGTTCCCTTAACATGACCTCTAGTTACCTTCATTTTGTTTAAAACCACAAGATTTAATCTTCGTTATGGCTGATTATGTTCCTTTGTGCACATATACTACATTTTCTTTATTCATCTCATAATGAGTACCTTTCTTGATTCTAATATTAGTTATTGTGAATAGTGCCACACTTGAATAAAGGCATGCATATATCTTCTTGGTAAGCCGACTTCAATTCCTGTGGATATAAATCTTCAACTGGGATAGCTAGATCACATGATAGATCTATTTTTAGTTTCTGAGGAACTTCCATACTCTTTTCCATAGTGGCTGTACTAATTTACATTCTACTAGCCATATATGAGAGTTATTTTCTCTCCACATCCTCACCTGCTTCCTATTTATTTATTCATTTTATAATAGCAATACTAATTTGGGTAAGATGGTATCTTATTGTAGTTTTGATTTGCATTTTCCTTATAGATAATGATATTGAACATTTCTTGATTTCATCATTGACCATTTGTATTTCTTTTGAAGTCTGTTTCATATCATTTGCCCATGTTTTAATTGGATATTTGGTATTATATTGTAAATTGTTTTTATTTGTTTATATTGGTATTATATTGTAATTGTTTTTGGCCAATATTTTCTCCCATTCTGGAATTTGGCTCTTTACTTGATTGATTTTTTTTTTTTTACTCTGCTATCAAGGAGCTTTTCGGTTTTATACATTTCCATTGTTTGATATTTGATTTTTTTTTCACGTAATTTTGGTGTCTTTTTGAGAAAACCATTGTTTGTACCAATATCTCAAGGTATGTATCCTATGCTTTCTTCTACTAGTTTTTGAGTTTCAGATCTTACATTTAGGTTCACGTTGAGTTGATCTTTTGTACAGGATGAGAGCTATAGATCATGCCTGTCTGTCTAGCTAGGTAGCTCTATATTTTTTTCCTTTTTTCTACCCCCATTGGAGAACATGTCTTTAATGTATGTTTTTGGCATCTTTGTCAGGAATGGGTTGTATGTGATGTATGGATTTATTTCTGGCATCTCTACTCTGTTCCAGCCGTCCATGTGTCTGTTTTTGTGATAATGTCATGTTATTTTAGTTCCTGTAGCTCTGTAGTGTGTCTTGAAACCAGATACTTTGGTACTGCCAAGTTTGTCTGTTTGGCTCAAGACTGCTTTGGCCATTTGGGGTCTTTTGTTCTTCCCACATGACTTTTGGGATTGTTTATTCTAGTTCTGTGAAGGATGTCATGGGTATGTTGATGGAGTTCGCATTGCATCTGTAGATTACTTTGGGTAATATGATCATTTTTAAAAAGTTTCCAATCCATGAACATGAGAGATCTTTCCATTGGGGGTGGTCTTTAATTGCTTTCACCAGGGCTTTCTCATTTTTATTGTGGAGGTCTTTCACTTCCTTGGTTAAGTTCATTCCTAGGTATTTTACCTTAGGTTTTCTTTTCTTTCCTTTCTTTCTTTTCTTTCCTTCCTTCCTTCTTTCCTTTTTTGTAGCTATTTTAAATGAAATTACTTTCATGTTTTCTTAGTCACCAATTTGTTATTAGTGTACAGAGAAGCTATTGACTTTTATATGATGATTTTATATTCTGCAACTTTAGTGAATTTACTTATCAATTCGAATAGTCTTTTGATGGAGTTTTAAAATTTTTCTAAATATGAGAAATCATATCATCGGCAACCTCTCCCTTTCTACTTGTATGCCTTTTATTTTCATCACAGGCTGTATTGCTCTGGCTAAAATTTTTATTAGTATATTGAATAAGATAAGTGAAAATGAAAACCTCATCTTATTTCTGGTCTTATAGGAAGTGCTTTCAGCCACTTTTTATTCAATATGACGTTGCTATGGCTTATGATAAATATAGCATTTATTATGTTGATTCATAATACTTCCATATATAATATCAGGGATTTTATCATGAAGATATATGGGATTTTTATCAAATGCTATTTCAGCATCATTGAGATAATCATATAATTTTTAGCCTCTATTATGTTGATGTGATGAATTACATTTATTGATTTGTGTGTGGTACAGCATCCTTGCACCCCTGGATGAAACAACTTGATCAGGTGAATGATCTTTGAATGTGCTGTTAAATTTGATTTGCTAGTATTTTGTGAGAAGTTTTGCAACTGTTTTCATCAAAGATGTTGGTCTACAGTTTGTTTTTAGATTGTATTCTTGTCTGGCTTTGGTATCTGGATAATATTAATTCATTGGATGAATTTAGAGTATTTCCTCCTTTTCAATTCTTAGAAATAGTTCAATAAGAATTGGAATTAGGTCTCCTTCAAAAGTTTAGTAAAATTCCAGAGTAAAGCCAGATAGTCCTGGGCTTCTCTTTTTTAGGAAATTTTTCTTACCATGAGTTTCTTTTAGTGGGTCATATATGTCCTGAAATTGTCCTGAAATGGACAATATCATTGTTCATCTTTTCAAATTTAGTCTGCTTGTGTCTTCAATTGTGAAGTTAATTCTCTATAGGCAGCATATTTTGGGGTCTTTTTAAAATCCACACAGTATTTTTAGTTGTAGAATTTAGTCTGATTACATTCAAGGTTATTATTGATAAGTAACAACTCATTTCTGTCGTTTTGTTGACTTGATTCTAGTTGATTTGAATATCCTTTCTTCTCCTTTTTAATCTTTCTGGTTTATGGTTTACTCTATTAATAGCGGTTGATTCTGGTTTACTGTGTAGTGCTTGATTCTGTTCTATTTCACATTGTATAGGTATTCCATTGGAAGAATGGATTTTGTGAATGTATTCCATTCTTCCAATGGAATCTATCCTTTCACATGCTGTCATGATAGTGGTTATTTTTCTTTTGATTCTGGACATAACACTCCTTTAAGCATCTTTTGTAAACCTGGTATTCGGATCATGAATTCTCTGAGTTTTTGTTTGTCTCAGAAGGCCTTTATTTCTGCCTCATTTCTGAAGGATAGCCTTATTTAGTATAATATTATTCTTTGTCAGTAATTTAATTTTTCAGAATTTAGAATACATTCTTTTATTCTCTCCTGCCTGAGATTTGCTATTATTCTGGAGAGTACAACATAAAGGTGTCTTGACATTTTTCTTGCATATTAGAATTTCTTATCTTGTACTTTTGATAGTTTGACTATAATATGCTATGATGATGATCTTTTCCAGTCATGCTATTTTAGATCCCATAGTTCATGTATTATTATTCATTCATTGTTTATTTTCCCAAATATTATGGAATTTCTCAGTCATTATTTAATTTCATAGGTTTTCTATGCTGTTAATTTTTTTATTATTCTCCTTCAGGTACTTATAAAATGCAGATGTTTATTTAATGATGTCCAAAAGATCTTAAAAGCTCTTTTTATTCTTTTATTTTTATTGTTGTTGTTGTTTTGCAGGGGGAGGCTGGGATATTTCAAATGATCTGTCTTTAGGTTCAGAAATTATTTTGGCTTAATCTCTTTTGTTGTAAATGTTTCAGTTGTATTTTTCACTTAAAGGGCTCTTAATTTTCAAGATTTGTTTGGTTCTTTTTCCAGATTTCCATCCCTCTGCTGAATTTCTCATTTATATCTTTCATTATCTTCTTCATTTCATTTAACTAATTTGTACTCACTTTGATCCCATTATGTTTTTTTCCAAGTTTTTTGTTGGTACATTCTAGGTATACATAAGTGTGGGATTTGTGTTAAATATTCATACATGCACACAATATAACAACATAATTTGGCCAATATCATTCCCCATCATCTACCACTCTTTCCCTGCATAACATCTTTGGTTCCTTTCCTCTAATGATCTCCTTTTGATTATCATGAGATTCCCTGAAACTTTCTTTTCCTTTTTTCTCTATAGCTTCTGCATATAAGAGAAAACATACAACCTTTGGACTGTTGAGTTTGACTTATTTCACTCAATAGGATAGCATCTAGTTGCATGCATTTTCTTGCAAATAATATAATTTTTCTTTATGGCTGAATATAAACCATATTTTCTCTATCCGTTCATCCATTGGTGGCACCTAAGATAACCAATTTTCTCTGTATAATTTGAAGTCAGGTATTGTGATATTGCCAGCATTGCTTATTTGGCTTAGAATCGTTTTGGCTATTGATGTTTTATTCTTCCAAATGAATTTTAGGACTTTTTTTCCTTTTTCTCTGAATAATGTCATTGATATTTTGATGGAGATTGCTTTTGCTAGTATGACCATTTTAACAATATTAATTCTGCCTATCCATGAACATGAGAGATTTTTCCATCTTCTGAGGTCTTCTTCAATTTTTTTTCTTCTTTGTTTTATAGTTGTCATTGTAAAGGTTTTTCTTCTTCTTGGTGAGGAGATGGGGTTTAGCACAGTGGCAGAGTGCCTGCCTAGCATGTCTGAGGCACTGGGTTTGATCCTTAGCACCACATACAAATAATCAAAATAAAGACATTCTGTCCATCTACAACTGCAAAAAAAAAAATAATAGAAAAAAATTATTCCTAGGGTATTTTTTTAGGCTATTGTGAATGGAATTCTCTTTCTGATTTCTTTCTCTGCAGCTTCATTGTTGGTATATAGAAAAGCTATTAATTTGTATGTTGATTTTGTAACCCAGTACTTTACCAAATTTGCTTATTAGCTCTAGCAGTCTTTTGGTGGAGTTCTTTTGTTCTTCTAGGTATAGAATCAACTCATCTGTGAAGAGTAGTAATTTGACATCCCCCTTTTCTATTTTTTTCTCAATGTATTTTTTATTATTATTTGTTTTAATTAGTTACACATGACAGTACAGTGATCTTGACATATCATACATTTGAATCAAATGGGGTATAATTACTCCTTTTTCTGAGTGTACAGGTTGTTGAATCACATTGGTCATACAGTCACGAATATACATACAGCAATAGTAGTGTCTATTTTATTCTATTTATTTTATTTTATTATATTTATTTATTTAATTTTATTTTTATACCGTTTATTGCCTTCTACTACTTAATTACTCTGGCTAGAATTTCTAGCACTATATTAAACAGGCGTGGTGTGAATGGACATTCTTGTCTTATCCCAGATTTTAAAGAAAATATTTTCATTTTTTTTCTGGATTTACTATGATGTTGACATTGATTCGTTACATCCCTAGCTTCTGCAAGTTTTTTTTTTTTTAAATGAAGAATGGGTACTACATTTTGTTGAAGGCCTACTCTGCATCTATTGAGATGACTAAGAGTATTTTTGTCCTTTATTTATTTATTTATCTGCATATATTAAAACATCTTTATATCTCTGGAATAAAACCAACTTGGCCATTGTGTACAATCTTCTTAATATGTTCTTGAGTGTGATTTGATAATATTTTATTAAGTAGTTTTGCATCTAAGTTCTTCAGGGATATTGGTCTGTAGTTTTCTTTCCTATCCATGTCCTTATCTGGTTTTGGAATGAGTGTGATACTAGCTTTACAGAATAACTTTGGAAGTGTTCCATCTCTTTTTATTTCATGCAATAATTTGAGGAATATTGGCATTAAGTTTATTTAAAGGTTGGTAGACTTCAGCTGAGAATCCATCTGGTCGTGGGCTTTTTGTTAGAAGCAGTAATAAAAAGCCTTCCATCTCATTGTAAGCTATTGGTCTGTTTAGGTTTCCTATCTCCTATTGATTTGGTTTCAGCAGATTGTATTTTTCTAGAAATGTATCCATTTCTTCTAGGTTTTCCAATTCATTACACTATAAGTTTTCAAAATATTTTCTATGATCCACTGGATTTATTTGATATCTGTGGTGATTTCTTTTTCATCTCTAATTTTATTAATTTTGTTCTTTGTTTCCTCTGGTTAGTTTGCCTAAGGGCTTATCAGTCTTTTTTTTAATGGGTTCCAAAGAAACAATTCTTCCTTTCATCAATCCTTTGTATTTTTTTTAATTCTCAATTTAATTGATTTCAGGTCTGATCTTAAATGCCTTTCTTCTGTTGGTTTTGGAATTGGTTTCTTCTTTGCAAGGGCCTTGAGATGCATCATTAAGTTGTTTCTTTAGGATCTTTCTGATTTTCTCTTGTAAGTACTCATAGTTATAAATTTTCTTCTTATAACTGCCTTCATAGATTCCTAGAGGTTCTGGTATGTTGTATCACTATTCTCATTTGAGTCTAAGTTTTTAATTTCTCCCGTTATTTCTTCTATCACCATTTATCATCCAAAAGTGTATGGTTCAAGCTCCGTATGTTTATAGAGTATCTTAGGGTTTTTTCGTGTTGATTTAATTTTTTTTTTTTTTTTAGTTTTAGATAGACAGTATACTTTTATTTATTTTTATGTGGTGCTGAAGATTGAACCAGTGCCTCACAGGTGCTAGGCAAGTGCTCTACCTCTGAGCTTCAACCCCAGCCCCTATTATGTTGACTTTTAATTCCTTAGCCTTTATTCTGATAAGATGCAAGGGATTATACCATTTCTTTTTGTATTTGCTAAGATTTGCTTTGTGGCATATCATTGGAGTTTATAATCATACTTTTTAATTGTCTATCAGGAATTCCGTCCATATTGATTTCTATGGAATCTATTGCTACAGTGTTACTGTGTTTTTTTTTTTCTTCAAAGCATGATGGTTCCTTCTTGTTGTTTTTAAATATTGCTCATACACCTACATTGAGATTTTTGTGTTTGGTGGGTCAATTATCTCTACCAATTTTATTGGGTGTCCTTAATAAATGGCTTTCTCCTAAAGATGTGTCTTAGGGTATCAGTATATCACACAATATTGGCATTATTTCCCACTGGGCAGTATAATTTCTCAGTAGTTTCTGTAGCTGTAATTTGTAGCTTTGGCATATACTGTGACAACGTCAGATAGATCCATTGTCTCTGAACGCCACTAAAGCCTGGGGATATCTAATGATCAGGTAGGTGTGGTATAGATGGCAGCAGGTGTGGTGTGCTCACTGAGTAGCTATTCCTGTAATGGTCGTGGTGGCTCAATTGGACTATCGAGGTTTCTTCAGGCATTGTTAATGCTGGCAAGGGCCTCTGGCACTGGAGCCCCACCAGTGGTGAGGGACCTGAGGCACCTATCCTCTGACCAATGATGCAGATCCAGATGCTACAACAGGAGAGACAATGTCAGGAACTATAGCACCTACACTGTGGCATTCACACCCAGTCCTAACTGCAACACATGGTCAGATGTGGTGGTGGGTGGAACCATTGCAGAAACTGTAGCTGGGTAGCCTTGGAAACTAGGACTTTCCTCTCTGCTGCTTGGTGATGGTTCCTGAGCCTGGAGGCAGGTCAGTGGCTGAGGGTATGGCTTTTCTCTTGACCATTCACTGGCAGTGCACACCTGGGAGAGGGGCATGGGTTTGAGTTCTGCAAAGTTCCTCTCAGCCCCTGTGGCCGCATGTGCCGGGGGGCAAGGTGAAAGTTGGAGTCTTAGATTTGCACAAGGTCCCACAACATGTATCCATGGAATGGGCAGTAGCAGGAACCACAGCATTCCCTCCCATCTCTATTCACAGCAGGAATCTAAGCATAGTACAGGGAAGAGAAGCAATGGAAACTGCACAGGCACTGCCTTCAGTTCTGGTGCTAACATGAGTCTATATGTGACTGATCGTGACTTGGTCTCAGTGGACAAGCACCCTGATCTGGCTCTGAAGGTGGCAACTTCTGTTCTCTTCCATGTCACCACATCCAGCCCTTACGGTATGGGGTATTGAGTGGGCTTGGGTCAGAGTCACTCTACTGATTTGAGTCTGTGAGACTGCCAAGCTCCAAACCAGTGCAGGAGAATATCTTTGGGGTCTCATATCTGGGTGTATGCAGGGATTTCCGATTACTACATCTCAAATTCAGACAATGTATTACTTCTCAACATGGTTCCTGGATACAGCAGCCTGAGAGTTTATGGAAGGGTGATGTAAGATCCTTTTTCAGACAATTCCACTGTGCAGATTTCACAATGCTTACCTAATTGGCCTTCAAGCCTACAAGGACCCTTAGTTCTTACAATACCAAGGATTGTCAGAATTTATGCTGGTAGACAGATAGGCTGAATTTCCCATCTTTTCTTACCTCTGCAAGGGGAGTTACTGATTCCCTTGGCAGTGAAGCCAGGGTGGCAGTGCTTCGGATGCCTTTTTTGTCTTTCTATGCTGTTGTTCCAGGTCTCTGAATCTTAAAGATTCCACTCTCTTTCTTGTTGATTATCTATATTCTCCCATGGTCACTCACCTCAAAATGCAGCTACATGCCTGATATTTGATTCTTTGTGCTAGAGAAGGCTAGTGCTAGGCACCTCTATTTGGCCACCTTGAATCTTCCTCATTACTTTTTCTTCATTTTGGTTATCTTACTATAATAATTCTCTCAAAAAAGAAGCTAAAACAGAGAAAGAAGAATATTGAATTGAACAGGAAATCCATCGATAATCATTTAGAACATATATTCTGTAAAACAATATCTGATTCTATGTTACTAAATTATCTAATTTAGTTCAACAACTTTGTGAAATAGGAAATATTCCATTTTAATAGAGGAAGTAAAGTTAGATTAGATGATGAAGAAATGTATGATGACCATGTGGTTGGTGAATCCAGGTCTTATTTTAGTTATTTTCTTATTATATCATCCCTGAAGATTGGATTATACTGAGCAAAAAAGATGTGAATATAAGAAATGATAGTAAAATTGCAGAACTAGATAGCTTGAGTAGTGTGCATGCTTTCTCTGTATTCTCAGAAAGTTATCTGACCAGTTGGAGATATAAATCTGGCATTTACTTTTTGTGTATGTATGCAATAGAGTTTTTATAGTAACAAATATCTAGGAATCCGATTATGAATTAAAACTATTAACTATTGAAAATTCCACTTGTAACTCTGGGAGAGGAGCTAATTCTTGAAATAATCCTCCAATAAACTGTATTTCCTCAGTGACTAAACATTACATTAACTTATTGTATCACAAGAAATACACAATGGGCTCTTTCCCTACAGTCAGGAAAAATATACCCATCAAATGTATTGGTCCAGAATATTTATTTAGAACCACAGCTACTTAACTGAAATCTAGTGAGCATTTTTGGTTAGGATACTTGAATTAGTTGTTATTAGAATTATGTCTGAGTTTTATGAGAGAAATTCAAAACAAGAGAAGTTATATGAGAGAAATTTCTTCACATGTAGAAGAATATAAGATCTGATTCTAACAACTCAGCATCCTTTTTATATTGAATTTCTACCATGTCTAGTTCTATCCCCATGGTTACATTAGGTCCAAGGTGCTTGCTGGAACTCCTGCAATCCATCCACATTGTAGTAATCAACAAGGCAGGTATTTCCTCATAGTGGCACAAGTTTTTGTATCCACTAGGTAAGGATCTAATAAAATGTCTGTATCTAACTACAAAGCATGCTGGAAAGGGCACTATTTCTTTTGGATGGGCATATGTCTAGTTGAACAATGAATTATCTTTCCTACATATCAGATTGAAATTTGGGGAAAAAAATAAGATCAACACTAGCATATGTCAGGACTGAGATGTATATGATTGGATAGCAACATGTGTGTGTTGGGAGATGTTAGTAGAGAAATATATGGGAATCAAAGTATAATGTAAAACTACAATAATTGGATCCTAATTGAAATAAGCTATACTTATTCTATGCATGTACAATATTTTAAAATATACTCTACTGTCATGTAAAAAACTAGTAATGTTTAGAGGGGATTCAGATGGCAGGCCAGAGGGAGGCAGCATTTGGTGTCGCTCTGTGACCTGGGACTCAAGTAGTGAGAATACTGCTTCTCTGTGAGCCATTTTCCTGCTCCCACACAGGAATCATGGCCACCATGCCCATGAAGGGCTCTAGGCCTCAGCGTCAGAGTAGGTCTCCCAACTACTTGCCCACTCAGACTACTGGGTGCCCGAGTGGGACCATCAGCATCAGCATCCACACAGAACTTTTGGCCACTCACCCAAGCAGCAAACCTGGATGCAGCTCCCCCACAGGACACCCGGAATCTTCTCACATACAGGAACTCCAGCTGCCATTCCCATGTGGACACTCAGCTACCAACATGGGGCTCCCCGCCATGGCCTCCATCTTGGGTCTCTGCAGCAAAGGAGATAGTTCCCTATGAGCAGCAGCCTGCCTACACCCAGGAACTTCACACAGGCTCTGAAGTCATCCATCAAGCCACACACTACATGCCACAGAGCTCATCTCTGAACTCATTGTCCAACACCATCACCAGACTCGACACCCCATCGCTGAAATCAAACACCTCCATCTTGGGTCACCTTCATCACCATCTTTAATGGGGAAAACTCCCAATTTGGCATTCCATCTGGCAAGGTACCCAGTTTCTAACTCCCCACTCTCCCCAGCAGCCGCTAACCTGGCACAGTGACTGCTGAACACAATACAGTTCTCAGCAGGGCAGGTGGGTCACGTGCACAAAGTGCCATGCTCAAAAGCCCTGTAAAGAAGGGTCCCTTAGGAAGTAGTACTTAGGAAGTAGTAAGGGAGAGGGTGAGTGTGATACAGTTTAGGACTAACACCGAGACCAGGAACTGGGAGATCTTCAGGCGAGATAAGGATAAGACCTGGCACTCACATCACACTAGTGGGCCCAAAAAGAGATCCTTGAGGTGCATTCTCCCTTTGGGGACCAACAGGTCCCACACCCCACTTCCAGGTGCCCTCAAACCAGGACCAACCCTCCCACCCTGGTTACCTTCACCATCCTAAGGGCAGAGATACCAGCTAACAATAGACAACCCCATCTATTGAATGAGAAGGGAAGTAGGAAAGACACTGATCTCCAACAAAAACAATCCTTATTTCTTCCTTCAAGATTTTCTTTTCCTTCTCCCTCTCTATTCTCCTGCCCTCATATCCCCAACATATGTGAAACCAAGTACTTTGCATGAATTAGGATTTTGAAGACTGGGATGTCTGATGTATGAATAGTATATTACAGTTGTATTGTATATTCTTTGACTTTTTTCCCACCAATTTTTACTATTTAATATTTTTAAATTTTTCTTAATATATATGTGTGTTTGTTTTATGTACTCTACTCTCTTCCCATTTACTTTTCTGCCCAAAATTACTTTCTCTCTCTTCTCCTGCTACTAATCTTCCTCTTTAGATGTCTCTTTCACACTTCCTAAGATATAATAACTCTATATCCTCATCTCCCACATCCTCAGCATATCATCCTTCTCCTCACCCCTGGTTCTTTATTCATTGTCAGAAACTGTAAACCTTTTTATAAACATTCTGATTATTTTGTAGATAATAATTGAATTCGCCATTTCTATACATTGTGAACAAACAATAAATGTCTTAATAGCAAATATTTGTTTTTAGGGTGTATATTGTTTATATCAGGAGGTGTTAACATTGTCCTTCCCCTCAAAGGAGAGGTATTAGGACCCTACAGGGGCACTATAAGCCTATAGAGTAAAAATGGTAACACCTCAGAATAAGTGCTAGAAGGGAAGACACACAAGTAATATGAAAAAATAAGGGAAGAAAGTGCCCCAAACAAATCAAGATACCACATTATTAAAATTTATGGCTAGCACAGCGGAAGAAATTACAGAAAATGAGTTCAGGAGGTACATAATCAAAGTGTTCTGCAAATTAAAGGGTGATAGAAGAGAGCAAATACAGGCAACAAAAGATCATTTTGACAAACAGCTACATAAACAAATACAGGAAGAAAAAGATTACTTCAATAGGGAGATTTAAAGAAAAGAAAAGAAAAACAAACAGAAATGCTTGAAATGAAAGAAACAATAAACCAAATTAACTGTTCGATTGAGAGCATCACCAACAGAGTAGACTACCTGGAAGACAAGACCACAGACAATGAAGACAAAATATATATACACTTGAAAAGAATGTAGACCATATAGTGAAAATGGTAAGAAGCCACAAGCAGAACATTCAAGAAATATGGGATAGTATAAAAAGACCAAATTTAAGAGTTATTGGGATAGAGGAAGGCATACAGTTCCAAACCAAGGTAATGAACAATCTATTCAATGAAATAATATCAGAAAAATTTTCAAACATGAAGAATGAATTGGAAAACCAAATTCAAGAGGCTTACAGGACACCAAATGTACAAAATTACAACAGATCCACAAAAAGCCACATTACAATGAAAATGACTAACATAGAGAATAAGGAGAGAATAATAAAAGCCAAGAGAGAAAAGAAAATAATCAGATTACATATAGGGGGAAACCAATTTGATTGAAAGCTAGAAGATACTGGAACAACATTTATCAAGCTCTGAAAGAAAATGGATGTCAACCAAGAATCTTATATCCAGCAAAATTAAGCTTTAGCTTTGATGATGAAATAAACACCTTCCATGATAAACAAAAGTTAAAAGAATTTACAACTTGAAAGCCTGCACTACAGAATATCCTCAGCAAAATATTCCATGAAGAGGAATTAAAAAATGACAATGAAAATCAGCAAAGGGAGGTATTATACTAAAGGAAAAACTAATCAAAGGAGAAACCAATTCAAGTTAAATACCAAAAATTGCTGGGAATACAGATAATGTCTCAATAATAACCCTGTATGTTAATGGCCTAAGCTCACCAATCAAAAGACATAGACTGGCAGATTGGACTTAAAAAAAAGAAAGAAAAGAAAGATCTCTCACTATGCTACCTTCAAGAGACTCATCTCATAGGAAAAGGCATCCTCAAACTGAAGATGAAATGTTGGGGAAAATCTATAGAAATAAGCAGGGGTTTCCATCCTCATATCAAATAAAGTAGACTTTAAGCCAAAGTTAATTAAAAGGGATAAAGAAGGATATTTTATACTGCTTAAGGGAAGCATTCATCAACAAGACAAAACAATAATAAATTTATATACTCCAAACAATGGAGCACCTACATTCATCTAACAAAGTCTTCTGAAGTTCGAGTCATATTGCCCACAACACAATAATTCTGGGTGAGTTTAACACACTTCTTTTACCACTGGATAGATCTTCCAAACAAAAGCTAAACAAAGAGAAATTAGAACTCAATAATACAATCAATAACTTAAAATTAACTGACATATATAGAATATTTCATCCTTCAACAAATGGATATACTTTCTTCTCAGTAGCACATGGATCCTTCTCTAAAATACACCATATGTTATGTCACAAAAAAGTAGAAATACTATACTGCATTCTATCAGATGATAATGGAATGAAATTAGAAATTAACAATAAAATAAAAAAATAAAAGCTACTCCAATATCTGGAGACTAAATAATATTCTACTGAATGGACAATGGGTTGCAAAATACATCAAGGAAGAGGTTAAAAAATTCTTGAAGTGAAGGAGAAAACAGATACAACGTATCAAAATCTCTGGGACACTATGAAGGCAGTAATGAGAAGAAAGTTCATTGCATGGAGTTCATTCCTTAAAAGAAGAAAAACTCAAATAAATGACCTAACATTATCTCAAAGACCTAAAAAAAGAAGAACAAATCAACACTAAAAGCAGTAGAAGACAGGAAATAATTAAGATTAGAGCTGAAATCAATGAAATTGAAACAAAAGAAATAATTGAAAATATTGACAAAACAAAAATCTGGTTCTTTGAAAAAATAAATAAACTTGACAAATCCTCAGCCATGCTAATGAAGAGAAGGAGAGAGAAAACATAAATTATTAGTATCTGTGATGAAAAAGGAAATATCACAACAGACACTACAGAAATACAGAAGATAATCTGAAATTATTTTGAAAACTTGTATGCCAATAAAATAGAAAATACCAAAGGCACTGACAAATTTATAATCATATGATTTGCCAAATTGAATCAGGATGATATACACAACTTAAACAGGTCAATTTCAAGTGATGAAATAGAAGATGCCATCAGAAGCCTACCAACAAGAAAAGCTCGTGACCAGATGGATACACAGCCAAGTTCTACAAGACCTTTAAACAAGAACTGATATAATACTCTTCAATTTATTTCAGGAAATAGAAAAAGAGGCAGAACTGCCAAACTCATTCTATGAGGCCAATATTACTTTGACTCCAAAACTAGGCAAAAACACATCAAAGAAAGAAAACTTCAGACCAATATCTCTAATGAATATAGATGCAAAAATTCTCAATAAATTTCTGGCAAATCAAGTTTCAAAAAGATAGTACACCACGATCAACTGGGGATCATCCCAGGGATGCAAGGTTGGTTCAACATATGGAAATCAATAAATTTAATTCATCACATCAATACACTTAAATATAAGGACAATATGATTATCTCAATAGATGCAGAAAAAGCATTCAACAAAATACAGCACCGCTTCATGTTCAAAACACTAGAAAAACTAGGGATGACAGGAATATATCTCAACATTCTAAAAGCTATCTGTTCTAAACCCCAGGCTAAGATCATTCTAAATGGAGCAAAATTGAAAGCATTCCCTCTAAAAACTGGAACAAGACAGGGATGCCCTCTTTCACCACTTCTATTTAACATAGTTCTTGAAACACTGGCCAGAGCAATTAGACACATGAGAAAAATTAAAGTGATACAGATAGGGAAAGATGAACTCAAAATAGCACTATTTGCTGATGATATGATTCTATACCTAGAAAACTTCTAGAACTAGTAAATAAATTCAGCAAAGTAGCAGGATACAAAATTAACATCCATAAATCAAAGGTATTTCTGTATATCAGTGACAGATCATCTGAAAGGGAAATGAGGAAAATTACCCTATTTACAATAGGTTCAAAAAATAAAATAAAAAATACTTGGGAATCAATCTAAAAGAGGTGAAAGACCATTACAACAAAAACTACAGAAAGCTAAAGAATGAAAATAAAGAAGACCTTAGAAGATGGAAAGATCTACCTTGTTCTTGGGTAGGTAGAATTAATATTGTCAAAATGACCATACTACCAACAGCACTACACAGATTTAATGCCATCCCAATCAAAATCCCAATGATATTCCCCATAGAATTACAAAAAGCAGTCATGAAATTCATCTGGAAAAATGGGAGACCCAGAATAGCTAAAGTGATCCTTACCAAGAAGACTAAAGCGGGTGGCATCAGTATACCAGAACTTAAACTATACTACAGCGCAATAGTAACAAAAACAACATTGTATTGGCACCAAAATAAACTTGTAGACCAATGGTACAGAATAGAGAACACAGAGGCTAGCCACCATAATTACTCTTATCTCATATGAAACAAAGGTGACAGAAACATACATTGGAGAAACATAGCCTCTTCAACAAATGGTGCTGAGAAAACTGGAAATCCATATGCAACAAAATGAAATTAAACCCCTATCTCTCACCATGCACAAAACTCAACTCACAGTGGATCAAGGAACTAGGAATTAAACCAGAGACACTGCTTCTATTAGAAGAAAAAGTAGGCCCAAATCTCCATCATACTGGATTAGGCCCCAACTTCCTTAATAAGACTCCTATAGTTCAAGAATTAAAATCAAGAATCAATAAATGGAATGGATTCAAACTAAAAAGCTTCTTCTGAGCAAAAGAAACAATCAGTGAAGTGAACAGAGAGCCTACAGCATGGGAGCAAATTTTGACCACTTGCACAGCAGATATTTTACTAATCTCTAGGATATATGCAAAGCTCAAAAAGCTAAAAACCAAATAAACCAATTAATTAATTGGCCCAGGAACTGAACATACACTTCTCAGAAAATGATATACAATCAATAAACAAATATATGAAAAAAATGTTTAACATCTGTAGCAATTAGAGAAATGCAAATCAAAACTACTCTTAAAATTTCATCCTCACTTCAGTCAGAATGGCAACTATTAAGTATACAAACAACAATAAGTGTTGGCGAGGATGTGGGGGAAAAGGCACACTCATACATTCCTGGTGGGACTGCAAAATGGTGCAGCCAATATTAAAAGCAGTATGGAGATTCCTTGAAAAACTGGGAATAGAACCACCTTTTGACCCATCTATCCCACTCCTTAGGTCTATACTGAAAGGACTTAAAAACAGCCTTCTACAGGGACACAGCCACATCAATGTTTATAGCAGCACAATTCACAATAGCTAAACTGTGGAGCCAACCTAGATGCCCTTCAGTAGATGAATGGATAAAAAATGTGATACACACACACACACACACAAAAAAAAATGGAACATTACTCAGCATTAAAAGAGAATAAAATCATGGCATTTGCAGGTAAATGGAGGGAGTTGGAGAATATAATGCTAAGTTAGCCAATCCTCCCCCCCCCCAAAAAAAAACAAATGCTGAATGTTTTCTTTGATATAAGGAGGCTGATTCATAGTAGGGTTGGGAGAAGAGCATTGGAGGATTAGATGAACTCTAGATAGAATGAAGGGGTGGGAGAGGAAAGGAGAGTGCATGGGGGTAGAAAAGATTGTGGTATGAGATAGACATCATTACCCTATGTACATATATGAAGACATTAATGGTATGAATATACTTTGTATAGAACCAGAGATATGAAAAATTGTGCTTTATTGGTGTAATATGAATTGTAATGCATTCTGCTGTCATATATTACAAATTAGAATATAAAATGAAAAAATAATCATATTTAAAGACTATAATGACTCATGAATGAATTCTTCACTATTGCAAGCACTATTATTTTTATTATAAATATCAATAATAGTTTGTTAGATACCCATATAGAAATATATTCTAAAAAGGGTACCATGTGCTGAAGAAGTATAAAATTATAAATAATTCCTTTTGGTGGCTAAGAATAAATCTCAGTGGTAGAGAACTTGTCTCACATGCAAGAGACCCTGGGTTCAATTCCTAGCAGGAATAATAAATAAAATTACATATAACATCTAATTTATTTTTAAAAATAGAGCATTATAATTATGTATAGTATTTGGGTTCATTTTGACAAAATAATACATATAGGGACTTGATTTCAATGTCCATCTTCCCTTTTCCTTTCCCTCCTTTCTCCCTTTATTCTGTCTTCTCATCTATATTGATCTTCCTTTTATTCCTTTACTTATTTTTGATTGGCATTTTCTGCATAAACATACTGGTAAAATTATTTTGGGGTACACACACACACACACACTTACATACACACACATTTTAGTTCATTCCATGTTTTACCCCCTTTCCTTCTCTCATACCTTCCTCTTGTTCTTCTCCTCTACTCCACTGATCTACCCTATATCACAGTCTATCCTCTCCCCTGCCACCTTCCTTCCTGTACTTTGCTCTGGCTTCCACATAATAAGAGAAAACATCCAGCTCTTGATTTTGTGAGTCTAGCTTATTTCACTGAGCATGATTTTCTCCATTTCAACCTATTTACCAGTAAATGCCAGTTTTCATTCTTCTTTATGGTTGAGTAAAACTCCATTGTGTATATACACCACATTTTCTTGACCCATTCATCTGATGATGGGCATCTGGGTTGAACCCATAACTCAGTTATTGTGCATTGTGCTGTTATAAACACTTAAGCATTTATTATTGTTTATGTTCTTGTTAATTGCCATTCTGACTGATTTGCATATTTCTGATTGCTAAAGATGTTAAACATTTTTCATATACTTGTTGGCCATTTGTATTTCTTTATTGAAAAATGTCTCTTTAGTTCTTTGGCCCATTTGTTAATTGGGTTCTTTGGATTTGGGGGCATGAAATTTTTTGAGGTTTTTTTTTATATATATTCTGGATATTCATTCCCTGTTGGAGGAGTGGCTGGTAATTTTTTTTTAACATTCTGTAAGTGCTCTCTGCACTTTGTTGCTTTCCTCTGATGTGCAGAAACCTTTTAATTTGGTGGCATTCCACTTATCCATTTTGATCAATTTCGATTTGAGTTTTGTGCAGGGTGAAGGATAGAGATCTAATTTTATTCTTCTGCATATGGGTTTCCAGTTTTCCTAGCACCATTTGTTAAAAAGTTTGTCTTTTCTCCAAAATACAGTTTTGACCTTTGTCAAGTATCAGATGGATGTGAGTATTGGGGTTGTCTCAATGTCTTCTATTCCATTGGTCTTCTCATCTATTTTGATGATAGTGCCATGCTGTTTCTGTTACTATAGCTTTGTGGTATGATTCTGAGATTGGGTATGGTGATGCCTCCTGTATAGTTTTCCTTGTTCAGAATTTCTTTGGCTATTCTAAGTCTCTTGTTCTTTTAAGTGAATTTAAGGCCTAATTTTTTTCTAGTTTTGTGAAGAATGTAATTGGTATTTGATGGAGATTGCAGGTAATGTGTCTATTGCTTTAGGTAGTACAGCCATTTGACAATGTTAAGTTTGCCTGACATGCATGAGGCCCTGGGTTCAATCCACAACACAAATAATAAATAAATTAATAAATAAAATAACTTCCAACATGTCATTTATAATTTGTTCTGTTGCAGCAGTTAAGATATGGCAATCTATTGAAAACAAAAAAAAAGCCAAAAAATATATATATACAAGAGTCGAAACAGAGTGAAGGTTATTTCTAGCTCACGTAAAGTATAAAATGTAGCTCTGTACGAAAGACCATCTCATTTCCATATGGTGATTTGGCAATCCAGACTGTACTGTCTTCAAGTGTTGACATCTCAACTCACAGCCATTAAGCTGGCTAAAGATGAATGGGATGGTCTTGTACAGCAAGGTTTTATGGTTCAGGCCTAGAAGTGGTACATTTTGTGTATCACTTCAATTCACATTCCTTTGACTAGAGCTGTATTAAAGGGTAGGAATTTGGGGGGGGGGTGCTGTAGAAGAAAAGAAAATAGACTCAGTGAATAAATAATGAATCTCTGATAGAGTTCACTCTTTTTTCCCTCCATGTAACCAGTTTTGATCTTCTTACACACAGAAAAGAACCATTCCCATCCATTAACTGTTTTAAATCCATAGTCCAAGATATTTGGCTCATACATGATCCTTTCCTTCAGTTCTGACTGTGATGTTGTGTTTTCAGGGCTTAGGAACTAAACAGAAAGCTTTTCTCATACATATTTTTCCAATATAAAACAATGGAGCAGGACCAGGGCAACGTCAACAGAATCTCCCATTCTGAAAAGATAATAAGACACAGAGGCCACTGTCAGTAGCAGTTCCCAAATCCTGGTGGAGAGGCATGAGGAAAGCCTCTCAAATTGTGTAATACAAAGAAAATGCATCATTAGATCCTTGTTCTGCCCTCTGCCAGACATTTTGGTGTTTGGCCTCCATGACTGCCCTTCAGAAGTTTTAACCTTACCATTTTTCTTCTCTTGTGACATACATCTGATGGGGCTGTATATCCTTCTTGGAGGATACCCAGTTCTCAACCTGATTTTAGTTGGTCAAGTCTTTTGTCCTCAATCCCAGCCCATTTTTCATTAGATGGGATTGAGAGATACTTAGGGTTTTTCAGTTATAAGCAGCCACACCTTATTGTTTTACTCATGTGGATGTTTCTGTTTAAAAATTCTTAATGCTAAGTGATCATCTTAGATTTCCACATTTGTGTTCATTCAAGTTCACTATACAAAACAAGATTAAGGTCAGAGCCCTGTGGCCTCCTACTAAAGAAATCCCCCCAAACCTGTCTTTTCCAACATGACCTTGAAGTCTTCATTAGAATGCTTTTGGTGTATGGTTCATTCAGATAAAATGGACTTCATAACATTATCTTCCAGCTCACATTTTATCCTCTTATCGGCGAGAACAAATAGAAGAACAGGAAATCTAATGAGAGAGTTTCATGGGGAGAATAATAATTCTGAGGCAGTTTGCTGTTCGAAAGTGAAAGGAAAATGGAGTTTAGCAGGAGGAGAAACTCTGGAATTTTATCTTTCTAAGGAAGGAAGCGGTTATCAAGTTTGGAGGGCAAAAAGTGAGGAATGAAAGATGAATCAGAGTAACCGCCAGTTCTCCACAGAGACTGTTTGACATCAAACCAGAAAAGAAATGGCACCAAGATGTTTTAGGTTCACATTAGCTTCCATGATGGTGAGGAGGAGGAAGAGAAGAACAGAGCCAGGCTAGGAAGGAGCAGATAACAAGAAAACCTACCAGAGCAGAGATTAGTATACCTATGTAGTTCAAAAGAAAATTTTAATATTGCAAGCCTTTCACATTAAAAAAAATGATTTGAATTTTGGCTTCTACTTACTATACTGTCTGCTTTCTAGTGCTTCTGAATTAACCATGGCATAGAGAAAACTAGCTCTGCTTAAAAGAAAATCCATACCCTGCTTAGAGAGTACAGGAACCTCTAAGAACAACAGGATTGCAAGGATTTGAGTTTTTAAAGATGCTTCTTAGAGTAAAGCCAGCAAGTCCAGCTTGTGGCAATTTGAATAAACTATACATGATGCCAAGTGACAGCAGCATTGACACTCCGGTAGTTTTCTGGGATTGTGGAAATTCTCTGGCGGATTCAAAAATATCAAAGAGCGGCTCACATAGGAAAGGAGACTATAATCAGAAATCAAGGTGTTTACCTCTCTGAACGCAAAGCAACATAAAAATGAGGCCTTGAACGTTATAAATCAGTGTTTGACTTCAGACACATTAGGTTTTGACAAAGTGGCTTTTTGCTCTTATTGTTACATGTGAGTTTGACTCCATAATACTGGCTTATGCGGCTCAGAAGTTTTGGAAGTCGTAGCCAGATAAATATGTTATTGAAAGTCATGATTTTTTACTCAATTTCTCAAAAAGAAAATTTGGAACTGGAACTTTGAAAAAATAAAGTGACTTAAAAGAAGATTAATGCTAACTATAAGAGCCTAGTTTAAAATTACTTTTCTTTCTTTCTTTTTCTTTTTTCTGCCAAAGGCAAGAAACATTTATTTAATAGGCCAGAAAAACCCCAAGTTCATTCTCAGGGCAGCATTTTTCTTCCTTTTGCCCCTTCTGCCTCCATGAGTTAGACTTATATCCTCAATGATCTAGGTGTTATTTCCATCAATAAAAAGATGATTTACACTTATTGAAAATAGTGAAGAGCCAGCATATAACATCAGACCATATTTCCCCTAAATTTTCTCAGGAAGATTCTGTGTACTCTCCATTCTTGCACCTGTCAGAGAATATTTATTTACCTTACCAGTAATACTTTGAGTTCTTGGCCGATTGACATTCTGGTAGAAACCTGGAGGAAACTACTGTTCCTGAAAATTTTCATTAGCACATTCTTCTTGGAAGATAGCATTCTTTGGTCTGCAGTCTGATTATTCTCCAGTCTCAGCAGTCTCCTGGCACAGGGCCACTATAAACTGGAACGTCTTTTGTTTTCTCAACCTCAGTGAAAGTTGATGGGTTCAATTGTTATGGCTTTTCTTAGAGCATGACTGTATTTATTGACATCTGATGCAAGCTGTCTATCCTGCCACATTTCCAAGGTGGTGATCTTAGGAAAATTGATTTAATCCTTACTAGACAATGAGCTTTGGGCTTTTGACATCACAACTCACCTTGCAAAGAAAGAATATGAATAGAGGCAAAAAGGACATTAAGGATCCTGGAAATCCCCTGTTACAAAGTAGATTCTCAAAAGTAAGAAGAGGGAGCATCAGTCACTTTAATCATTTCAGTTACCTGTTTGTCCCAGTGTGAACGCCATGTAGAAATAGAGAAAAAATGGGATTCTTGAAGCTCTAGCCCACCTAATGCCTGATCCATGAAACTGAACACCTGAGGGACCCTTCTCTAGTCCCTAAACACGACCTCTTCTCCCCAGAGAAGAAACAGATTCTGTCAAAGCAGCAGTGCAGGAGCTCCCATTGTGAATCACCACACCCCCTTCACAGAACCTGTTGGAGGTAATGCTTATTTTCATTTTTCTGGATCTGTGAGTCGGGTATTTTATTTGAGGTCCTGCCCCTGATCATTACAACATTGCATCACAGGAAACTGTTTTATTGGTCCTTTTGTGTCATGCCTTTCCAATCAGATTCAGTTGTTGTAACTTAAAGGATTCAAGATCATCTTAAATCTGGCAATACCAATTCTGGTTTATTTCACTTCTTCTCTTTTATCTTCTGTGATTCATAATTCTCTCCCTTTTAAAGTTCACTCCATTATCGATACCCCTAAGAGTCTGATACCTTTCCTTTGTGAATTTTTTCAGAATTACATCCTTCTCGACATTGGTTAAAATCGTATTCTGCAATATCTGAGTATTGAGACAGAATCTAGAATTTTTCCAGCCACTTGCAAGAGAATTGGGATCTGTGTTTCATGGTGAGGAGCATGGCTGAATGGGGACCAATGTAGGATTTCTAAAGTTAGTGGCCCAGGGTGGGGCTGATTTTTCCCAAGTTGCAGAACCATAGAACTGGGAAGGAAAATTGTCTCTCATCCAGAGAAGGAAAACTAGCCCACTGCATAATTCCTTTTTAACTATGATGCGTTTAGCCAGGATTTATATAAAAGTACCCTTGTATCTCTCCCACAACCCCTGGATATGTTTGTGTTTTGAGATGGGTAATGAATCTGAACACAAATACTTCTGTGTGGTTTGGTGAACTCTTACAAGTGGGAAAGAGGACTTGAGTTCTGTTAATCTCTAAGCCAGGGCTTCTAGTGTCAGCCTGCAAATGAAACCAAGGTTTAGTATGTGCTGTGTGACTTCCAGTGCTTATTATAAACCGCTGCACATCTTTGGAAAGCAGATGTGACAAGGCAAAAAAAAAAAAAAAAAAACAGTAGGATGCCATTCACATTGAGTCAGGTTTTTCAGCTTTCAGAAATTGAAATAGATTGTTCATGCAAAGGAATCAGTTTGTGCTTGTGAAAAATTTCCATTTATATAGCCATAATATATCTACATATTGTTGATTTGGCTTTGTTATTTATACAAAATAAAGTTAAAATATTTTAAGATACATTTTCAAATTTCATATCATTTTCATGTCATACCCCATTTAAAAAATCTATTTTTCTTTTA
Organism: Urocitellus parryii; assembly: GCF_045843805.1. Taxonomy (NCBI): domain Eukaryota; kingdom Metazoa; phylum Chordata; class Mammalia; order Rodentia; family Sciuridae; genus Urocitellus; species Urocitellus parryii. The sequence continues at coordinate 4,765,823 of NC_135544.1, forward strand.
AAAAATTTGTTCTAATTAGTTATACATGACTGTATAATCTTGTATAATCTTGACACATTATACATAAATGGAGTATAACTTCTTAATCTTCTGGTTTTACATGATATAGAATTACACCAGTTGTGTACTCATATATGTACATAGGATAAAAAGATCAGATTCTTTTTTCCTACTCTAATACCCCTCCCCTCCCTTCACCCCTCTTCACCTAATATAAAGTAATTATTCTTCCTAGCCTTCCCACCTTATTGCCTTATTTTGTGAATTAGCATCCATACATCAGAAAAAACATTTAGGCTTTGGGTTTTTGGAGATTGGTTTATTTCACTTAGCCAACTGATATTCTCCAGTTTCATCCATTTACCAGCAAATACCATGTTTTCTTCCTTCTTTATGGCTGAGTAATATTACATTGTGTGTGTGTGTGTGTGTGTGTGTGTGTGTGTGTGTGTGTGTGACATTTCATTTATCCATTCATCTGTCAAAGGATACCTGGGTTGGTTCCATAGTTCAGCTATTGTGAGTTGAGCTTCTATAAATATTGATGTGGCTTGTCACTGTAGTTTGATGATTTTAAGTCCTTTGGATATAGACTGAGGAGTGGGATTGCTGGGTCAAATTGTGGTTCCATTCCAAGTTTTCTGAGGAATACCCACAGCACTTTCCATAATGGCTGCACCAATTTGTAGCCCCACCAGTAATGTATGAATGTACATTTTCCCCCACATCCTTACCACCACTTATTGTTGCTTGTAATTTTAATAATTGCCATTCTGACTGGAGTAAGATGAAATCTTAGAGTAGTTTGATTTGCATGTCTCTTTCACTACTTCTATTCAACATCATCCTTGAAACTCTAGCCAGAGAAAATAGGAGAAAGAAATTAAAGGGGTATGAATAGGAAAAGAAAAACTCAAACTATCACTATTTGCCAATGACATGATTCTATACTTAGAAGATCCAAAAATATTCCACCAGAAAACTTTTAGAACTAATAAAAGAATTTAGCAAAGTAGCAGGATATAAAATTAACACCTATAAATCAAATGCATTCCTATACATCAGTGATGAATCTACTGAAAGAGAAATTAGAGAAACTACTCCATTCACAATAGCCTAAAAATGCTTTGGAGTCAATCTAGCAAAAGAGGTGAAAGACCACTACAATGAAAACTACAGAACACTAAAGAAATAAGTTGAAGAAGACCTTAGAAGATGGAAAGATCTCCCATGCTCCTGGATAGGCAAAATTAAGATAGTTAAAATGGCCATACCACCAAAAACACTATACAGATTTAATGTAATTCCTATTAAGTCCTAATGACACTTTTCATAGAACTAGAAAAGGCAATCATGAAATTCATTTGGAAAAGTAAGAGACCTAGAATATCCAAAGCAATCCTTAGAAGCATGAGGCATCACAATACCAGACCTTAAACTGTACTACAGTCAGATAGTAACAAAAATGGCATGGTATAGGCACCAAAATAGACATGTTGACCAGTAGTACAGAATAGAAGACACACAGACAAACCTACATAAATACAGTTATCTCATACTAAATCAAAGGTGCCAAAAACATTCACTGCAGAAAAGATAGCCTTTTCAACAAATGGTGCTGGGAAAATTGGAAAACCACATGTAACAAAATGAAATGGAACCTCTATCTCTCACCCTGCATAAAACTCAACTCAAAGTGGATCAAAGGCTTAGGCATGAGGACAGAGACCCTGTGCCTAATAGAAGAGAAAGTGAACCCAAATCTTCATTAGGTAGGCCAGGATCTGACTTCCTTAAAAAGAGTCCTATAGGGTAAGAAGTAAAATCAAGAATCAATAAATGGAATGGATTCAAACTAAAAATCTTTTTGTAAGCAAAAGAAACAATCAATAATATGAAGAGAGAGCCCACAGATTAGGAAAATATCTTTACCACATGCACCTCAGAGTATTAATCTCTAGGATATAAAAAGAACTCAAAAAACTTAACACCCATACACACAAAAACAAATCAATAAATGGGCTAAGAAACTGAATGGGCACTTCACAGAAGAAGAAATACAATTGATGAACAAATATCTGAAAAAATGTTCAACATCTCTCATACCCCATTTTTAAGCTTTTTTTTTTGAAAGGATGATAAGATTCACAGGAAGGTACATAAATACCAGAGAGGTCTCATGTATCTTACGCCAAATTTCACCAGATGGTAGCATCTTTCATAAGTTACATAGAACATTATCAAAACCAAGAAGTTGACAGTGTTACATTTTACATACTATATTCATCATTTTTACCTGCATTCATTTGTTTTTCTGTATTTCTATGCAGGTTTATCATGTGTAGATTCATATACCAGCACAATCAAGATGGAAACTCTTGAATCATGACAACATATTTCTCTCATGTTACCCTTTATAACCCCATGTAAATACCCCCACCTTCCTGCATCCCAACTCATGACAATCACTAATCTCTTCTTAGTCTCTATAATATTATCATTTGAACAATATTATATAAATGGAATAATATAGTACATAATTTTTTGAGGTTAGACTTTTTCCACCTAGTATAATTCCCTTGAAATCTAATTTGTGGCATATATTATTAGTTTGTTTATTTTTCCTGCTGAACAGTATTCCATGGTATGGATATACCACTGTTTGTTTAATTATTCTTTCAATGAACTTTATTCTCTGTTGTTTTCATGCCACAGTCTGGCGCAATTCAGGAGCCACTTGTCAAAAGAAACTAACTTTATTTTTAGAACTACACACGCCAAACAAAACAGCTCCTCAGGAAAAAACCCTCAGAGCCCAACTGCCACCACCGGCTTCCCACAAGCCTCTCCCACAATACCAGCCTCTCCACCTCCCACAATCCTCCTGCTCTTGAGGCCGATTGGCTGGGTTGCATGGGCGGAGCCAAAGAAGTCCCCCAATGAGCAGCTCTGTGGTCTGAAAGGGCAGGGAAACAGCCCAATGAGCATCACCGCAGAGGAGCCAATCAGCTAGATGTTGCTGGGGCCGCTGTGAGCCAATCATCAGCCGGCAGCTTGAAGTTTGCTGGCAGCTGGAAGTTTGCTGGGGCCCCTTTGGCTGTGGCTCTCAACATTTTCAGTTATGGCTTATTACAAAAAGTGGCTATAAACATTTATGAATAGGTTTTTGTGTGGATATGCATTTTCATTTCTTGAAGATAAATACCCAGATGTATGATTTGTATTATATGGATTTGGATATGTTTACTTTTTTAAGAAACTGTCAAATTATTTTCCAGAGTAACTATTTACTTTTTCCATATTTTTGCTAAGAGTTGGTAAACTCAGTATTTTTCATTTAGATTGCTCTTGCTCTGATAGTTGTATAGTCAGTCCCATCATTTGATTTTTGCCTCAAAAACCACCTGCACCAAGATAAAAACATGGTTACATCTATGGGTAACATGAGCACAGTTGCAGAGTTCAAATTCTGATTTCCATGTAATTCGGCAACTTTCTTAAATCCTATGAAAATGAAAGTCCAATAATAATGTTTACTTCTCAGGCATGTTCAGGTTCAAACGATCCAGTGTAGCTTTTATCAGTGTGTTCAAGGACACTAAAGTATAAACGTATGAGTTCCCAATGAGAACTGGTCACCCAGATGACGCTTCTGGCTTCCATTTTTACTTATGACCTCACCATTCCTTCACTTCCTGAGTTGGGGGTGGAGTGCGTTATATTATCCTGGATCCCAACATCTGTCCTTCCGAATGGAACTCGGCACCACCGGTTGTCTAGCATTAGAAGTGAGAAGCATTATTCTTCTTGGTTCTATTTTCCTGTCACATTCAGATCTCTGAGAACATGATAGGCTTTGAATTCTGTGCTCACAAATTCCCTTCAAATATACGTTCCAGCTGAAATCCCTTGAGCCATACTTTAGCTTTTATGCATTCCAATTATGAGGAAGAGCGATCTGGACAACATGAATGTACCACGAGTCAGCCAGTTGGAACAGAGTGGTACCATAAATTTACCCAGAAATTTATGGAACAGAGAAACAGCCTGTTGGGAAGAAAAAAGAAATATAGACCTCAATAATTTTAAACTATCACCTTTATAAAAGTGTTCAAATCAAAGAGAACTCTAAATCACAAATGCTTACATTTATAGTTAAATGCAAGGAGAAAGAAAAAAATCATGGAGAGAATCCTAGGCTTGAAAGGCAGTTGAAAACACATCTCCATATATCCTCCCCATGTGCCATATGTGCACCTGTGGGCTATTCACAAACCACCATCTCTTGAGGAAAAATATGCAGAAATACTGCTTCTTCTAGCCACCTTAGGGTCTTCATGGAGGCCAATCCTGGCAGATGTTTCCTTCTGCCCTTTTTAGTGTTGTGAGGAATGTAAACTGGATTGAAAAATAATTCCTTTAATATAAGAAGCTTGTAGTTCATTGATACCTCTTAATGAATATTAATGGTGAACTGTGGAAATATTTTACCTGCTGGTAAGCTTGAACCGTGTCTTTTTAGGCACAAGTCAAAAGGTTGTCCCTAGAACTATCTCAAGTCTCAAATCTCAGATTCACAGTTGTATGTGGCATGTGTGCTCCACCCAAGAATTATCCAAGGACAAAGTTCAAAGGGCATGAGAGTCTGCAATTCAAACAGTCTCTGAAGAAAATATCAAGTTTTAATGACTGAAACAAAGGAAAAGAATTCCAATGAATGATGTTCAGACTTGCTTCTAAGGCTCCTTAGGAAATAATGGGAGGATTCTTAGAACTCATTTTTTCCTTCTCTCAGGCAGTTACCAAGACTTCATTTTACATCACCGCAGGATCTCAAGGCTGCTGCTGCCTTTGCCTGTCTTGTCTCATCATCTGTTAATAATCCTTCATATTTCTTTTAGACTTTTACAGAAAAATAGAGTAAGTGGATTTTGCCTGGGGGTCAATGTGTGCCTTTTCATTCATCTCCTCCTGGGACTTCTAATATTTAAAATTGCATATTATATCAGATGACTTTAGATATTTTCATTAACTTAATAATGCAGCCAGAGTCACTAAATTTTGTTGATTTTATTTAAAGAAAAATACAATTATCATTATTCAATCTTCTTCAGCAGAGATCAGCTCAAAATCCTATTGTACTGCCAGGCACACTGTCGCACACCTGTAATCCTAGGATCACAAGTTCAAAGCCAACCTCAGCAATTTAGCAGGTCCTATAACTTATTGAAACCTTGTATCAAAATTTTAAAAATTGTTTAAAAAGGGCTATGGATGTGGCTTTGTTGTTGAGTGCCCCTGGGTTCAATCCCTGGTACACAACAAAAACAGAAACAGAAACCCTACTGGACCTAACAATACTAAAATACTAAAATCAAAGATTCTAATCACTCCCTTAGTTACAAATATTCTTAGTTATAGATTTGTCCTCTAATAAACTTAGATTGATACATGAAGAGGGAGAGACTCTAAATATGTATGTGTATATATACACACAAATATCTATGTATACATGCACACATGTTATTTATATATATGTAAATGAAATAAATATGCACACATATAATGAAGAATATTCCTCAATATTATACAATGTGATATGGTCAGACATAAAGGTTATAGTTACTGTTATCTTCACTGTTATATGTACATATATATTTTAGGTCTATATATTTCTTTTAATAGAATAAATCAGATGTATCTCTCCTATGTTCATATATAAATACATGACCAGTGAAACTCCACATCAGGTACAACCACAAGAATAGGATCCTAATTAGAAAAAGTTATATTCCGTGTATGTATAATATATCAAAATACACACTATTGTCATGTATATGTAAAAAGAACAAATTATTAAGAAGAAATATTTAAACCTGCACCATTATATTTTAAGCAACTATTTCTTCACTAACTCTTTTATCTATTTAACTCTACTATTTCTTTTATAGATTTGTGCTAAAATGTGATACAATATTTTCAAGGGTGTGCTACTTAAGACGTGGGTTTAGACCATCAGAAAAGTTGAAAAGAAATGGCTACTTTCTTCGTCATACCCAGATCAGTCTCCAGCTTATTCTTTCTACAGGTGTTGACCACTCCTGGGCTACTAACCCTAACCCTAACCCTAACCCTAACCCTAACCCTAACCTTTTTACCTCAGCTTAGACTCTTTGGATCATTCTTTTAATGTTTTCCCATTATCTTTATTTCAGAACTGCACACTCCAATTATTGGATCTGTTAAACCATTCACCTTCTTGGACTTACATACTTATATTACAGAACCCTTTTGGTGACAACTCCCAGTTAAAGAAATCACAATTGTTCTTTCTGAACTGACTGTATACAACAATCCCTTTCAAAAAACATTTCTTCCCAGAACAATTACATCAGTATCTTTTGGGTTGTAAACTAGAAATAAATATTTCTCAAAGTTCTCCCTGTGATTCTTATGAAGGAAAGATGAGAATCTGAAATTACACATCTCTGACTGTCACCATTAGCTGGGTACTTACCTTCATTTTCCTTCTCTGCTCTTATTCTCTTTCGGCTATTGACTTTGATTCTCTCACTTTTCCTCCTTTAAAATCACATCAGAAATGGATGGCATTGGGAAGATGTTCCAGCTATGCCTGCAGGCAATCTAGACCCAGCCACCCACTTGGCTATATCTGCTTTACCCCCAATCTTTAACTTTCAAATCACAGCAACAGGAAACACTTGTTGAATCTTAAATAAAATGTCTTGCCTCTGCTCTTGTTCTCAGTTTTGTCCGCCTACAGAGACCTTTCCTCATCTTATCTTCCCTATCACCTTCTGGAACTTCTCTCTCTCCTAATCACAAAACTCCTTTCCATCAACATCTAAACATGCTCAAATTGTTGCCACCTTAAAATAAAATATTCATGCATTACCCTTTTACTGTCCTCTTTCTTTATATTCAAGCTTATTGAATAGTAGTCCCAAAAGTTTCTCCATATTATCACATTATACTCACTTGCCAAACCATTGCAAATCTGGCTTCCAGCCTTCTGTGAGATTAAATATTCTTGCTGAATCAAATTAAATCTAATGTTAAATCTATTGTTAATTAAATCTATCGTTAAATATAAAGAACATATTCTGTGCTTATCTTATGAATTCTCTATTGCATTTGATTCTGATCATTAGCTTTTTAGTTCCCTCTTTTCCTTTGACTTCTTGACATATTTTCCTTCCTAAATCTTTCTCTGGTCCTCAGATCTTTCCATTTCTTTTTTCTCAACACATTTTATGTTTGTAGGTTAATTAAATCCCATGGCTCCAATTACTGTTTACATGTTGATAACTCCCAAGTCACAGATGCATCCCACAATTCTCTTGTGAGCTCCTGAAAAACTCTATTTGGAGTTTCAAGTACTTATCTAGAGCAGGTTATTCACTCCTTCTCTGTTATTTATCTTGTGAATAACTGGTCAGTCTAGCTGCAAAAACCAGAAAGAAAACTTTAATTTCACGTCCTTGAGGTTACTAGAATCCAATGCCTGTGCTTTGTCCTTAGTGAGGTGGTTTAGGCTTCTCATTTCTTGCCTACTGTACAGATAAAGCATCATGTTGTTGTACTTCCTACTTCAAGTGTAGCCTTTATCTAATCATTTTTCTATATTCCTCATCTTTTTCTCTCCTCTGGACTTGAAGATGTTCACCTGAGTTTTACTGTGTAGAAATACAAGAGTTTAAACTAAAAGACATACCAGGAAAGGGCTGGGAGTGTAGCTCAGTGGTAGAACGTGCATAGAGAGGGCTGGTACCTAGCAACACACACACACACAAACACACACACGCACACACACACACATACACACATACACACACACACAGAGATACACTGAGAGTTTGAAGTGATGATCCATAGGTATTACCTAGATGGAAAAAAAAGTCATAGATTGGAAGAGGAATAACAAGGAAAGGTCAATGTTACAGAGATCTTATATTACAAGAATAAATAAAGGAGTGAATGAAACAGGAGATAAATGAAATTAAATGCTTCCTTTTTACTTTTCTGATCAATTTAACCCTGACTTTCACTAAAGTATCCCCGGATAGGGTTTTTAAAACATGCCAACACAAACTGAGGAAGTAGATAATGAAGTCTGTGGAAAGAGGTCTTAGTAATAAGTAGTCCAGTGCTTATGGTATGGGGACCAGATCCAATGGGAGGAAATGGAATCCTTTCTCACTACTCCATGTTCAGCACAGATTAAATAAAAATAAAATCCCATATTGTTTTTCAGAATGTAATATTATAACCTCATGTGACTATACTTACAGAGAGACAATCCTTAAACTTCTAAAAAGCATCTGTCTATCAAAAGATTGTAAGTAGGTAAAAATGTGATTGGAGTCTTCAATTTTTATATATGTAAGTGAAATACTAAAGCTCATAGCAATTCTTTCAAAACAAAATTTAAAATTTAAGCATATCTTCAGAATCCATCACAATTTTGGATTGGCTTATCATTCCCGCTTAATCTCTTACCTTGTCTCCCTGGCTGTTGAAAGTCCAGAGAGATGGAACGACTTTAATTCCCCAAACATTATGTTGTTTTCACATTCATCTCAGTCCCTATGCTGCTCTCTACCAGAAGTATCCTTCCATCAGGTCCTTGATCAGGAAAGTGGAGGAACATAGTAGACACTGATTAAATACTTCTGAAAGATAAATATTTGCATAGAAAGAATTACCTGTAGAAAAGTATAATTAGTGAAGTGCTTTTTAAAAGAAAAATTCAGGGAATAGATTTTGTTTTAATTAAATAATGAGACTATCAGGAGGCATTTCTGAAGTCTTAGATTTTCAGGTCTTTAATCACTGGGAAAGTCCAGGGCCATATCTGTATGGATCCTAGGAGAGCTGCTGTGACAATGACTTTTTTTTCCATTTAGGTAATACCTATGGATTATCACTTCAAACTCTCAGTGTATCTGTGTGTGTGTGCATGTGTGTGTGTGTTGTTAGGTAACAGCCCTTTCTATGCACATGTTCTACCACTGAGCTACACTCTCAGCCCTTTCCTGGTAGGTCTTTTAGTTTTAAACCCTTGTATTTCTATGCAGTAAAACTCAAATGAACATCTTCAAGTCCAGAGGAGGGTAATGAGGTAATGAGGTAATAAGCATGCAAGATCACACATTATTTGCTTGAAAGCTTAGTTTTGTTTTCATATTACCCCAGGCTCACTCTATGATTTTCAGCCCAACTCAGGAGTCCAGGGGTGGGTATCTCTCAGGTTCACCATCTCAAGAAACAGATTATAATCTTAATTTTTTTATAAAAAGGCTATAATCTTATTATAATCTTTTTCTTGATCATAAATTTTCAACTGTGAATACTGGAGATATGCATGAAATACACTTTATTGCAAAATCCTGGTTACAAATATATGGTCCTATGTCATAAGTTTTGTAAATAGGCCAAAGAGTTGTTAAAAGTTGTTCCAATTTACATTACCCCCTGCATCTTATGATCTTTTTATGATCTGAATTCTAGAGTGCATTCAAAAGTTTTATTTCTCAGGGCTTTCCATACAATATCAAGAACCACATCCAAATTAGTACCAATAACTAACAAAAATCATTTGAATAGCAAATCATCAAAACCTCAAAATAATCCTGTAAGCATGAAATAATTAAGAATAAAATGAATAAATAATGCAAATCATATAGAATAGATTCAGTTGAAAGATGACAGATATGGATCATTCATTTCTAACTGATTCATGGAATGTAAAGAAATTATATTAGCATTGTTAAGTACTTTTAAAAAAAATTTAAATTCGTTTTAATTAGTGATACATGACAATATAATGCATTTATATACTTTGATATACATAGATGAGATATAATTTCACATTTTTCTGAGTGTACATGTTGTAGAATCAAATTGTTCATGCAGTCACATATATACATAAAGTAATAATGTCTATTTCATTCTACTATCCTTCCTATCCCCACATCATCTTCCCTCCCCTCCCTTCACTTCCCTCTACCTAATCTAAAGTAACTCTATTCTTCTTTGGTGCCCCCCTTATTGTGAATTAGCATCTGCATATTAGAGAAAACTTTAGGCCTTGGTTTGGGGGATTGGCTTCTTTCACTTAGCATGGTAGTTTCCAGCTCCATCCATTTACAGGTAAATGCTGTAATTTCATTTTCTTCTTTAAATCTGAGTAATATTCCATTGAATACCACATTTTCTTTATCCATTCATCTATTGAGGGATATCTGGGTTGCTTCCATAGACTAGCTATTATGAATTGAGCTGCTATAAACATTGACAAGGCTGCATTACTGTACTATGCTGATTTTAAGTCCTTTGGGTATAAATCGAGGAGTGGAATAGCTGGGCCAAATGGTGGTTCCATTCCAAGTTTTCTGAGGAATTTCCATACTGTTTTCCATAGTGGTTGTAACAATTTGCAGTCCTACCAGCAATGTATGAGTGTATCTTCTTCCTCACATCCTCACCAACGTTTATTGTTGCCTGTATTCTTGATGATTGTCAAGAAATATTAGTGTAGTTTTGATTTTCATTTCGCTAATTTCGAGAGATGTTGAACACTTTTTCATATATTTGTTAATTGGTTGTATTTCTCCTTCAGTGAAGTGTCTGTCCAGTCTCTTAGCCCATTTATTGATTGGGTTATTTGTTTTTTGGTGTTAAGCTTTTTGAGTTCTTCATATATCCTAGACATTATTACTTTATCAGAGGTGCATGTAGTAAAGATTTTTCTCCTCATTTGTAGGCTCTCTCTTCCCATTATTGATTATTTCCTTTGCTGAGGAGAAGCTTTTTAATTTAAATCCATCCCATTTATTGATTCTTGATTTTATTTCTTGCACTTTAGGGGTCTTATTAAGGAATTCAGATCCTAGGCTGACATAGTGAAGATTTTGGCCTACTTTTTCTTCTATTAGATTCAGGGTCTCTGTTCTAGTGCCTAAGTCTTTGGTCCAATTTGAGATGATTTTCATGCAGGTGAGAGATAGAGGTTTAATTTTCATTTTGCTACATAAAGATTTCTAGTTTTGCCGGCACCATTTGTTGAATAGGCTATATTTTCTCCAGTGGGTGTTTTTAGCAGTCTTGTCTATTTATGTGGGCTTGTCTCTGTGTCCTCTCTTCTGTACCATTGGTCTACAAGTCTATTTTGATGTGAATACCATGCTGTTTTGTTACTATTGTTCTGTAGTATAGTTGAAGATCTGGTATTGTGGTGCCTCCTGCTTCACTTTTCTTGCTAAGGATTGCTTTGGCTATTCTGGTCTCTTATTTTTCCAAATAAATTTCATGATTGCTTTTTCTATTTCTATGAAGAAATGTCATTGGGATTTTAATAGGAATTGCATTAAATATGTATAATGCTTTTGGTAGTATGACCATTTTTTGAATATTTAATTTTTAGTTGTAGTTGAACACAATACTTTATTTTATTTACTTATTTATTTGTATGTGGTGCTGAGGATAGAACCCAGAGCATGGGAGATCTTCTGAGGTTTTCTTTGATTTCTTTCTTTAGTGTTCTGTAGTTTTTATTGTAAAGGTCTTTCTCCTCTATTGTTATATTGATTCCCAGATACTTTAGTTACTTACTTATTTATTTATTTATTTATTTATTTTTGAGGCTTTTGTGAATGGAGTGGATTCATCGCTGATATATAGGAATGTATTTGATTTATGGGTGCTGATTTTATATCCTGCTACTTTGCTGAATATATTTATTAGTTGTGTAAGTTTTCTGGTGGAACTTTTTGGATATTCTAGATATATAATCATGTCACCAGCAAATAGTGATAGTTTGAGTTCTTCTTTACCTATTTGTATCTGTTTAATTTCTTCTAATTGTCTGGCTATAATTTCAAGGATGATTTTGAATCGAAGCAGTAAAAAAGAACATCCTTGTCTTGTTCCAGTTTATTTTTTTTTATTTTTAAATTTTTTAATGTATATGGAATCAATGGCTCTATTTGTTTTTATATGGTGCTAGGATGGAAGCCAGTACCTCATACCTGCGAGGCAAATGCTCTACCACTGAGCTAAAACTCCAGCCCCTTGTTCCAGTTTTTTAAAGAAATGGAAACTAAAGGACTATAAATATGAAAAGAAGTCAAATTATCTCTGTTTGCTGATGACATGATCCTCTATCTAGACGGCCCCCCACCCAAAACAACAACAACAGCAACAACAAAATCTCCACCAGCAAACTTCTGGAGCTGATAAACAAATTCAGCAAAGTATGAAGATACAAAATGAACACTCACAAATGAATACCTTTCTTATATTCCAACAGTTATTCTGCTGAGAAAGAAACTAGAAAAACAATCTCATTCAGAATAACCTACCCCCAAAATAAAATGTTTGGAAATTAATCTAACCAAGGAAGTGAGCAATCTCTATAGTTCACCCTGAATGAAAGTAAAATCAAAGTTGGATTATAAACCGTATAGCTCTTTATTGTGTGTCCGTAGGACAGAAACAAATAATCAAGCATGAGTCCAAAATTCTAACTTGCCTAGGGGCCACCCAAGGAAATGATTTCTCTCTTCCCTGACTCAGAGAGCTGAAGAGACCAGCACCACAGTTTGGAAACCGCCAAAGGAAGAGGTAGGTGGTATCACAGAACTTCAGTTCCACAGAGAGAAGTCAGAAAAGAAAGAAATCATACAAGTACTTTTTCCAATCACAATATTATGAAACATGAAGTCAATAGAAAAAGGGAAGCTTGAAAACCCACAAATATGTGGCAATTAAGCATCACATTGTTTCAAAAAACAATGAGTCAAGAAGAAATCACAAAGGAAATTATAAAATACCTTCAGACAAATTAAAATGAAAGTGCACGTATCACACCATGGAATGCAGTAGACACTGTTCCAAGAGAAAAGTTTATAAATGTAAATGTTTACTTTAAAAAAAGAAGAAAAGAAGAAATAACATAAACCAACAACATAACTTTATACCACAAAGAAAACAGAAAAATAGAAAACTAAATTAAAACTATCCAATGGAAAGAATAAAGATTCAAAGAAAGGTAAAATAAATTATTTAATAGTAAAACCAATGAGAATCGACTTTTTGAAAGGATTAACAAAATTGACAAACCCTTAGATTAACTAAGAAGAAAGAACCCAACTAAACTGAGAAATGAAAAAGGGACCTGTATAACTGATATCCCAGAAACATAAAACACCATGAATGATGCTTTCAGGATATGCCAGCAAATTGGATAACCTAGTGGATAAGTTCCTATAAACATACTTCCTACCAAGACTAAATCATGCAAAAGTAAAAATTTTGAACATACCAATACCTAGAATGAAGACTGAATCAATATTTTTTAAAAACTATCAGGCAAGCCCAGCTCTTGCTGTGTTTATGACTGAATTCTACCAGACACTTAAACAGCATTATAGTTTTGGATCTGTATTATTACCTCAAAGCCTCATGCATTGAAGGCTTGGTCCCCAGCTAGTGGTGTTATTGGGAAGTAGTGGCAACTTCAGGAGGTTGGGCCTACTTAGAAGAAGTAAAGGGGGCATGCCATTAGGGGGACATTTTGTCTTAGATCTTGCCTCTTCCTCTTTTAATTATGTCTATCTGCAAACATGGTAGGTCTTTTCCTCTTATAAGATCTTCTTCAATTTTTCCAGTGTTATACAATTTTTTCTCCTTTAAGTTGTTTATCTAAGGAATTCATCACACTGACAAAAGAACCACTAATGCAAACACCAATCCACACTCTTAAAAAAAAAATTGAAGGGTTAGAAAAATACACTATAAAAAACACTACAGATCAATATTCCTGATGAATTTTGATAGAGAAATCCTCAATAACATTAACAAATCAAATTCAAGAGCATATTAAAAATACTTATAAAATATTACCAAGTGTGATTTATTCCTAAAATTCAAGGATGACTAAAACACAAAAGTTAATGTAATGCAACACATTTATAGAAATAAGGATTAAACCCACATGAATAGATCAATTTATTCATAAGAAGCATTTGACAAAAATCAAATGCCTTTCAAAAGAATTTAACAAGAAGCTAGGCGAACCTGCAACCCACGGGCAGGTCAGGTCCAGCAACCTGCCGAGTGAGAGAACAGCTACTCGCGCCTGCAGGCAACGCGGACAGGACCCACAAGTAGGACAGGGCCGGCGGCTTGCTGAAGGGCAGGCCCGTCCCCTCCCCCAGTGTCTGCAAGGTAGGCGGGACCCTGACCAGCGGCGGATGGCCCCAGCGGCCTGCTGAGGGGTGGAACCGGCCCCTCCCCCAGTGCCTGCAAGCTAGGCGAACCTGCAACCCACGGGCAGGTCAGGTCCAGCAACCTGCCGAGTGAGAGGACAGCTACGCACGCCTGCAGGGAACGCGGTCAGGACCCACAAGTAGGACAGGGCCGGCGGCTTGCTGAAGGGCAGGCCCGTCCCCTCCCCCAGTGTCTGCAAGGTAGGCAGGGCTGTGACCACTGGCAGATCGGGCCGAGCGGCCTACTGAGGGGTGGAACCGGCCCCTCCCCCAGTGCCTACAAGCTAAGCGAACCTTCGACCCATCGGGAGGTCAGGCCCAGCAACCTGCGGAGTGACAGAGGTGCCCCTCGTGCCTGCTGAGTAGGCGGACCTTTGACCTACCAGCAGAGCAGACCTAGGGCCTGCCAGTGTAACAGACGGATCACACAAATTGGAGGAGGATCACAGCCACTACCTGCCCTGCAAGGTGATCTTTCAACCATACAAGAGCAATATAAATAAATAGAGGGAAAATTTCAAAAACACAACAGTTTCACCAAGCAGAAAGAAACGCCAGCAGTATGAAAAGACAAGGAAAGAAAGGACCACAGGCAATGCAGGTCAACTCAACTTTAGAAGAGGTAATAGGTGCAACAGATGGAATGTCAGATAGAGAGGTCAGGATATACATGCTTCAGATGATCTGGAGTCTCAAGGAAGACATGAGACAGCAAAATCAGATAATGAAAGACCACATTGACAAACAAATCCAGGAAGTAAAAGATCAATTTCACAGGGAGATAGAGGTAATAAAAAACAAACAAATAGAAATCCTAGAAATGCAGGAAACAATAAACCAACTTAAAAACTCAATTGAGAATACTACCAGCAGAGTAGATCACCTAGAAGAGAGAACATCAGACAATGAAGACAAAGTATTTCAACTGGAAAAGAACATAGACAGCTCAGCAAGTCTGCCAAGAAACCATGAGCAGAACATCCAAGAATTATGGGACAATATCAAAAGACCAAATTTAAGAGTCATTGGGATACAGGAAGGCACAGAGCTCCATACCAAAGGAATAAACAGCCTATTCAGTGAAATAATACGAGAAAACTTCCCAGACTTGAAGAATGAGACAGAATCCCAAATCCTAGAAGCCTACAGGATGCCGAATGTGCAAAATCATAAGAGATCCACACCTAGACACATTATAATGAAGATGTCCAACATACAGAATAAGGAGAGAATTTTAAAAGCTGCAAGAGAAAGAAAGCAGATTACATTTAGGGGTAAACCAATCAGGATAACAGCTGATCTCTCAACACAGACTCTGAAAGCTAGAAGATCCTGGAATAACATATTTCAAACACTGAAAGAAAATGGGTTCCAACCAAGAATCGTGTATCCGGCGAAATTAAGCTTCAGGATAGAAGATGAAATTAAAACCTTCCACGATAAACAAAAGTTAAAAGAATTCGCAGCTAGAAAACCATCTCTTCAAAAAATCCTTGGCAAAACATTACAGGAAGAGGAAATGGAAAATAACATTGAAAACCAACAATGGGAGGTAGGACAGTAAAGGGGGGAAAGTAGTCAAAGAGGATAACAAATCAGGTTTAGTAACATCAATAAACAAATATGGATAGAAGAACAAACCATATCTCAATAATAACCCTAAATGTTAATGGCTTAAACTCACCAATTAAGAGACACAGGCTAGTAGAATGGATCAAAAAACAAGACCCAACAATATGCTGTCTACAGGAGACGCATTTGATAGGAAAAGATATACATAGACTGAAGGTGAAAGGTTGGGAAAAATCATATCACTCATATGGACCGCGGAAACAAGCAGGAGTGTCCATACTCATATCTAATAAAATAGATTTCAAGCCAAAGCTAATCAAAAGGGATATAGAAGGACACTTCATACTGCTCAAGGGAACCATACACCAACAAGACATAACAATCATAAATATATATGCCCCAAATAATGGTGCAGCTGTATTCATCAAGCAAACTCTTCTCAAGTACAAATCAGGTTTAGTAACATCAATAAACAAATATGGATAGAAGAACAAACCATATCTCAATAATAACCCTAAATGTTAATGGCTTAAACTCACCAATTAAGAGACACAGGCTAGTAGAATGGATCACAAAACAAGACCCAACAATATGCTGCCTACAGGAGACGCATCTGATAGGAAAAGATATTCATAGACTGAAGGTGAAAGGTTGGGAAAAATCATACCACTCATATGGACTGCGGAAACAAGCAGGAGTGTCCATACTCATATCCAATAAAATAGATTTCAAGCCAAAGTTAATCAAAAGGGATAAAGAAGGACACTTCATACTGCTCAAGGGAACCATACACCAACAAGACATAACAATCATAAATATATATGCCCCAAATAATGGTGCAGCTGTGTTCATCAAGCAAACTCTTCTCAAGTTCAAGAGTCTAATAGACCACCATACAATAATCATGGGAGACTTCAACTCACCTCTCTCACCACTCGACAGATCTACCAAACAAAAGTTAAATAAGGAAACTATAGAACTCAACAACACAATCAACAACCTAGACTTAATTGACATATATAGACTATACCACCCAACATCAAGTAGTTACACTTTTTTCTCAGCAGCACATGGAACCTTCTCAAAAATAGACCATATATTATGTCACAGGGCAACTCTTAGACAATATAAAGGGGTAGAGATAATACCATGCATCTTATCTGATCATAATGGAATGAAACTGAAAATCAATGATAAAAGAAGGAAGGAAAAATCAAGCATCACTTGGAGAATGAACAATAGGTTGCTGAATGATCAATGGGTTTTAGAAGACATCAAGGAGGAAATTAAAAACTTCCTAGAGTCAAATGAAAACACAGACACAACATATCGGAATCTATGGGACACATTGAAAGCAGTTCTAAGAGGAAAATTCATTGCTTGGAGTTCATTCCTCAAAAAAAGAAAAAAACCAACAAATAAATGATCTCATACTTCATCTCAAAATCCTAGAAAAAGAAGAGCAAAACAATAGCAAAAGAAGTAGAAGGCAAGAAATAATTAAAATTAGAGCTGAAATTAATGAAATTGAAACAAAAGAAACAATTGAAAAAATTGACAAAACTAAAAGTTGGTTCTTTGAAAAAATAAATAAAATTGACAGACCCTTAGCCATGCTAACGAAGAGAAGAAGAGAGAGAACCCAAATTACTAGCATACGGGATGAAAAAGGCAATATCACAACAGACACTTCAGAAATACAGAAGATAATCAGAAATTATTTTGAATCCTTATACTCCAATAAAATAGAAGATAATGAAGGCATAGATAAATTCCTTAAGTCTTATGATCTGCCCAGATTGAGTCAGGAGGATATAGACAACCTAAACAGACCAATAACAATAGAGGAAATAGAAGAAACCATCAAAAGATTACCAACTAAGAAAAGCCCAGGACCGGATGGGTATACAGCAGAGTTTTACAAAACCTTTAAAGAGGAACTAACACCAATACTTTTCAAGCTATTTCAGGAAATAGAAAAAGAGGGAGAACTTCCAAATTCATTCTACGAGGCCAACATCACCCTGATTCCGAAACCAGACAAAGACACATCAAAGAAGGAAAACTACAGACCAATATCTCTAATGAACCTTGACGCAAAAACCCTCAATAAAATTCTGGCGAATCGGATTCAAATACATATCAAAAAAATTATACACCATGATCAAGTAGGATTCATCCATGAGATGCAAGGTTGGTTCAATATACGGAAATCAATAAATGTTATCCACCACATCAATAGACTTAAAAATAAGAACCATATGATCATCTCGATAGATGCAGAAAAAGCATTCGACAAAGTACAGCATCCCTTTATGTTCAAAACTCTAGAAAAATTAGGGATAACTGGATCATACCTCAACATTGTAAAAGCAATCTATGATAAGCCACAGGCCAGCATCATTCTGAATGGAGAAAAATTGAAGGCATTCCCTCTAAGATCTGGTATGAGACAGGGATGCCCTCTCTCACCACTTCTGTTCAACATAGTCCTCGAAACACTGGCCAGAGCAATTAGACAGATAAAAGAAATTAAAGGCATAAAAATAGGAAAAGAAGAACTTAAATTATCACTATTTGCAGATGATATGATTCTATACCTAGCAAACCCAAAAGGGTCTACAAAGAAGCTATTAGAGCTAATAAATGAATTCAGCAAAGTGGCAGGATATAAGATCAACACGCATAAATCAAAGGCATTCCTGTATATCAGCGACAAACCCTCTGAAACGGAAATGAGGACAACTACTCCATTCACAATATCCCCCCAAAAAATAAAATACTTGGGAATCAACCTAACAAAAGAGGTGAAAGATTTATACAATGAAAATTACAGAACCTTAAAGAAAGATATAGAAGAAGACCTTAGAAGATGGAAAAATATACCCTGCTCATGGATAGGCAGAACTAACATCATCAAAATGGCGATATTACCAAAAGTTCTCTATAAGTTCAATGCAATGCCAATCAAAATCCCAACAGCATTTCTTGTAGAAATAGATAAAAGAATCATGAAATTCATATGGAATAATAAAAGACCCAGAATAGCAAAAACAATACTAAGCAGGAAGTGTGAATCAGGCGGTATAGCGATACCAGACTTCAAACTATACTACAGAGCAATAGTAACAAAAACAGCATGGTACTGGTACCAAAACAAGCGGGTGGACCAATGGTACAGAATAGAGGACACAGTAACCAATCCACAAAACTACAACTATCTTATATTTGATAAAGGGGCTAAAAGCATGCAATGGAGGAAGGATAGCATCTTCAACAAATGGTGCTGGGAAAACTGGAAATCCATCTGCATCAAAATGAATCTGTATCCCTATCTCTCGCCATGCACAAAAGTTAACTCAAAATGGATCAAGGAGCTTGATATTAAATCAGAGACACGGCATCTGATAGAAGAAAAAGTTGGCTATGATCTACATACTGTGGGATCAGGCTCCAAATTCCTCAATAGGACACCCATAGCGCAAGAGTTAACAACTAGAATCAACAAATGGGACTTACTCAAACTAAAAAGTTTTTTCTCAGCAAAAGAAACAATAAGAGAGATAAACAGGGAGCCTACATCCTGGGAACAAATCTTTACTCCACACACTTCAGATAGAGCCCTAATAACCAGAATATATAAAGAACTCAAAAAATTAGACAATAAGATAACAAATAACCCAATCAATAAATGGGCAAAGGACCTGAACAGACACTTCTCAGAGGAGGACATACAATCAATAAGTACATGAAAAAATGCTCACCATCGCTAGCAGTCAGAGAAATGCAAATCAAAACCACCCTAAGATACCATCTCACTCCAGTAAGATTGGCAGCCATTAGGAAGTCAAACAACAATAAGTGCTGGAGAGGATGCGGGGAAAAGGGCACTCTTGTTCATTGCTGGTGGGACTGCAAATTGGTGCAGCCAATTTGGAAAGCAGTATTGAGATTTCTTGGAAAGCTGGGAATGGAACCACCATTTGACCCAGCTATTCCCCTTCTCGGTCTATTCCCCAAAGACCTAATAAGAGCATGCTACAGGGACACTGCTACATCGATGTTCATAGCAGCACAATTCACGATAGCAAGATTGTGGAATCAGCCTAGATGCCTTTCAATAGATGAATGGATAAAAAAAATGTGGCATTTATACATAATGGAGTATTACTCTGCATTAAAAAATGACAAAATCATAGAATTTGGAGGGAAATGGATGGCATTAGAGCAGATTATGCTAAGTGAAGCTAGTCAATCTTTAAAAAACAAATACCAAATGACTCCTTTGATATAAGGGGAGTAAACAAGGACAGGGTAGGGACGAAGAGCTTGAGACGAAGATTTACATTAACAGGGTTGAGAGGTGGGAGGGAAAGGAAGTGAGAAGGGAAATCACATGGAAATGGAAGGCGATCCTCAGGGTTATACAAAATGACATATAAGAGGAAAGGAGGGGTAAGACAAGATAATACAAATGGAAGAAATGATTTACAGTAGAAGGGGTAGAGAGAGAAAAGGGGAGGGGAGGGGAGGGGAGGGGAGGGGGGATAGTAGAGAATAGGACAGACAGCAGAATACATCAGACACTAGAAAGGCAATATGTCAATCAATGGAAGGGTAACTGATGTGATACAGCAATCTGTATACGGGGTAAAATTGGGAGTTCATAACCCACTTGAATCAAACTGTGAAATATGATGTATTAAGAACTATGTAATGTTTTGAATGACCAACAATAAAAAAAATAAATAAATAAATAAAAAGAATTTAACAAAACACTCAACAATCTAGGAGGAAACTACCACAACACAGTGAAACTCACGTATAAAAAGCCCATAGCTAATAACACACTCAGTGGTGAAGGAGTGAGGTTTTTCCTCTAAGAGCAGGAAAAAGTAAGTATGTTCAATTTTGCCACTTTTATTCAACACAGTATCAGAAATCCTAGCCAAAGAAATTAGACAAGAAAAGAAATGCAAAGCATTAAAATTGAAAGGAAGTACTAAAGTTTTCTCTAATATAACTTAAAAAACTAAAGATACCACAAAAAAAACTGTCACACCAGTAAAATCAGAAAAAATGTGAGCTACAAAATCCACTTGCAAATATGCTTGTGTTTATAAATGCTAACAACATAATATGAAAATAAATAGTTTTCATTTCTATCAGTATCAAGAAGAACAAAATTCTTACAAATAAAATTAACCAAGGAAGTGAAAAACTTGTACACGTTCAGTATAAACATCCCTGAAAAATAAGATACAGCTAATCGATATTCTGGGTGCATGAGTTGCATAACAACATTAAGATATCCCTACTGCCCAATATGACCTACAGATTCACTATCATCCCATCAAAATTCCAAAAGCATTTTTTGCAGAAATAAAATATGAAAACTTTTCAAATATCAAGGAACCCTAAATAGCCAAAAACAATTTTCAAAAAGACAAATAAATTTAGAGAACTCATGCTTTGATTTCAAACCACATTAGAAATCTATAGTAATCAAAACAGTGTAGTACTGGTCTAAAAACAGAAATAGATTTATGGAATAAAATAGAGAATCATAAATAAACTTTTGTACACATGCGCAAATTATCTTTAAGCAGGCCTCCAGAACCAATCAATGGGGATAGGATAGTTTATTCAAACAAATGATATTATAAAGTTGGATGTTCCCATGGAAAAGAATAAACATACACCTTATTTTATATACAAAAATTAACTCAAAATGGACTAAATCCCTAAAAGTGAAACCTAAAATTCTAGAAATCATCCTAGAAAAACACAGGGGGTAAAAGCTGATGCTGTACTTGACAATGATTCCTTCCAAATAACACCCAAAGCCAGGCAACAAAAGCCGAAAGGAAATGAACGGGATTCATCAAACTTCAGACCTTTTGTGCATTAAAGGAAACAATCAACAGAGTGAAAATTCAATCTGGAAAATGGGAGAAGATATTTTGAATAATATTTCTGATAAGGAAATAATATTCAGAAATCAGATCCCCTTGAATTATTATGGAGATATTTCTGGTAAATCCATTATAAATTTAAAATATCATAAGTAAAAAATGCAATTTAATATTATTATCTTTCAAACATCAGAGCTTAGTCTAGTTTACCTTAAGTGTACTTGGAACACCTACATTAACCTACAATAGGTGAAATCATCTAACAGAAAGCCCTTTTAAAACAAAGTATTGGGTTTTGAAGACACAAAGAGAGGGTATTTAGTATAAGTGATGGAATAAGAAAACAAAAAGAAAAATATCTTAAAAATGCTGTCAATTTAGTACTGTACAGTATTGTTTGTGTATCCTTGTAGTTGGGTGGCCAGCATTGTGAGACAGTATGGTAATGCATATTGCTAACTTAGGATAAGATAAAAATTTATAATTCAGGGATGTTCTTGAATGCATTTTGCTTTTCTACCATTACAAAGTTTTAAAATTTTAAGTTGCATCATCATAAGTCAGGGGCCATTTTTATTTAAAAACTCTTACAACTCAACAACAAAAAATACAATTGAAATATAAGCAAAGTACTTGGATAGATGTTTGTCCAAAGAAGATAATGCAGATTGACAACAAACTTATGAAAAATGCTCAAATTATTAGTCATCAGAGAAATGCAGATCAAAACTATGTTAAAAGTTAGCTCACATCAATTAGGATGGCTATTATAAAAACAAAGCAAGATAAATAAAGATTAGTAGGGATTAATAAGAATGTAGAGAAAATGAAATACTTGTGCCCTGTTGGTGAGTTTGTTAAGTGGTATAAATTCTATGGAAAATAGTAGGAGTTTCCTAAAAGATAAAATTTTTTTTAAAAATAGAACTACCATATGATCCATAAATCCCACTTCTGGGTATATATTTATCCAAAAATAATTAAAACCAGAGTCTTGAAAAGCTGTTTGCATACTCTATATTATAGTAGCAGTATTTACAATATCAAGAGATAGAAAGAACGTAGATTTCCATTAACGACTAATGTATTAACAAAAAGTGATATATACCTACAATGAAATATTATTTCAGTCCCCAAAAGGAAGTAAATCCTGTCACAGGCTACATGGATAACACGTAAGGACATTATGCTAAGCAAAATATACCAGTCACAGAAGAAATAATGTAGAACTGAACTTATTTAAAGCATCTAAATTAGCCAAACTTAAAGACACAGGAAGTTTAATGGTGGCAACCTAGGGCTGTTCGAATGGCGGAAAGAAGTGTTGCTGTTTAATGGGCATAGAGTTTCAAACTTGTAATCTGAAAAAGTTCTGGAGTTTGTTTCACAATGACATGAATGTACTTAGTACTTCTGAGCTGTACACTTAAAAAATGGCAATAAAATAAACTTTGTGTTTCCCACAATAAAAAGTGATCATTCACATTTGACTCTCTTTATTACCATTGCTTACAGTAAATGGTTACATCAGATATACTGTGAGTCCTTCAGGTGGGTTCTCTTCTTTTGCTTTTATTGTTTTAATTATATCTTTATTCTTCTATCATTGTATATTTGTATGCAGTGGTAAGAAATAATACAAAGAGATCCTGCATATCTTGTATACAGTTTTCCCCAATGGTAATATCTTTCAAAACTGTAGTGCAATATCACAACTAGCTTATTGACAACACAGCAAAGATACAGAATGCATCCATCACCATGAGGATACCCCATGTTTTATAGACATACTTACTTCTGTTTTATTCCATGAAAGTCATTACTCTGTTCTTCATTTTTATAAATATGATATTTTGAGAATGTGATATTAATTGAATAAATGTGTCACATTTCTTTTTGAAATTGGTTTTTAAAACTCAGCTTAAACCTCCAGAGATTTATCCAAGTTGTAGTGAGAATTGATAATTTGTTCCATTTTAATGTTGAGCATTTCATCATACTATGAATTCACCACAGTTATTTTTAGCAGTTCACCTGTTAGGGAACACCTGGATTGTTTTCAAATTTTGACCCTTACAAATAAAACTGTGAGAAACATTCTCATACAGGTTTCATTTAAACATAGGTGTTTTATTTTCATGAGATAAATGCCCATGAATACAATTGTTGGGCCATATGGTAATTTTATATTTAGTTCTTTAAGATGCTGCAAAACAGTTTCCCACAGTGGCTGTGTAATTATACTTTCCCACCAGCAACATGAATGCACATTTTCTCTGGATCCTCACCAGCATTGTCAATTCTGATAGATACATGCTGATGTCTCCTGGAGTTTCCATATCCCAGTGACTAATGACATCACACATCTTCTTAGCTGGTTTGCCATTAATATATAAACAAAGGGGGAATGAAGTGAACAGAGGTGGGATAGGAATAGAAATGACAGCAGAGTAAATCTGACTTAACTTGCACCACAATGAAACTCCACATCATGTACAATCTAGCTTCCTTAAATGTCTGTTGTGTATTTTGAGTGGATTGTGATAGTTGGTGTTTTTCAAGTGTTCCATTTTATCAAGGTTCTTAAGTTTATGTGTATAGACTTCACTGATTTCGTTAGGCTCTGGTTGTCTGCAAGGTCTGTAGTGACAGTTCCAGTTTCATTTCTGATCATTGTTCTCTCTCTCTCTCTCTCTCTCTCTCTCTCTCTCTCTCTCTCAATTTATTAAACTTTTCAAAAATGAGGTTCTTTGTTTCATTGACTTTTCCTATTTTTTAATCTCCAATTTCATTTCTTTCTGCTCCTATCATTGTTATTTCATTTCTTGAACTTTGTTTGGGTTTATTTTCCTTTTGTTGTTCTTAATTATTCATATAGAAGCTAAAAAAATTAGTTTGAGGCATTTTTCTCTAACATATACAGTGCTATACATTTCTCTCTCACCTCTGCTTAGCTGTACCACAGAAATTTTACATTGCATTTTCATTTTCATTCATTTCAATGTAGTTCTTAATTTCTTTTGAATCTTTCTCTCTGACTCATGTTTCTTTCTCTGTTATTTCTAGTTTTGTTCCTTGTGTTTGCTTGACACATTTTATACGATTTCAAATTTTTAAAAATTTGTTTTATAACACAGGAAATGCATATATTTTATATATTATATATACATATTATGTGTATCTCTATATTAGTATCTGTCCTTTGGATACTTGAAAAGAACATGTATTCTATTGTTGAACAGGGTGGTCTGTAAACACTGATTAGATTCAGTTTAACAACATTATAATGTTGTTGAGTTCTTCCAATACCTTGGAGATTTTATCGCTAGTTCTTCTATTGGTTGTTAAGAAACTGGTGTTTAACTCTCCAACAATATGTGCATTTGTCTATTTCTCCTTTCACTTATATCAGTTTTTGCTTCTGATATTTGCTGTACACATATTTATCATTACTATGTCTTCTTGGTGGACTGGTTTTTCAATCATTACTGTGTTAGTCAGGTATTCATCACTGTGACTAAGATACCTGATAATAACAACAGAAGAGGAAAAGTTTATTTGGCTCAAGGTAGCAGAGGTCTCAAGTTCATGGTTGACTGGTTGCATTGCTCTAGGCCTGAGGTGAGACAGAACATCATGGTAAAGGGTGTGGTGGAGGAAAATTGCTCAGCTCATGGCAGTAAGGAAAAAGAGAGAGAGAGAGAGAGAGAGAGACAGACAGACAGACAGACAGACCGACCGACCGACCGACCGACTGACCGACCAACCAACCAACCAGGGGGAACCAGGGGGACAACATAAAATCCCCAGAGGCATACATACCCTATTCCTCCAGTCACCCCTACCTGCCTATGGTTAAAATTCAGTATAGTAGGTCTTTATTTCAAATTGTTAATCTACCAATTATTAATCCACTGGTAGGTTATAGCTCTCATTATTTCACTTCTGAAGGTAACTGCATTGTCTATAACATGAGCTTATTGGAGGATACCTCATATTAGAATCATGCTATTTATACAGTGCCTATCTCTGATAATTTTTCTAGTTCTAATATGACCATACATGCTTGCATTTGATTACTTGCATAGATGTTTCACATCTTATTTTTACCAGCTACCTCCTACCTGCCTATAGTTACCACCCAGTACAGTAATCCTTTTAATTTATTAATCTAACAAATGGATTAATTTACTTATTAAGTTATAGCTTTTGTTATTTCACCTTTGAAAATTCCTGCATTGTCCGTCTTATAAGCTTATGGTAACAGACTATGAGAATTGTTAGTTCATACACACAGAGTGCTTTATAATAATTTCTCCATATACTTTCAGAACCATGTCAGCTTTTATTATTTTGACTTCAACAAACAGAATTTAGACAGCTCATGAGAAGTGAGTCTACTTACATTTTTTTCTTATCATCTTCTTCCTTTTTCACTAATATATAAGGGTCCTTCTTGTACAGTTTACTTTCTGATTACTTTCTGATTAGAATAACTCCGATAGTAATTCTTTTAGGGTAGGTTTCCTGGCAAAAAAAAAAAAATCCCTTATTTTCTGTCATTTGAGAGTATCTTGATTTTCCCTTCATACTGGGATATATTTTCATTAGATGTTGTGTTCTAGGTAAACATTTATTTCATTTCAGCACCTGAAAAATATTGTACTCCCTTTTTCTAGCCTCTGTGTTTTCTGATGTGAAATCTCCAGCCATTCAAATTGTACTCTTTTTTTCATATAGATGTCTCTTTTCTCCTTGGTGCTCTCAAAAAGGAATTCTTTATCTTTATTTTTAAGAAGGTTAATTTTTATTTGTTTCAAAGTGGATTCTTTGTGGATGGCTTTCCCCCCGTATGGTATTTGTGTTAGCTTCTTGAATCTCCAAGTTTACATCTCTTGCAAATTTGGTAAGATTTCAGTCATGATTACCTTTGAGTGTCTTATAGCTTGCCTTCTTTCTCCTCTCCTTCTGGAGCTCTGATGACAACAATATGGATCTTTTGTTATAGTTCCACATGTCTTTGAGTATCTGCTCATTTTTTTCCCAGCTTATTATCTCTGTTGTTTAGATTGGGTAATTTCTATTCTAAGTTACAATGCACTCATTCCTTTCTCTATTGTTTCCAGTCTTCTGTTGAGCTAATCCACAGATATTTTTATTTTAATTGTGTTTTTACAATTCTACATTTTCCATTTAGTTTTTGCTTGAACTATATTTTATCTGAGGTTTCTATTTTATTTCAAGCACATTCATACATGCTCAATGAATTCTTATGACTGCTTTAAAATCTGTGTCAGATAATTATAACATCTCCATCTTGGTGTTGGCATTTGTCAATAGTTTTCTTTAACTCAGTTTGAAATCTCCCTGATTTTTAAATGGTAAATGATTTTTCATTGAAATGTGAAATTTTCCTATTATGCAATGAAACTGGTTCTTTATATTCGGTTTTTCGATTCTTTTATTTTGCCCTTTTTCTTTATATTTAATTCACATTTGTGTTTTACAAACATATCTGAAGTTCAATGTAGCAATGTTTTATTCCATATATTTATTGGTGCATTATAACTACATATAATAATGGATTCATTGATACAAATGTGTTCATAAAAGTATAATTTGGCCGATATAATTTCTCAGTATTTCCCCTTTCCCTTCCCACAACCCTTTCCTCTACTGAGCTCACTTTGATTTTCATGAGATCCTGCTCTGCCTTTCTCTTCCTTTTTTTGTCTACCTTCCACAAATGAAAAATGTTTTAAAATGACACGTGTTTTTCTTAGTTTGCCTTATTGACTTAACATAATGTTCTCAGATTCCATCCAGTTTCCTGCAAAAGACATAATTTCATTCTTCTTTATAGCTGAATAAAACTTCACAATTTCTTTATCCATTCATCCATTGATGACTACCTAGTCTGGTTCCATAGTTTGGCTGTTGTTTGTGCTGCAATAAATAGGGATGTGCATGTTTTGCTACAATATGCTGATTTAAATTCTTTAGGATAAATACTGAGGAGTGATATATTTGGGATATATGATGATTCCAATCCTAGTCTTTTGAGGAGCCTCCACACTGATTTCCATAATGGAAAATCATTACAGTTGGAACACCCAACAAAGACACTTGAATTATCTTCTTGCCTACTCTTCAAAATAGTAGACTGTACCACAGGCAATTCTCTTCCACACTCTGTGATTGAGAACCCTATTATCAAAAGGTAGATACATTTTCAATACATTTTAACAATTAAATTATTTCATGTTAAAATGAAATACAAAATCTGATAGAGACAAGCAATCTAGCATCAGTGCTGATGGCTTAAGTCATGTTCTCTTCAAAGAATACTGTGTATGATGGTGACATTTTCAGTCATGGAGAGTCTGCTTGTATAGGACTTAGACCACCTGGTGATTGAACTTTTTCTCTTCCTGCAGACAAACTGCTATAGCCAACCTGTCCCCTGGCCAAGGAAACACTGTCTGGTGCCTGGTCTGTATAAAATCCTTGTCTTTTTGACAGAAAGGGGAGTGTTCTCTATCTTGTTATTGCCATTGCCATACTGATGGGTCAAATGGGATGGACAGCTTGTGGCTGAGAGCTGCAGTAGGCTGCCTTATAACACAAGCTCTCTCCTTCTCTCTGCCAAGCAGAAGTCTGTAGGGATGCTGCTGGGCCATCCGAGGTTCAGCTCTACACACTGTGACTTCCTCTGTCTTCTCCTGTTCCTTAAGCCTTATAGCAAATTGGACTTTGATTTCAAGAAAGAGACAGACAGAAGGGAAGAGTTAATATTTCTTCATCCCCAGCCCCTGACTCCAGTTCACTTTCAGCCATTACCATAGTAACGTGGAACATCTGTTTTCCAGGTAACGTGACAGATCATGGGAATAGCACCTTTGGACTCCATTTCTTCAGGGCCCCTCTGAAATGTTCCCACAGAGTCATGACATTTTTTCCAACAAAATGTTTCTCCTTCCTAATTCAATTCTCCTTTCAGTTGGGAACCAGGAACAATAATTTTGTTGGAGATTGAATCAATTACAAAGCACTGGGAATGAGTTTGGTTTTAAAACCTCAGGTTGGGTTTCTTGGAATTCTGGGCCAAGTCCATTCCATTTCCCAGATGCTCACAGGATGTTTCAACTGATGTCATTAGAAACCGTGTTTGTGATTTAGGTTATGGTAAGGCCTTAAGGACCCAGATAAAAATGTTTCAGGTCATATCTAGTGAATATATCAGTCTTTGTTCCAAACTAATATCTGGAGCCATGTGACACTAATGAGCCAGGCAACAATTCCTGTTTTTTTTTTTTTTTTAGTTTGAGATAACTTTTAAAAAATAACCTCCTTATGAGGAAAATCAGAGGTTTTTGTTCTCCTCCTTGTTTCAAGGGCAAAGGCCTTTCCAAAATAGTTTCACATTCTCAGGATACATATTACACCATCAAAACTGATAATATCAGAAGAAATTCATGACTTACAATTTTTCACATTAAGAGAAATTAATTGGGGTTGCCCCCATCTAAGAGGGAAAAAATCCTTAGCATATGGTAGAAACAGTTCTGTATGTGTTAAAATACCCAGGATAGAGGGAGAAAGACAAATCATGTGCAGTGAGTCCAACTCCACAGATTCACTGAGTTTCTGGGAAAGCAAAATCACTTTGGTAAATCATGTGCGTGGTTTTACTAAAATCCACAGGCACCTGTGCAACTTGATAACAAGCCACCCTTCATGTAACCAAGTTCATCATTCATTTTGCTTCATCTCCAACCAAACCCCAGCACTTAAGGACAGGATAATATGGGAAGGTCTATGTTTTTTTCTAACTTCTTCTAAGGTCCCTTTTAGAACCTTTTTCTTTTTTCTTCTTTCAACACAACAAAGGAGAGTTGTCCATATCTTGAAGGATGTGATGAGACTGTTCAAGGGATGCAGGCTAATGTATTTCATCTTTATCATGTACCCTTATTCTTTTCTTCTTCTGTCTTTCTAGGGAAAGAATACTCTATTTTCTTCTGAGCTTTCTTTTGTATTCCCCATACAATGTTTGACAGACTTTCAAATGACTTTCCTATTCTCATCAAGACAAGATATAGCATAAATCCAAAATTGTGGCTTTGGTCTCTTTCTAATCCTTGAAAAGCAGTGTGAAGCACAGGACTGACCCTCTAAATTTAGGGACTGCTCCTGTTGGATTAAAATATCCAATTTCATAGACCCTGAGCTTGCCGTAAACCTCCCTCACTCCCAGAAGCCCTTTTTACTTTCTGAAATAGTGGTTACTGTTCCCACTGGAGAAAAAAAAATTCCTACAAATTCAAAAACCTAAGCAGCTTTATAGTTCAAAGCCCTAAAACCTAGCATGAATTTTGAATTTTGCTTCCACTCTGGCTTTACATGGTTCTGGTTTGCATCCCATTTTAGTGCAAATTTTTTTCTTACATGGTAGTGTTTCTTGTTGAGCATATTCACCTCGGTCCTGTCCCTTCCTATTTTCCCTCCTTCCCTCCCTCCCTGTGGTTGATAAGCTCTAGCATTGCCAACATTCACAAAATTTGGAACTTGCTTACTGGTCCCTGGATCAATACTCTGTGTCCCACAGTTTTCCTCTATTTTCAAAGATCTTGATTTCTCTTCTGGTATCCATCTGTTCCTTCTGTGTAAAGAGAACTAAAACCCAGAGTAGAATGTAAGGAATTTCCATGCGCTAGTCAAGATTCCTGATCTTCATGGCATGACCCAGCCTACTTCAGCAGGTGATGGTTTAATCAGTTTGGGGCTGTAAAAAAGGAAATGATCCACAAATGCAGGGTTTTTTAAATCTGTTTTGTTCACAGCACTTAGTCCCCGGCACATAGTGGATTCTCAATAAATATTCTGTAATTTAATGAGTATAATTTTTAGGTATCTATGTACGAGTTGAAGAACTGTTTCTAATTCAAATCATACTCTTTTTTTAAAGCCGTGTCATTAAAACAACTGAAGGTATTTGAATGCTACAATATTTAATGTTTTAAGCATTAAAATATTCCCATTTCATTATTTTAAAAAAAGGATTTGGGTTCAAGTGAGAAACAGATACTTCTGGAAGAGCCATCATAATCATCTGCCCAAGGAGAACCCTCACTTTATTTAAATGTGTTTTTTGGTGATGACAGTATGGTAAAACCATGTTTGGGAATGTGGCACATCACTTATGAATTTGAGAATTATATAGTCACTTTGGTGGCTAAGGTTCATCACCTGTGCTTCATACCAATAATAAACCTTTTAAATTTGATATATTGGGCATATATTTGGTAGCTTGAGAAATGGCCATTATATCCAAGTCCAGTTTGCCATTATAATGTTTGGGGTCACATCAGAACTTGAAAGTGTACACCTAACTGGCATAGAGATCCGATAGGAATATGTAAAACTCAGGACAGGAAAATTAAGTAAAATCTGTTGTCTTACAATGAAGGAAGAATCTTGAGCACTATGACATTTCTGTACGAAATGGGCTTCCATTGGCTTGCTAGAAAGTGAACTTGGAGTTTGTCCCCTGCTCCTTCCCCAGAAGTTGATATAGATCTCCCATTTAGAAGTGGGGTGAGCAGGAGTTTCTCCTAATGAGAAAGCTGACCTAAGAGAAGATGTAGCTAAAGTCAGAAGCCTAGTGTTACAGGTAGTCATATTCTGATGTTCAATGTGTAGCATATTCACAACATTACAACTCTCTAGAATGGGATGCTAAAGGAGATGAGTGGGCTCTAGAGTGAATATGGCTGTATTTTTATATTATATACCTGAATGTTTGGACACCAGATGTTTCCTTCCAGAGTTACAAATAATAATAATATAATCACATCACATACAGAGACGCAGCAAATGCATGGTTTGGGACTATTCTTCCAGAAGTGAATAAAATGTTCCAGGGAAAAACCCTAAATATTCAATTGGCTAATAATTCTGTAAATCATGATATGTAATGATCACTATATTGAGTATTGTAAAAAACTAAAACTTAAATAATGAGGAAATGATTACAATAAACTATTTATTGGGAAAACTAGAATTAAATATGCATATGCTCACAATTATAGTTTAAAAACAAGCATCATAGGAAATCATTTTTTTAAAGTTGACATGATGGGATCATGAGTAGCTCTTTACTTTTTTTCCTGCATATATATTTAATTTTGGTAACAAATATATTGTGTTATAATGCAGAAAAAATAAACTCTTAATTGGCAAAAAATAAGTCATTAAGCATATATAAATGCCTTGCAAACAAAAAAATGTAACTAGCATATAAGCAGATTACTGGGAGACATTTGGAAATATAAAAATTTGATATGGCATCTATATTCTAAAAATCAATTTACATAACAAATACATTGTTCTAAGGTTATTCTGCATCAAATGGGAATTCAAAATATAGTATTCAAAAATCAAACCAACAATTGTGCAAATTGTTCATATCCTTTTTGGTTTGTTTGATTTCCTAATGCAAACCAGTTATTCCTGTGCTTTTTGGCTATTGATTTGTTAAACAAATGTATCATTTCAGTGTGTCTACTCTAACCATTCTTCTTAAATATTCCCTGGCCCAAATAAAGGCAATTTATTGGAAAGATAGTTCTAATAGCTTGGCTCATTGGTCTCAGCCTGATTATTGTGATTATAAGCTATTTACTGAAATCTAGTCCTCTTGGCTACGTGTTGAATGAGTTACACAATGTCCAAAATTATTGTCTTCTTTTTACATCTGTTTTTCCAGAGGAAAATAAAGAATAAGTTATTCCAGTCCAATTTTTTTCTTTTTCTTTTATTTCCACATTTTTATTGGTTCATTATAGTTGTACCTACTGATAGGATTTGTTACATACACATACATGCACACAATTCAGTATATAACAACATAATTTGGCCAATATCACATCCCAGCACTTAACCCCTTCCTCAAATCCTTTCCTCTATTGATCTCCATTTGATTTTACTGAGATCTGTTCCTATCTATCTTTTCCTTTTATCTGTCTAACTTCTGCATGTGAGAGAAAATATATGACCCCTAACCTTCTGAGTTTGACTTTTTTCACTTAATATGATGTTCTCTAGTTCATCCATTTTCTTGCAAATGACATTTCATTTTTTCTTTATGGCTTAATAAAACTCTGTTGTGTATATATACCATATATATCACATTTTATTTATTCACTCATCTGTTGATGAACAGCTAGACTGGTTTCATAGTTTGGCTATGGTGAATTGTGCTGCTATAAGTAAGAGTATGCACGTATCACTGTAATATGGTGACTTTAATACTTCAGGATAAACATAGATGGGTCATATGGTGTTTCCATGCCTAGCCTTTTGAGGAACCTCTATTCGATTTCCATGGTGGGTATTCTAATTTACAACCCTGCCAACCGTGAAAATGTGATCCTTTTTCTCCACATCCTCTCCACTATTTATTATTATCTGTATTTCTGATGTGCCATTTTGACTTATGAGATGGAATCTCAGTATAGCTTTGCTTTGCATTTCCCTAATTGCAAATGATGTTTAACATTTTCTCATATATTTGCATGATAAATTTGTATTTCATTGTATTTCTTCTTTTGTTTATTTTTGGAACCCAGGATTGAACACAGAGGCACTTAATCACTGAGCCACATCCCCAGTCCTTTTTTCGTTTTTTTCTTTTGTCTTGAGGGTCTTGCTAAGTTGTTGAAGGCCTTGCTAAGTTGCTGAGGCTTTGAACTTGCAGGCCTCCTGCCTCAGCCTCCAAAATTGCTGGGATTACAGGCATGTGCCACTATGCCCAGGTTTATTTCTTCTTTTAAGAAACGTCTGCTTAATTCATTTGCTGATTTATTGAGTTATTTGATTTTTTGGCCTAATGTTTATTGAGTAATTTATATATTCTAGATATTCATCCTCTGTTAGAAGAGTTAACTAGCAAAGATTTTCTCCCACTCTATGGGTTCTCTCTTCACATTACTAATTATTTGCTTTGCTATATAGAAGCTTTTGATTTGATGCTGTCTCATTTATTAACTTTTAGCATTATTTCCTGAGCTTTGGAGGTCTTATTAAGAAAGTCATTGCCTATAGACTGGAGTATTGGCCCTAAGTTTTCCTCTAGGAGTTCATATTTTCTGATCTAATTTCTAGGTCTTTCATCCATTTTGAGTTTACTTTTATTCAGAGTGAGAGATGAGGGTCTAGTTTCATTCTCCTACATATGAATAACCAGTTTTCTGGCACCATTTGTTTAAAAGGCTGCCTTTTCTCCAATGTATGTTTTTGGCACCTTTGGGTATAAGTATGTGGGTTTGTCTTTGTCTTCTATTGGGTACCATTGATCTATATGTCTGTTTTTATGCCAATACCATGTAGGTTTTTTTTACTATAGCTTTGTAGTATAATTTGAAGTCAGGTATTATAATGCCTCCAGCATTGCTTTTTGGGTTTAGAGCTGTTTTGACTCTTCTTGGTATTTTTTTTTTCTTCCAGAAGAATTTCAGAATTGTTTTTTCTCATTCTGTGAAGAACGTCATTGGTATTTTGATGGGGAATGCATTGTGTCTGTATATATTGCTTTTGGTAGTATGGCCATTTTAACATTATTAATTTTGCCTGTCCATGTGTAGGGAAGATATTTCCATCTTATGAGGACTTCTTCAATTTATTTCTTCAGTGTTCTATAGTTTTCACTGTAGAGCTCTTTCATCTCTTTGGTTAGATTTATTCCTAGGCATTTTATTTGTTTGAGGCTATTGTGAATGGAATTGTTTTTACTGATTTCTTTCTTGGCAGAATCATTGTTGATATATTGGAAAGTCACTGATTTTTATGTGTTGATTTTGTAAACTGCTACTTTGCCAAATTTGTTTATTAGCTCTATAGGATCATACCATCTGTAAACAGTGAAAGAGTGATAATTTGACCTATTTTTTTCTTATTTTTTATCATTTTTATTTCTTTCTCTTGCCTCATTGCTCTGGGTAGAATATCTAGCATTATATTAAACAGGAGTGGTAAAAGTGGACATCCTTGTTTTATCCCAGATTTTAAAAGCAATGCTTTCATTTTTTCCCCCGCATTAATTGTGAAGTTGGCTCTGAGTTTTTCAGAAGTAGCCTTTATGATATTGAGGTAGATTGCTTCTATCTGTATTTTTTCAGTGTTTTACAAATGGTTGTGCTCTTTGTCAAAAGCCTTCTTTGCTTCTATTGAGATGAATAAGTGATTTTTTATTTAATCCTATTTATGTGATAGATTACATTTATTTGCATATGTTAAACCATCCTTGCATCTCTGGAATGAAACCACTTGGTTGTGTACATCTTAATATGTTGTTTAGTGTCATTTGCTAATATTTCATTATTTCTCCATCGAAGCTGATCAGGTATATTAGTCTGTAATTTTCCTTTCAATATGTGCCCTTATCTGGTTTTAGTATGAGTATTATCTTCATAGAGTGAATTTAGAATTTCCCTATCCCTTTCTATTGCATGGAATAATTCAAAGAGCATTGGCATTATTTTTTTCTGGGAATCCCTCTTGTCCTGGGCTTTTCTTTGTTGAAAGATTTTTTGTTACAGCTTCCATTTCATTGCTAGTTATTGTTTTTTTGTACTGTGGTCTATCTGAGGCTTTTATTTGAGTAGTGTCTCTTTTATATAATTAGTTGCACCCATGTATGAGGCATAAATATTCATTATTGTTAGTTTTTCTTGTTGGATTTTTCCCTTTAACAGCATGAAGTGATTTTATTTTTCTCTTTTAATTTTGGTTTGAAGTCAGCTGTGTCAGATATGAGAATATCTACCCCTGCTGCTTCTGGGATTCCATTCACATTCTATATCGTTGTTCATCCTTTCACTTTTAGCCTGTGGCTGCCTTGGCCTATAAGAAGCATCTCTAATAAATAACACATAGTGCCACAGTCCGGCTGCAGTAAAATAACCGGGGTGGGGGAGCGGGTGACGAACAACTTGTGTACATTGATACAGCAGGAGTAGGATCCGTTTGTTGTAGGACAGGAGCGGTATTTATACATTCCACACAGCTTATCTTAATTAGCATAAACTAGATACATCAGTCAACCAATAAGAAATCTCCACACTTAATGGCTCGCTGGCCTTACTTCACAAACCACTCCCCCTGGCATTTTGCCAGGCGCCATCCTGACTTGTTTACAGACTCTAACAACATAGTTGGATCTTGAGTTTTAATCCATTCTGCCAGCCTGTTTCTTCTAATTGAAGAATCGAGACCATTTACATTCAATGTTATTACAGAGATGTTTATTAATTACTGCCATTTTGATTTATTTATACTTAATTTTTGTCCTTATCTGGAAGTCCATCTCATTCTGAGGGTTTGGAAAATTTTCTGGTATTATTTCTTGAAAAGGTTATTGATTCCCTTAGCCTGTACCCCAGTTTCAATGATTCTTAAATTTGGTCTCTTAATGTTGTCCCAGAGTTGTTGAATATTCTGATCATGGTTACTTATTTTCTTTAATGATGTCTGAATATTCAAGGCTGGCTACTTTGTATCCCAGTGGTAAGGTTCTTTCCTCAGTATGGTCTATTCTATCAGAGATTTTAAGCTGAACACTTCATTTGGTTTATTTGGTCTTTTATTTCCAAGATTTATGTTTGGTTCTTTTTCAACATTTCTATCTTCTTATTAAATCTCTCATTCATGTCCTGTACTGACTTCCTTAATTCATTTAGTTGTTTTTCTGGGTTTTCTTAGAATTCATTTATCGTTTTTAAATGTTTCTTTTGAACTCAATCTGCTATTTCATCCACTTTAATATCTTCGATGTTACTGCCTGGTGAATTATAAACTTTAGGAGGTGTCATATTACCTTGTTTTTTTTTCATATTTTTGTATTTCTGTGTTGGATTTTATGACTCTGTTGGGAATGATTTCTCTTCCTCTCTTCTGTTTCAGCCTTTCTAGACCACAGTCTTTACTTGCCAAAGTGGTAGAACACTGGTTAGCATGTGTGAGGCACTGGATTCATTTCTCATCACCACATAAATAAATAAAATAGGCCAGGTGTGGGGGCACCCACCTGTATTCCCAGTGGCTCCAGAGGCTGAGCTAGGAGGATGGTGAGTTCAAAGCCCACCTCAGCAACAGCAAGGTGCTTAGCAACTCAGTCAGACCCTATCTCTAAGTAAAATACAAAACAGGGCTGGGATTGTGGCTCAGAGGTAGAGTGCTCGCTTAGCGTGCATGAGGCACTGGGTTCGATCCTCAGCACCACATGAAATAAAATAAAGATATTAAATAAATAAATAGAATAAAGTTTCATTGACAACTAAAAAAAGTGGGTGTGTATGTGTGTGTGTGTGTGTGTGTGTGTGTGTGTGTGTGTGTTTTAAGTGTCCTAGAGCAATCTGGATGGAGAGCCTCCTCGTAGGTATGTCATTCACAGGCTTTGTGTTGATCCTTTGTTTTTGCTATAGGAGTGGATGTCCATAGGTGGAATTTACCTATTTATACTTGGGGCCTGGTCATTAGGTTGGGTTTTTGTCTCTTCACTTTATATTAAAGTATAGCTAAAGATTGAGTGTCATTAATTTGTGTGTGGAACTAGGTATGCTGTCTTTTGATTGAATTCAGATCACCATTAGTGTCTATCCTGTGAACTTGTATTGTCCCTGTAAGTTCTAAGCACATCCCAGCATGTGGCAAAATAAACAATAGCAATGACCAATGCAAATAATATGTAACATTAAGATAGATACTCAGTTCCTAGTATGACATCTACAACATTAATTATCATAAAAAAAATAGGATTGGTGGGGCTCTATAGCATGTACCAACTATGTAATCCACAGCAGTAATAATTTTGTCAGTGTTCATGGTAAAGCCAGAAGTTATATAAACCAATTCTTAAAAATGGTAAAAATACAGTTAGTGAAGAAAAACGGAATATCCTAGGAGGTTAGAAAAGAGTTAACAATTTCAAAAATTGAACAAAGAGAATGCAGAGGAGATGTAGCAGATGAGAGTTACAAAAGAGGAAGAGAAAAATAAAAAGGTAAAGAGAAAATGAGAACAATAGAAATAAGTTGTTAGCAGGAGAAGAAAAAAGAGGAACAAGAAAAACAAACAAATGAGTACAATATAAAACAGAAACAAAATATACAAACCAAAAAAGCCTTGACCCTCAAAAGACAAGGCAAGAAAAAATAACTGCATTAAAAATATTAAAAATAAGAAAAAAATAAATATGTATATGTGTCTCTGAACTAACCAGCACATCAAAAACTCACACCACACACACACATACACACACACACACGTGCATGTGCGCACACACATACACACACACACACACACGGAGGGAGAGAGAGTAAGAAAAAAAAGATTTTTAATGAAAAATGAAAAATAATCTCCACTGAGGTAGCCAAAATAGTTGACAAGAATGGAGGATGGTCACTGTCTATGATCAAGTATATTTCTTTCCATTTCTTCCTGAGCTATGTACTGAGCATAAAGGATGTGGAGTGTTAACCCCTTCCTTTTTTTGTGTTGCTCTCTGAGCTGCCAGTTGGAGTGACCTAAGTCTGAAACTGGTTGAAATAATGCTCAGTTTCCCTTTTCCCCAGTATAAGGTAGAATAGAGTGGGGAGAACCACCAGCTGGAATTTTGTCTGCACAGACCAGACCAACACGCCTGCCCGGGGAGGAGCTGCTATAGAATTCTAGGAAAGGAGTCCCAGCAGGTAGGGTTTAGGTCTAATCAGGCCTCAGGGGCTTTGGTGGGTGGCATCTGGTCAGAGATTAGATCAACACACCCCTAGTGCCTGACAATTGTCCATCTTTGTCAGGAGTCTGGATTTCAGAAGCCTCCCAAGAATTCTCATGGAGCAGGGTAGACAATCCTCCACACCGTTTTCTGCTCAGGAATGCAGCCTTCCTATATTTATTCCCTGTGTGTATTCACACTCAGCTCTTTAGTTTCTCAACCCACTTCAGCTGGTTATGTGAGCTGCCAGACTTAAAGGAGAAGCCAGTTGGGCTCCCTGCTTTTCTGACTTCAATCCTCCTGGGTACAAGCTTCTTTGTGCCTGTTTCGCTCATTCTGCTGGATACATCCTAGGCCATAAGGCTGGTGCTTGCTGGGACAGTTGGAACTGTTTGCAATGATTTCCTGGCTCTTGCATTACCTTTTATAGTGTAGCCAATTCAAGATGCCTCCACCTCAGCAATATCAGGCCAGTTGGGAAACACAGAGCACTTTTCAAGCGCCACTGCACAGTTCAGCCTCCAGCTCAGCTTCATTCTGGCCTCTTTTCTGATCTCAGATTTTTCCATACTAAATCTGTTTCTTTTTGTGTTCTCCTTTTCTCTGTGGACAACAAGTCTTGCCACAGCTGCCACTGCTTGGCTCCAAGTGCTCGCTCTTTGTTTAATATATCCAATTTATGAGTCTCTAAGATAGTCTAATGTTGAATTTTAGTGAAATCCCTTTTTCTCCCACTTCACTGAAGAGTACTACTTCCTCTGCTTTTCTCTTGATCCACAGAGCAACTAGGAACGCAGCCTTCCTCTAAACCATCATCTTGAATCGCAACTCTCCCAGTTTACATTTTAAAATAAGCCAAAATTTATTATTTTCCATAAATTTCCTTATCTCTATTCTTGTTCCCTATACGTTGTTGTTCCTTCCATATGTACATATACTCTACAGGCATTTTTATTTTACAAGAGTTTTATTTACAGGAAAAAAAAACCCACAAAGATAATGCAGAGTTCCTATACATGCCACAGCTATTTTTCTCTATTATGAATTAAAGCCCACACTCCATATTTCCTTAGTTTTACCAAATATTCTTATTCAATTTTAGGATCTCATCCAGGATACTACATTACATTTTAATTGTAATATCTGCATAGATTCCCCTGAGCTCTGGGGTTTTCAAATTTTCCATGTTCTTGATGATCTTGAAAGTCCTGATGAGTAATGATCAAGGATTTTGTAGGATTTTCCTTTGTTGGGATTTTGTCTGATATGCTTCTTGTAACTATGTATTTTGGGGAGGAAGATCAGAGGTAAGGTGTTATTCTCATCATATCCTATCAAAGGTACATACTGACTCCATGGCTTACCACTGTTCAATGTGGATCTAGATCATCTGTCTGAGGTAGTGTTTCCAAGCATCCTCCTCTGTAAAATTACTCTTTTCTTTCCCCCGTTGCACATTGCACTACTTGGAAAGATGTCACAATCCACAGTTTATACTTATGGAGTGTGGAAGTTAGGCTCCACTTATTTGACAATAGGGAATCTACATGAATAATTTGGACTTCTGCATGGGAGATTGACCAATCCCCCCCATTACTTTAATCAATAATTTACTTAGGTTGCTATGAACTCATGGACGTTAATTTAGTTTGTTGCTCAGATTATTCCAGATTTGGCCATTGAGAACACTGTGTTATCCTTAATATATGCCCATCCTCATGTGCTTTTTGTTTTTGTTTGGGTACTAGAAGATGACTCAGGCTCATGACAGATATTTTCTGCCTGTCTTAGAATCAGCCATTTTTCTAAGGAGTCCTGGTATTTGGACAGGAGTTGCATTGAATCTATAGATTATTGTTAAAATGATCAGTGACCTAAAAACATAGTACAGACCCAAGAACATGGGATATCTTTCCTTTTTTGTATATCTTTTGTAATTTTTTCTCAGTGTTTTGTAATTTTCATTCTAGAGACCTTTTGTTTTCTGTATTAATTTTTTTCCTAAGTATTTTGATTTTTACAGCTATGTATGAAATTTTGTAAATTTTTAACAAGTTCATTGTTGGTATATTAAAATGCTATGTGTGTGTGTGTGTGTGTTGATTTTGTAACTTGTACTTTACTGAATTCACCTATTAGTTCTAAGGATTTTGGTGGATTCTTTGGGTTTTTCTAAATGCACAATGTAATCTTGTAAGCATAGATAATTTAATTTTTTTTCTTTCCAATTTGGATATTCTTGATTTCTTTCTCTTTTCTCATTGCTTTACTAAAATACCTACTAGGGTTTTAAGTAGTAGCAGAACAAATGAATGTCCTTGTCTTCTTTCCAGTTTTATAGGAAACACTTTCATCTTTTCTCTGTTCAGGATGATATTGGCTGTGACTCTCTTATATATAGCCTTTAGTATTCTGAGGTGTGTTCCTCCTATATCTAATTTATTGGGAGTTTTTGTCAGGAAGCAATGTCAAATTTTATTAAATGCTTTTTCTGCATGTATTGACATGAGCAGATTTTTTTTTTGTTCTTCATTCTGTTGAGTTATTGTATCACATTTGTTGATTTGTGTAACGCCAGCTCTCCTTGCATGTCTGGAATGAACAATACTTAACAATAGTGAATAATTTTTGTGCTGTCGAATTACATTTTAGAGTATATTATTTAAAAAATTGCATCTGTGTTCATCAGAAATATGGTCTTTAATTTTCTATTTTTTGTATCTTTGTCTGATTTTGGTATCAAGGTAATGTTGAGCATTAAGAAAAAAGTTCCTTCCATTTTGATTTG
Source organism: Urocitellus parryii (assembly GCF_045843805.1). Lineage (NCBI taxonomy): Eukaryota > Metazoa > Chordata > Mammalia > Rodentia > Sciuridae > Urocitellus > Urocitellus parryii. The sequence goes on from NC_135544.1 coordinate 4,807,160, forward strand.
TTTGGAATAGTTTAGGGAGAATTAGTTCTTCCTTAAATGTTTTGTATAATTTAGCAGTAAATAAATCAGGTCTTGAACTTCATTTTGATTTAGATGAGAAATTTTTAATTACTGCTCACTTTTGCTATTGGCCCTATTTTGATTATATTTCTTTTTTGATTCAACTTGGATAAATTATATGTGTTCAGAAACATATCCATTTCATCTAGGTTTTCCAGATATTAGCATATAATTAATTTTTCATAATAATTTCTTATGACTTTGTATTTCTTTAGCATCAGATGTAATGGCTCCTTTTTTATCTCTGATTTTACTTATTTGGGTTTTCTCTCCCATTTTTCTTCTAGCCAAAGGTGTCAATTTTGTTTATCCTATGTTTCGTTGATCTTTTGCATTATGAGTTTCAACTTAACTACTTCTCTGAATTTGACTAGTTTTTCCTTTTTCCAATTTTGGGTTTAGTCAGTGAGTGTTATTCTGTCTGATTGCAGAACTTATTTCTATGACTAGGCAATCGTTACCAATTATACAAGGTTGTAGAACCAAAGCCCCAGTTAATAACATAACATGATTATTTCTGCAATGTTTTTCATATATATATATATATATATATGCCCCTTGTCTCAGAGAAATTGAAAACTAAGGGAATATTCAAGTTCTAAAGCTTAAAGAGTCTAGACTTAAAAACTGTAACTTAAAGTTGAGATGCTCCATGGTAGAGTGCTTGCCTAGGATGTGCAATGCCCTGGGCTTAATCCCTACCACCACAGGAAAAAAAAATGTATGTATATACATAACTATTTATAAATTTAAGAACCATGTGATGCCTATAAAATAAGGATATTACCAACCAACTGATAAAAATTAAAAGAGATTTAAGAAACTCCACTCCAGGGAATATAAAGTATATTATATCATCTTCCCTTTAATTACAACGAAAATCCTGCCTATTACATGTGAATCAACATAAGAAGATGGAAAGATGGAATAGAGGCAGATAAGCTGGGTGCCTCAAGATCTACAGAATAATATGATGAGGATTTATCTATTGTTTTGTCCTTTCTTTCTCCTCTTCAACCCCAATCTTGAAGCTACATAAGTTGACAGTCCAGAAATACCAAGGTGTATTGACCAAAAAGCAGTCCCAGTTAAAGTCTTCTATCTCCAATCAAAGAACCAGGATAAGGCAGCCCATCAAGACATAAAACTTTAAGACAATCTGCTCCAGGCAAGAACCACCAAAGGAGGATGAGAAAGAAGAGAAAAAGGAAGTGGTAAGGGGAAGGGGAGAAGGGGTTTGAATATAAAGTGTTTTAAATCTTTAAGACAATGTGGCAATGGGTGAAAGGGTGGTTATTACTATTAGAACTGTCACCTAGTCAGTAGATTGCTCCATTGGAGAATTAATTTGTACTGCATGGTAACTATAGGCAGGTGGAGGGTGGTTGGGACCATGAGGTCACTGAAATTGTGACTTTTGAGTCTACATTTTGTCCTTCTCTTTCTACTTCCCAGATACCTCGAGCTGAATAGACTTTCTTGATGACACCTTCTGCCATGATGCTCTGCCTCACATCGGGCCCAACACCATAAAGTCAGCTGACATTGGACTGAACCTCTGAAACCAGGAGCCAAAATAAACTTTTCCTTCCTCAAAGTGGTTATCAGGTATTTGGTCACAGCCACACAAAAAAACTGACTCACTCAAAGAGGGAAAAATAAAGTCTAGGCTTCTTCTTTAAGTGGCAGTAAGAGATTTTAAAACTCCTGCAGGTGGAGAGTAAAAGAAGGCGAAGTAGAGGGCTGTGACTGTCATTCCCACAGGTAAAGAAACCCCATCTGCAGGATGAGGAGAGACTTTGTGTGAAGCCTGGACTTCATTCAACACCTACCTGGCATTAATGAAGTCCTGCTCCTCATTCCACCCCTCTTACTTTGGTGTCAGAAGAAGCCTACTGCAAAGTCTAACGCCGTGGATCCAGTGAAGACCATGTGAGGAACAGGATCTGAGCCCTTCTCTGCAGCAGTGAGGAGTCTTCCTGTTGAGGTACAAACAAGGCTGAGTCGGGAACCTGAACTTCTACCTCTGCCTTATAGTAATAATGGTATGTTTGGGTCATAGCAGTAAAAAGGTTCCTAAAAGACCTGATGGGAACAATTTTAGAGGAGGGAAAGTTTCTTTGGGTCTTGTGGTTTCAGAGGTCTCAGCTCATAGATGGCTAATGCTCTGGGCCCAAGGTGTGGCAGAACATCATGGCAGAAAAAAGAGAAAGTCTCTTAAAAAAAGATTTAATTTATTAAACCTAATAAACATTTTTACTGAATACTTAAGTTTGAAGACCCATCTAAAGCCAAACTGGCAGGGAAATTTATAGCATTAAGTGCATGCATTCTTCTTTCCTAAGAGGAAGTCTCAAATCAATCATCTAAGCTCCCAGCTCAAGAACTGAAGAAGTGCTAAACATAAACCCAAAGCAAGTAGAAAATAATAAAATGCAAAAACCAATGAAATTTAAAACAGAAAAAAAAACAGAATTAAACAAATAACTGGATCTTTGAAAAAATAAAATTGACAAACCTTGAACAAGACTGTCAAAAATAAAAGCACTCACCTATACCAGCAATGAAATGGGGTATCACTTTAATACTGCACATATCAAAAAGATAATAGGCAAACTGAATAATTCTATATACATTCATTTGACAACTAAAATAAACTAGATCATGTTCTTGGGAAACACAAGCTACTCTAACTCACCTAATGAAAAGCAGATCGTTGGAATAACCTCATACGTACAAAAATTAAACTCATTACTTAAAAATTAAAGTACTCATTACTTAAATAGGAGTCCTTCAGGGCTCCCTTAGCATACTACATACTCCCTACCAAGTATATAAAGATATAACAGAAATTCTATATAATCTCTGAGAAAATAGAAGACAAAAGAACATTTTCCAATTCATTTTATGAAGTTAGGACAGCCTTGATACCCAAATTTTCTCTACAAAATTGATAAAAGGATGTTAGGTCTCATAACTCTTGTTCAATAGAGTGCTGGATATTATATTCTACCCCTTGCAATTAAGTAATAAAGGGAAATAAGAGATATATAGGTTGAAAAGGAAAGAAGGAAACTGTCTTTATTTGAAAAATCATGATCGTATATATAAAGACCCAAAAGTAAAACAAAAGACAAAAAGCTACTAATACAAAGCAAACTGAATAAATTTTCAGAAAATTATACTGCTCTAAAAGCCCCTACCCCAAAATGTTGCATATTACACAATTCCTTTTAACATTCTTGAGCTGACAAATTTATAGAAATGGAGATGTTAGGGGTGATAAAGAGACATGAGTGGAGCCAGAAGTTGTAGACATAAAAGGGCAACTTTAGGGATATTTGTAGTATTGGATATATTCTGAATCTTGACTGTATCACTGTTGAGATCCTGGTCTTGCATCTGCACTACAGTTTTTCAAGATGTTGCCACTGAGGACAACTGAGTAAATAAATGGTGCACAAGATCTCTCTGCATTATTTCTTACTACTAAGTGCACAGCTACAATTATCACCACATTTCAAAGTTTAAAAAGTAAACTGTGACTGTATAGCATCCACCTGAGTAAAGGATCAAATTCACTAAGAATTATTTGTGTTCTAATTTGTGTCTAGATCTTTAAAAATTCATCTTTACAAATTCATTCAATGTGGAACCTCTTTATAGAGAAAATAAAGGAAAAGACACAAATTATAAAACATTCACATAAATGAGAAAAACTTTAAAGCCCCGAATATGTCAGCAGGGAAATCCATGAATGTTTTCACAAAAGAAAAATACATGTTGTTAGTCAATAAACATGACATTATGAGATGTTTACCTTTGTTATCAAAGAAACATGAAAAAAAAACACTGCATATATCTCAAGTCTCCAACAGAATACTAACAAAACTGTGACCCTCCCATTTAACCTGAAATAGAATTTGCAATATCAACCTTTTGTCACTAATCTAAGCAAATTCTCTCTGAATATATTTATCAAATAATTAAAAAAGATGCTGCATGTCCCTTGACTTCTTACACAGTTTTTGTAGTTTCTTAATTCATCTTGTTGTCCTTCCTTAGAAGAACACTAGGATGTTGAGTGTTTTCTCAAGTCTGTATCCTAGGGAAAAGAATGGAATCTCAGAAATGGTCTAATAACACAGATCTCAGAGAGATTTCAGGTGTTTTACAAGAAATGGTACCTTCAGAGATCCAAGATGTCTGAAAAAGAGGCACCAAGACTCACCTCCTCTTCTACCCTTAACCACAAAATATATCATTGTATTTTGAAGTAAGTGACCACAGGAGAATATGGAACATATACGATTCAGAGACCTGGAACAACAGCTTATCAAGTCCAACAATAGATTGTGGCATCTGCCACCTGAGCTCCAGAGCCTGGTAGAGGGATCATCTCCCTTTTGTGGGGATAAGGGTAAAACAGAGTTCCAGCAATCTCTAGAATTGCAGGTACTATAAATCCTAACCACTAGAAAGTTTCAAAATCCTCAAAGGTTTGCAGCCCAGTTAGGTAAGTAGGTTAGTTTGGTTTGGAATGTGGAATGTCTCTTCAAGGCTAATGCACTTAAATGGTTGGTCCCCAAAGCAGAAATTTCCAGAGGTGAGATTTTTAGGAAATGATTAGGTCGTGAGGACTCTAACCTCATCAGTAGATTAATATATTTGATGGATTAATAATGTGGATGATTTGGAGGTGTGATGACGTTAGAAGAAGTCAGTTACAGGGATATGTTCTTTAGAGGGGTTTTCTTGTCCCCAGACCCTTACTAATCACTCTTCCTAACCGCCCTGAGCTGCTAAGCTTTCTTCTGCCATACCTTTTCACCATGATATTCTGCTTTACTTCAAGCCAAGAGAAATGGAGCCAGCAAACTGTGGATGACAGCCTCTGAAACTGAGCCAAAATAAAAATTTCCCGCTTTTGTCAGGTATTCTGGTCACAGCAGTGAAAAGCTGACCAACGCTATAAAATGTTCTGAAATCTGCACAGCGACCTTGCTTTGGAAAGAATCTCACATCATCTCCCAACAAATACCCCATGTGCTCTATCCAGGAGACTTCTTGAGAAGAGACCATTTTCTCAGTTTGAGCTGTTCTAGGGGTCCTATACCTAGATCTTGGATTTCACAGATATTCTGGGGTATTGGCTTTGGAGAAAGCTACTTTACAAATACAACCTGTCCCAGCAAAGTGACTGTGACCTAAGCCCACGGTGTGCCTGAACTGTAGGGGACACGTTATCAAGGTACCACCATGGAGAATCAGATGAGGGTACTTGCACTCTGAGATGGAGGGTATGGTTAACTGCAGGTGGACTTGAGCCAGTGCCAGGACTGAAGGTAGGCACCCATGTAGTTCTTGCCAACACATCCCCTTGTACTGTGCTCAGGTAATTGACAGGAGATCACTAAAATTCTTGCTACTGATACACCTACAGGAGTATGGTGAGGGGGCCTTTAGCCACTCTGTAGCTCCAGTTGTTACCCCACTCCTAGGCCTATACAACGATTGAAGAAGTGGGAGAGAAAAAAACCCAGTTCTGTATATTGGCAGCTCACCCAGCATAGGTAAGGAATACCAAGGGGAATTTTGCCCAGTGTCAGGACAGTTCCAGTACTAGGAGTGCACTGGCACTGGGAGAGAGAAATAAAATAGCTCCTGATGCTGGCCCATCCCTGCCCCCTTGTCTGACCATACATCACTATCAGTTCTGAGTGTGACCACCACAGAGAATGTGCTATGGTTTCTACCATCACCTCTCCCTGTGCAGCCTCTGGGCCTATACAATTGCCTAGCCAAATAAGTGTTTCAGATCCCTCACCCCTGGTGAAACTGCCATTGCCAGAGGCCTTTCCTATTAGCAGAAATACCAGAAATCTGGGAAACCATATACCTGGGAAACTCTGGCGTGACAGAGGCCACCAGTCCTATTGTAGATATAGATACATAGAACTGCTGTTTGCACCAGACCTTCTTTTCTGAACTGCAAGAGCATCTCCACTCCTGCATGATCTGCAAATTAGTGCCTCTCCAACTCCACCCTAATATGCATTGTGCCCCACATCATTAATCACAGTCAACCTAAATATTCTACAACTCAATATAGTGCCCAGTCAGTACTTAAGGAAACATTGCAAAACATCTCAAGACACATCTCGAGAGAAAACCACTTACTGAGAAGGCCACCCCATAAAATTAGTAGGGATACCTAATCTACCAGATGGGAAAATCTCAGTACAGCAACATAAGAAATATGAAAAGAAGGTAATATGATGCTGCCAAGAGAATATAATAACTCTCCAGCAACAGACTATGAAGAAACTGATATGGATGAAATGCCTGATGAAGAATTTAAAACAATAAATATAAAAATGCTCAATAAGATCCAAGAGAATAAAGGGACAGTAAAATAAAGTTTGAAAGATAAAGCAGGATATGAATGAGAAATGCAGCAAAGTGATAATTTTTTTAAAAAAAAATGTAGTTGTAGATGGACACAATACCTTTATTTTATTTATTTTTTATGTGGTGCTGAGGATCGAACCCAGAGCCTCACAGGTGTTAGGCAGGTGCTTTAACACTAAGCTAGAACGCTAGCCCCAAGTAACAGATATTTTGAAAAAAAAAACAAATAGAAATCTTGGAAATGAAGAGTTCAGTAGATCAAATAATTTTTTTTAAAAAAATGCAGTTGAAGGCCTCAACAGGAGACTAGATCAAGCAGAAGAAAGGATAGCTTAACTTGGAGTCTTTTTAAATATTCTAATTGGACAACAAAAAAAAGAAAGAAGGAAGGAATCATTAAACAGACATTAAACAGACAATATCTGCATTTTTTAAATACTCAAAGGTAAGAAGAAATAAAGCTAATAGCATAGAAACCCTCTTTAATAAAATAATAGCAGGAAATTTTCCTAATTTTAGGGAAAATATGAACATTCACGTACAGGATGCTTTTAAGACCCCAAATACAAATAGCCAGAAAAGATCTTCACAGTGCTATATTATTGTCAAACTATCAAAAACACAAGACAAAGAAAAAAATTCTGAAATCTGCAAGATGACCAAGTCATACTTAAGTGTATCCGCATTAGGCTAACAGCAGCATTCTCAGAAGAAATCTTAAAGTTCAGGAAGGAATGGAATGATGTATTCTACATCCTACAACAAAATAACTGCTAAACAAGAATACTGTAACCATCAAGGCTATCCTTAAGAAATAAATACTTTCCGAGGCAAGTAAACCAAAGAATTCATGATCACCAGACTAGCCTTAGAAAAGATGTTTAAAGGAATTTTGAATTCAGAAGTGAAAGATAACTACCATCATGAAAGCATGAGGAATTATAAATGCCACTAGACTAATACATACAAAAAAGCAACAGAAAAACAGCAGATATTATCAGTACACTAAACCATCAAATCAGAAACATAACAAGAGGAAAAACTAAGAACATTATAAACTAGAATAAAACCAACAAAATACATCCTTACATATCAATAATAAACTCAAATGTAAGTAAACTGAATTCTCCAATTGAAAGACAGATACAGGTTGAATGGAGATTATATATATATATATATATATATATATATATATATATATATATATATAGAGAGAGAGAGAGAGAGAGAGAGAGAGAGAGAGAGAAATCCACTCCCTAACAACAACAAAAAAACCTCACCTCATAATGAAGATGCAAAGATGAAAATAAAATGATGGTCCAAGCAAAAATAAACCTATACTTATATCTCACAAAATAAACTTTAAGACAAAAACTGTAAGAGACCAAGCAGGTCTTGATAAAATGATCAATTTTACAAAAAGATATAATGATTTTTAAGTTGATAGACACCTAATGGTTGAAGCACCACATTTTATAAAACAAAAACTATTAGACCTACAGTGATAGATAGGCTACTATAATAATAGCCTCATATAATAGAATAATAATAATGGGAGGGATTTGAATGAAAGGTGATGGATTGGAGGAAGGATGCACATCCTAGCAGTCCCTCCACACCAGACTTACAAAGTGCAAAGACTTCTCTTTAGCAAGATGGTAAGTAAGGAAACTCACCAAAACTTAATACTGAAGTAAAAAAGAAACCATGGAAACACAAAAAGTCAGAAGTATTGAACTTTCTTATTAACATGTTAGAGACATGACAGATTGGCTGGTGGGCACAGGAGGCAGCTAGGGATGCTGAGGGGATGAAAGAGTGCAAGCAGAGAGAGGATAGTGTGGCAATTTAAAAAAATGACTTGGGGGAACCTGTGGAATAGAGAGAGAGGCTGAAAATACTAAACCCAGAGTCAGTTGAGAAAGTGGATTAGTAAAAACCAGCCAAAATTTCTTTTTTATTGGTTCTAATTAGATATTCATGATACCAGAATGCATTTTGACTCATTGTACACAAATGGAGCACAACTTTTCTTTTCTCTGGTTGTACATGATGTAGAGTCACACCATATGTGCAGTCACACAGGTACCAAGGAAATGACGTTCATCTCATTATACCATCTTTCCTACCCCCATGCCTCCTCCCCTCCCCCTCCCCTTGGCCTAAACAAAGTTCTTCCATTCTCCCCACATTCCTCCCCATCCCATTACTGATCAGCATTCACTTATAAGAACATTTGGCCTTTGTTTTTTGGGGGGATTGGCTTACTTCACTTACCATGATATTCTCCAACTCCATTCATTTACCTGAAAATGCAATAATTTTATTCTCTTTTAATGCTGAGTAATATTCCATTGTGTATATATACCACAGTTTCTTTATCCATTCATCTATTGAAGAGCATATAGGTTGCTTCTGCAGTTTAGCAATAGTGAATTGTATTGCTATAAACATTGAAGTGGCTGGGTTACTGTGGTATGCTGTTTTTAAGTCCTTTGGGTATAGACCAAGGAGTGGGATAGCTGGGTCAAAGGGTGGTTCCATTTCAAGTTTTCTATGCAGTCTCCATACTGCTTTCCAGATGGATGGATAGTTTAGTAGGAACTATGCTGGTGTGGAAACTGGTCACCAGTGTAGGAACTATCTGTAAGCCTTGCATGGCAGCAAGCAGGGACAGGAGACCAGGAACTCATAAAGGAAGTTGCCAGCAGTCACCTATTATGATCCCCAGAGTGTGCCTGAACCAAAGTGGCTGAAATAGGTGCAAAGAAAATCGTACTTGGGACATACAAACTCCAGATATCAAGAAGAGAGAACTCCCTTTAGGGCTGGTACCCCATAGGGCTATTGGGAAGATGCCTGTTGCAGCTACAAAGGAACATCTGTACCACAGGCAGACACCCAGTGATTTATATTCACAACAATGAATATGAAACCTGGAGCGGTTTATTCCCTATGCCCTAAAAGTGGATGTTTTTTTTTTTTTTTTTTTTTTTATTGGTCGTTCATAACATTACATAGTTCTTAATACATCATATTACACGGTTTGATTCAAGTGGATTATGAACTCCCGCTTTTACCCCGTATACAAATTGCTGTATCACATCAGTTACCCTTCCATTGATTGACATATTGCCTTTCTAGTGTCTGATGTATTCTGCTGTCTGTCCTATTGTCTACTATCCCCCCTCCCCTCCCCTCCCCTCCCCTCCCCTTTTCTCTCTCTACCCCTTCTACTGTAAATCATGTCTTCCATTTGTATTCTCTTGACTTACCCCTCCTTACCTCTTATATGACATTTTGTATAACCCTGAGGATCGCCTTCCATTTCCATGCAATTTCCCTTCTCACTCCCTTTCCCTCCCACCTCTCATCCCTGTTTACTGTAAATATTCTTCTCAAGCTCTTCGTCCCTACCCTGTCCTTGTTTACACCCCTTATATCAAAGGAGTCATTTGGTATTTGTTTTTTAAAGATTGACTAGCTTCACTTAGCATAATCTGCTCTAATGCCATCCATTTCCCTCCAAATTCTATAATTTTGTCATTTTTTAATGCAGAGTAATACTCCATAGTGTATAAATGCCACAAATTCATATGGAATAATAAAAGACCCAGAATAGCAAAAACAATACTAAGCAGGAAGTGTGAATCAGGCGGTATAGCGATACCAGACTTCAAACTATACTACAGAGCAATAGTAACAAAAACAGCATGGTACTGGTACCAAAACAGGCGGGTGGACCAATGGTACAGAATAGAGGACACAGCAACCAATCCACAAAACTACAACTATCTTATTTTTGATAAAGGGGCTAAAAGCATGCAATGGAGGAAGGATAGCATCTTCAACAAATGGTGCTGGGAAAACTGGAAATCCATTTGCACCAAAATGAATCTGAATCCCTATCTCTCGCCGTGCACAAAAGTTAACTCAAAATGGATCAAGGAGCTTGATATTAAATCTGAGACACGGCATCTGATAGAAGAAAAAGTTGGTTATGATCTACACGCTGTGGGATCGGGCTCCAAATTCCTCAATAGGACACCCATAGCGCTAGAGTTAACAAATAGAATCAACAAATGGGACTTACTCAAACTAAAAAGTTTTTTCTCAGCAAAAGAAACAATAAGAGAGATAAATAGGGAGCCTACATCCTGGGAACAAATCTTTACTCCACACACTTCAGATAGAGCCCTAATAACCAGAATATACAAAGAACTCAAAAAATTAGACAATAAGACAACAAATAACCCAATCAATAAATGGGCCAAGGACCTGAACAGACACTTCTCAGAGGAGGACATACAATCAATCAACAAGTACATGAAAAAATGCTCACCATCGCTAGCAGTCAGAGAAATGCAAATCAAAACTACCCTAAGATACCATCTCACTCCAGTAAGACTGGCAGCCTTTAGGAAGTCAAACAACAATAAGTGCTGGAGAGGATGCGGGGAAAAGGGCACTCTTGTTCATTGCTGGTGGGACTGCAAATTGGTGCAGCCAATTTGGAAAGCAGTATGGAGATTTCTCGGAAAGCTGGGAATGGAACCACCATTTGACCCAGCTATTCCCCTTCTCGGTCTATTCCCTAAAGCCCTAACAAGAGCATGCTACAGGGACACTGCTACATCGATGTTCATAGCAGCTCAATTCACGATAGCAAGACTGTGGAACCAGCCTAGATGCCCTTCAATAGATGAATGGCTAAAAGTGGATGTTAATGGTAGCCACAGAGATATAGACATCCATTAGAGACGGGCATCTCAAATATCAACTTATCAACTGACAGAGTTCTGCAGAGCCAAGACCAAACCCCAACTATTGGAATTTCCAATTTAGAACTCTGCGCCATTTTTGCTACAAAAATACACAATTTTCAGCACCCACCCTCTATCCCACCCTATCCTGGGAAACTGGAAGCTGAGAGATACGAAAACCAGCTTTGGCTCCTATCCACGACAGCTGGCAACGAGGTGAGCAACACAAAGACACAGGACTTCACAGCCCCCAGACCTTGATCCAAGGGTTACAAAGCCAAAAATAAAAAATGAAAATTCATCCCTGTCAACAGTTTTGTTCACTTCAGTGGAAATAAGCTCTTTCTCACTAAGATTTTTTTCTTTTTCTTTTTTTTCTCAGTTCTTTCTCTTTTTATCTATATCTTCACCCATTTTTTACATTTTTAAACTTATTTTATCAAATATCACTTTGTTTCATTACTTTTTTTTAACTTTTTCTATTATGTGTGGATATGTTTGTGTGTTCTTACTACATGGACAGTTTCAAAACCAGAAATATACCTACATACATACACACACATATATATTTGCTTTCACCACAATTGCTTTAATATACACCTGTTTATTATTTAGTCTTGATTTGATATGGGTGGGTTATAATTATACATGGGTTTGAGATGTTTTGATCTTACATTTGCTTGTTTGCACCTTGGTTTTTATCCCTGTTATTTCCCCCTTATTTACTCTCTTGCCCCACTAATAGCAACATTTATCTGTTTCCCTAATTTTTAATTCTTCATTCTTTACAGACAACATCTGCTACCTATCTCATGCCCCTCCTCTGTTTGCTTTTTTAAAATATTTTGAACTTTTTCTTGCCTTCCTACACAATTTTCTCTTCACTTCTGGAACTAACACCAAAAGACGAGAAATTAATTGGATATAACTTTCAATGTTCATATATTAATACACCACAAGAGAAACTCCACATATGTACAACCACAAAAATGGGATCCTAATTAAAAAGTTATACTTCATGTATGTACAATATGTCAAAATGCACTCTACTGTCATGTATATTAAAAAGAATAAATTAAAAAATAACAAAAAAGAAACTGCAATTCCACTAAATAGAATTATATGTAATTCCTACCCAATGTTGTAATTTTTAACACAGTGTACAATGTAATAGACACCTGTTGTTGAGTACCTGATCTACTTCTGTTTTGTTGTTGTTGTTGGTACTAATGTTAAATGCTGACCTCACTATTCCTATATAGGTGGTAATTAGTGTTTTAGATGGCAAAATGGACACCAGTTATTTATCTGAAGCCTATGCTTCTGTTGCTAACATTAGTCATATTCTGGGCTCCCTCTTTTCTCTAAGAGTGTCTATAAAGTGATTGGAGCACTTCAAGTTCACAGAGTAGAGATCTGGCTGCCAAGTATTTCTCACAACCCAGCTAAGTAACAGTCAATCTCACCCCACACATGATTTAGCCTGATCTGAGACTTAAAAGTATTTCAACACATAGAAATGGGGAGAGAAAAACATCAAATCAAAGACCAGGCTCAAAGGAGGAACAACCAGAGGAGGACTTCAGTTTCTACCCTTGGACATCTATCTGCTCATGGGGTGAAGACAAAAAGACATCTAGGAACAGAAAAGATAACACACACAAGATGACATACTTATAAAGAAGAAGAAGAGAAGTCCATCTCAATTGATGTGCAAGTCCAAGAACTCTGAAAACATGAGAAAACAGGAAAAAAAAAAAACTCCCTTCAAAATTCACAGTTCCAATAAAGGATCCCACAGATATGAAAGTAGATGAAATTCCAGAGAAACATTATTAAAAACTGATTAAAATGTACAGAAAACTAAGAAAAAATATTAAGAGATAAGATTGAGGAGATAAAAGACCATTTCAATAAAGAAATGGAAATATAAAAAAAAAAATCAGAACTCCTAGAAATGAAAGACACAATGAAGCAAATTAAAAATTCTCTAGAAATCATCACCAGCAGATTAGATTGTATAGAAAGTAGCACTTCAAGCCTTGAAGACAGGGTACATGAACTTGGATACTCAGTATTCAATAACGGGAAAAAAATAAAAGATTATGATCAGAACATATGAGAATTCTGTTACAGCATCATTAAAACAAACCTGAGAGTCATTGGAATAAAAAAGAGTATGGTGATACTGGATAAAGTTATTGAGAACATTTTCAGTGAGATAGTAACAGAAAACTTCCCTTATATTATAAATAAGATAAACATCCACTTACAAAATTCACACAGGATGACAAATAGACAAGATCAGAAGAGAAATTCTCTAAGTCGCATTGTAATCACAATGCCTAACATAGAAAATGAGTAAATACTATTAAAGCCTGAAGGAGAAAAACATAAGGCCACATTTAGAGGCAAGTCAATAAGGCTCACTTCTTATTTCTCAACTCAAACAAAATAATCAAGAGACCCTGGAATATTTCAAGCTTTTTTTTTTTTTCTTTTTATTGGTCGTTCATAACATTACATAGTTCTTAATACATCATATTACACGGTTTGATTCAAGTGGATTATGAACTCCCGCTTTTACCCCGTATACAAATTGCTGTATCACATCAGTTACCCTTCCATTGATTGACATATTGCCTTTCTAGTGTCTGATGTATTCTGCTGTCTGTCCTATTGTCTACTATCCCCCCTCCCCTCCCCTCCCCTCCCCTCCCCTTTTCTCTCTCTACCCCTTCTACTGTAAATCATTTCTTCCATTTGTATTCTCTTGACTTACCCCTCCTTACCTCTTATATGACATTTTGTATAACCCTGAGGATCGCCTTCCATTTCCATGCAATTTCCCTTCTCACTCCCGTTCCCTCCCACCTCTCATCCCTGTTTACTGTAAATATTCTTCTCAAGCTCTTCGTCCCTACCCTGTCCTTGTTTACACCCCTTATATCAAAGGAGTCATTTGGTATTTGTTTTTTAAAGATTGACTAGCTTCACTTAGCATAATCTGCTCTAATGCCATCCATTTCCCTCCAAATTCTATAATTTTGTCATTTTTTAATGCAGAGTAATACTCCATAGTGTATAAATGCCACATTTTTTTTATCCATTCATCTATTGAAGGGCATCTACGCTGGTTCCACAGTCTTGCTATCGTGAATTGAGCTGCTATGAACATCGATGTAGCAGTGTCCCTGTAGCATGCTCTTGTTAGGGCTTTAGGGAATAGACCGAGAAGGGGAATAGCTGGGTCAAATGGTGGTTCCATTCCCAGCTTTCCGAGAAATCTCCATACTGCTTTCCAAATTGGCTGCACCAATTTGCAGTCCCACCAGCAATGAACAAGAGTGCCCTTTTCCCCGCATCCTCTCCAGCACTTATTGTTGTTTGACTTCCTAATGGCTGCCAGTCTTACTGGAGTGAGATGGTATCTTAGGGTAGTTTTGATTTGCATTTCTCTGACTGCTAGCGATGGTGAGCATTTTTTCATGTACTTGTTGATTGATTGTATGTCCTCCTCTGAGAAGTGTCTGTTCAGGTCCTTGGCCCATTTATTGATTGGGTTATTTGTTATCTTATTGTCTAATTTTTTGAGTTCTTTGTATATTCTGGTTATTAGGGCTCTATCTGAAGTGTGTGGAGTAAAGATTTGTTCCCAGGATGTAGGCACCCTGTTTATCTCTCTTATTGTTTCTTTTGCTGAGAAAAAACTTTTTAGTTTGAGTAAGTCCCATTTGTTGATTCTATTTGTTAACTCTAGCGCTATGGGTGTCCTATTGAGGAATTTGGAGCCCGATCCCACAGCATGTAGATCATAACCAACTTTTTCTTCTATCAGATGCCGTGTCTCAGATTTAATATCAAGCTCCTTGATCCATTTTGAGTTAACTTTTGTGCACGGCGAGAGATAGGGATTCAGATTCATTTTGGTGCAAATGGATTTCCAGTTTTCCCAGCACCATTTGTTGAAGATGCTATCCTTCCTCCATTGCATGCTTTTAGCCCCTTTATCAAAAATAAGATAGTTGTAGTTTTGTGGATTGGTTACTGTGTCCTCTATTCTGTACCATTGGTCCACCCGCCTGTTTTGGTACCAGTACCATGCTGTTTTTGTTACTATTGCTCTGTAGTATAGTTTGAAGTCTGGTATCGCTATACCGCCTGATTCACACTTCCTGCTTAGTATTGTTTTTGCTATTCTGGGTCTTTTATTATTCCATATGAATTTCATGATTCTTTTATCTATTTCTACAAGATATGCTGTTGGGATTTTGATTGGCATTGTATTGAACTTATAGAGAACTTTTGGTAATATCGCCATTTTGATGATGTTAGTTCTGCCTATCCATGAGCAGGGTATGTTTTTCCATCTTCTAAGGTCTTCTTCTATGTCCTTCTTTAGGGTTCTGTAATTTTCATTGTATAAATCTTTCACCTCTTTTGTTAGGTTGATTCCCAAGTATTTTATTTTTTGGGGGGATATTGTGAATGGAGTAGTTGTCCTCATTTCCGTTTCAGAGGATGTGTCGCTCATATACAGGAACGCCTTTGATTTATGCGTGTTGATCTTATATCCTGCCACTTTGCTGAATTCATTTATTAGCTCTAATAGCTTCTTTGTAGACCCTTTTGGGTCTGCTAGGTATAGAATCATATCATCTGCAAATAGTGATAATTTAAGTTCTTCTTTTCCTATTTTTATGCCTTTAATTTCTTTTGACTGTCTAATTGCTCTGGCCAGTGTTTCGAGGACTATGTTGAACAGAAGTGGTGAGAGAGGGCATCCCTGTCTTGTACCAGATCTTAGAGGGAATGCCTTCAATTTTTCTCCATTCAGAATGATGCTGGCCTGTGGCTTATCATAGATTGCTTTTACAATGTTGAGGTATGATCCTGTTATCCCTAATTTTTCTAGCGTTTTGAACATAAAGGGATGCTGTACTTTGTCGAATGCTTTTTCTGCATCTATTGAGATGATCATATGGTTCTTATTTTTAAGTCTATTGATGTGGTGAATAACATTTATTGATTTCCGTATATTGAACCAGCCTTGCATCCCAGGGATGAATCCTACTTGATCATGATGTATAATTTTTTTGATATGTATTTGAATCCGATTCGCCAGAATTTTATTGAGGATTTTTGCGTCAAGGTTCATTAGAGATATTGGTCTGTAGTTTTCCTTCTTTGATGTGTCTTTGTCTGGTTTCGGAATCAGGGTGATGTTGGCCTCGTAGAATGAATTTGGAAGTTCTCCCTCTTTTTCTATTTCCTGAAATAGCTTGAAAAGTATTGGTGTTAGTTCCTCTTTAAAGGTTTTGTAAAACTCTGCTGTATACCCATCCGGTCCTGGGCTTTTCTTAGTTGGTAGTCTTTTGATGGTTTCTTCTATTTCCTCTATTGTTATTGGTCTGTTTAGGTTGTCTATATCCTCCTGGCTCAATCTGGGCAGATCATAGGACTCAAGGAATTTATCTATGCCTTCACTATCTTCTATTTTATTGGAGTATAAGGATTCAAAGTAATTTCTGATTATCTTCTGTATTTCTGAAGTGTCTGTTGTGATATTGCCTTTTTCATCCTGTATGCTAGTAATTTGGGTTCTCTCTCTTCTTCTCTTCGTTAGCATGGCTAAGGGTCTGTCAATTTTATTTATTTTTTCAAAGAACCAGCTTTTAGTTTTGTCAATTTTTTCAATTGTTTCTTTTGTTTCAATTTCATTAATTTCAGCTCTGATTTTAATTATTTCTTGCCTTCTACTTCTTTTGCTGTTGTTTTGCTCTTCTTTTTCTAGGATTTTGAGATGAAGTATGAGATCATTTATTTGTTGGTTTTTTCTTTTTTTGAGGAATGAACTCCAAGCAATGAATTTTCCTCTTAGAACTGCTTTCAATGTGTCCCATAGATTCCGATATGTTGTGTCTGTGTTTTCATTTAACTCTAGGAATTTTTTAATTTCCTCCTTGATGTCTTCTAAAACCCATTGATCACTCAGCAACCTATTGTTCATTCTCCAGGTGATGCTTGCTTTTTCCTTTCTTCTTTTATCATTGATTTTCAGTTTCATTCCATTATGATCAGATAAGATGCATGGTATTATCTCTACCCCTTTGTATTGTCTAAGAGTTGCCCTGTGACATAGTATATGGTCTATTTTTGAGAAGGTTCCATGTGCTGCTGAGAAAAAAGTGTAGCTACTTGATGTTGGGTGGTATAGTCTATATATGTCAATTAGGTCTAGGTTGTTAATTGTGTTATTGAGTTCTATAGTTTCCTTATTTAACTTTTGTTTGGAAGATCTGTCCAGTGGTGAGAGAGGTGTGTTGAAGTCTCCCATGATTATTGTATGTTGGTCTATTAGACTCTTGAACTTGAGAAGAGTTTGCTTGATGAATACAGCTGCACCATTATTTGGGGCATATATATTTATGATTGTTATGTCTTGTTGGTGTATGGTTCCCTTGAGCAGTATGAAGTGTCCTTCTATATCCCTTTTGATTAGCTTTGGCTTGAAATCTATTTTATTAGATATGAGTATGGACACTCCTGCTTGTTTCCGCGGTCCATATGAGTGATATGATTTTTCCCAACCTTTCACCTTCAGTCTATGTATATCTTTTCCTATCAAATGCGTCTCCTGTAGACAGCATATTGTTGGGTCTTGTTTTTTGATCCATTCTACTAGCCTGTGTCTCTTAATTGGTGAGTTTAAGCCATTAACATTTAGGGTTATTATTGAGATATGGTTTGTTCTTCTATCCATATTTGTTTATTGATGTTACTAAACCTGATTTGTTATCCTCTTTGACTACTTTCCCCCCTTTACTGTCCTACCTCCCATTGTTGGTTTTCAATGTTATTTTCCATTTCCTCTTCCTGTAATGTTTTGCCAAGGATTTTTTGAAGAGATGGTTTTCTAGCTGCGAATTCTTTTAACTTTTGTTTATCGTGGAAGGTTTTAATTTCATCTTCTAACCTGAAGCTTAATTTCGCCGGATACACGATTCTTGGTTGGAGCCCATTGTCTTTCAGTGTTTGAAATATGTTATTCCAGGATCTTCTAGCTTTCAGAGTCTGTGTTGAGAGATCAGCTGTTATCCTGATTGGTTTACCCCTAAATGTAATCTGCTTTCTTTCTCTTGCAGCTTTTAAAATTCTCTCCTTATTCTGTATGTTGGACATCTTCATTATAATGTGTCTAGGTGTGGATTTCTTATGATTTTGCACATTCGGCGTCCTGTAGGCTTCTAGGATTTGGGATTCTGTCTCAATCTTCAATTCTGGGAAGTTTTCTCGTATTATTTCACTGAATAGACTGTTTATTCCTTTGGAATGGAGCTCTGTGCCTTCCTGTATCCCAATGACTCTTAAATTTGGTCTTTTGATATTGTCCCATAATTCTTGGATGTTCTGCTCATGGTTTCTTAGCAGACTTGCTGAGCTGTCTATGTTCTTTTCCAGTTGAAATACTTTGTCTTCATTGTCTGATGTTCTCTCTTCTAAGTGATCTACTCTGCTGGTAGTATTCTCAATTGAGTTTTTAAGTTGGTTTATTGTTTCCTGCATTTCTAGAATTTCAATTTGTTTGTTTTTTATTACCTCTATCTCCCTGTGAAATTGATCTTTTACTTCCTGGATTTGTTTGTCAATGTGATCTTTCATTGTCTGATTTTGCTGTCTCATGTCTTCCTTGAGACTCCAGATCATCTGAAGCATATATATCCTGAACTCTTTATCTGATATTCCATCTGTTGCAGCTATTACCTCTTCTAAAGTTGAGTTGACCTGCATTGCTTGTGGTCCTTTCTTTCCTTGTCTTTTCATACTGCTCGCGTTTCTTTCTGCTTGGTGCAACTGTTGTGTTTTGAAATTTACCCCCTATTTATTTATGTTGCTCTTGTATACTTGAAAAGTCTCCCTTGCAGGTGCGGGCGGCGGCTGTGCCCCTACTCCAATTGGGGTGACGTGTCTACCACGCTGGCGGCTCTCTGGGCCTGTTCCGGGAGTGGAAGGCGGCTCTGCTCTGTCCCTATTCCAATTGGGGTGTCGTGACTACAATGCTGGCAGATCGCTGGGCCTGTTCCGGGCGTGGGCGGTGGGCTTGGCTGGCGGGATTCCACCTAATGGCAGTCCCTAACCTCCCTGCTTGCTAATTAATGGCTTCTCTGAGGCGCCACGCCTTCTGTAGCTGCGGGGCAGGCCGCGAGAATCAGTTGGCCTGGATCTCCGGGGTCCTGCTGCTGGCTGTTTTGATGTTGCAAGCTGTTGGAGAGTGGTGGTGTATTCTTCAGCTTTCCCGGATGGTGGCCACTGACTGCCTGGATGGAGTGTCCGCTGTTTTGATGTTGCACTCTGAAGGAGAGTGGCGGTGTATCCTTCAGCTTTCCCGGATGGTGGCCGCTGACTGCCTCGGTGGAGTGTCCGCTGTGGGGGATGGGACTGTACCGCTTCCTTCCCCTTCTGAGAACCCGTGCTCGGCCCAAGGGTCCGTGTGGGCTTGGCTGGTGGGATTCCACCTAATGGCCTTCCCTAACCTCCCTGCTTGCCAATTAATGGCTTCACTGAGGCGCCACGCCTTCTGTAGCCGCAGGGCAGGCCGTGCGAATCAGTTGGCCTGGCTCTCCGGGCCCTGCTGCAGGCTGCTGGGATCCCTGGCACTCTATCACTTTGATTTTTTCTGCTTTTCCCTCCCCCAGCGCTGGCTAGCCAGGTTTCCTTTTGGCTGCTACTGGGAGGAGGGGTTGGAGGTCAGGTGTCTCTGGTTTCCCCCTAGCCTGTATGGAGGCTCAGCTTGATACTCCCTCTCCCGGCAAGCCTAGGAGAGATTTTATGCGAATTCCCGCTGTCTGGGGGGTGAGCTGAATGACACCGACCTGTTTTGATGTCGCACTCTGAAGGAGAGTGGCGGTGTATCCTTCAGCTTTCCCGGATGGTGGCCGCTGACTGCCTCGGCGGAGTGTCCGCTGTGGGGGATGGGACTGTACCGCTTCCTTCCCCTTCTGAGAACCCGTGCTCGGCCCAAGGGTCCGTGTGGGCTTGGCTGGTGGGATTCCACCTAATGGCCTTCCCTAACCTCCCTGCTTGCCAATTAATGGCTTCACTGAGGCGCCACGCCTTCTGTAGCCGCAGGGCAGGCCACGCGAATCAGTTGGCCTGGCTCTCCGGGCCCTGCTGCAGGCTGCTGGGCATATTTCAAGCTTTAAAAGGAAAGAATTGCCACCCATAGTTGCTATATGACATAAAGCTCTCTTTAAAAATTGATGGGTAAATAAAAACTTTCCATGACAAGAATAAACTAAAAGAAATCATGACTACCAAGCTAGTACTGTAAAGAATACTCGAAAAAAAAACTATAAAATGAGAAACCCAAAAACAAATCCCAAACTTCCAAAATAGATGATGATCACTAGAAGAGTAACCAACTAATTGAAAGTCAAGACAGAATTAAATATAGCAAACAAATCAAAATGGCAGAAAACTACAAATAATAATTATAAAAATATATGCTCACATTCCAGTGCACCTAATTATGTACAAAAAAATGTTCCATAGTTAAGTGTTCAACATCTCTTGTAATTAGAGAAATGTAAATCAAAACTGCTCTAAGATTTCATCTCCAGTCAGAATGGCAGTTATCAAGAATACAAACAACAATGTGTTGGCACGGATGTTGGGGAAAAGGCACACTAATACATTGTTGGTGGGACCATAAATTGGTGCAATCAATCTGGAAAGCAGTATGGAACTTCCTTAGAAAATTTGGAATAGAACCACTATTTGACCCAGCTATCCCACTCCTTGGTTTATACCTAAAGGAATCAAAAACATCATACTACAGTAACCCAGCCACATCAGTGTTCATAGCAGCACAATTCACAATACCTAAACTGTGGAACCAACCTAGATGACCTTCAATAGATGAATGGATTAAAAACACTGTGGTATATATACATAATGGAATATACTCAGCAATGAAAGAGAATAAATTTATGGCATTTGAAGGTAAATGGATGGAGATGGAGAATATCATGGTAAGTGAAGTAGGCCAATCCCCCAAACCAAAGGCTGAATGTTTCTCTGATAAGTGGATGCTAATCCATAATGGCAGAGGCAGGGAAAGATAAGTAGAGGAATTTGGATGGAGCAAAGGGGAGGTGAGGAGGAAGCATGGTTGTAGAAAAGATGGTGGAATGTGATGGTCTTCATTACCCTAGGTACAGGTATGATTGCACAAATGGTGTGACTCTACTTTGAATACAACCACAGAAGTGAAAAATTGTGCTCCATTTGTGTACAATGAATCAAAGAGCATTCTGTTGTCATGTATAACTTATTAAAATAAAAAGGTAAATAAATAAATAAAGGGTCAATGAACTGAAGAAACACTTCTTAAAAGAAGAAACATAATTTGGGGCTGGGGATGTGGCTCAAGCGGTAGCGCGCTCGTCTGGCGTGCGTGCGGCCCAGGTTCGATCCTCAGCACCACATACAAACAACGATGTTGTGTCCGCCGAAAACTAAAAAAAATAAATAAATATTAAAAAAAATTCTCTCTCTCTCTCTCTCTCTCTCTCTCTCTCTCTCTCTCTCTCTTTCTCCCTCTCTCTCTCTCTCTTTCAAAAAAAAAAAGAAGAAACAGAGAGTGCCAGGGATCCCAACAGCCTGCAGCAGGGCCCGGGAAATCCAGGCCAACTGATTCGCACGGCCTGCCCTGCGGCTACAGAAGGCGTGGCGCCTCAGTGAAGCCATTAATTAGCAAGCAGGGAGGTTAGGGACTGCCATTAGGTGGAATTCCGCCAGCCAAGCCCACACGGACCCTTGGGTTGAGCACGGGATCTCAGAAGGGGAAGGAAGCGGTACAGTCCCATCCCCCACAGCGGACACTCCACCGAGGCAGTCAGCGGCCACTATCCGGGAAAGCTGAAGGATACACGGCCACTCTCCTTCAGAGTGCAACATCAAAACAGCGGACACTCCACCGAGGCAGTCAGCGGCCACCATCCGGGAAAGCTGAAGGATACACCACCACTCTCCAACAGCTTGCAACATCAAAACAGCCAGCAGCAGGACCCCGGAGATCCAGGCCAACTGATTCTCGCGGCCTGCCCCGCAGCTACAGAAGGCGTGGCGCCTCAGAGAAGCCATTAATTAGCAAGCAGGGAGGTTAGGGACTGCCATTAGGTGGAATCCCGCCAGCCAAGCCCACCGCCCACGCCCGGAACAGGCCCAGCGACCTGCCAGCATGGTAGTCACGACACCCCAATTGGAATAGGGACAGAGCAGAGCCGCCTTCCACTCCCTGAACAGGCCCAGAGAGCCGCCAGCGTGGTAGACACGTCACCCCAATTGGAGTAGGGGCACAGCCGCCGCCCACACCTGCAAGGGAGACTTTTCAAGTATACAAGAGCAACATAAATAAATAGGGGGTAAATTTCAAAACACAACAGTTGCACCAAGCAGAAAGAAACGCGAGCAGTATGAAAAGACAAGGAAAGAAAGGACCACAAGCAATGCAGGTCAACTCAACTTTAGAAGAGGTAATAGCTGCAACAGATGGAATATCAGATAAAGAGTTCAGGATATATATGCTTCAGATGATCTGGAGTCTCAAGGAAGACATGAGACAGCAAAATCAGACAATGAAAGATCACATTGACAAACAAATCCAGGAAGTAAAAGATCAATTTCACAGGGAGATAGAGGTAATAAAAAACAAACAAATTGAAATTCTAGAAATGCAGGAAACAATAAACCAACTTAAAAACTCAATTGAGAATACTACCAGCAGAGTAGATCACTTAGAAGAGAGAACATCAGACAATGAAGACAAAGTATTTCAACTGGAAAAGAACATAGACAGCTCAGCAAGTCTGCTAAGAAACCATGAGCAGAACATCCAAGAATTATGGGACAATATCAAAAGACCAAATTTAAGAGTCATTGGGATACAGGAAGGCACAGAGCTCCATTCCAAAGGAATAAACTGTCTATTCAGTGAAATAATACGAGAAAACTTCCCAGAATTGAAGAATGAGACAGAATCCCAAATCCTAGAAGCCTACAGGAAGCCGAATGTGCAAAATCATAAGAGATCCACACCTAGACACATTATAATGAAGATGTCCAACATACAGAATAAGGAGAGAATTTTAAAAGCTGCAAGAGAAAGAAAGCAGATTACATTTAGGGGTAAACCAATCAGGATAACAGCTGATCTCTCAACACAGACTCTGAAAGCTAGAAGATCCTGGAATAACATATTTCAAACACTGAAAGACAATGGGCTCCAACCAAGAATCGTGTATCAGGCGAAATTAAGCTTCAGGTTAGAAGTTGAAATTAAAACCTTCCACGATAAACAAAAGTTAAAAGAATTCGCAGCTAGAAAACCATCTCTTCAAAAAATCCTTGGCAAAACATTACAGGAAGAGGAAATGGAAAATAACATTGAAAACCAACAATGGGAGGTAGGACAGTAAAGGGGGGAAAGTAGTCAAAGAGGATAACAAATCAGGTTTAGTAACATCAATAAACAAATATGGATAGAAGAACAAACCATATCTCAATAATAACCCTAAATGTTAATGGCTTAAACTCACCAATTAAGAGACACAGGCTAGTAGAATGGATCAAAAAACAAGACCCAACAATATGCTGTCTACAGGAGACGCATTTGATAGGAAAAGATATACATAGACTGAAGGTGAAAGGTTGGGAAAAATCATACCACTCATATGGACTGAGGAAACAAGCAGGAGTGTCCATACTCATATCTAATAAAATAGATTTCAAGCCAAAGCTAATCAAAAGGGATATAGAAGGACACTTCATACTGCTCAAGGGAACCATACACCAACAAGACATAACAATCATAACTATATATGCCCCAAATAATGGTGCAGCTGTGTTCATCAAGCAAACTCTTCTCAAGTTCAAGAGTCTAATAGACCAACATACAATAATCATGGGAGACTTCAACACACCTCTCTCACCACTGGACAGATCTTCCAAACAAAAGTTAAATAAGGAAACTATAGAACTCAATAACACAATTAACAACCTAGACTTAATTGACATATATAGACTATACCACCCAACATCAAGTAGCTACACTTTTTTCTCAGCAGCACATGGAACCTTCTCAAAAATAGACCATATACTATGTCACAGGGCAACTCTTAGACAATACAAAGGGGTAGAGATAATACCATGCATCTTATCTGATCATAATGGAATGAAACTGAAAATCAATGATAAAAGAAGAAAGGAAAAAGCAAGCATCACCTGGAGAATGAACAATAGGTTGCTGAGTGATCAATGGGTTTTAGAAGACATCAAGGAGGAAATTAAAAAATTCCTAGAGTTAAATGAAAACACAGACACAACATATCGGAATCTATGGGACACATTGAAAGCAGTTCTAAGAGGAAAATTCATTGCTTGGAGTTCATTCCTCAAAAAAAGAAAAAACCAACAAATAAATGATCTCATACTTCATCTCAAAATCCTAGAAAAAGAAGAGCAAAACAACAGCAAAAGAAGTAGAAGGCAAGAAATAATTAAAATCAGAGCTGAAATTAATGAAATTGAAACAAAAGAAACAATTGAAAAAATTGACAAAACTAAAAGCTGGTTCTTTGAAAAAATAAATAAAATTGACAGACCCTTAGCCATGCTAACGAAGAGAAGAAGAGAGAGAACCCAAATTACTAGCATACAGGATGAAAAAGGCAATATCACAACAGACACTTCAGAAATACAGAAGATAATCAGAAATTACTTTGAATCCTTATACTCCAATAAAATAGAAGATAGTGAAGGCATAGATAAATTCCTTGAGTCCTATGATCTGCCCAGATTGAGCCAGGAGGATATAGACAACCTAAACAGACCAATAACAATAGAGGAAATAGAAGAAACCATCAAAAGACTACCAACTAAGAAAAGCCCAGGACCGGATGGGTATACAGCAGAGTTTTACAAAACCTTTAAAGAGGAACTAACACCAATACTTTTCAAGCTATTTCAGGAAATAGAAAAAGAGGGAGAACTTCCAAATTCATTCTACGAGGCCAACATCACCCTGATTCCGAAACCAGACAAAGACACTTCAAAGAAGGAAAACTACAGACCAATATCTCTAATGAACCTTGACGCAAAAATCCTCAATAAAATTCTGGCGAATCGGATTCAAATACATATCAAAAAAATTATACATCATGATCAAGTAGGATTCATCCCTGGGATGCAAGGCTGGTTTAATATACGGAAATCAATAAATGTTATTCACCACATCAATAGACTTAAAAATAAGAACATATGATCATCTCAATAGATGCAGAAAAAGCATTCGACAAAGTACAGCATCCCTTTATGTTCAAAACGCTAGAAAAATTAGGGATAACAGGATCATACCTCAACATTGTAAAAGCAATCTATGATAAGCCACAGGCCAGCATCATTCTGAATGGAGAAAAATTGAAGGCATTCCCTCTAAGATCTGGTACAAGACAGGGATGCCCTCTCTCACCACTTCTGTTCAACATAGTCCTCGAAACACTGGCCAGAGCAATTAGACAGACAAAAGAAATTAAAGGCATAAAAATAGGGAAAGAAGAACTTAAATTATCACTATTTGCAGATGATATGATTCTATACCTAGCAGACCCAAAAGGGTCTACAAAGAAGCTATTAGAGCTAATAAATGAATTCAGCAAAGTGGCAGGATATAAGATCAACACGCATAAATCAAAGGCATTCCTGTATATCAGCGACAAACCCTCTGAAACGGAAATGAGGACAACTACTCCATTCACAATATCCCCCCCAAAAATAAAATACTTGGGAATCAACCTAACAAAAGAGGTGAAAGATTTATACAATGAAAATTACAGAACCCTAAAGAAAGACATAGAAGAAGACCTTAGAAGATGGAAAAATATACCCTGCTCATGGATAGGCAGAACTAACATCATCAAAATGGCGATATTACCAAAAGTCCTATATAAGTTCAATGCAATGCCAATCAAAATCCCAACAGCATATCTTGTAGAAATAGATAAAAGAATCATGAAATTCATATGGAATAATAAAAGACCCAGAATAGCAAAAACAATACTAAGCAGGAAGTGTGAATCAGGAGGTATAGCGATACCAGACTTCAAACTATACTACAGAGCAATAGTAACAAAAACAGCATGGTACTGGTATCAAAACAGGCGGGTGGACCAATGGTACAGAATAGAGGACACAGTAACCAATCCACAAAACTACAACTATCTTATTTTTGATAAAGGGGCTAAAAGCATGCAATGGAGGAATGATAGCATCTTCAACAAATGGTGCAGGGAAAACTGGAAATCCATTTGCACCAAAATGAATCTGAATCCCTATCTCTCGCCGTGCACAAAAGTTAACTCAAAATGGATCAAGGAGCTTGATATTAAATCAGAGACACGGCATCTGATAGAAGAAAAAGTTGGTTATGATCTACACGCTGTGGGATCGGGCTCCAAATTCCTCAATAGGACACCCATAGCGCTAGAGTTAACGAATAGAATCAACAAATGGGACTTACTCAAACTAAAAAGTTTTTTCTCAGCAAAAGAAACAATAAGAGAGATAAACAGGGAGCCTACATCCTGGGAACAAATCTTTACTCCACACACTTCAGATAGAGCCCTAATAACCAGAATATACAAAGAACTCAAAAAATTAGACAATAAGATAACAAATAACCCAATCAATAAATGGGCCAAGGACCTGAACAGACACTTCTCAGAGGAGGACATACAATCAATCAACAAGTACATGAAAAGATGCTCACCATCGCTAGCAGTCAGAGAAATGCAAATCAAAACTACCCTAAGATACCATCTCACTCCAGTAAGACTGGCAGCCATTAGGAAGTCAAACAACAATAAGTGCTGGAGAGGATGCGGGGAAAAGGGCACTCTTGTACATTGCTGGTGGGACTGCAAATTGGTGCAGCCAATTTGGAAAGCAGTATGGAGATTTCTCGGAAAGCTGGGAATGGAAACACCATTTGACCCAGCTATTCCCCTTCTCGGTCTATTCCCTAAAGCCCTAACAAGAGCATGCTACAGGGACACTGCTACATCGATGTTCATAGCAGCTCAATTCACGATAGCAAGACTGTGGAACCAGCGTAGATGCCCTTCAATAGATGAATGGATAAAAAAATGTGGCATTTATACACTATGGAGTATTACTCTGCATTAAAAAATGACAAAATCATAGAATTTGGAGGGAAATGGATGGCATTAGAGCAGATTATGCTAAGTGAAGCTAGTCAATCTTTAAAAAACAAATACCAAATGACTCCTTTGATATAAGGGGAGGAAACAAGGACAGGGTAGGGACAAAGAGCTTGAGAAGAATATTTACATTAAACAGGGATGAGAGGTGGGAGGGGAAGGGAGTGAGAAGGGAAATTGCATGGAAATGGAAGGCGATCCTCAGGGTTATACAAAATGTCATATAAGAGGAAAGGAGGGGTAAGACAAGAGAATACAAATGGAAGAAATGATTTACAGTAGAAGGGGTAGAGAGAGAAAAGGGGAGGGGAGGGGAGGGGAGGGGAGGGGGGATAGTAGAGAATAGGACAGACAGCAGAATACATCAGACACTAGAAAGGCAATATGTCAATCAATGGAAGGGTAACTGATGTGATACAGCAATTTGTATACGGGGTAAAAGCGGGAGTTCATAATCCACTTGAATCAAACCGTGTAATATGATGTATTAAGAACTATGTAATGTTATGAACGACCAATAAAAAAAAAAAGAAGAAACATAATTTGCCAACAACTATATGAAAATATGTTTAACAATCAGGGAAATTCAAATTAAAACTACATTGATATTTCATCTCATTCCAGACAGGATATCAATTATCAAGAACACAAATAATGTTTATTTTGTGATTTTCTATTTTGATTTTTGCATTGAAGAAAGTTGGTCATTCTATCTCATCTATTGCCAAGTACACTAATTATTTTTTTTCAATTGTCTAGTCTACTGTTTAACATTTCCATTCATTCTAAAAAATTAAATTAACTTTTTATTTCTAGAAGTTCTATCTGGTCTTCTTCAAATATACCTGGTCTTTTAAAATAACTTATTTTATCTCCTTTGTTTCTTTTCCTTTTGTATTCCTTTTAGATATAAACAAAATCATAATCCTTCCATATATAAATATACCTATATACATGTGTATATAAGTGTTATAGCAAAAATAAAATATATGGCTTAATTATCTTATAATTTGTGTAAATGTTTTGAACTTTTTCCATGTTAATAATTATGCTTCTAAATGTAACTTATAATTAGTTTTGTTATATTCCATTGGCATGTTAACATTTACTTAGTTATCCCCTGTTCCCTTGTATTAACTATTTAAAGTGTTTCCAAACGTTTGATTTAGTGAATATTGCTGTGCTGCCAAACACACACACACACACACACACACACACACACACACACACTAAATGCTGACAGGAATATAGGTCAAAGGGGGACTCATACATTTTTGTTGTGACTGAAAATCTAAAAATTAGTACGACCACTTTGGAAAGCCATATGGATATTCTGCAAAAACTTAGTAAGGGAACTGCCATATTACCCAGCTATTCCACTCCTTGACATTTATCCACAAGCATTTAAAATCAGCATACTATAGTGATACAGCCATTACAATGTTTACAGCAACAATTCAAAATAGCCAAATTATGGAATCAGCCAAGATGTCTATCAACAGATGAATGAGATATATACACAATGAACTTTTACTCAGCCACAAAGAAAAATGAAATTATGGACTTTGCTGACAATGAGTGGAAATGAATAGCACCATGCCAAGTGAAATAAGCCAGAATCAGAAAATCAAGGAACAAATGTTTTCTCTCATATGTGAAATCTAGAATAAAATAAGGGAGAGAAAGCAGAGGGATGATTGGATATTATAAAGATATGAGGAAGATAAGAGGAGGGTGTCAAGAGGGAGGGAGGTCTGGGAGTGGTGGCCCACACCTGTAATTCCAGTGGCTTGGGAGGCTGAGACAGTAGTATCTGGAGTTCAAAGCCAGCCTCAGCCAGGTTAAGGCACTAAGCAACTCAGTAAGACCATGTCTCTAAATAAAATACAACCTAGGGTGGGGAATGAGACTCATTGGTTGAGTGCCCCTTATTTCAATTCCCAGTTAAAAAAAAAAATGAGGGAGGAGAGGGAAGACAGGAAATGGGAGAAAATGTGGAATAAATTTAACAAAAATCAAGTTATATGCATATATAAATGTACCACAGAGAATTTCACCCTTATGTATGTGTAAAAGCACCAATCAAAAGTAAATGAATGAGTGAAAGGAAGATTAGTAGACTAGAAGTAGGAGAAGGAGGGAGGAAGGATAAGAAAGGGGGGAAATGGCACTAAAATGAAACAAATAAAATCCCATGCATGTATGATTTTGTCAAAATGAATGCAACTACTATATCTAAATATAATGCTCTAATAAAAAGAAATAATAGCTTGGGATTTCAATGTCTACTTTCATAAATGGACAGATTATTCATTCAAAAAAAATCAACAAACATCAGAGTTAAACTGTACTATTGATCAAATGGACTATAAAATATCCCATTCAACAACTGAAAATATACTTTGTTTCCATCATTAAATTGACCTTTCTCTTGAATAGACCCTATGTTAGGCTACAATATAATAGGCCAAACAAGTCTTAACATATTTGAAAATGTTAAAATCATATTCTGTATCTTTCTGAGCAGAATGCAGTAAAAGTAGAGGTCTGCAACAAAAGTAATTTTAGAAAGTATATAAACTCATGGAGACTGGACACCCTTTTGAATGAACAGTGGGTCACTTGAGAAGTGAGAAAGCAAATTTATAAACTTTCTTGAAACAAAGGAAAATAGAAATACAACAACATACCATATCTGGCGGTTTGCAGCAAAAGCCATGCTAAGAGGAAATTAAACAGCAATGTGTGCTTACATTAAAAAAAAAAACAGTGCTGTGGATATGGCTCAGTGATAGAGCAGTTGCCTAGCATGGGAAAGCCCTGGGTTCAATCCCCACTATGGAAAAAGAAAAGAAAATTCTAATAAATAACTTCAAAGTACACCTTAAGGACTTAAAAAAAAAAAAAACCAAGACAAAACAAACTCAAAATAACAAAGATTAGAGCATAAATTAAAAAAACAGAATCTAAAAAAGAAAAATTATAAAACAGATTGATGAAACAAAGAATTGGTTTTTTGAAAAGATAAAATTGACAACTCTTTAGTGAAACCAACCAAAAAAATAGAAGGCAAAAATCAATAAGAGATTTTTTTAAAGGAGATATTAAAACTAAAATAAGAGTAAGAAATATATGAATATATATGAAATAGAGAAGAAGTAATACAGCTAAAAGTTGATAAATCAAGTCTAATCAAGAAAAAAGCAAATATTCAAAAATTAATATCTATGAAAAATGACCTATCAGAATAACCCTACAGAGGCTAAAAATTTATTAAAATTAATATTTTAATTGCATGCCAACATTTGTGATAGCTTATATAACATAGTCTATATTAGAGAAGAATCCATGTGCTTCTGAGAAGAAAGTGTATTCACTCATTGATGGGTGATATATTCTGTATATATTTCTGTAAGGTCTAAATTATCAATTATATTCTTTAATTCTATAGCTTATTTAGTTTTTGTTTGGAGGATCTATCCAGTAGTGACAGAGGCATGTTAAAGTTACCCAGTATTATTGTGTTATGGTCTATTTGATTCTTGAAACTGAGAAGGGTTTGTTTTATGTATGTAGATGCTCCATTGTTTGGGGCATAAATACATACAATTATTATGTCTTGCTGATATATAGTTCCCTTAAGCAGGGTGAAATGTCTTTCTGTCCCTCCTGATTACCCTTGGCTTGAAATCTACTTTATCTGATATGAGAATAGAAACCCCTGATTATTTATGAGATCCATGTGAATGATATGTTTTTTGCCCATCCTTTTACTTTCAGTCTATGGATGTCTTTGCTTATGAGGAGAGTCCCTTGTAGATAGTATATTGTTGCGTCTTGGTTTTTAATCCAATTTTCCAGTCTACATCTTTGATTGATTGGTTTGGGTCACTTACATTCAAGTTTATTATTGAGAAATTATTTTTATTCCCTTCCATTTTGATTTATTTCTGATTTGTAATTTGAATTAGTTTCTCATTTGATTAACTATTCTTGCTCCCTTTGATGGTTTTCATTTTTATTTTTATTTCTTCTCCATGAAATATTTTATTGAGAATGTTTTGTACTGCAGCCTTTGTAGTTGTGAATTCTTTTAACTTTTTATTATCATGGTGGGTTTTTACTTCATCATCAATTCTGAAGCTTAATTTTACTCGATATAGTATTCTTGGCATCCATTTTCTTTCAGAGATTGGTATATATTATTACAAGATCTTCTAGCTCTGAGAGTCTGGGTTGAAAAATCAGCTGAGATGTGGATTGGTTTCCCTATAAATGTTACATACTGTTTTTCTGCAAAAGTCTTTAAAATTTTATTCTTATTCAGTGTTTTAGGTATTTTTGTAATAATGTGCCTTGCTGTGGATCTGTTGTAATTTTGTATATTTGGGGTCCTGTAAGCCCTCTGTATTTGATTTTCTCATTTCATTCTTTAGTTTTGGGAAATTTTCTTTCATTATTTCATTGAAAAGAGTGTTTATTCCTTTGGTTTGAGCTTAAACATGAACCTTCATCTATCCAGATCAACCTTAAATTTGGTCTTTTCAGGTTATCCCATATTTCTTGGAAATTCTATTCATGGTCTCTTAACATATTTTCTCTCCATGGTCAACTCTATTTTCAAGATTACATATTTATTTCTTTATTGCCTGAAACTCTGTCTTCCAAGTGATCTAGTCTGTTGGTGATGCTTTACATTGAATTCTTAACTTGGTTTATTGATTTCTTCATTTTGAGGATTTCTGCTTGATTTTTTTCCAGAATCTCTATCTCTTTATTGAGATATCTTTCACTTCCTGTATTTTCATTCTCATTTTACTCCTTACATCGTCCTTTACTTTGCAGATCGCTTTGGCTATGTACATTCTAAATTCCTTCTCGGATATTTCTTCCACTGTGGTGTCATTAGATGCTGATACTGAAGTACCTTGGTTTGCTTTGGATGATTTGTTCCCTTGCTTTTTCATGTTATTCGTGTGTCTACCCATCTAGCAGTATGGATCTGAGGTCATAGAGTTTCTACTTTGTGGACTTGTAGTGTCCCTGAAGGTTTCCAGTGCCTCGAAATTTAGGGGGAGACAGATAATAAAAACCAATGCAAACAATATACAGTATTAAACCAAATAGTCCCTACTATGACATGAACAATGTAAATTATCACAATGAACATAAATGATGTGATCAGTTATTGCCCACAAAAACAGCAAGTTTGCAAAAAGGTTTACAATTTCAAATGGCGGACAGGGAAAGAACAGAAGTGATATAGGATGTGATGATTATGAGGGAGGAGTAGAAAAAAAATAGAAATAAAAAAATTAAAGGAAGAGTGAAAGAGAGAACAATAGAAATTGACTGTTAGCAGAAGAAAAAAGAAAGATAATAAAAAGGGACAGATAAGATTTTATATATATTTTAAAATATATATATAAAAAATTTAAATATATATACACATATAGATAAATATAGAACAATAAAGAGAGAGTAAAAATTTTAAAAAATTAAAAATATAGATAATAGAATATAAAACAAAACTAAAATATACTAATCAAACACCCTAGTCCTCAAAAACTGATTTATGAAAAATAACTGGCTTCAAACATGCAAGAAATGAGAAAAAAACAAAAATAACTATATATAAATGTCCATGTACCATTAAGATCATGATTAAACAGAGAAAAGAAAGAAGAAAAAAAATTCTCGGTGAAAAGTTAAAGAATTCTTTCCATTGAAGTTTAATAGATTCTCAGCTTCTCTTCTCTGGAGTATAATGTTCCACCCTTTATATTGCTACAGTGAGAAAGGTAGTCCCCTAGGCAGAACTCCTGGAGGCAGTGTTTAAGCTTAGGTGGGCTCTGGAGATTTTATATCAGTACACCTCCACAGCCCAATAATTGCCAGTCCACACTGGAAGACTGTACTCCAAAGATCTCCTCTGGGTTCCACTCGTGTGGATTTACAGGGGAAAATGCACAATAGATGGTGCTGTGAGACTTGGTAAATCTACATCAGTCTTTGTTCACAGATAACTTTGTAAAAGAAAGCTTTTCTGAGTAGTCTATTAAAAATAACATCCCATCCCAGTCCTCTTTTCTTCTTTTATTTTCCCATACACACAGGTATGCACACAAATACAAGTGCGGACACACATAACTGGCATATTTGTTTTCTGTCTCTCTCTATCCTTATGTAAACTCTATTAGGATAAAGACTGTTGCCTTTTAAAATACTTTTTTTTAGTTGTAGATGGACTCAATATTTATTTATGTTTACGTGGTGTTGAGGATTGAACCCAGTACCCCACGTGAGCAAGGCCAGTGCTCTACCACAACCTGGACTGTTGCCTTTTTACGGTGACTGTGTTTACCCCCTTTTTTAGAGCTAAATGGTGCCTGACCCAGAGAAATGCTCAGAGAATACTCGAATGAATGAATGAATGAATGAATGAGGTAGCCAGGAAAATGCTTTCTGAGAAGTATTTAATCTAACACCTAAAGATGGAGCCATCAGGTAAGAGGATGGGAGAAATATACATTTCCAAGTAGAGACAAAGGTTCTGAGGTCAGAAAGAGGTCTGCATATGATAAATTGAAGAAAGCCCAGATGCTAGAAGGATGTGTGGGGCAGTGGCTGGAAGTATAACTGGAGACATAGGCAAAGTTAAGCAGTGTCTTCTAGGCCAAGGTAAAGATTGGGTTTAGTTGTAAATACATTGGGAACAAATTTAAGCAAAACAGTACTATCATAATGCAATTTGCGCTTAAACATGAACCTTCTGGCTTCTGCGTGTTACAAAAAAAAAACTATTGAATAATGACAAAAGGATAACCAGAGAGACCAGTTATGAGCCTACTACAATATCAATGATAATAATATCAGCTAATAATTATTGGGTACTTACTCTTATCAGGTCCTGGTCTATGTTTTATAAATATCATCTCACTTTAAAAATTTAGGTAATTGATAAATTCAACATTTTTGTAATTATTTTTAAACTTTTATATTCCCATACTATAATTTACTTTTATATAACCCTGAATGTATCAATTTTTTTTTCATTATGTGAAGATGACTGTTAGCATTTATTTAATGGGACTCCAAAGAAAACATTATGATTCCCAGGTATTCTCCATCTTTAAAAATGTGAGGAAAGGTCTCATGGATATTTAAGAGCCCCAACTGATTCTTCAGCACTGTATGTAGTGTTTGGAGGGGAATGTGGGATAATTTGGGTTGGGGATACTCTAAAGAGGGAATGCAGCTAGGAAATGGGTAGGGGGCTCCAGCTATTAGGTGAGAAGGCCTAGACTAACCTGAGTGTAATGGGAAACATGCAAAGATAAACACAAAATAAAAAGCCGCAAAATACAAAATGGAAAGAGTTTTTAAGTCTGATGGATTACGTGAGAAGCATGAGAGAGGAACTAATGATATCACGAGGGCTTTGAGAAGGAGGGTTGCTGTGGACAATGTTAATGTCCTGTCCAGATCCACTTCATGTGACCCCTACATCCTTCTCCCCACTGCCACGGGAATGGCTGCTGATATTCACAATTCTGCTCTTGCCTGGAAAAATGTCCTCAAGGATTGATGTCCTCAGCGTGGAAGAGACTGAGGCTGTCCCTCTCCCAAGTGCCAGGGGGATTACGTTTTTCCTCCTGGGGAGCTGGCTGGCTGATATGCCTTAGGCTGTGCCTCAAGATGAGCCAATTCTGTGGAGCCCTTCATGCTTCCCAGGTCCCCGTGGGATCAGACTAAGGCTAGACTTCAACTGAAACCACATCTTTGCTTAGCTTCTGCTTCTGCCTTATCTGTTTCCCTCACTTCGTTCCAGATTTCTCCAGAGACCACTTCCTCAATAAATCACTGACACAAAAATTCCTGTTAGAGTCCCTGTTTCTATGCAACTGGCCTACAACAGAAGAGCAGGGAATACTGGAGATGGCAAACGACAGAAAGGGGTCAGAGGAGAGGAGTGCTCATTTGGATTTGTTTGATAGGTACCATCCGTCTTTTCCCAACGTTGAGGTCTCCCGGAGCATCCTTCACACAAGAAAGATAGGCTCCCAGCTAGAGGAGGAAATTGCGAGATGGTGACAAAGCAGGCATATTTCAAGTACCTTGATCTCAGATTGGCTTTCTGATATCAGTTCTTTAACTAGAGAGCCAAATGCCCATTGAACGAGTCCTAAGTGCATTTTGTTAGATGACCTAAATTTTAATATCTAAGTACTTTTCAAATAGAGAACAGAGAACCTATGAGTACCTAGGGATCAGCAAAATCTCCCTAACAATTTTTCAAGTGTTTTATTTTTGGCAAAAGTCAATTTAACTCATTTTGCAAGTGCTCTTCCCTTCAGTTTTTAAGCCCTTGGGCATCTCAAAGGAAATTTAATCCACATGTTTCTTATTCATTTACATTTTAAGTCATAAAAATGTTATTTTTATAAGAGCTGTTTGATATCCAAGAAACTTTCTGAGCCTTTTTAAAAATCTCTTTAAAGTCTTGGTTGGAGCCAGGGAGCAGACATGGTGTGTGATGCACCACCCGAAAATGTAATCCAGACAGACTTAACCATAGACTGACCTCAGAACAATGCTTGCCACATCCAGCCAAAAACAATTATGGCAACAAGATGATCAAGAAAGTAGGTCTGGACACAAGAGAATCCTTGAGAAACACAAAGTAAGCCAACAGCAAGTGACAGCAAAGATTAAAGTGGGATTCATTAGTTTGTCACTGAAGTGTTTGGGCATAGACAGACTAGACTATCGGACATTCCTGACAGCTTTCAGGAAGATCTGCAGACTTCTCAGGACAAAGTCCTCTATCACCACCCAAATATTTTACATAAATAAAATCGGGCCTTTTCTCACCATTGTATGTAATATCAAAATAGCATCCAAGACTTTAAGCAATTTATTGCATATTCTTACTCCAGAGTACTAGGCAGAGCTTAATATAGTGATTTCAATGTAGGTTCACCATACATTGCTAAGTGGGAAATACAATGACAAACCTGTGCAAGCATATTAGGACCACATTTTTTGTTAAGAAGAAAGGAGTATCAGAAATATCTTTATATATGGACATGAAAATATTAAACATAAGGTCTAGCTGATTGGATTGAGTGTTTTTCTTTAGTTTGGTTATAACTTTTCTGCAATACAAATTGTGTAACTAAAATCTTTTTTTTTTTTTTGTCTGTACTTTAAAAATTGTACAGAAAGTATTCCTGTAACATCAAAAGGGAATAATGCCCTTCTTGTTTCGTTTGCTTGGAAACAATAGTGCATGGGGTCCAAGCCGGAGGGGGTGCTAAGGCACAAACTGGATGATCAAATCGTCTGAGAGCTGATGGAATGCAAATGCTCATCTGGAATGGCTGAATCTGTGGTGACCAGGCTTTCTGAACCCCAAATTGGTCACACGATCTAACATGTGGGGGGTGTGCAACAGGATAGATTATTTTAAATCAGAACTGTTCTCAAAACTCTAGGACATGTGGTGGTTCTGGCTACAGGGTACGTTACTTCAAAAAGGAAGAAAAATTCTAATGGGTAATCGAAGCAACATTCTGAAGGAAAAGCAATGGCTGGTAATTTATAAAACTTAGCTGCTGATACTGAACATCCACTGAACAAGAACTCTAGATTCTCCCTGGTGTAAATGTAGACAGCATTTTAAATCCAACGGACTATTACTTTCACATCTGTTGGCATCTAGTCAGTTTCTGTTTAAAGTAGTCCCTGCACAAAATGAGCATGTCTGCCAATATTAATTATCTCCCATAATTCTCCTGAAACCTGTAAAATAAATGCTTTTCCCTGAAGAGCCACTCTCCCTAATGTCATTAGCACCCCATCTCCTCTCCATTTTCCTACCAACCCACCCACCTGGAGGCTGGTTCTGAATAGCAACCATTTTCCTTTCTTTTCAATAAGGCCACTTATTAGATCCACTTTAATGATAGAGAAAGAAAACAGCAAAGCAGAAACATCCTTTCTGAGCCCCCATTAGTAGATAAAAGTTAGATCAACAACCCTGAAAGCTGTCTTTTAAAAAAAAATGATTACATGACATTCAAATAAAAATGAATGGGGTAAGTGGGGAATTCAGTTATCATATAAAATTAAGTTATTTCAAAACCCTGGAAAGACTTTCTGTTTTAACATTCTGTGATGATTCTATTTAAATCTATTGTATTCTCACCTTCTGGAATGACTGAATCCATCTTAAATAGGCATTAACTTTAAAGCTCAAAAATGATGAAAAGTTAAACCAACTGGATGTCATGGATAATCATATTCTCCCACCAAACACTTTCTGCTGAACTCACAAGAATGAGTTCTCAGTACTATGTCTATGGAATAGCTACCAAATGCTGGTAAATCTTTTCCCCTATGGACAGCCTTTTCATCAAATATTCACTAGACCCACATTATGGATCTATGCCATAAAGAGACAATGTTCTTTTCAAACCAGACCTACATGAACAAATCTCAAAACTCCTTCATCTTCTAGCAAAGCAACCGGATGTTTTATTGGTCCACTATTCTAAGAAAATGCGTGTGTGTATATAATAGGAAGGAGGAGGGTTAGAGGAAGAGGAAGACCGATTTGGTCTTTGACAGTTCATTCCTTAGAGTTATATTCTTGTCATCATGGCAAGAATTCTGGACTCACATATCAGCTGTGCAGTGGTACCCAACACTATATCTAGATAGAATGTGAAATATTGTTACAGGCTGTAGGTGCCTAATATATTATTATCTCATGATATTGACTAACGATTTATTCACTTATTCAGCAACTAACTTGGGAGCCATTAGGCTAGGCACTAGAACACAGAAATGAGAGATATAATCCCTAACCTTGAAGAATTAACACTCTTGCTGTTGGACATACAAACCAATGGAGAGAGAAAGCATAAGGTGAGCAGCACAAAACTAAGAAAATAGAATACATTATTTGCACTGGAAGGTAACTTTCTCAGAGTAGTTGGAAATTGTTTTTAAAAATGATTAGGAGTTAGTCAAGCCAATCGTGGGATGTGAATGTGGTAAATAGATGGATGATGAATGAATAAAAAGGATTGCCCAATAGCTTTTTGTTAGTGGGTATCCTATCACTACCATTTACAACAAATGGACTTAGACTATCCCCTGACACGCACACCAAAAAAAAAAAAAAAAAAAAAAAAGAAAAGAAATTAGAACTCAACTATGATCAGGTTAATATTTGAAAACAATCAATTAAAATATATCTTGTTAAAGAATCACTGTTTCTAATTCCAAGAAGAGAAATATTTTTTCATCAGAGGTTCAATGATACTTTATTCTGTTGCTGCTATTGAATCATCTAAACCCAAGCACAGATTTTTCCAGAAAGCAAATAAATTGTGTGGTGTTTGATGATACTTTTTTTTTTTTTTTTTTGGTACTATGCCACAGTCGGAATTCCCTCCTACCGCACTTCCCCAACCAATGGGAACTCTCCAGGAGTCCTGTAGCAGACCTAGGTGGACAGCAGGGGTCTAATATCCATATGAATGCAGATCTTAACATAATCATATCATCTCAATGGCTTGCTGGCATCACCTTTCAACCAAAAATGCCATGCATCATACTACTTGGCTGTGGCTCTTAGCAGTACTAGGAACTGAATCCAGTGGTGCTTTACCCCTAAATTCCATCCCTAGCCCTTCTTTTGAGACAGGGTCTGTCTAGGTTGGTTAGGGCCTCAATAAGTTGCTGAAGCTAGTCTCGAACTTGTCATCCTCCTGTCTCAGCCTTCTGCCTCAGCCTCCTGAATTGCTGGGACTTGGGGTGTATGCCACTATGCCCAGCTGAGTATACTAATTTTTATCATAGAGTATTTTTTTAAAGAGAGAGAGAGAGAGAGAGAGAATTTTTTTGTTAATATTTATTTTTTAGTTTTCGGTGGACACAACATCTTTGTATGTGGTGCTGAGGATTGAACCCGGGCCGCACGCATGCCAGGCAAGCGCGCTACCACTTGAGCCACATCCCCAGCCCCTATCATAGAGTATTTTGTGTTTGAACGGTTTAAGTTTGAACTCCAGCTTCCCCATATAACGGCTATCAGATGAGCACATTCGTTTTCTGAGATTGTTTACTCATCTAGTTTAATACTGTCAAATTCCTTTTGTATTTTTAGAGCTGTTGGAAGAATTTAATAAACAGTATATGTAAAAGTTCTAATATAGTAGCTATCAGTAAGTGCCAATGAATTCTCTTTTCTTTCCCTTTTCTTGGAAGGGGAGCTGTCTGAGCAGGAGAAAAGAGACACCCTCAGCTCACCATCTTGGAAGTATTGCTTATGTTCCCACAACACTTGGATTTGCCTAGTTGGCCTCATGTAAGCTAGCCAACACTGACTCAGTCTGATCATGTTCCTTTTCATCAGCTAGAAGAAAAGTAATATTTAGTTATGGATTTGGATGCCAGTAGAGAGCTTGTACTCACCATTTCATTTACACAATGGAGAGACACCTGCAGTACCACATGTAGAACAGAATTGTTATAAGAAATGTCCCTCATGGCAGCAAAGACACTTACAGTTAATGAGCTAATAAATATTGTCAAGTGACCTTTCTCTTGCCAAGTATTAAATTGTAAAGGGAGTAGGGGGAGGGAAAGATTAGAACTGCATATTTGCTATGGAGTTCAAATTCTGGGCGGCTTCTGGCTAACTTTTATTATAATTGACCATATTTTAAGCTTGTCAGTCCACTAATTCCCCCTATTGCCTGACACTGTATTTCTCTAGGGCAGACACCCCTTTCCTACAGGCTCACATCTGGTTGAAAGTACATGTTCTTTTCCATATCAGTAAAGGCCCTTTGCAATTTTACTTCTGCCAAAACAGAGGATCAGGATTTGTCTTCTCTGCTGCAGAATTAGCCTTTTTTCAGTCTTATTTCCTAGTCTCATTTATCTTCAGAGATTGAGATGAGCTTTTACTTTCAACATTTGCTGAAAATCTCATGATTTTAGAATTTCCAATCCTGATAGTTCATTCCCAATACCTGGTCTGTTTTAATTCTTTTTTTTTTTTCTTTTTAAATCAGACTGCCATCACAATTCACGCTGCCTCCACTTGGAATTACAGCCAGTGTGAGGGTTTAAAAAAGATGTCCAACAATGCTTTGATACACCTTCCTTCAAAAAAAAATGGCTCTTATTTCTCTCAAGTGGCATGTGGACTGAACTCAGTGACTTCTAATGAATAGAATATGGTGGAACAATGGTATTAGAGTTCCAAGACGGATCATAAAGGGCATTTGTGACCTCCTTTTGTTCTCTCTTGGATTACATACTGAGGGGGAAATTAGCATCCTGAGAGTTCTCAAGTAACCTTATAGAGAGACCCCCCGTGGAGAGAAAAGTAGGCTTTCCACCAACAGCCGTGTGAGGCAGCCATCTTAGAAGTGACTCCTCCAGCCACAGTCAAGCCATCAGATTACTGCAATACTGGCTGACATCTCTCTTTGCCACCTCCTGAGAGACCTTGATCCAAAACTACCTTAATAGGTTCCTGAATTTCTGACACACAGAAAGCCTGCAATAATAATAATTGCTTAAGCTACTAAGCTTTGGGATAATTTGTTATGTAGCAAAAAATAACGGATACAGGTAGATCGTCAGATGTGTTCCTATAGTCTTCAGGAGGCACAAGTTTCCATTGACCTTCAGATATCATTTTGATTCCTTCCTTCCTTAATTATGGCTTACAGAATCATTTTGCTTTGAACCCTTTCATTTTTCACAATAAAATGGCAAATTTCTCTTTACCCTTCCTGAAGGTCTTTCCATGTCTATGTCTAAGAAATAACTGAAAAAGAATTTTATTTGGGTATTCCAGCCTTCCAATAGGTATTTAGAAAGAGATGTAGCCCCAGTACAGAATATTTTCCCAGAGGGTTGCCCTGTGTTCCTTTGCTTGACTTCACTTTAATTCTCTTCTCTGGGGACCTCCCCAGCGCCTCCCTCTCAACTGTCAGGCAAGGTCCAGGGTTAGGGGACTTCACCGAAACTCAGAGAAAATGAACTGTCCAGAATGAAGAAATAGAAATTAGTGAGAGCTTGACTTCCAAGTAAGAGAGGGATGGAAGCATAGTTTGAGGCACAAATCAAAATCTTAGCTGATGGGGAAATAAACAGATCAGAAAGAGGTTTAAGAGGAATTTGGTATCTTTAGAGGCATGAGGACATTCTAAGTTTCTAATTACCTCTTTCTTAAAAAGATATTTTTCTCTGGTGAATCAGAGGCTCTTGACTATCTTCCTAAGGTTCTGAATCTTCGCCATCTCCCACACTGATAGATCTCTAAATGTCAGGGTGTCCCAGGATTCTGCATACTGTGTGGGAAATTGATCCACTTACTCTTCTGTGTGCTCATTTGGGTGATGTTGCCTTGACCAGTGGCTTGAAATGAATCCATATGGCCATGACCTCAGCTGTGCCTCTCTGAACTATCCTCTAGACTTCATATCTCTGTATCCAGAAATACCTTCATATCCATTGGTCATCTAAAAAGCACCTCAGTTATATGATGGGCCCCAAACATTTTAAGTCCCATGATACAACAAAGTGATTTGTGGGGTTGTGTGTGTGTGTGTGTCTGTGTGTGTGTCTGTGTGTGTGTGCATGTGTGTTTTATTTGCTTTTTGGCTTTGCCAAGTGCCTGAGCTCCAAATCTTGAAGGTATCCTTGATTCTTCTCTTGTCCTCAACACTTGTATAGAGCCCATTAGCAACTCCTATTAAATCTACTTCCAAAGTTTACCCTCTTCTCTTACTTGGCCTGCTCATTACAGTCATCTAATGCATCTTCCTTTCTCACATTTTATAATCTGTTTACTACTCCACAGCTAACCGTAAGAATAAAAATTCAGATGACATCTCCCAATCATTTTTTATAATCTGAGAACAAAATACAAACTTCTTATTCTGGATTTTGCCCTCTATGATCTGACTTCTAAAGTGCACATCCCATCTCTCTCCTTCCAAGCACACTGACCTTCTTTCTGTTCCTCAGACACATAAGTCACCCTCTTGCCTAGGGACCTTTGCAACCTGTGCTTGAATTCTCTACTGCCTTATATTTGGATGATCTGGATTCTTCTTGACATTCAATTTTCAACTCCACTATGACTTCCTCAGAGAGGTTATTCCCAAACAACTCTCTAAGATGGCCAGTCTCTTACCATATCACTTAACTTTAGTTCTTCACCTAGTTCTATCTTCCTGATTTCTTGTTTACTTTCTCTTTTACTTCCCTATCACCTAAAACAGTTCCTGTCACAAAGTAAGGATGTGGCTAATACTTATTTTAAAAAATAATAAATGATGGCTTATGTTCCTAAAATAAGGCTCAATAATAATTTGTTGGTGAAATTCTGACAGCGTTAAATTTGGAAACTGAGCAAGAGTTTCTGTATGAATATGAGATGTTTGTGTTTTGAGAGCAAGATAGTGTCTCCTTTCTTGAAGGGCTTGGTGATAGAGCTGATACAAGAGGCTGCCATATGGTACATTGGTATGCACCTGCCACAAGAACATGGTCTATAGCACTCACTGGAATAAACAGGAAAAATGTGGGAAGTGACTGGCTGCAGAGGACTTGACATTTTGCCTCACATTCTGTAGGGGGTGTGCAAAACTGTTGAAAAAGTATATGCACATATTAATTGGCATGTCATACACCTCTCTCGAGGAACACTAATTTGAGAAGAAGGGAAAAATCCTCCAAAACTTTTTGTAGCTGAATTCCAAGTAGTTTTGCCTTTTTGTGTATAGTAGGTCAAATTATCATTGTGTGTATATATTCAAAATCTATGTGTGTGACATATACATACTAATACCTGGAGGTTAAATTAATAAACACAGTAGAAAAGATAAGTAAGCATATCTTATTTATGGTTCTGTCTACATTTCTAATGTCTAGACAACTTATTTGATTTTAATGGATATGTCCTTATGAGGTACACCATTTTGTCAGCACATGACAAAATTGATTCAGCCTAATGTCCTGGTTTAAAGTATAGCATGTAAAGTAAAAAGGAATGGTAGAAATATTTTAGGTCTCTTCAGGGATCCAGAGAGGTTCCATCACTTTCCCAAAATTCCATAAGTCCATAGCTGAGACAAAGTAGAACACATATTACAGAATTATAAAAACACTTTAATTTACTCATTAGCATATTAAATGCCCAAGTAAGCAATTTTGAAGAAACATATTAATGAAGGGATCTATCTCTAACACATGTGTTAATCAATTTGTTCTGTGACCTAGAATTTATTAATACCCACATATATACACTTTTCAGATATCTGTATTTTGCCTTTTTGCACTGACTTTGATTTTTAATTTGATAGCCATTAAGTTG
Organism: Urocitellus parryii; assembly: GCF_045843805.1. Classification (NCBI taxonomy): domain Eukaryota; kingdom Metazoa; phylum Chordata; class Mammalia; order Rodentia; family Sciuridae; genus Urocitellus; species Urocitellus parryii. The sequence continues at coordinate 4,851,082 of NC_135544.1, forward strand.
TAATGGTAATTGAGCCATTTTTTCCTTCTATGACTTAAATTTTCCATCAGAGAAAGAGATAATGCGTTTCTAACACATTTTGCACACATAAGAGCCACATGCAGTGATATCTTCATGTAAAATGTTTCCAGGGACCAGTCAAAAGTTACAAATGGAAAAATACTTAAGTGGCATATTTCTCCCACCCACCTTGCTTGTAAGCCCAGTTCTCTAAGGAACACTGACATTATTAACAAAAGCCATGAACTATCAAGAGGATATGAAAATGCTGCACTGCTTATGCAGAGAGGCCTCTTTACAGATGGCTGGATAGATCAAAGGACAAATACAAAGTCATCTTTGAATACTACTAGCTCATCCGAGAATTTTAATTTGCCTATTTTAATTTTAAAAGTTATAAATGTTGGAGGAGAGGAAAAAAGAAGGGAAAAGTTTAAAAAGATTAAATAGGCTTCTATATGCAACAAGGCAATTTTAAGAGCGATAAGAGTGGAAAACAAAGGAAAGAGGTACAGCTTCTAGAACCAAACATTAGTATTGCCTACTATTGGTGTCAATGCCAAAACTACTATATAGAAGAAACTTAGGTGCAAAACTCCTATTGGAAAAAGTGGTTCAGAGCTGCTTTGAAGCTACATTTAAGCACATTACTTTTACCTTAGACTATATATTTATTTAGGCAGCTTTATAATACTGATAAAGACCAGAGGGACTAACGCACCCTCCCACACATAACTCACCCTTTACATCTGCCACTGCTGTTTGGATATTCACATACCCTCTTTGTATACTTTTTATGATGGAAATAATAGTTGGTGCATGAACAAATGAGATGGTAGAAAACTCCTATCTTACTAGAGCTGAAACAGACTTCAGAAATCATCTACTATGTGGTCTGAAGTTCATATAAGGAGCTGAACAAAACCTTGACAATCACTGAATCTGAGTGATATAAACATAGGGGCATCATAGTATTTTCCTACTTTATGTGTATTTGAAAATGTTATAATGAAAAGAGAGAGGGGAAGAAAAAGTAGAATGAGATTAAAGATGAAAGATAGGTCTCAAGTCCTAAGGAAAAGAAGTACTGATAGTTTCCCTCGAAACTAAGCATTGAGTAGCCATAGCAAAGGACTTTGCACGTTGTACTCTGCACTTACATGTTTAAGTAAACCAGATCCACATTCTGACCCTACCTTTAACATGGGGTCTTTCTCTTTTGCTCAAATTATCTCACAAACTGCCTCAGCTCTTGGAAGCAAGTAGCCCCTCTTGAGAAGTTCAGCAACCATGAGAACCTGGGTCTAGCTAAAGGCAGAAATCCAGATGTGAAGTCAGAATATCCCATGTGCTCAGGCCTCTGTCCATTTCTGTGCCACCAGAAAGACCAAAGCAGCACATCTGTCACACAGCTGCACCAGAGACAATCATGGGCAGTCAAATTGTATGGATCCTATTTGCAATCATTGTGTAGATGCCTTAAAAATCCCTCATTACCCAGCAGGACCAGAAATTCACGTAAGATTCTCATAGCATCCAAAAAAGCAGGTTGTTAATTTGGCTAAGTTAAGAAAGAGGCAAATTAAAGGAATTTGACTTGATAAGTAGGTGGAGTTGACTCTACACGAAAAACTGAAATAAGTAGATAGAACCAATCATATTCCAATCAAAGCAGTTTATCTCTCTGATGCACACACAGACTGAAAGGCAGCTGGAAGTGTTAAGGTCCCTCAGAAGTAATTTTTATAAGGTCCAATCAATTCACCAGAAAATTACAGAAAACAGGTTACCAAGTACTGTTTTACTTGATAGAAATAAGATGCAAATGGTCTCAAGAGAGAAAGGTGAAATTAAGAGAGAAACCTGACAATGATAATACACTGCACACACGTATCACTTGGTAGTTATACAAGGAAATACCACATGAAGACAGCAAGGAAAGGCTCAAAAAGGGACATGTCATTTGGACTGAGGTTTGATGGAGGAATAGAAGCACACCTAGCCATGGCATAGAAAAGAGAATGGGTCAGGGAGAAGGAGCAGTGTGGACAGAGTCCTGGACCACATGCCGTGAAATTGCACACATTAACACGAGGGGAGGTGTCAGTGTTTGGGCAAATACTCTGATGTGCCTTTGATGAGTTCCCAGGCAGGGTGGTCGCTAGGGAAGAAGCAATCCGATGTGGTCTCTACCTACAAGGGCTCACTGGGAAGCCTGCTGACTGCTGCCAGCGAGGACCCCACCTGTGCTCACCTGGGGGTTGGGAAGCTGATAGAGGTCTACTCCTACCCTGGTTAAGAGTAACACATACAGAAGGAATACTCAAGACTCCCAAGGCAGGGATTTAGGACTAAGAGGAACAGAAAAAGAGGGTAAGCCTTAGGCATAATTTATGAGCCAGCAAATTATGGCTCTGAGGGCCTTTCCTCATCACCTTCAGTGGATTCTCCTAGATCCCTCCTTTCTTCTCATTTGCTTCTTAATGGCCTTTCCCACAGACACCGAGGCTTTGGTCCCCAGTACCCCACAGTCAGCTTTACCCTAGATTACCTTTACTCCAAAACTGTGTCCTTTTCATATATATATATATATATATATATATATATATATATATATATATATATATATAATCTCCATACTTTAATTACAGGACCTTTGTCTTGATATTAATAGTAAATTAAAGTAGTTCTTAAAACGATGTGAATGACTATCTCAGATCTCCCTGAGAACTGATCTTTTTCGATTTCCTTTTTTACTGACACTGTCTTACTCAAATTATACATGGCATTTCCAGCAGTCTGGAAGGAACAGGTCAGGAGAGGAATTTGTTTCAATCGCCTACCACCACCAGGTGGAAGGATGGCCCTGGGAACAGAAAGCATGACCCTTCTTAGGGTCAATCCCTCTGCTCCCTGAGAGAGGAGACAGCTTCCACTGTGGAGTGTGCTCCACAGTCAATGGTCAGGCCAGGCGTCCTGGGCCAATGCTTCTCCCCATGAAGGGCTAGCAGGGCCTCTATAAGGAGAGTCATGGGACATGCTGGTCCCAGAAGCAAAGTAAACATGGCTTCAGGACCCAGATCAGCCTTGACGATTTCCAGCCCTGATACACAACTCTCTCATCCAGGGACTCACGGAAGCTCAGCTCCCACAGTCAGAGACCTCCTTCACCCCCCATACGTCTTATTAAATCCCGTTGTTGCCTCCTCAGGTGACCAGACATTCCATCGATGTTCAGGGGAATTTGCTCCAGATTCTAGCATCTCCTCTCATTCCCTCTCACTAAGCTCAGCTCCTGCCTTGCTCTTTGATTCTTGTAGCTAGCTATTAATCTGGACTTCCCAGGAGGCCATAGGACCCGATCAGTGGTGTGCTGAATCCCATATCTTCTTCTTGGACACAGCCCTGACCAGGCCATCTCTGGCTCAAATCCCACCCCAGCTAGGCCTCCCCTGAGTAAAGAATTTATCTTTTGGTTGCTGAAGCACCAGACCCTCTTCCAAGCCTTGGATGAAATATCCACTGATGAGTCTAGCCTACATAGCTGCTCCTACAGCTAGGTGTGGCATAACCCTGACAGTCTCACCACCAGAAGGGCCTCCAAAGGGGCCTGGGACCAAAATCTTGCCAAATTGTAAGAATGGAGAGTCTGGAATGTCTTTACCTCTTTGTTTCTCTGGATTCAGGAAAACAGTAAAAAGAAATCTCCAGGGGTGTCAGGAATCTTATCAGCCAAAGAGAACTCAAGGAAACTTCAGCTGTTCTGCAGGCTGGTTTGTTTATTTTCTGTGCGGTCACCCTGATAGCCCCCACTGGGCTTACTTCCCTTCCTTGTAAACAACTGGCTCTAATTAAACTTTTTTTTTTCTTTTGGATAAAAGTATATAACCTTGGAGAGTCCATAAAAAATAGCTTCACTCTTAAGACTTCAAAAAGTGCGTGTTCCCTTTGTCAGAACCTCGACAAGGTTAATTTATGTCGTTGCTATCTTGCTCTGAAGGACTCTGGTTAGTTCACATCTGTTCTCTGTCTAATCTTTGTAGGAACATTGTGGTGGTCTTGGCAGCTCAATGCATCCAGTGGTCTCTTAACCGTTTCCTGCCTGAATCGTCTAGGCTTCCAGACTTGATTTTCTCTCCCCTTTGCTTTCAATTTTCTCTTAGACTTTGTCCTCGCTTTTTCACATACTTGGATTCCAGCATAGAGGAGCTGTCCTGCTCCTCAGACTAAGTGACTTCAAGGAGAGACTGAGGAGCATTATAGGAAGATGAAGCAATTTTTCTGCCATTCTGCAAAATGGAGGAAAAAAGATATGAGTGGAAATTATGCAGAAAAAAAATACATATGGTAGAGAATGTTTGTCCATCTGTGGTTGTAAGTAAAATTTTGAAAAATTAAAAAGAATAAAAATACCAGAGTGTATTATATTAAGAGCACTCTTTTGTAAAACATTTGCATTCATTGTGTGTACGTTTGTATGTGCACATATGTGGAGGTCTTTGAAGGTCATAATTCATAATGTATTTCTTCCCATGAATAGCAGTCAAAAACATTTTAAAACTACTGGTAGAGTGCAGAACTGTCTCTGCTCTATGGAATTACCATTTTACAGCAATGTGACTGTGAGCAAGTCTAACATCTTTTTTGAGTCTGTCTTCTCACCTGCAAATTGGGAATAACATTTGGCCTACTTACCTCACAAAGTTGTTTAGAGGACCCTAATAAGCCAATCTGGGTGTAAGCCTTATACCAAAGCTCTATACCAATCAAAATCTATTCCACAGACCAGAAAGGACTCCACAGATGGTCCTCCAGAATGACACTGGCTGTCCAAATGGAGGAAGCCTCAAGCCCAGTTTTGGTTTCGGGCCCTCACACATTATTTCACTTATTCAATAATATTGATTAGATGCCTTCTATGAAACAGGAACTATTTCGGTGTCTGCGGATAAAGTCCTTTCTTTTATGTTGTCTACATTCTAGGGGAGGGAGACAAATTAAAAAAAGAAAAAGAGAGTACATGATATGACACTAAACTCTTCAGAGAGTACTATGAATATACTAACGCATCTGTTAGTAATTTTATCTAAGGTTCTATGCAAGTTTTTTTCATGAAGGGTTAGTAAATAAAAGTGTTAGAAAGTCACTCTATGACTGTCCTACTTTGGAGAAATGTGCTATGCAAGGTACCCAAAGACCCTCTTTGCAAAGGATACCTCCTTATAATGCTCTCCCTTTAGAGTTTTATGGGACTATCAATCTTGGTCATTGCTCAGTTATGTCAGCATCCGTTTTAATAAAAATTGACTGTACATTAACATGAAGGGCTTCTTGTCTAGAAAGGAAGTAAACATATGGAATTTATTACCTGAACTAGTTGTAAAGGCCAAAATATAAACAAGTTCAAGGCAGATTTAGATAAATAGTACCTGGGTAATAAATGTATAGTTGCATTAAAGATTTTTGAAAGCAATTCTACAAATTAAACTAAGGGGTCCTAAGAGGATGTGTATGCTCGCTGCTTCTGTGTGTTAAGCCACCTGCTTGCTCAACATCATCAACAATATATAACTGCTGCAGGCTGTGCTCAAATGGATACTGCCAATATTCGCTTATGACTAAAACTTCAAGCTTTGCTGAGTATTTTAAGCATTAAACTTCAAATCAGCAAACCAGAGAAGTGGATTGTAGGGGCACAAGAACAGCCAGTGTGCAAGAGCTGGGGAATCCTAGCATCTAGCTTTAACTACTCGGTTAACATTTCTAACACTCACTTTCCTCTTTGTAAAATCAGTTTGTCTCAATAAACTTTGAGGCTCCAGTCAGCACAGGAAGAACAGAAATGGAAAAAACCCTGATATGAAATTTTGTCATGAGATCCTACCCTTATTTGGGGAGAACCCAGGAGGCTGTTGCCACAGTGCTTTATTAGGGAACAATGTGCTTTGGAATAACCTTGAACTTAGATCTGCACTTCAGTCTCATATACACAAAGAGTTGAATTTGTCAGCACATTGAAAATGATACTGCTTCTCCAGGGCAATGTACATTGACCAAAATAATAAGGATTTATGTATAAAAAAGAAATATAAATTTTTACTAAAAATGCAAAGGGAAAAAATGGCTGACCTTGTTCTAGACAATGTAGTGACCAGCTCTCTGTGTGATGCCTGATTATGTAAATTAAATGTCACAGGTTTGTCTACTGTTTGCCATGCTTTTGCACCACAATGGCAGAGTTCTATAGTTGCAATAGTAGCTTAAAATGCCTAAAATATTGAGGCACAATCATACCCTTATCAAAGGAGAATACCACAGGATGACAAAGCCAAATTTGGCGTCACACAGCTGCATACCAAGAAAGGTCAAAGACTGCCAGCTAATTACCAGAAGCTAGGAATTGCCGTGAAGGGTTCCCCGACAGGCTCAGCAAGATGACTTTGCTGTTGTTAATTTTTTTAGCTTCATTTAATAACTGACAAGTAAAAATAGTATAGATCTTTGGTGTTTAAAATGGTGTTCTAATAAACATAGGTCGTAAAATTAAATCAAGCTAATTAGACCTATACATCAACTCACATGCTTTTCTTTATTGTGTGCACTGAGAACATTTAAAATCTACCCTGCGTCAATATCAAATACATGATACATTATGAACTATGGTATGGACAAAAGATCTCTAGAACATAATCCATCTACCCCTCAGCCCATGACAACCATTCTCCCCTGAACTTCTATGAGCTCAACTTCCACATATGTGTAAGATCACGAGACATTTGTCTGTGTCTGGCTTATTTCATTTGGAATAATGTCCTTCAGGTTCATCAGTGTGGTTAAAAAAAAAAGAGTATTTCCTTTTTTAAAGCTGAAGCATACTCAAGAGTAGATGTATACATGTTTTCTTTATCCTTTCTTCCGTCAATGGATGTAGCCTAATTTAATCCCCTGACTTTTGTGAATAATGCCGCAACAAACATGGAAGTGCTAATATCTCAGCATACTGATTTCATTTCCTTTAGATATATAACCGGAAGTGGGATTGCTGTATCATACTGTAGTTCCATTTTTAGTTTATAGAACCTCCATATCATTCTCCATAATAGCTGTACTAATTTGTTCCTACTCACGGTGTATAAGTCTTCTCTTTTTTTTTCATGTCCTCACAAATCTTATCTTGCCTTGATATTCTAACAGGTGAGAAGTAATATCTCATGTTTTTGGTTTGTATTTCTCTGATGATTAATGATGCTGAGCATTTTTCCATGATAACCATTTGTATGTCTTTTTTTTAATGAATATTTGTTCAGGCTCTTTACCCATCTTTTGATTAGGTATTTGTTTTCTTGCTGTTGAACTGTTTGAATTTATTATACATTTTAGATATTGACTCCTTACCAGATTGTGGTTTGCAAGTATTTTCTCACATTTTGTAGCTGTTACTTCATATTGTTGATTATTTCTTCCATTGCACAAAAACTTGAAGCACCTCATCTGTCTTTCTTTGCTTCTGTTGCCAGTGTTTTGTGGCTGTGCCCCAAAATATTATTGCCCAGAACAATATCAAAAAGCATTTCACCAATATTTACCAATGTTTTTCCTAATAGTTTTACAGTCTCAGATCTTATATTTAAGCCCTTAATCCATTTTTAATTTATTTTTGCATGTACTGTCAAGTAAAATTCCAATTTTATGTAAACATCAAGTTTTCCAGCACCATGTATTAAAAGGATTATATTTTTCCATTGTGTGTTTGTGGCAACTTAATTAAAGATCACTTGAATATGAATGCATGAATTTATCTCTGGGATCTCCATTCTATCTATTTTTATGCCAGCACCATGCTGTTTTGATTACTGTAGCTTTGTATTATGTTTTGAGATCAGGTAGTGTGATGCCTCCATTTTTAATATATCATCCCACTCTCTCCTCAACCTGTAAAGTTTTGCTAAGAAATCCACTAATAGCCATATGGAAGCTCCCTTCTAAATGAGAAGCTTCTTTTATCTTGCTGCTTTCATGATTCTGTCATTGGTTGTGGAGATTTTGATTATGTGTCTTAGTATAGTTATCTTCTGGTTGAATCTAATTGGGGACTTTTTAAATTCTACCTGAATGTTTATGTATTTTCCCAGATTTGAGGAGCTTTTAGCAAATATTTTATTATTTAATTAAGTTTCTGGCACTTACTCCATTCTACCTTAATTCTATAATGTAAAAATCTATAATGTATAATGCTCATATCATGGTGTCCCAAACATCCCATGGACTTTCATTTTTTTCTCCTCCAACTGGATATTTTTAGATAATCTTTGATTTCATAGTTGCTTTGTTTTGCTTGATTAATTATGTACTTTCTCTATTGCATTCTTTATTTTATACATTGCATTCTTCACCTCCACAACTTCTGTTTGGTTTGTTTTAATTGTTTCAATCTGTTACATTTTTATTTGCATTTTTACTAGTGCATTACAGTTGTTCATAATACTTGGGTTCTTTTTAGATAATCATAGGCATATGGAATTTAATTTGCTCCATTTCAATTCCCAGTAGTTCCTCCTTCCCTTCTACACCCCTCCCCTTGTTTCCCTTTCTTTTATTCTATTGGTCTTACTTCTATTTGTTTTGTTTTTAAATTTCTGCTTCATAGGTACAAAGATGGAATTCACTGTGATACATTCATGTACTTAGTGACATAGTTTGGTCAATTTCAGACTTCTTGTTTTGTTCATGTGTTGTTTTCCTGATTTAATTTAAATTTTACCATTGGATGGACTATTCTTAAAACATTTTGGTTTTGGTCAGGCAATTCACCAGAACCTCATTTTGGAGGATTGCTAGCAAATTATCCATTCTTGAGTACTATATTTCCTTGGTTTGCACATTTCTTGTTGCCTAATTTTGATATCTGTGTACTTAATGGAGTAGTGACCTCTTCCAGACTTTATGAAGACAGGTTTAGGTGTGGAAAGTCCTTAACCTATGGCTGCAAACTAGGGCACTGGTATGAAGTGTGAAAGGTGGAATTTCTGGTTCCAGTAAGGATGCAGCACCCCTTGCAGGTCTATCAGCATTGGCAAAGATTTCACTGGTCCTCAGCATACAAAATTATGGGCATCTGTAGAGGAAGCCTAAACTTCTGGGATCTTCCTGATTTTATAGTTTTCCACTGTGGACATCAAGGCCAATGAGATTCCTCTCAATCCAGGTCTAGTTTGTGGATGTGTGGTGGTGACATTGGTATCTGATGTGTGGCTGGAAACTATATCACCATCAAATGTGAGGGACGAGGGCTCCAGGGTCTGGGCCGCAATGACATCGTTGCTTCAGCAGTAATGTATGTGAGATGTGAGTGCTGATGAAGCAGCCAGAGAGCTGGAGTACGGATCACAGGTGCACACAGAGTATAGTTTCTTCAGGTCTATAGCATGGGCTACACTATGCTGCCAAAGCCAGTTTCTAGAATGCAGATGTCCCCAGATAAACTAAAGCCCCATGGCCCCGAGGTATGACCTAGACCATAATAGCCAGGTCTGTGTCTGAGGCACCAGGGTACAGAATGCAGCAACACAAGATTGTACAGCTCCTCCAGCTTCTCAGGAGTGAGCTGACTCATTGCCATGGTAGCTCAGATATAAGAGGCACAGACACATAGGGACAGAAGCAAAAATGGGGTCTGCAGTACACAGAGTAACGAAGGCTTCAAGACCCAGAGCAGGCTTGCACACAGCAGTCAGTGGTGGATCCAGTGTTTGAAGTGTGGTACATACAGCACGGATGTAGGTCCAAGGTGGGACACATTTCATGGCACATGCAGAGCAGCTATGGAGCTGGGGCTTGAAGTAGTAGCACATGCTCAGTGACTGCAGCAGCCAGATTTTTTAAGTGGTGGTTGGTGGTCCCAGTCCCAGAGCGGCAAATCAACAGTTCCTTCTTATGGGATTGGAAACTGCAGCAGTTTCTCTCACAGGGGTGGGGTGGGGTTAGTGGCAGGCATGGCTTTGGTAACCTCACCCACACAAGATGCTGGTACCTTTTCTCCACAGAAGAGGCCACTGGAGACCAGGGAGGCACACTGTGGAGCTGATTCTGATAGTCTCTCCCTTCTTTGTTCTTAGACATTTCCACACATCTCAGAATTTCTTTAGCCATCTTTCCTGTGAGAATATTTTGGTTTTTGCTTTTCCATTTTGCTTTTTTGAGTTTCTTTGTTGTATCCTTGATCCCTCAACAGGCCATATTTATTCATGGATAGCTACCTATTTGTTTTTTGGTGGAGGAATAAAAACTGGCTTCACCAGCATAGTGTAGCCCATGCTATAGACCTGAAGAAACTATACCTCTGTGTGCACCTGTGCTCCATACTCCAGCTTTCTGTTTTGCCATCTTATTGATGTCACGCCCTCCTGGCTGTCATGTTGATTTTATACCTCTGGTCTCCATAAATTTCTGTTGTCTGAAACCAAACAGTTTGTGGTGCTTTGTGATAGTAGCCGTAGCAAACTCCAACATAAATATAGTGAATCAAATCCTATACTTGAGTGCAAGACTTTGTGCACCCCGAATCTATTTCAGGGCACTGGTTTTATAGCCAAATCCTCTAAGGGAGATCCATTTCACTTTTTCCAATTTTTAGGAGCTCCTCTTTGACCCCACTTACTCCCCACACCTGGGAGGGCAGGCATGTTTCTAAAAGAATTGTTGATTTCCTGTTCACCAAAATAAGTTTTTATAGAAAAAAATTGCACAAAATACTTTTTTGTACAAGAGCTCATTCATTTAAAAATGCTTGGAAGTAGCTTTCCTTAGACATTTCCAACACAAGCAGAGTTCTTTATTCCATGGGTGTGTAGTGGGTTAAGAAATTGAATCCCTTGCTCCCAAGGGCCCTACTGTTTTGTGACTGAGATTTACTCAACTACCCACTAAGCTTAGCATCTGGAACCCACTTATACTCCTCCCATGTAGATCAACATCCTTTAAGAAACATAGCAACTCGCTCAGGTTTTGGCTCAGTCACTGGTAAATAACAGTGATGATGATGACGACAGGAGTCTTTGACTTTTAAAGCCATAAACTTAGCTCAAGAATTTTGATTCATAGCTGGATACAAAATACTGTGTGAATGTTGATTAGCAGGTGGTCCCATCAGGTGGATGAATTGCTTACACTTTCTCCATAGTTCTTCACAGTTCATTTTCCCTTCAGAATTTTTAGGCAAGAGTTTGGAGCTGTTGCATGTTTGGGTTTTAGATTCTGGAAGGAATGCAATGGGATTTTTTTGGCACTCTCTATCGGGGGGTGATTTATATGCTGCTCCATTGGATAATTTGTTTTACGCATGTGTGACAGGACTGGTGCTGGACTTCTGCTTTGGAGACCTCTGCTTCAGATTTGCATGTGCTGGCCCTTCTGGACCTTGCCACTTTACATTTGGAGGGAAAAAGTACTTCCCCAAGAGACAGCTACATTATATTCTGAGGGGAAACAAGAAAAGAATTCTTTCTCTGCTTTTTTTTTTTCCAGTTGGGAAGAATCATAAAGAAGCAAAGAGTAAGAACATGAATTTTTAAGATCGGCCAAGAAAATATTCAGCTAAAATAAGTTAAAATATGTTGGAAATTTCTTTTAGGAACATCATGTATGGAGACAAGATAATTAAAACAAGAATCACTGAGGCCTCCAATGAGCAGCAAATTCTGCTAAGGATTCTGGTTAGTTTGTTTCTTTGACAACAGTACCTGACTAGTGGCTTGTCCAGTTTTGAGCATGAACATGGCCCCTGTTGAAGAGAAAGAAGGAATGCAATCAGATCTCCAAATTACCCTCAAAGTGGTGGCACTGAAGTATCAGCCCTCTTGGCATAACTGGGCCAAGAGCCATCTTCTTGGGCAGTACTAAACTAGTTACATGCACAAAGAGTGCTATCAGTTGTATCGTCTTGGGATCAGATAGTTTGCTGTTCTAGACAGGCTGAGTCTATTCAATATACCATCATTGTCATAGAATAAGGTGACAGTCTCCATGTTTGGCAGTTCATTGGGAACCCTGCACAGGGAAGGATTAAGCCCACACTGTAAAAATAAGAATACCCATGCTAACAGAGATCACATCTGGAAGAATCGATTTTCAAAAGAAACCCTGGGTTCACATGGAAGTACCGAATCTGACTCATTTATGTATTTCTTAATTTAGGGTCATAAGATATTTTGTAGTGGTCAACCATACGGTGTGGTGTCATGAGAAAGTCAGATAGATCCAGGTCCATCTCTATAAAGACAATACTAAAACTGGTTGTTCTTTGAAAGGGCATTGTATGAACGTAGCATGAGGATCCATGTAGCAGACACATTAAATAAAGAGTTTATCCAAAGAGGTTAATGAAGAAACACGCTTAAGGGAACCATCAATGGAGTTGAAGTGGTTGGGGACCAGTAACAGCAGGAACCTGACACTACTCCTGAGAAAGGACTCAGGGAGGGGTAAAGTGGCAGAGGAGAGGCACCTGGCCAATCTTTTTGCCACAGATTATCAAGCTCCTGCCAGAACTGATGTGAGGCAGAAGGCAATAGATCCCCTTTCCCCTCTCAGCCTGTGGTCTCTTTGATGTGTCCTCCTTTAACCCAGACTTATGGGGAGCACTGGGCAAAGGTTTCCTGGTACTTCTGTCTATACAAAGATCCTCCTTAGGCAAGGAGAGTGGAGAATGGATTGGGGATTTCAGGAGAGTCATACAAAATAATTTTTCATGAAGTCACCTAAAAATTTAAAACTCTCCTTTGTATAATGTGGTAACCATAGGTGACGTCTAGGTGAGTCACGTATATTCTGCATGGGGTCACTTGTCTAATGTGCTGTCTGCACATACATGCTCACCCTATTGCCTGTGTTAATGTACGTAGATAGGTATTCCTTGATGAGGTAGGGGATAATAGGGAAAAAATATTCTTCCCAGAAATATATAAAAATTGAAATAAACCTTCATATGAAAATATGATTTCTGTAAAGAAATGTAATGATTTACAAAAAGAACAAAATGTCCCTCCAGAGATAAATAACCAAGAAAACAGAAGGCACCTGGGCGGTTCACAAATGCTGAACATAAGGGTTTCCTGAAGGTTCCTGGAGGAGAGCTGACTTTGTATCATACTTCCTAACAGACTCTCTGGATCTGGCCTCAGATCCAGCCATGTGTGACAGAAAATGGCTGAGAGGGACTTTGTATCAGAAGGAGTTGTAATCTTAACAGCTTATATGGGTGCCACTGTTGAATGGGGAGTGACCTAGACCAGCAAGGATGTCCCAAAGGCAATGAACAAACACCCAAACTGGCATAACCCATGCTCAACAAGGGCACCTGCAGAAACAATGAACAGCAACTGGGAACTAATAAGAATCTGTCTCTCTCCTCCACACATGTGCCACAGACTGAAGAAATGGTCTATTGTCTCAGCTTTAAGGAGCCTACCACTCAGGTATGACTTAGAGAAGAATAAAAAGAATAAATAAATAAATAAATAAATAAATAAATAAATAAATAAATAAAATGGGCACCATGTGCTAAAGAATTTTAGGGCCAGAAAGATTGTTGGGGATAGTCACAGAAGCCTCATCGAGGCTGGGACTGGAACTGAGCCCAAAAGGACGAAGACTGTTTCATGAGGCAGAGGAGAATGTGAGAAAAACCCACATACCCAGCAAAGCCTCCGGGGGTGGGAATGTTGAAGGCAGGCTGGGAAGACGGTGAGTGACTCACTTAGCAGGAGAAGAGTGCAAGGAACATGTTTGAGCTGAGAGAGGTGATGAAAGCAGTGTTTAAAGAAAATCACTGCAGTTGTGGAGTGCCAGATGGATCACGCAGGAACAACTGGAGGTAAGGAGACAGTCAGGAAACTATGCTAGCTAAGAAATAGTGGAGGCATGAAGCAATAAGGATTTAGACTAGAGTTATGAGAGTGGGATAGGAAGGACAGCTGACTGAAGAGACATCGTTAAGAAACGATGAAGAGGCCTTGTTCATTAATTGAAAATAGCTGAAAAGAGAAAAAGCCAAGGATAAGTGAGGTTTGCAACCTTACGGACTTGAAAATTATGATGCTATAAAGAGACATGGCAAATTAGTAGGGTTCAAATTTAGTGAAATGTGTTAAATGTGTGGCTTCAGTAAACAGTCTGGACTATTCAATACAATTCATTATTCTACAACTGATCCTTCACCTGACTTCAAGAACTCATTAAATATACAAATAACTCAAAATCTTAACACCGAAAAAAAAACCAGAAAACAAACAAACAAACAAAATAACATAGTAATAAATGGGCAAAGGAACTGAACAAGCACTTCACAGAAGAAATGCAATCAATCAACAAACAGAAAAAAGGTTCAATATCTCTAGGAATCAGAGAGATGCAAATACAAACCAAGATTTCATTTCACTCCAGTCAGAATGGCAATTATGAAGAATATCAGCAACAATAAATTTTGATAAGGATATGGAGGGGAAAGTTACACTCATACATTGCTGGTCGGAATCCAAATTGGTACAACCATTCTGGAAAGTGCACACGCGCGCGTGTGCACACACACACAGACACACACACACACATACATGTACCACATTGGAATATTACTCATCCATAAAAAAGAAGAAAATTTTGGCATTTGCCAGTAAGTGGATGGACCTGGAGACAATCATGCTAAGTGAAATAAGCCAATCCAATAGCTAAATGTTCTCTCTGATGTGTGGATGCTAACACACAATAAGAGGCGGGGAGGGGGGAAGAATAGAAATTGAGTGGATCAGACAAAGGGGAATACAGGGAAGGGAGGGAGATGAGAGTAGGAAAGGCAGTAGAATTAATTGGACATAACTTTCCTATGTGCATAGATGAATACATGACCAGTGAAACTCCACATGTATAGCCACAAGAATGGGAAATTATATTGCATACATGTGTGACTTTGTTCATTCATCTTCTGGCTTCTATTAATGTGTAGAGTGAATTGCTTGTTTGCTTACCTGATGCCTACTCTAGACCTATGCGCTCAACCACTGAAAAAAAACTGCAAAGAGAATGAATCCATAAAACAAATGTAAGCATGGTTTTGTTGATATATCAATTTGACAATCGGGGACTGTTTGCCATGGTGTATGCTGGGGGCTGAGAATATAATAGTGAATATGCTCCTACAAACAGGAAATATATAGTAATAAATTAGCAAACACACTACACAATGAAAGCATTCAGTCATACTGGTAGTCAGAAGAGTGCAATGAAGAAAGCCTTTACTTCAAACTTAAACTAAGGTTCAAAGTTATTCTCCAATTTTTATAGGGCCTTGAACAAGATGCTTACCCTCTGGAATCCAGTCTTTCATCTATAATGAGGATATAAATACTGTTCTGGTTAAATAACAGTTCTTGTACATTACAGTACAAGTGCAACAAATGCTATTCTTTTTTATTAATATCATATTTGTGCTTTCACTTGTTATAAGACTTACAACATCTTCAGACATATCTTGTTAAAATACAACAATGGGTGTGGGGGGGGGGACAAGGTAGAATTCAATTCCAGAAAAGAGTTCAGGTGTTTCTTGAAAGCTTTTGGTAGAAGAAAAGAGGAAAGAGTCTCTGGGAGGTCGGGGTGATATCATTGGAGAAGAGACAAGCCCAGAAATCAAGACTGAGAGAGAAAGACCTAGACTGTTTTTCCAGCCTGTGTTGGGGGTAGAAAGAGAACTGGGTCCAATGGCATGTTTGCTTATGGATGACATTAACCTAAGTTGAAAGTCACTAATAGTGTTTTGTGGTTTTGTTTTTCTTTTTGTTTTACTGGGGATTGAACCCAGGAGCACTTAACCACTGAACCACATCCCCAGGATGTTTTATTTTTTATTCTGAGGCAGGGTCTTGCTAAGTTGTTCAGGGCCTCACTAAGTTGCTGAGGCTGGCCTTGAACTTGCCATTCTTCTACCTCAGCTTCCCAAACTTCTGGAATTGTAGACATATGCCACCATGCCCAGCACTAACAATTCTAAAGTCCACAAGTCGTGTCCATCCACAACCATACAGTTCCTTCCCTTCTCTAACACATTTTCTCCATCCTTCCAACCTTCTCAAAAGAACCTGCATGTGAATTATCTGAAGAACAGCAGCAACAGCACAGATGAAATACAGCCTTGATTCTAGACAGCTATGCCTAGACATTCACAGCATCTCCATTCTAAAGACAATGGCTATTTCCTGTTCCTCAATGATCAACAGTTAGATTGCTACCAAATTAGGAAATTTTAACAAAAGATAATACACAGCTCTATTCAAAGTCCAATCACCCCTCTCCTGCTCCTGTGCATCTCTATGCTCATTTCTTTTCCCTGTCCCTCCAGAAGAGGGTTTTTACATAGTGTTGACTATCCTCCATACAAAAAAAAAGCAAAAATTAACCCTTAAACAATAAAATGAGAAAGAAAAAAAAACTAGTTAAACCAAATTAATATTAAAAGCAAAAGAAGAAAAAGAAAATTTAACTATTTATAGATGACATGACTATTTATATATAATATCCCAAGAAATTTATGCAACAATCATGAAAATATGAAATTTTGCAAAGTTGCAGAATATAAAATACCCAAAACTTAATTCTGTTTTTTTTAATTAAGAATAAACAATTGGAACATTAAATTTTAAAAATTCTGTTTGCAAGAACACCTAAACCACAAATACTTAGAAATATATTTAATACAAGACATGTGAGAACTCCTCATTGAAAACTACAGAATATGGCTAAAAGAAGTTGAGAGAGTTACATAAATAGTAAAAATAAAACTGTTTATCAGAAAACTCCGATTCATTGTTCATAAGTTGATTGGAAGTTTCAATTGTTAAGATTTCAATTCTACCCTGAAAACCATCCTAGTTAAAATTCCAACAGATATTTTCACTAAAATTGACAAGATGATCCTAAAATTTGCTTGGAAATTTAATGGCTCTAGAATAGATGGAAACAACTTTGAAAAAGAGTATGATGGAGAACTTACATTATCTACAGTAATGAAGATGATGTAGCATTGGAAAAACATTGAAACAGATTCACATATATACATTCAACTGATACTTGGCGAATGAGGCAAGGAGACTAAATGGTCCTGGAATGTATGAAGTCATTTTCTGCTGCTAAGAACAATACCACAGATTGGGTAAATTCTAAAACTATGAAGTTTCTTTTGGCTCACAGTCCTGGAGATCCAAGGTTGAAAGGTCACATCTCATGATGGCTTCTTACTGGCAGAATCCCAAGGTGGCACAGGGCATCACATGGTAAGAGACAGGGAGCAAATCTGTGTATGTCTTCTGGTCTCACTCTTCTTATAAAATCATCAGTCATCAATCATGGGGGCTTCACCCTGATGGCTTTATTTAATCCTCATCACCTATCAAAGCCTCCCATCTCTAAATACTACCGTTGAACTAAGTTTCTACCCTTTTACTATCTCACAATGGGGATTAAATTCCAGCCTGAATTCTGGAGGGGAAAAAACCTCCGGACTATAGCATGGAACAATTGGACATCCATACTTTCAAATATATATCCTGACCTCAAACAATAAATAAAGGTCAACTCAAAATTGTCAAAGACCTAAATTAAAACATAATGCAATAAAGTTCTAGAGGAAAACAATGAAGAAATCCTACCCATCTTGGGTTTTATAAAGGCTTCTTAAATAGGACACAAAATCAACAAAATTTAAAAGAAATCATTTATAAGTAAGAGATAAAAATTAAAATGTTTTGGGTTTTTTTTGAAAGATATGGTTAAGCATATGAAAAGATAGCACATGGGCTGGGAGAAAATGTTTGCAAAGTAAATATTCAAGAAAGGACTTGCCTCCAGACTGTATAAAGAATCCTTACATCTCAGTAAGAAACTAAACAGTTCCCCTAGATAGACACTTCACTAATAAAGGTATATGAGTGACATGAAAATATTCAAACCAATTATTCATCAGGGAAATGGAAATTAAAACTATGATATGCCACTATGCATCCATTAGAAGGACTATAACTAAAAAGTTGGAAAATACCAAATGTTAATGAGGATGTCTAGCAACTGGAACTCATGTATATTACTGGTGGGAATGTAATATGGTACAATCACTTTGAAAAAGCTGTTTAGTAATTTCTTAAAAAGTTTAACATATGACCCAGACATTCCACTCTTGAGTATTTACACAAAAGAAATGAAAACATATGTCTACACAAAGACTTGTACACAAATATTTATAGCAGCTTTATGTAATAATAACTAAAAATTGGAAACAATCCATAGCAGCTTTATGCACAATTAGCAAAAAAATGGAAACTATCCAGATGTTCACAACAGGCAATAAATAAACAAAAATTAGTCCATCTACACAACAGAATATTATTTAACAGCAAAAATAATCAAAGTACTAATATACCTAACAAAATGACTTAATGCTAAAACTCATTATATTGAGTATAAGAAGACAAGAGGATGATACTAGTTCTATAAAATCCCAGACAAGACAAAAAAGCAGATCAGTGTTGATTGGGGTCCAGGGTGAAGGGCAAAAAAAAAAAAAAAAAAAAACCACTGGAGTGTGACAGGAATATTTTCTATCTCGCTTGTGACAGTGGTTTCACATATGTAAAAGCAGTAAAATTGTATCCAAAGGATACCTCAATACAGTTGATTTCAAAATAAACCAAGCAGATAACACAATCCTCTGTATCTACAAACTAATCTCTGGAATTGAGCTCAATTTCTTTCTAAATAACACAAATTCCTTCACCTGTCTCCTGTAATGGGAAAACTAGTTCATGTCTGTTTTCTTTTTCTTTCTCCTAATGCCATCCCACTCCCCTCTGCCTGACATTCCATCAAATAAAGGTGAGCGGGAAGGTCCCTTTCAAAGAACACAGTCTCCAGGCTGTCCTATAAGGACAGGTATGCATGTCCCTTCTTTCCCTCGGGGCAGCTCTTTATATGGAGGGGCTACATTGGGAGGCAAGTGATGTACTTATGTGTAGTAACCGAATGGTCAGAGGATAAGAACTAAGAATTGTGTGACTGTGAATCTGTGGTTATGTGAAAATAACACCACTTTGGGGTTTGCTACTAAGGAAGAAGGGGACAAAGTAAAAATCAGCTGAATCAACACTGGTCAAGTGGCTCCACAGATACCCGACGCACCCTCATATCCAAGTCACCCGGTGCACAGAGGGTCAGCTAAACAAGTTCGTTTTCTTAAATCTAGTGAGTATTTTTCTTCTGGTGAAGTATCCTGAAAGCTTCCATTCGTTATCCTGACCTTATAATTTGCTGTGATCTCAATCACAATCATTTCTTTTGATCCCCAAAGGGTACTTCCAGTGTCCAGAAATGTTCTGTCATCATCATTTAAATACCCAATGCTATTATTTTGACCAGTTGATGACTGATATTTGTGTAGGGTCTCAGTTCGGTTATTCTTAAGTTTCGACAATATTTGCTCACCCAGAAAAGGGTCACCTCAGTGACAGTGGGGGTCTTGTTAACCTCTTTCTCCTACTGAAGGCCAACTGGTATCGTTTCTGAGTTAAAAGACTGGAATCCTGAAATTTTATCAAATATGATCATAACATTTAATTCCTGCCAGTTGCCCTCTGTTCAGAAATTATAAATGAAAGGTCTGCAGGTGGTATAGGCCAGGTTTTTAGAATCAATAGAAATCAGCAGCTGCCTACACAGTCATGAAATTTAAAACGGTTTCATAGGTACCATATGCACACATTGGAATCCATCAGGGAACATGGTAAGCTCTTTGTACCGTATGAGCAATATATGTTATGAAATGAATAAAAGGCATGAGATGAATATTTTGGATAATAAAAGAGAAACACAAGTCGAAATCTTAATCCAGGGGACTTGGTTCCCAGATCTAGTAGGATCTATGTGAGTTAACACAGACAAACACATGCAAACTTTAAACTGAAATGCTATTCAGGAAGGATGACTAATGATGGCAATGCCCCATCTCTAGAATCCTGATAAGGCATTAGGTGTCCTGCTTTAAACTCAAAAGAATAAATCAGTCCTTATGATAATCCAAAGGCTTGATTATAAGAGCAAGCCCAGCACAATGGTTTTCATTCTGGAGAGTTATCCATTTGCTTATAATATTATAGAAAACAGGAGAATGATTCTTACACCCATTGAAGAAATGAGTGATAAGAGGTTAGACTGATGGAGGAATGAAAGTTCAAAGGAAATTGTTGACAGGACAGTGAGATATTGAAATGCATTCATGGGGAGTGACAAAGCAGTTGAAACAAGTCGGGCTAAATGACCTTTCAATATCTTTTTCACAGAGGCTCCCTTATTATGTTTTCTTTTTTTTTAATTTTCAGACAGATTTAAGGAATTCTATAAGGATGTCAAGGAAACCTGTTTACCAGCTGTTTGGGCTAAAATTTCATGTAAAAAAAAATATTCACAGGTGAGACCTATACGCTCTCAATCTCTGTATGTCTTCAAGAGACTAACTCTGGAACAAAAACTGAAAAGCTTTTCATCAGTTTCCTGAATATTGGGGCCATCTAGTATTCAGGTTTAAATCCATATGTTTAGCATTCAGAGTTGGCCTTCTCCCTCAATTCACAAGTCATTAGGGAACCTCTCCTTTTACTTGTGTAAGACTCTTATGAACCAGGTTATGAGCCTCATTTTTACACACTTTCAAGGGTCTCTGTTGCAAGTCAGAAAATTTCCTCAAAGAGAATTATCAGAAACCCATGTGGGATTTCTGTTGTCGGAGTGAGCTTGATACTAAAAGGCAAGTTCAGGCAGGCCTGCCCTAGGGCCAGGTCTGCAATTCTAGATAATACAGGAATTTTGAATAAAAATCGATTGATCATTGATCATGCTTTGATCATTGATCATTGGATCATGGCTTTTTCCCATTTGGAGTCCAGAAATAAATCAGTTCTATCCCTGAGAGGGGTCCAGACAGAAACACTAGGAGTGGACAGGAATATTCCCCCCTCCTAGGGAATCAGTGGAAGCTTTTCTTTGGCTCAGTTTAGATTTCAAAAGATATTGTTCTACATTAATATTAAATTAGAGTTCTGAGAAGAGACTAACATTTTTTAATACTGTAATATGAAGCTATGGTTTTTGCGGTAGCAAAATTGAAATTTATGCTTCTAGCCTGAGATGTTTGACTTATATATTATTTTAAAGGACCAATATCACACTTTTTTCATACTCCCTGTAATTACTGGTTCTATTCAAAAACACATTTCATACAGGTTCTTTGCACATCATTAAATGTGAAAAAATATAGACACTTTTTTGAGTGCCAAGATTTTTCAAGTGCCTTGGCCTTCACTGATACCTTGTATAAGTGAGTAAGACCACGTAAAGATGAACTGGCGCTCATGAATCACTCTAAAGAATGAAGGCCTTAGCATCTGTTCCCATCTTTTGCCTTGGATTTTGGTAGTTGGCTCTATTGCAGCTATACTTTTTACCTTATGTTCCAATTTACAGTTCTATCTCATTCCTATATTGATGTCTGACAGATAGATGGTGTTCAGCCAAGTCCTGTTAACTACGTAACTGTTGAACAGGTGGTTGTTGAGTAAATGATTTTCCTACCATAAATCAACAAATTAAACACGTAGTATGCCCACATTACTAGGAGATAAGTGAAATCCCACATATCCAAAAAGAATTTTTATATAGTTTTTGGTTTTTTAGCTATACTATTTTTTTCCTTTAAATCCTTCCGTTCACCTTTATTCCAGAGGTAACTGCAGTCCATTTCTTCATTTACTTCAGAGTTTTGTCAAGGAGGCTTCCTCCAAAGTTCGATCTTTTTCCTCAAAATGCCACTGTAAACTCTTACGCACACCTCAGAACATTCGAGGAACTAGCACACAGCTCAAAGCTCAAACTATGCCATTTTGTGCTATTATTCAAATTCATTTGGTTAGGATAGGAATATTCAAAAGCCTTGTGCTCTCTCAGGACTCAAATCCACAGCCTTCCCACCTTCACTCTCAAAAATGATGAAGTGGTATGAAACTGGAGGATCCATAGCAACTGGGATGTTGATTATATGCTGCTTAACCACTAAGTACCCAAGGTTTTGTTTTTCACTGTTCTATCATATCACCCAAAGGAGGAAGAGAACTTTGACCACTCTTCCTGAGAATAATTAATGATTGATTTGCTATGTTTGGAATGTATAATGGAGTGAATTCCAAAGAATGTGCCTATCCTTGCCAGGGGGTAGGACAAAACATACAAATCTTTCAAGAAAATATTCTGATGGGGTATCTCATTAATGATCATGAGTTCTGTTTAGAGTGTGAAGGCTGCTCTAAATTCAACCGTAAGCTGAAATACTGTTTTAATAGACAAAGATACACCCTCATCCCCCAAAAAAATGACCTTATCCAGGGTGTATTTATAAAACTCTACATATCTTCCTTTGCAGACATAGTTTTTGGCAATAATTCTCATTCTGTTTCTGATTTCATTAGATTATATGACCTTGACTGAATCAATAGCCTATAAAACAACTGAAAAAGTTGTTTTCAAGATTAAATAAATCCAAGATGTCAGACATTTAGTATTGTGTCTGGCACACCAAAACTATTCATTAAATACTAGTTTTCGTTTGTCTTTTCAACATACGTGGCATTTTAAATGTATTTTGTATACCCCTTGGAATTTTATATAAGCTTTGGGAAAATACACTTGAATATTTGTGCTTTAGCACTGTGAAGGAATTTCCTCCAGCTACATATCCTGCTTACCTGATGAACAAGAGCATGTTCCATTGTGTGAAAATCAG
This sequence comes from Urocitellus parryii, assembly GCF_045843805.1. NCBI lineage: Eukaryota > Metazoa > Chordata > Mammalia > Rodentia > Sciuridae > Urocitellus > Urocitellus parryii. The sequence goes on from NC_135544.1 coordinate 4,873,946, forward strand.
GGCCAGAGCTCTTTTGAGGCTAATTAAGTATTCCCCACAGTGCAACACACTGTTCTGCTTTGCTTGATTGAAGCAGGTGGAGGTTAAAACAAGTGTGCAGAACACTTCAACAATCTTGAGCAGTTTTTCGTATCAAAAGAAAACTATTATCTGTATCACCTTCATTCTAATAGTGTACTTAACAATGAAAGTCCATTGGGGAGGGACCCTGACTGAGAAGGTGCCTATGAAATGAGGATGCTGCTAGCTCTCCTAATACTTTTTTTCTTCTATTTTTAAAATTTTATTGGTGGATTATAATTCCATATAATAATGGAATTCATGATGCCTATTTGTACATGCACATAATTTTATCTCCTTCCCCTTTATCTTCCCTTTCCCTGGTCTACTTGCTTTACTCCACTGATCTTCCTTGTATTATCACTTTCTTCTTTTCAATGCTTTTATTAGTACCTTATACTTATACAGAATCATGGGATTCATGTTGACATCATCATACATGCATGGAATTTAATTTGCTCAATTTCAGTCCCCAGTGCGGCCTTTTCCTCTCTCTCCCTCCCTTTCTCTATACCTCGTCCTCTATTTTACTGGTCTTCCTTTCTATTTGTATTCTTTAATGGGTGCTTTATAGGTACACCTCAAGGTGGGATTCACTGTGGTAATTCATATATGTACATAGCAAAATTTTCTTATATTCATTCTGCTTGGGTGTCCTTTTCTCATCCCTCCTCTCTCTTCCTCAATCTCCTTCCTCCACTCCACTGATCTTCCTTCTGTTTTTGTGAGGTATCTCCCCTTTTTCCCCTTCATTTGCTCTAGCTTCTGTATGTGAGAGAAAACTTGGACAAAAGAACTAAACATACATTTCTCAAAAGAAATACAAGTGGTCAACAAATATATGAAAAAAAAATGTTCAATGTCTCTGGCCATCAGGCAAATACAAATCAAAACTACATTGAAATTCTAGCTCACTCCACTTTGATTGGCAGTCATCAAGAATGCAAATAATAATGCTTGTGAGAATGTGAGTAAAAGGGAGCACTCATTCGTTGTTCTTGGGACTTCAAATTATAACCACCACTCTGGAAAGCAGGATGGAGATTCCTCAAAAGACTAAGAACAGAACTCCTACATGACCCAGCTATGCCACTCCTTGGTATTTAGTCTAACAAGCTAATAAAAATCAGCATATTATAGTAAAACAGCCACATCAAGGCTTATAGCAGTGCAATTCACAATAGCCAAGTTATGGAACAAGCCTAGGTGCCTCTCAACAGATGAACAGACTAAGAAAATATGATTCTCTCTCTCTCTCTCTCTCTCTCTCTCTCTCTCTCTCTCTCTCTCTCTCTCTCACACACACACACACACACACACACACACACACACACACACACATAAAGAATGAAACTATAGCATATGCTAGTAAATGGATAGAACTACAGAACATCCTAATAAGAAAAATGAACCAGACTCAAAGTCAAGGGCCCAGTGTTTTCTCCAAGATTTTTGTATATACACGCAGAGGGATCTTGTGCCATTCTCCTGGTTTGAAAAACGGGTGAATAATAATGCGAAAAGAGAAAGGTATTCAGAATTCAAAATTTTTCACTTTTTCTGGGCAGAAAATTTATATTTTTAGGGATATAATTTTGTACTTTTAAAGCTCTAATTATTCTGCCTAATTGATAACATGGTTAAATACCTATGTTGGGGCAGACATAGGTATCTGTTTTCAGTGCAAGTTCAATGCAAAAAGCCCTTCATAGAAACTATATCCTAAAATCTGTGACGTATTCCATCACTTCATCAGACTGGTCCACCAGCTAAGAATCTTGAATGTGTTGGTATCATTCAAAAGGAAAGGATTAGCTTAGACATGATTGCCTTCACATTTATTTCTGATCACCTCCTCCATTACTTACAGAAGCTACCTCCTACCAGAAAGAGGAACCATTTAAAACTTGCATCCCAGCCTTCATTTGGGCTATGTAAGTTTGAATCATCAGATAGAAATTTAGGAATACTGAGAAAGCACCAAATCTCAAGAGAAACATCTATAAACCTTTGGAATGCAGAACATATAAGCAATCTAGCCTGTGTCCTTACACCAATATTCTTGCCTGCAACTTGCTGGTTGGCTGAGGAAAGACAACAAAACTAAGATAACCATGAGACATCTGGAGGAAACACTACTTTGGGGAGCACACACACACAAAAGACTTTGGTGAGCAAGAAACGACCCTAAGTAAGATGCATCCCCCTGGGTGAGATGTAAGATAATAATGAGGGGGTAGGGTTATAGTTCAGATGTGGAGTGTTAGTACTTGCCTAACATGTGTGATGTCCTCAGTTCAATGACTAACAGTACACACACACACACACACACACACACACACACACACACACACTGTTTGCCATAAGAAGAAAATGAGACATGTGATGTATGTAACAGAACTACACGACCCAGCTGTGCCACTCCTTGGTATTTATTCTAAAGAACAAGCAAGACTGATATGTAAGTGCAAGGAAAACTGGCATAAAACTGAGTAACCTCACTCTGATTCCATCTCTAGTTCAGCCATCTGGTCACTGTCCTCGCATAAACATTAAAACCCCAGACCAAGATGAGGCAAGTCATCTGAGATGACCTGCACTCCCAATCTCTAGTGGGTACTTTCACTTTATAATAAGTCTCTTGCTTGCTACTCATACCTTAAGTTCTTTTCTCCTATGTGGTCAAGAACCTGGAAGTGCTGAGTAGAGGACTCCTCTCTTCCTTGAGGCTTCCGCAGACCCCCACGTTTTGGCAGAGGGTGAATGGGGACTTCAATCAAGATTGTTGAAGCTTGGAAAAAGAATAAACAAGAGATTTCCACATGGTGTGACTGAGAAACTACTGAAACGTAAATCCTCTGCCATCTACCACTTTGCCTTCTATATTTAAATTCCCATCAGTAGAGACTTGATGGTATTCATTCTTTCCACCAACTTCAAGTTATGTGTGGGGTGATCAGATAAATACTTGGGACATTTTCATACTGTACATTTATTATCTACCCGAAATCCAAATTTTACTGGACATCCTATTTATCATTTGCTGTCTGGCAACCTTGACTAAATGTTCTGTTCTGTAGTAGGCTCTGGGGATATGCCATTCCTTCAAGGAACTTACACTTTTAAAGCCTCTGGTGATTTTAGTGTACAGACCAGTGGTAAATCCAATGCTTTAAAAAACTGTCTGGTTCAACCCTATATTCTAGTGTTGAGGAAACTCAAGACTGAAAAGGTCATGATTTTTCCAAAGGCAATAGCTACTCAGATGCAAAGGAGGAATTGATCCCTATCTTCAGGGTTCTTTTTAGGGTACCTCTTTCCAAGTACTTCTTCACTTCTGTTCCTAAAGAGCTTTCTGAAGATGAATTGAGAGGTTAATATTGATTGACTTGGTAAAGAGAGGGAGGCATATAATGGTCCAATTTCCTTTGAGAAGGAAGACTGTTTTAGACATTTAAATTTCTTATGGCATAAGAATATTTTGAATAAGAAGAAACACAATTATCCTGAAAAATCTTTCCCAAATGCATAGAATTATTTTCTTAAAAATAAAATTATTCTTTTATATAACTCATATGACATGTGTACAAATGTCGTATGACACATAGATGATTGCGTGTAGTTAATTTGGGTGAGCTATAGCTCAAAACTGTAACAGGTGATCCTTTGAAATTGTCATTTGTTCTCCCATTTATTCCCCTAAGGCCTCTCCCGAATCCTTTGGCTGAAGAGCTACCCCATCTAGATGTTTAAGATGTCAACTGCTAAATCTTTCCTTAGATTCCCAGAACTTGTAATGGCCTTTGTAACGCTCTTCCCTAGTCTGTAGTTAACCAAATACAGGTGATTGAAATTCATTGTCATGTTCCAGTCAGACAAGCAGCAAAAGAAGATCCATGCCCTACATAAGGAAGACCCCACTGACCAGAGTATAGCCTTCCTGCTCCTTGTCTCACTGGGTCTGCTTTCCTTCCCCAGAAAAGCCCTTTGCTCCCTGGGGAGCCCCAAGATAGAGCTTTGAGGCAAAAGACCCTCTTTCAAAATTGCTAGCATTTCAATAAATTTGATTCCTTACAACCAGCTCTTCTCTCCCAAATACTGGTCTCTTCAAGTTGTAGTCACTACAGATATTTGATTCCAAAAACAAAATTTCATCATGACTTGCTATAATTTATAAAATATCAACGAGGAAGAAGCTATTTTTTTCTCTTCGGGAATTCTTTGTTAATATTTTGATCAAGAGTGACCAACACTCAGCCTCTGTATACAAGGATCATGGTGATTTGCCAATGAAGAAGTCATCTCTCCTTAAACTGGATATCCTAGGATTTAAAGCTTTCTATTGTTTTACCCAGTGAACTGCCTACTGACCTAGTTGACTTTCTACCTCACCCTAATCTTGTGTATCTTTGAGGATAGTATTCCTGAAGACTAGAAGTTACTCTACAAGTAGGCTAGCTGAAGCTAGTTTTTTTTTTTTTTTTTTGCTAACTCTCACTTCATTATAATTCCAACCACATGATAAATAACATTCTCCAGAGGCATGTTGTTAGAATAGGTAGGCAGACGGGTAGACCTGAGTAAGGGTATAGGGGAAGAGAAAATAGGGCTCACTACAACTTAAGTGATTAAAAAAAAAATCACTCCACCTCAGGTGATGGAAACCCTGTCCATAAACCCCCTCCATCATGATCAGGTACCACCCTCTTAAACTAGAACTGGGTATAACCAGTTTAGGGAAATTTCCATATTATAAATAAATAAAAGTTCCATTTTATAAAGTTGCCTGAGACAGGCAACTTTCTCAAACACATTCATATGCAGAGCACTGAGGCACTGTCATTTGGGGGACCCCCAATTAGTTGGTAAGATAGGCTGCTCTGTATTATATTTCCAACTCAAAAATCAGAAGGCTCAGTTTTGTCTAGAAACTTTTCCTTTTCACCTATGCCAATTCTCTCATTTTGTCGTCAGTCCAAATCACATGATTATGTCACCGAAGAAGATTTCTCATAAGATCTTAATCTAAAAGTTTTCCTATCAATCTTCTTTCCTCATGTTTCCCATAAATCAAATTCAGTTATCACAATTCAAGTCAAATAAATTTCACTTTAATAGAAATAACCCCCAAAATATACAGCTAGAGCCTAGAGCAATTTTAGAAAATTGAATGAAATCTCAGAACCAATAGGATAAATTTAGATAATCTTAAAACTCCTTAAAAAGTGGAATGGGACTCAAAATCCTAGTTCTTGAGATCTGCTTTTTAGAATAGGTAGGCAGATAGGCAGACATGAATAGTGGGATGGAAGAAAAATAGGGCTGACTACAACGTGACCAATCACTTCCCCTCAGATGATGGAAGCCCCACCCATAAACCCCCCTCCCTCATGAACTAGAAGAACCAGCAGGTTGCCACCTCCTCAAACTAGAAGAACCAGCCAGGTATAAACAGCTTAAGGAATTTTTCAACTCCAAAACACACAGCACTGAGGCATTGTCATTTGGGGGACCCTGGGTCCTATAATTTACCTCCTGGCTTTAAACCAGCACGGGTGGTGCACCAAGAACAACAACCCAGTTACCCACCCAAATACATAATGCCTGAGGAGGGAGTTTCTTGGACCAAATTTAAAAACCTACCCCATGGAAAACACAAAGCCATTTCCTTCCTGGGAAGTGGCCTGCTCCACATGGAGCAAACCTGCATTGCACTAAATAAACTCCTTGTATTCATTCTATCTAGGTCTCTTGACCAAAATCTACCTCTCAAAAAGAGGAGAACTGAATGACATTTCCTGGTAACATGGCATCCTCAACCAGTACCTACAGTTATGTCCAAGGTAGCAAGTCCTTTCAAGACCCACCAAGTTGACTGTTCAAGTTGCTGCATTCTTTGTCGAATGCGAGTTCAGGAGAGAGGCACACATTCTCATATCACAAATAATTCTCCATCTCAAGCTACACTTATCACAGGCAGAAAAAAAAGAAAGAAAAAGAAAAGAAACTCCTACATAGAGGAAGAAAACAAAGATTGAACGCTGTAGCTTCAACCTTTCTGATTATTTCTCTGAAGTCCTTCCCTGAATTCTCTTCCAGCTACCTAGAGTTTGGCTGTTTCCAAAATCAAATATATTTTCCAAAGACAAAATTTATCATTTCTGAGAAGATTCAACATTGATTGTACACATTCTGCTCTGCTTGATTTTTTCAAATGAATCACTTAACATTATAGTCTCACCATGTGTAGAGAGTATTTACCCTATGACAAGTTATTTCTGTATTTGAAATGTTGAAAGTTACACCTTTGAGACTTTTACCTACAGGATGGTAGATTCCGTCTTACCTGCCTGGGCATGTTGTACTGAATTGAGGTCAGAGTTACGCAAATAACATTCCAAACATTTTTCTCCCACTGAATTAAAAGGGGCCGTTGGAGTTTCTTTGGCTCTCATTGGTTAAGAATTCTGACCCTGGGCCTAGAGAGCTCTCCAGTGCTAGAATGGAGTGATGGCTATTCACATGACCTCTGTGAGGTGTGAATCCATCCTTCCTGCCTTTCTGCACCCTGGCTCTCTAGTCAGCATGACTCAACACTTGAAAATTGGGCAAGAGGACTGTGAAAGTTCTATGTGAACTTCGATTTTAGAAGAGTGCCTGGTCTTCAGTGTTGTCCATTTACTAATTAACAGAGAAGATCAAATTCTCAAAACTGTGAGGTAAAGTTCGAAGTTGAAATTTTAACACAGGAAAGCTGTGTTAATTCTTGGGTTTCCTGACATCTTATCAGTTTTTGACTTTAGATAATGAGATTATTGCATGTTATGTCTTTGGGATTTTTCTTCTTCTTTCCCAAGACTCCTTGGCCTTTACAGAGTGGTCTCTTTCTTATCAGGCATGTCCATTTGTAAAAATCATTAAGTAATTGCTGGTGAAAGAACTACTATTTCATAGATGTGAAGAGATTCTTTTGAAAGCTATTAGGCAAATTAATCATCTCAAGCCTTTGATAATAAGGATATATAAAAGATGACTGAGGGCATGCTCTATTTTATCCGGAACAGTATGCACTGCTGACTGGGGGTGTTCTTTCTTTCTCAAGGGATTAAAGCAAGATAAAAGTGTCTCATTCTTCAGTATACAGATGTTCTTTGACTTCCATGAAGTTACAACCTGATAAATGCTCTGTAACTCTAAGTTTAAACTATTTTAAGTAAAAATTCATTTAATACACCTACCCTACGGAACATAATAGCTTAGCCACACAGTACTCTTTAGAGCACTGGGTTTTCACATGACCACAAGGCTAACTGGTGGAGCTGCAGCTTACAGCTGCTGCCCAGCATCAAGACAGCATCAAAGCACATACCATCCCCTGAGAAAAAGATAACAATTCAAAGAAGAATTTCTACTGAATGAGTATCACTTGAACACCATCATAAAGTCAAAAATTTTAAGTTGAACCATTGCAAGTTGGAAACCATCTGTACCGTAAGAGTGAGTTCACATACAGAAAGGAGGTGGGAATGTGTGGAGGGATAAACGAGGTTATTAGAAAGAGCAGAATAAAACAGAAAACAAGCTTTTGTTTATGGTGGAAAATACTGCTTTCAATGATCTCAACAAAACATTTCTGCTCTAGGTTTGGTTAGTCTGTCAGAAGAATTAATAATCACTATTAATTATTATTACTACCTAAGTCCCATCCATCTGTGTGTCCCAAAAAGAAGTCAGAATAAGAAATCCTCTCTCAGTTAAACCCAAAATTTCAGCAGTGTCATCCTATCCAGCTTTCTTTCAAAGCCATGTTTCATTCTGCCATTGATGTATGCATCTAAGTTCTTTTGGAATCCACTTATCTCATAAGGTTTTGTAATTCATTTGAGTGCCAAAATATGTTTAGTTATTTTGGTAAAAGATCCTACTGATATTTTGTTGTTCTGAGAGTATATCCTGACCATTTGTTACAGGTTACTCATTTTCTTTATAGAGGTAACTACTCTCATAAGAGGTCTACACAACACTAAACAATGGCCCTAAACAGCTTTCTGTCATTGCCACCTTTAGCTTAGCAAAACAAGGGGGCAGGCAACTTTCTCAAACATACTACTCCTATTCCCAGTTCCAATTACTAATATCTTTAAGTAATTAGTATTTAACTGGTGAATAAATGGCTCATTAAAACAATTCTGATAGGCTCATAATGCCATCTAGTGGACTGTCCTTAAAATATCATTCCAGGGGTCTTTATATTTAACCTTCAAAATAATCTTTTTTTTTTTTTTTTTTTTTTTTTTTGAGGAAGTAGCCAGAGCTACTAGCCAAGAATTATTGATCGGGATCACCAAACCCTGAGACAAGTCTATGATAGTATTTCTAACCTTTGTATCACTGAGGGAAAACTAACCATCTCCTGTGCCTTGAGCGCCTCATGTTTAATGGATGGAACTAATGCCATTGGAATAAAGGATATCTGTACAAATATATAATCCAGGGCGTTCAGTTCAGCCTCATAAAAGTATACAGCATTTGGTATCTCGTGCTTGCTATCTTGGGTTTACAAATATAATCACTCAGTTCCCTTAAATAATAGTAAGTGACATTTATGACATTCTTTTACTGTGTACAAATTTTACAATTTCATGTAATCCTAATGGTGACTTTGTGAACGTGGGATTCGCTTATGATACACATGAGGGAATTTAGAAGCTCAAACTCAATTATAGGTTTTCAAAACCTCAAATCCTCCCCATAAGTTAGTTGTGTATTGAGTGATATTTAATGACAAAGGAGATCTTCTCTCAAATGCAGAGATGATTAAACATATGGTTACCTATTAACATGATTTACTATGCTAGTAAACATGGAAGGAAAAAAGTATACTTATCTCAACAGATGCGTAAAAAGCATTTGATAAAATTCAACTCCCATTCTTGATAGTAAAGTTCATAATAGGTAGTAAAAGGACGCTATAATAGTGTAATAAGAATCTTAGCCCAACGCTCACATAATGGTGAAGCATTATAATGATTTCTAAATGAATCCAGTAATAAGGATAATATTTCTGATATTATGACTATTAATTGAACAATATACTTGAAGCCTCAGGCAATGGAATAAGGAGAGATACATATTTAATTGTTAGAAGTAATTTGATTGTTTACCAAAAGTTATCTGAAAAACAATCTAAAAATGAGAGCTTATAAAGTAGTTAAAAGCAGAGATGAATACAAAAAATATATTTTATATAATTAGAAAATATTATAGAGAAAATAATTCTACATACAATAGAAATGGAAAAACACTGAAAAACATGCACAAAAAACTTCATAAACAAGCAAACATTAGCAGCTCCAGAGGCTGAAGCAGGAGGATCTTGAGTTCCAAGGCAGCCTCAGCAAAAGTGAGGTGTTAAGCAACTCAGTGGATAAATAAAATGGAATCTGTCTCTAAATAAAACACAAAATAGGGCGGGTAATGTGGCTCAGTGGTCAAATACCCCTGAGTTCAATACCAGGTTCTCAAAAAAAAAAAAAAAAAAACAATATGAATATGCTTAGGAATAAATCTAATGAGAATTGTACATTTAAACAAATCAATTTCAAGCAAGGAGGTAGAGCATGCCATCAAAAGCCTACCAGTCAAGAAAAGCCCAGGACCAGATGGATTTTCAGCTGAGTTCTACAAGACCTACAAAGAAGAACTAATACAAATACTCTTCAAGTATTCCGTGAAATAGAAAAGGAGGGAACCCTTCCAAACTCATTTTATGAGGCTAGTATCATCTTGACACCAAAACCAGACAGATACACATCAAGGAAAGAAAATTTCAGACCAATATGCCTGATGAACAGATGCAAATATTCTTAATAAAATTCTGGCAAATCGCATGCAAAAATATACTAAAAAAAATTGTGCACCGTGATCAAGTGCGGTTCATTCCAGGGATGCAAGTTTGGTTCAACATATGGAAATCAATAAATGCAATTCACAAAATCATTAGTCTTCATAATAGCTGCCATTCTGATGGCGTGAGATGATATCTTAGAGTAGTCTTGATTTGCATTTCTCTAATTGCTAAAGATGATGAGCATTTTTTCATACATTTGTTGATTGATTGTATATCCTCTTCTGAGAAGTGTCTGTTCATGTCCTTGGCCCATTTATCGATTGGGTCATTTGTTTTTTTGGTACTTAGCTTTTTGAGTTCTTTATAGATCCTAGAGATTAGTGCTGTATCTGATGTGTGAGAGGTAAAAATTTGCTCCAGGATGTAGGCTCTCTGTTCACCTCACAGATTGTTTTGTTTGCTGAGAAGCAAGGATGTGGGGAAAAAGGTACACACATACATTGCTGGTGGTACTGCAAATTGGTGCAGCCAATATGGAAAGCAGTATGGAGACTCCTTGGAAATCTGAGAATGGGACCACAATTTTACCCAGTTATCCCTCTCCTCAGACTATATCGAAAGGACTTAATGACAGCATGCTACAGGGACAAAGCCACATTAATATTTATAGCAGCACAATTCACAATAGCTAAACTGTGGAGCCAACCTAGATGCCTTTCAGTGGATGAATGGATAAAAAAAATGTGGCAAATATACACAATGGAATTTTACTCAGCAATAGAAGAGAATAAAATCATGGCATTTGCTGGTAAATGGATGGTATTGGAGAAGATAATGTTAAGTAAAGTTAGCCAATCCCCAAAAAACAAATGCCAAATGTCTTCTCTGATATAAGGAGTCTGACTCATAATGGGGTAGGGAGGGGGAACATGGGAGGAATAGATGAATTCTAGATAGGGAAGAGGGGTGGGAGGGAAAAGGAGGGGTAAGGGATTTGCAAGGATGGTGGAATGTGATAGACATCATTATCCAAAGTACAATTATGAAGACACAAATTGGGTGTCAAAATACTTTAGGTACAAACAGAGATATATGTGAAGTAAGCCAATCCCAAAAAAACCAAAGGCCAAATGTTTTCTCTGATATGCAGATGCTTATACACAATATTGGGGGTGGGGGATAGAAATTTATTGGATTAAGCAAAAGGGAAAGAAGCGAAGTGGAGTAAGAATAGGAAAGATAGTAGAATTAATCAAACATAATTTTCCTATGTTCATATAGGAATATATGACCAGTGAAATCCCACATTATTTATAACCACAAGAATAGGATCCTAATTAGAATAAGTTATACTCCATGTATTAATGATATGTCAAAATACACTCTACTGTCACTTATATCTAAAAAGAATTCAAAAATTTTTAAAAAGAAATTAAGAAGGAATGTATCCTTAAAAAAAAATTGTCCTTAATTATGCAGAGACCTATGCTGGTGTCTATGGAACAGACGAAGTTAAATGAGGAAATAACTTCACTTTGGAAGTTTATAATTGTTTTCCATAAAAGGCAGGGGCTTTGTGCTAAATTGTGTACCCTCAAAATGAACATGTTGAAGCCCCAGTGCTCAGTGTGACAGCATTTGGAGATAGGGCCTTTACGCAAGTAACAAAGTTTAAATGAGGTCAAGAGGATGGAGCCCTGTTCCAATAGGATTAGTGTCCTGAGACAAAGAAAGACCAGACCACTCAGTCACCTCTCATCTCTATTATGTAAGGACACACCAAGAGGGAAGCCATGTGTCAACCAGAAAGGGTCCTCACCAGAACCCATTCATACTCTGATCTGGGACTTGTGGCCTCCAGAACTGTTGTTTAAGCCTATATATATGAATTCAGCAAGAGCAGAAATAAACAAAATGGAGACTAAAACATATAAAATATAAATGAAACAAAGATTTATTTGTTTTTTTTCTGAGGGGTGGGGTACTAGGGATTGAACTCAGGGGCACTTGACCACTGAAGCCACATCCCCAGCCCTATTTTTGTACTTTATTTAGAGACAGGATCTCACTGAGTTGCTTAGTGCCTTGCCTTTGGTGAGGCTGGCTTTGAACTCACGATTCTCCTGTCTCAGCTTCTAGAGCCTCTGGAATTATAGGCACATGCCACCATGCCCAGCAAGAGGTGGTTCTTTAAACAAGCTTGAGAAACCTTTAGCTGGCCTAAGGGGGAAAAAAGATCCAAATAAATAAAATCAGAAATGAAAAAGGAGACATTGCAATTGAAACCACAGAAATACAAAAGATCATTAGAGATTCTGAAAAACTACATGCCAACAAATTTGATAACCTATAAGCAATGTAAAAATTCCTGCACACATACATGCGACCAATATTGAATTATGAAAGAGAATGCCTAAACAGACCAATAACAGGTAACAAGACTGAGTAATAAAGTCTCCTGTTAATGCAATGCCCAGGACCAGACAGGTCACTGCTGAATTCTACTGAACATTTAAAGAACTGATACCAACTCTTCATAAATTTCTCCACAAAATTAAAGAGATGGAATTCCTCCAAACTCATTCCATGAGATAATTCATTATCCTGATTCCAACACCAAATAAGGGGACACCCAAAAAAAGAAAGTGACAGACCAATATCCTTAATAAATATTGATATAAAATTCTGAAGAAAATACTAGCAAATTGACTTCAACAGCACATTAAAAAGATTATTTATTCCAGGTATGAAAGAATGATTCAATCTATGCAAATCAATAAATGTGATACATCCTATCACCAGAGTGAGGGACAAAAACAATATGGGTATCTCAACTGACAAGGAAAGCACACTCCACGAAATTCAACATCCCTTCATGATAAAGAATGAGCCAGTTACTCATGCAAGGAGTGTACCTCAATCTGATAAAGCCCACCTACACTACATAAAGAGAGGGGGGAGGGGGTGTTGAGGGAGTAGGCCAGAGTTACACATGAATTATTCTCTGATCTCCAGAGACCAAGAAGCATTATAGATGTGCTGACCTGGTTGTGAAAAATCCCTGATTCTTTTCCTTGTTTCATTTACTGTAGGAACGCTTTTCAGTGTGGATGATCTTATTTGTCTATTTTTCTTTGTTTCCTGTGCTTTTGGGGTCTTGTCAAAGAGATCTTTGCCCATTCCAATGTCCTAACTCATTTTCTGTTTTCTTCTAATAGTTTCAAAGTTTCAAGTCTGACATATAAGTTTTTGATCCTTTTTGAGTTAATTTTTATAGCTGGTGACAGATAGAGGCCTGGATTCATTATTTTTCATAGGTCTATCCGATTTTCCCAGCCCCTTTTATTTAAAAGACTGTCTTTTCCTCAATGAGTGTTATAAGCACCTTTGTCAAAAACAAGTTGCCTCCACGTGTGAGGGTTTACTTCTAGTCTGTCTATCCCGTCCCATTTATTTCTGACTTTATTTATTTGGTCTGTTTATTTTTATGCCAGGACCATGATTTCAATTACTCAGTTTGTAGTTTTTTTTGAAGTAAGGGATTATATGCCTCCTGCTTTGTTATTTTTGCTCAAGATGGCTTTGTCTATTCAGCTGATTTTTGTGGTTCCATATAAATTTTATGATTTTTCTAGTCCTGTGAAGAATGCCACTGGTATTTTGATAGGAATTACATTGAATTTGTAAATCACTTTGGATTAGATGGACATTTTAACAATATGGATTCTTTCAGTCCATTAAAATGCAGTGTATTCCCACTCTCCTCTACCCTCTTCAATTTATTTTTTTCATTGTAAAGTTCTTTCATCTTTTATTCGATATTTTTATTTTATAGCTATTATAAATGAGATCACTCTCTTGATTTGTTTCCATTGATTTACCTCTGACATGTAACAACTCCACTGATTTTTTTATGTTCTTTTGTATCCTGCAACTTCTGGATGAATTCATTTTTTTTTTTCATTCTAATTATTTTGTTTTGATTTGTTTGGTTGGAGTTTTGGGGGTTTCTCAAAATAAGATCACACCATCTGCAAACAATGACAATTTGACTTCTTTTCCACTTTGGATTGGTGTGAGTTGGAGTTACTGTGGTCATAAGAAAGAATCATGACAGTTCCATGTTCCAAGGCATATGACTCAGACTGGAAATTTATTGGGAATTTCAGAAGTCTTTCAAATGCCATCCACAGCTAGGGTGGGGCTGAATCATTCAGGAGGAAGAATGGGCCATGACAAGGTCAAGCAAACAGACTATATGCATCCATAGATTGCACACATTAGCCTCAAACCCATTTCAGGGGTCAGAGAAGGCAATGCTAAGCAGAGATACAAGATAATTTAGGAGACAATGGAAGGGATTAACTCACTCCTTTTTACTAAAATGAGGCCAGGTAAACCTGTCCATACTCATTTATTTGCTATCCTGTGGCAGAAAGTAGAAAAAAAAATAACACCTATAGTTCAAATTTGAATTGGCTGGATAATTGCCAGAAACTTTTGTCTTAAAATAAAGAGCCTATCTTACAGTAAAAGATTAAGCCATCAATTGGAAAGCTTAATTTACATTCTCCTAAGATTATTAATATATTATAGAAAACAAAGGAGTGAAGTTCCACATTATATTTGTTCTGGCAGACTACCAAAGACAAAGAAGATTGATACTATCGTTTGTTGAGGAAAGTACAGAAAGATGATCTAAAATATTCAGTTGAAAGTAAAGTACGTTGGCAAAATATTGGAAGGCAGTTTGACACCGTTGATTCCATTTTTAGATAAATATATTAGATTTCATAATTATATTTAAGAATTTTCTATTTAAATTAGATTAAATAAAGATAACTTACTGGCATAACCAGCAAAAAGACGGAAATTATTTTAGGCCTTCAGCTTGGTACAATCAAGACTCAAATCTTGTTTCCCTTTATAGTGAGTCCCATACTTCTCCAAGTATCCCTTTTTATTCAGTATCCCTCCCAAGTGTCAATAAGGGTTACCATTTTCTTCATTTACACTTAAGGGAGGAAGTGTGTCTCTCCATACTGCACTGAATAAAATTCTTGATCATCACTCTAGAAATAAATTGATTCATGTGTCAGAAGAAAGAAGCCTAATAGGCTTAAAATTGAAACTCTCCCATGAGTTAATGGTTGAGCCAACTCCATCAATTATACGGCTACTTCTAAATGCTTAAACTGAACCTCAAGGTGAGTAGTAGGGTACTGTGGAGAGATTAAGGTATTTTCCCCAATGATCTTTCCTTCTGCCTGTTTAATGAGGCATCTCATCCTCATTGCCATAGGAAGGAATAATACAGCCCAGCAGAGGTATCAAGGTCTTAGCTTTTGAGTTCTGGGAGATTTGGTAGAACGCATGAACAGTTAGCAAATTTCTGCCTGAAGTAAGAAAAAACCATCAGAGGAAGGAAGTAACTGGGTTAGACATCAGTTGAGACAGCCTCTCACCATGTCAGAGATAAAAAGGAGAGAATAGAAATTGCAGACACTCAACCAATATTCGAGGACTCTAAGAGCAGAATGACTCTGGGTTATTCTCTATCCATGCTCTCAAGTATAGGGTTCCTAAGGACAAGTCCACAAGATCTTTGAGACACCATGAAAAGATCAAACACCCACATCAGCAAAAACTAAGTGGGAGAAATAAAGGTTGAGGGCAAAGAATTCCTGTTCAAGGAAATAGCAGAACCTCCTCCCCAGCCTTGGGAAAGACATAAATACCCAAGTACAGGAGGTCTATAAAATCCCAGATAGACATGACAGGAAAAGATCCTCAAAACCACAGAAAGTCAAACATCAGAACTACTAGATGTTGGGGGATAGGAAGGGCAGCAGAATAGAACAGACAATATGATTGCTGTATATATAGGTGACTCTATGACCAGTGTGATTCTGCAATCTGTACAATTAGAAAAATGAGAAATTATACCCCAATGATTCAAATGTATGAATTGCCAAGATCATTGTAATATCATGTGTAGCCAATAAAAAAATTTAAAAAAAAAACTACTAGATGCAGGAAGAATTCTAAAATACGCAAGAGGAGAGCATCAAGTCACATGTAAGGGCAACCTTATTAGATTAAGCATATTTCTCAGCAGAACCCCTACAGGCCAGGAGGGCATGGAATGATGTATTTCAAGTTCTGAAAACCAACAAAACCCCTGCCACCCAAAAATTACAATTCTCAGAAGGCTATCCTTTAAAATCAAAAAAGAATTAAAGACCTACCTAGATAAGCAGAAATTAATGGAAATTGTGACTCCAGATCAGTCTTATAAAGATAGTTAAGGGAGTCCCACACACAGAAGTGGAAAAAAAAGAGAGAACTATTATGATAGCTTGAGAAAGCGTAAATCCTATAAGAAGAGTAGAAACAAGGAAAGAATCAAACATTATCAATGCAATGAGCCATTAAACCACAAAGATAATAAGAGGAAAAAATTTTCAGAGTAACTAGAATAAAATCAATAGGATGATAGGAACAAGTCAATACCTTTAATTCATATATCTGAATGTAAATGTTAAAAGACCCAAGCTGGCTGAATGAGTTACAAAACAAAGCCCAACAATATGCTGTCTACCACCTCACCAAACAAACTGAAAGTCAAAAGTTAGAAAAATGATATTTCAAGCAAATGGAAACCTAAAGAAAATAGGAGTAGTTATGCTTCTATCTGAAAAAAATAGACTAAGGAAATTAAGAAGTATCAAAGAAGGTCACTATATAATGATCAAGGAATTAAGTAGTTGAAAAAAAAATAATCATTATGAACCCAGTGCACCTAATGTCATGGAATTTGATTATATAAAATAAACTCTTTTACCCCTGAAGGGAAAGATAGACTTCAGTGCAATAATAGTGGGGATTTTTAATACTCTTATCACCAGTGAATATAACAGCAAATCAAAATTAAAAGTTAAACTACACAATAGATCAAATGAACTTAATATAAAGCATTCCATCCAATAGCTGCAGAATACACATTCTACATATTTAATCAGTGCATGGAATTTTCCCTAGAATTGTTGATGCATAGGCCACAAAATATGTCTTAATGTTTTTTAAAATAAAAATATTTTTCTGATCACAATGGAAAGAAACTAGAAATCAACAGTAAGAAAAGCTTTAGAAATTATACAAATACATGGAACAACACGTTTGAAAGAACAGTAGGTCTTTGGGAAATTTTTAAAAATTCCTTGAACAAATGAAAAGGAAACAACATACCCAAGAACTGTGGGATACAGCAAAAGTAGTACTTAGAGGTCACTTAATAGAAACTGATGCCTACAAAAGTGTGGGGAGATTGGAAGAGAGAAAGATCTCAAATAAATGACCTAATGATGTATCTCAAGGTCTCAGAAAATTAAAAAAAAAACAATACGGAAAATTAGTAGAAAGAATATAGTAAAGATCAGAGTGGAAATGAATGAAATAGTCTAAAAGAATAGTACAAAGGATCAATGTAACAGTTGGTACCTTGAAAAGATAAACTGCAAATCCTTTTCACTGGAGGAGGGGGAGAGACTCAAATGAATTTACAGATTAAAAAGAAGACATTACAACTGATACAGTGGAAATTAAAGGGGATTGTTTGAAAAACTATATGCTAACAAATTAGAAAATCTAGAAGAAATGGACAGATTTCTACACACAAATGCCTACATGATCTACCAAAATAGAACCATTAAAAAAAACCTTAATAGATCAATAGCAAATAATGAGTTGAATCAGTAATAAAAAGTCAACTAACAAAGAAAAGCCTAGGACCGATAGTTTCACTGTTGAATTTAACAAAACTTTTAAAGAACTAACACCAATACTTCTCATACTATTTCATAGAGTTGAAAGGGCAGCAATTTTTCCAAATTCATTTTATATGGCCAGTATTTCCCCGTTACCAAAACTTTTCAAGACATCAAGTGTGTGTGCGCACACACACACACACTAGAACATATTTCAATGAATATAAAAGCATCAATTCTCAACAAAATACTACCAAATCAAATTCAACAACATAATGGGAGGATTAGAGGAACTCTAGATAGGGCAAAGGGGTGGGAGGTGAAAGGAAGGGGCATCATTACCCTAAGTACAGGTATGAAGACATGAATGGTGTGAATATACTTTGAATATAACTAGAGATGGGAAAAATTATGCTCTATGTGTATAATATGAATTGAAATGCATTCTGCTGTCATATATAACAAATTAGAATTTAAAAAAATTCAACAGCATATCAAAAAGATTGTACACCACAATCAAATCAGTTTCATTGCAGGTTGCAAGTATGGTTCAATATACCCAAATTAATAAACATCAAAAATAGAACTAAGGATAAAAATCATGATAATATCAATAGATGTAGATAAATCATTTGATAAAATTCAACATCTCTTCATGATAAAAGTATTGAACAAATTAGATATAGGGCAATCATATCTCACATAATAAAGCCTACATATACCATATCCATAGCCAACATCATACTGAATAGAGACAAATTGAAAGCATCTTATCTAAGACCAAGAACAAGAAAAGGACAACTCTCACCATTCTTATTCAAAATATTACTTGAAATCTTAGCCAGAATAATTATGTAAGAAATAAAAGGCATGCAGAGAGAAGAGGAAGTAAAATTATCCCTATTTGCAAATTATTGTAGATACACAACAACTTAAAGACTCTAGGAAAAGAGAATTAGGGCTGATAAACAAATTTGGTAAAGTAGCAGTCTACAAAATCACCATACAAAAATGAGTTCCTTTTCTATACACCAATATTAAACTTACTGGGTAAAAAAATGAAAGCAATTTTATAAACAATAGCCAAAAATAAAACACCTAGGAAAACAATTAAGGAAGCAAAAGACCTTTACAATAAAAATATGAAGTGCTGAATAAAGACATTGAAGAAGTTACTAGAAAGTGGAAAGAATTCCCATGTTCATGGATGGGAAGAATAAACATTATGAAAATGTCCATTCAACCTAAAACACTCTACAGATTCAGTGACATCTCCATGAAAATACCAATGACATTCTTAACAGAATTAGAAAAACATAATCCTGAAATTCATATAGAATCACAAAAGATCCCAAAGAGAAAGCGATCTAGCAAAAAAAGCAAAGATGGAGACAAAAAACACGTGGTTTCAAGATATATCCACCTGGTATTATCATTAAAAAACAAATACAAATTAACCCACACATCTTTAGCCATCTGATTCTCAACAAGTTGCCAAAAGGGAGAAAAGCCAGCCTCTTTAACAAATGGTGCTAGGAAAACTGGACATCTACATGCAAAAGATCGAAATTTGATCCTCTCATCCGAAAGAAAGAAAGAAAGAAAGAAAGAAAGAAAGAAAGAAAGAAAGAAAGAAAGAAAGAAAGAAAGAAAGAAAAGGGGAAAAAATCAATTCAAAATTGGTCAAATAAGACCTAAAACTCTGAAACTGCAAGAGAAAAAAATAAGGAAAACACTTCAAGATAATGGTACTAGCAATGATTTTCTAAATAGGATTCTAAAAGCATAGGAAACAGAACAAAAAGTGACAAATGGGAATACATGAAACTAAAAAAAAAAAAAAATTCTGTTAAACAACAACAAATCATCAGAGAGAAGACACAACCTACAGAATGGGAAAACTTATTTGCCAGCAATTCATCTGACAAAGGGTTACTACCCACAATGTATGAAGAATTCAAACAATTTAGGAAATAAGTACTCCAATTAAAGATGGTAAATAATCTAAATAGTCTTCCAAAGAAATACTAATGGCCAGTAAATATATTTTGAAATGCTCAATGTCATCAGCCATCTGGGAAATGCAAATAAAAACTATAATGACATACCATCTCACTATAGTTAGAATGGCTATTATCAAAAAACAAAGAACATCCATTTTTGTGAGGAAAAAATGATTTATTTATAAACTCTGCATGCCAAGAACTCTATGTCAGTGTCTGCTTGTGGGTGGGTTGCCCTGTAAGCGCTCCTGATGGTTTTCTTCCATGTCTGTGTTCTCTCTCTCAAGACAGGGGACATGTCTACTGTTGACTGAGGTCACCATTTCATTGTACTTCCTGCCAAAATTGGACACATGATAACTGTGAAGGCCTTACTGACTTAGTGAGTTAAGACCCAAGGAAATAACATGGGATTTGATCTTTTGAAATGAAGTTTTGCTTCAATAAATCTTTAAACGCTGGTTCTCAGTCCTTTTGAGTCTCTGGCTTTTTGTGCAGTTTTAGAAAATATCTGGGATTCCAGAATCTTGTTTTCCTTTGCTATCAGAGGTTGATAACCTCACTGCTGTTTCTGTTGTAATTGCTCCAAAGTGTAACTGAAGAACTGAACAATAACCTAAGAGCAAAAAGTAATGCAACAAGATGATACTGATGGCAGGGCTTAAAATTAAAACTATATCCAGAGGGGAAATGTTTTAATGTAAGTCTCTATTCTTTGGGAAGAAAAATGAAAACTGAAATTCATTCACGTGGTTATGTCTTAGAAACAAATCCAGACAAAGAAAAATATCAATATCAAATAAATGTAAATATCAAACAAATATATTTGATTTGATATTTAACATTTCTTTTAATGAAATTTAGTACATTAATGTTGATTATTTAAAATTTTGAAAAATACTACTAAGAGGCAAAAACCATAATGTACAATTTTGTGAAAAAGGGTCACACATGTATGATTTATATGCTCCTCTTTTCACTGCTCTTGTCATTTAATGAAGGCCTTTCAAACTGTATTTTTATTTTAAATTGCAGTGTATTCTATTATTCCTTTAGGTAGATCTTCCCTTTTTTGCTAAACATTCCATTATTTCCAATTTTTCTTTAGTAAATAAGGTAATGCATTGAACATCCTTGAGCATTAATTTGTTCACATTTGTTTAAAATATGTGCTTAAGACAGATCCTTTAAATTTGGAATTACTGAGTCATTGGGATGTATAGTTTTGCTATTTCCTAGAATGTTTACATTGATTTACACTGCCAACAATACCAAGTGAGTGTTTTTGTTTTGTTTTGTTTTTGCTTTAAGTGCTATTCTGTATAGAAAGCATGGATATTTCTGTGTGCTGCCTCCACAAGACTTCTGTTGTAAATGGCAGTGATATCAGTCTAAGTCAGTATTACTATTTTGTATATAACCTATGAGTTTCCTTTCTCCTTCCTTCCATCTTAAATTCAGACAAAATCAGCAAATTCCTGGACAGATTCTCTAATTGAAGTAGTATGCTGTTTACCACTGGTAGGTTGCTTCCAAAGACGGCTACTAAAAATCCTTCCTGACACCATGCGTGTGCGACACCTTATCACATAGGCAAGGAGTCTGTTTCTCCTGCTCTTGGTGTGGCCTAGTGACTAATTTTGACTATTAGAATGCAGAAGTAGTACCACAGTGCCCATTCTGGGCCTAGACTTTAAAAGGCTTTGTGACTTATACATGTCACCATGCAAAGAGACCAGGCTGTCAAGGTGAAAGAAGGACATATTGCCTTCTGAACACCCCAGACTTCTCTGCCACATAGCCAAACACTTGACAAGGTTCTCTTGAATGTTCAAGTCTCGGCTTAGCACTCTTCTGAAATCAGGCACGTGAGTGATTTGCGCAGATACCATGTAGTTTAGGAAACCTATGCACCTGAACTTGGCCAAGCACACAATTATGAGGAATAAGAAAATTTGGAATAATAATTCCAAATCACTGTTTTGTGGTGATTATAATGTAGCAATAGGTATCAAAACACTACTTATCTGTATTTTTAAAAAGGATATAGAAAGGACAATCAGCACAGTTGAGAAAGGCTGCTTTCTCCCTGTGAAATACATATTTCTTACATTTCATCTAATATTTATTTCTTTTTCAGAGTGAACCACCTGATTTTTTACTGGTTATATGGCCATCCACTCAGAATAAAAAATATTTTTTTGCAGTCTTTCCTTGTGTCTACTGTGATAAGATGACTAAGTTCTAGCCAAGAAAAAAACCAAAAAACTCATAAGAATTATCATGTGAGGCTCCTAAGAAGTTTCTTGTTTTTCTGTTGGTGGTGGGAAGGGATACATTCTTTTTTCCTTCCAGTCCCACCCCCACCCCCACTCCTACCGCCACCTTCTTCCCTGCTGGCTGGAATGCTAAAATAATGAGTGAGGCTCAGGCAGCCATACCAGGACATAAGGCATCATTAAAATGTTGTGAAACAAAAAATAAACTAATTCAGTCCTTGATGATTTGGTCACCCAGCTGCCAGCTGCCACCAAAGTCCTGGACTGAACTGCCTGTGTTCTGACTTCTTTCACAAACAACAGAAACACTTCAACTTTGTTTCAACACATTGTAATTTGGGGTTCCCTATCATATGCAGCCCAACCAATTCATAGAATTTTTCAAATATCATAGAGGTAGACAAACAAATCCAAACAGTCAAGATTTGACAATTTTTAAAAGTCTCTGAACATGTAAGATTGCTTATAATCGAAGATAAAAAAAAAAAGAAAATGCAGTACTGAGAACTGAACCCAGGGGTGCTCTATTTTTGACCTATCTCCCCTTTTTATTCATTTATTTATTTTGTTTTTGAGACATGGTCTTAAAGTTGCCCAGACTGGACTCAATATTGCAATCCTCCTGCCTCAGCTTCATGAGTAGCTGGAATTACCAGCATGCAGCACTACACCTTGCTAAGAGAAAAATCTCAAATTATGCCAAAATTAAAAGAAACAAACATATATAGGGACATAGAAAAGAATGTCAGAAACTTCTCTTCAGAAGCTATGAAAGCCAGAAAATAGTGACATATTCAAAGTACTTAAAAACTGTCAACACAGATTCTACACCTAATGAAAATATCCTTGTTTTATTATTATTTTGTACCAGGGATTGAACTCAGGGGCACTCAACCACTGAACCTCACCCTTACCCCTTTATTTTAGTTAGTTAGTTTTAATTTTGAGACAGGGTGACCCTAAGTTGCTGAGGTTGGCCTTGAATTTGGCAATCTTCTTCCCAAACCACTGGAATTATAGGCATGCAACACAGCCCCCAGAATTAAATATTGTTTTTTTTTTAAAAAATAAAAGTAAAATAAATCCTTCTTCAGATAAACAAAAAGAATTTTTTTTTTTGCAAAAGAACTTCACTGCAAGGAATGTTTGAAGAAGCTCTTCAGATTGAAACAATATGATATTAGGTAGAAATTTGAACCTAAACATAAAAGTCAAGATACCAAATATAGTAAAAATTTAAAAATAAAAAATAATATAAATTTAAAAATATAAAAATAAAAAATAAAAGACTTCTTATTTTTAAAAATATTAAGATAATTAAAATCAAATGTCCAAAGAAAAGTAGTGATAATGTATTGTAGGATTTAATGCACATAGAAGTAATATGTATCAAAAAAATAGCATGAAGAATATGAGGGCAAAAATGGAAAGTACACTATTACAGGTTTTCACACTGACTGTAAAGTGACATACTATTATTCAAAAGTCAACTTAGAATTAAGGATATGAATTAGCAACCCTAGAACGTTCACTAAAAAAAGAAAAACATGAAGTATAAGAAATAAACATTGTGGTTATAGCATAGAATGATAAAATCATTTATCTAGTAAATCTAAGAGATGGCAAGAAAAGATTCATATGAAATAAAATATAGGTGGGCTGGATGGGGAAAAACTGAATAGATGGCAAATTTCAATCTAATAATAAAAATAAATTATACCATAGCATAAACATTTCAGTTAAAAGGTACAGATAAAAAAAGAAGAAGATACTATTCTATGCTAATCACAAAAAAACCACATCAACTATAAAGATAAGGATAGGTTGAAAGCCAAAGGAGGGGATAAGTAATGTCATGAAAATCTAATCAAAACAAAAGAGTAAGAGAATGATAAGTCATAGACTGGAAAATATTTGCAAAAAAACCATCTAATATAGGACTCTTACACAAGATTTACGAAGAACTCTCAAAATTCAACAATAAGGCAGAGTGGTGCATTCCTGTAACCCCAGTGACTAAGGAGGCTGACACCGTAGGATTGCAATTTGAGGCTAGCTTCAGCAATTTAGTGAAACCCTGTTTCAAGATAACAAAGAAAAAGGGATGAGAATGTAGAACAGTGGTAAGGTGCCTTTGAGTCCAATTCCCAGTACTACACACATGCATAACCCTCAACAATAAGAAAAATGATTAAAAACGGACAAAACCACAAATTGGAGAGACAGTCAAACAGATACAAAAAAATCATAACTGATTGAAACAGACTCACAAGCAGAAACCTGCATGGGATCAAATATAGATATAGGAAAATCTGAAGTGTAGTGAACAATTGATGGAGGTGCAGTTTCAAGCCTTGGAGCTAGAAACCCAGGGGACCCTATCATAAATATCTTTGTTTATTTCCAGGAGCTCACCAGATTCACACAGTAAGAAATCAGAGGAAAATCCCCTTCGACTTCCAGCAAAGGAAGCATTTTAAAATTTGCCAAAACAGTCTAATTGCATATAAGACCTGTGCTCACAAGAAGTGATTTTACCAGTGCCTAAACTGATGGGGTTTTATAAGAGCCTAACTGACATGGAAGTAGATAAATACACACAAGCTCCCTGTGGTAAACGGAAATGCCCAACTTCCACCCTATGCAGTCATCAGTCCCACCTAAGGCAGGCAGGGTGGTGTGGGGTAGAGGTGGGACTGCGCACCTGGTGTAGCACAAAGTACAGTGCCACAGGCTCACCAGATTCTGAGACCTAATTATGGTACGATAGATGATTTCTGCATTACTGAGTGTTTATGTACTGCAGTTTCTTTTACAAAGAACATGATTACAAAAAAAAAAAAAATTACAAAGCAAAGAGGTAGAGTAACCTTTAGAAACAGACCTGGATATGGCAAGGCTGTTGGGAATATACATACTGTATTTTATACCTTCATTTTTTGCGTGTTTTAATTAGTGACACATGACAATACAATGATCTTGACATATCATACATGTGAATCAGATGGGATATAATTTCTAATTTTTCTGAGTGTACAGGTTGCAGAATTACATTGGTCATGCAGTCACGTATGGGAATATCATGTATTTTAGACAACTGATTAATATGCTAATGGATTTCATGGGAAAGGTAAATAACATGGATGAACAGATGGATAAGCAGAGAGATGGAAAGATGGAATTTCTTCTAAAAAAAAAAAAGAGAAATGTTAGAGATCCAGATGGGGAAAGGACCTCTGATCTTAAGCATATGTCAATAGAAACTTCCAATATTGGAAAACAAGGTGAGAAAAGACTAGAAGAAAAAAAGATACCAGAACATCTAAGAACTACAGGACTTCTACCAAGTTATAACATATGAGTAATAGAAATACCAGAAAGGGAAGAGAAAAATCAACAGAGGAAATGTTAAGAGGAATAATGACTGTTTTTTTTTTTCCTTCAACATAGGTCAGACACAAAATCTCAGATCTAGGAAATTCAGAAAACCTCAAACAAAATAAATTGGCATAATGATATCATTTTAGGTAAAACACCAAAGGCATAATCCAGAGAAAAAATAAGATGGACTTCGTTAAAATTAAAAACTTCTCTAAAAATTACCCTA
Source organism: Urocitellus parryii (assembly GCF_045843805.1). Classification (NCBI taxonomy): domain Eukaryota; kingdom Metazoa; phylum Chordata; class Mammalia; order Rodentia; family Sciuridae; genus Urocitellus; species Urocitellus parryii. The sequence goes on from NC_135544.1 coordinate 4,899,511, forward strand.
AGATTAATATGAAAGCAAACACCTTAATGTAAGATTTGAAACTACTATAGGAAAATGAGAAAAACATTTCAAGATATCAGTAAAAGAAAGTATTTCCTGAACAGGATTTCAATAGCTCAGGAAATAGGAGCAAAATGCAATAAATGGGATGGCATCAAATTAAAAAGCTTTGCACAACAAAGGAGATGATTAAAAGCATGAAGAGACAACCTAGAGTGGAAAAAATCTTTGCCAGCTACTCTTCCAATAGGATTAATATCCAGAACATACAAAGAATCTTAAACTCTTAATACAAAAAGAACAAGTATTCCAATCAATAAATGAGCAATGGAGCTGAATAGACACTTCTCAAAAGAACTAATGGGCAATGCATATATGAGAAAATGCTCAACATTCTTTAACCATCAGGGAAATGCAAATCAAAACTACATTGAGATTCCATCTCACTCCAGTCAGAATAATCATTATTTTAAAAAATAAATAACCAATGCTGGTGAAGATTCAGGGGAATAGAAACTCTTATATAATGTTAATAAGAACATAAATTAGTAGTCACTATGGAAATCAGTATGAAGGGTCCTCACAAAGCTTAAAAAAGACCAACAATATGATCCAACTTTGCCACTCTTAGGTATATACCTGAAGGAATCAAAATCAGCATGCACTACAGAAACTTGCATATGTCTATTTGTTGTGACACTTTTCATAATAGCCATGCTATGGAATTAATCCAGATGCCCATGAACAGACAAATAAAAATTATGTGAGATACACACACACACATATACATATTGAGTAACCAGAATTCTCATTTATTACTGAAGGGGGTGAAAAATGGTATAACTTTGAAAGGTTTTCATAAAACTACACTCTAGTGTGCTTTGTGTGCGTGGTGGTGCTGATATTCGAACTCAAGGCATTGCACATGCTAGACAAGTGCTCAACCATTGAGCTACAGCCCCAGCCCCCTAAATACATTCAAATACATATGATCCAGCAATTTTAATCCTGGATATTTCCCCAAATAAAAATATCTCTAAACACACACACACACACACACACACACACACACACCTGTACAAAGATGTTATCAGTTTTATTTGTAATTGCCAAACTTTGGAAGTAACCAAAATGTCCTTAAATAAGTAAATGGACATATGAACTGTGGTACATCCACACAATGAAATATCACTCAATGTTAACAGGGGAAAGAGATGATGGGCAGGAGCACAAAGGATCCAGGGGCAGTGAAATACTCCATATAATAGTATAATGATGGGTACATGTCATTGCAAATTTGTCCAAGTCTGCAAGATGTACACTACCAATACAATACCAAGAGTAGAGCCTGATGTAAACTGTCCCTCTCCGTCCCTCCTCCCAAATCTCTAGCAACCACTGATATTTTTACTGTCTCCATAGTTTTGTCTTATCTAGAATGCCATACTGATAGAACTTACAGTATGTAGACTTTTTAGTTTAGATCCTTTCACTTAGTAATATGCATTTAAGTTTCTTCCTTGTGTTTTCATGGTTTGATAGGTCATTTCTTTTTAGCACTGAATACTATTCTATCGTCTGTATGAGCCAGTATATTCCTATATAGTAAAACTCCAGCCAATTTGTTTCACTAGTAAATTACTTAAACCCTTTTTGTAAGAAATAATGCCAATTGCACACAAACTCTTGGCACGGTAGTAGTTATACACACATCATATATATATACACACACACACACATATGTCTATATATGTGTGTGTGTATATATACATATACATATATATGTCTATATATACATATATATTTGATAGTATGTATTTTTATAAAGGAGTTTTGCTTTTAATATATAATTATGGATCAAAATATGTCTCAAAGGAGTAAATGTTTGTACAATCTTCTGGTCTCCAGGAACATTATTTGATTGTATAATTAAAGATATTTTTGAAAATCTGTCTTTAGTTCTTCCCCCATATTCTACTATAAAATTTAGGCATACAGGTAAGTGGATACATATTTTCTATTCAAATGAATTGGTAATTTTAAATATAAAAAGAAACAAAGTTAAAGTGTGACATGATAATAGTTATATGTGTTTATATAAAATATGAGACTCCAATTAACATTTGTGTTCGCCACATCAGGTCACATACTCTTGGCGGGACACTGAGAAGGACCACATATTCCCACTTCTCTGCTGTTAATGATGCTTCTATAGAAAGTCTTGGGAAGCACTGTAATAGTTAAGCACATCATTCTACTGCAAGTGTTTAGTGTTCCACTCTGCAGTGAAGGATCATGCCAGCACACATGCCCAGAAGAACACTGGATCTAATTGCTTTTTCTGAAGTTTCCATTAGTGCATTTGTTCTATTTGCTTTCTGTAGTTCCAGGCTTTGGGTGATTTCTGCAGGGTTTTGTCTGGAGTCATTTTTGTAGCAATGGAAATGTCCTGTAGAAGATCTGCTCTTTCTTTGCCTCTTTTAACATTTCCCAGCATCATTCCTGATTTAAGACCAGAGAGCAGCATTTCAAAGAAGTCAGTTGTCTTGTTCAAGGTCATAGTCCCAAGTCACCAGTGTAGTTATTATTACAAAGCTGGACTCTGAATGCCCAGGGGGAATGACTCTGCCACCAACTAGTTTCTGAGCTTCAGTGGGAGCCCAAGTCCCAGTCTTAGGTGTGTGAGTGGGTGACTGGGGAAGTATTTTAACATATTTACGCCTTAGAGTCCTCATGTGTAAAATGGGAAGAACATGAACTACATCACTAGTTTTCAAACTGATGCAGCATCTCAATGTCTTCCACTAGGAACTAGGGAATAAGGGGTTTCTAGGCCAGATGAAGATGTAAACTCAATAGGGATCCTTTTTGGAAGAACTAAACAACCCAAGAAACATTCTCTGAGGGTGTTCAGTTTTCTTCATAGGATGTTTTCACCTTTTTTCTCTTTGCAAAATATTTTTCAGGATTAACAAAAGTTACTCAGTTCTCAATTGGCCTGTATCCAAATTTAATCTTTAAGACCAACTGTCTATATATTAAACAAAAAGTTCATCTTCTTAACAGAGGCTTATATTGCCTTCTATATTTAATTTAGTCCATGATAATTAAAATGTGCAATTCTTCCTGTACTTGGAAGATTTTCACCTAATATGTAGATCATTTGTAGACTAGTCTCTGGAATCTTTCTCCTCCACTAATGGCATTTTATATGCCAGCCAATTCACATTAATATTTTAAAATGGATGAATTGCTACTTCCCAGAGTAAGAGCAAATCTGTCCATCTCTTAATTATTTTGTTTTTACTATTTAAATCATTCCAATTACTTATAATACATGTCAAAAGCAAATTTTTCAGAACTTAAGGGGAAAATTAATGATTAATACTATTTCATATATAATCTCCAAGTCTTAGACACTATTTTAAAGAAAAGGATCCATGAAACACTTTTACAAATATTTAAAGGTTATATGCTGTGTAGTGCACTCATATTATTAAAAACATCATTAACAAAATATACTACAGGACAATGACTAGGACATTATCATATATTTTCATCAATAATTAATACCAAAGTATTCATGTCGGGATTCAAAGTTAATGTGGGGATGCCTAAAATAATAGATTTTTTATCTAGGTAAGCTCCACTGATGGAGTCCATTGAACCAACTGCCTGTTAGAGCCGATTGTATAGTTCAGAAAACAGGTTCAAAAAGGCAATTTTCAAGGTCATCTAGAAATATACTGGTTGGTACAAGGCAAGATCCAGGAATATGGTTTTGCTTCAAAGAAATCATGAAAATGAGTAAAAATGATCTGGGGCTTTTGTGTTGCTTAATAGCTGTGGGAAGAACAACTCAACCTCTGTCAGCTTTGGTTTCCAATCACAATAAAGTACATAATTATCACTACCCTATGGCATTCTTGCGAAGATCATTTGAAGTAATGGTGTGAAAGCAGCCTATAAGTCCAGTGCTGTCACTCACGGAATACTAATGTGTATTTTGTTCTCTCAGAAGGAGCATTCACTAATGAGGTCTGCAAGAAGCTGGAATGTTGTGGTGCCCCTATCAGGGAGCACTTTACTTCTTACCAAGATTAAAAATGACGGATACAGATATCCCCTTGGTTCCTTGGATTGCCTTAAAAACAGGAAATTGGTTCTTCCAAATCAATACTTACTCTAGCTCTAACTATAACTTTAACAGCTGTTTCATCTATCCTAAATAGAACTAGCGACACCACTGAAATCTGAGCATATTCCATGTGACTGACAGCTTTTTCCTGAAGCTATAACTGAGCCTGTTGGATAAAGGTTAATTGCTAACTGTGGAGTGCTAATGATACCACATTGATGAAATTACAGGATCACTGATAGAGAAAAGGCTGCTAACGCACTGGAAGCTAGGGGAAGCTCTAAATAATAGCTATTGATTTGTTTCTCTGAAGGCCACAAAGTAGCACAAACGAATCAGAAGAACAAAAATTATCCACAGGGTTTCCACTCATTTATAATTTATTTCTTAGCTTCCAATTTTCTCCCTGCCAATAACAAATCATGATTTTAATAATTATGTGCCTCAAAATAAGTAGTTTATGCCTTAAACAAAGAAATACTGCAAATTATTCTTTAATTCCCTAATACTGAATTGAATCTCCTTTTACACATGGTGGTAGTAGTATTGGGGATTGAACCAGAGGTGATCTACTACTGAGCAATACCCCCAGCTCTTCTCATTTTCACAGAGACAGGGTCTCCCTAAGTTACTGAGGCTGAACTTGAACTTGGGACCTGCCTGCCTTAGCCTTCTGAGTCACTGAGATGACAGGTGTGCAGTACCATGCCCAGCTAATCCTCTGTTACGGTGGGCTATAGAGTACAGTAAACAGGCAGCATTTCTCAAACCTCATCACGACTTAAAGGTAGATAAAGGAGGGGCCAGAAGAGAGGTGGATTGAAAGTATTTATAAAAAGTGACCTTTACAAAATGCCCCATTATCCAAATTCCCAAGTTAAACTTCACTCTTGCTCAAATTTGGCCTTGAAATTGATCTCCATGGCTCGCCCTCTCTGTCAGTAGAATGAGCCCCACCCTCCACTCCAGCTGGTGCTTTCCTCCAATGCCATGCCCTTCACTATTAGCACACATGGACCAAGAACCTCAGACGAGGCTCTTATGAAATTAAATACACAGTGTCATGTAATTATGTTCACTCTAGGAGGTTGGCATTATTATCCACATTTGATAGCTGAGGCAACTGGAGGTTAATAAGCTCTCAAGTTCAGAGTTGGTCATGTCAGAACTGGAAGGGAATTTCTTCATCCGTGAAGGCTCCCACAGTTTAGAAAACATTTATCCTTTCCACTTACCCAGCTTTTCATCAGGGATCCCAGATTTTTAAACCCACACATTAAGTTTTCTATTAAATCTGTTTAGGTCAACTGAGAGATCCCAACCAAGTCCCCTGTCTGTGATTTTAGTAAATTTTTAAATGACAAAGTGTTTATCTCATCACACTGACATCAAGTGTCTGTCTGGTTATTCCACACCAAATAACTTTCCAGTTCTCTGCAGACACCAACGAAGTATCTTACAATTTCGTTTAATTTGGATTCTGACCATGTAGAGTTCGGGCAGACCCAAGACTCAGCCCATGAATCCCCATTTCAGATGCCCATGGTGAGTAGTGAGTTTCCAATTCATCCACACGACACGGCTGCCAATCAGGGGTGTCCACAAACCCCTCCTCAGTTTCAAAAATTTGCTATGACAACTCACAAACCTCAAAGAAACATTTCACCTACTATTCAATCGATTATGAATGACCTAAATGAATAACCAGCTGAAGAGATTCAGAGGGAAAGGTAGGAATGTGCCTTGAACACAGAAGCTCTGTCCCATGGATGCAGGGAATACCATCTTCCTAGAATGTAGATGTGAATCCCTTCATTTAGGATTTTTATGGTGGTTTCATTGCATTGCATGACTGGTTAAACCACTGGCCATTGGTGATTAATTCAATCTCCAACCCTTCTCCCCAAAGAATGGAAGATAGGGCCAAAAGTTCCACTCCTCTAATCACATGGTAATTCCCCTGAGAAACTGTCCTCCACGTGCCAACCCATTAACAAAAACTCAGATGTGGTTGAAAAAGGCTGATTGTGAATAGCAAAATATGTTCCTGTCACCCTTATCACAGCATAAGTGACAAGAGTTTTAGAAGCTCTATGCCAGGAACCAGAGAAAAGACCAAATACTTATTTCTTACAATGACGCATTTTAGATCTTTTTTTTTTTTAATTAGTAGACCCATCATCTTAAGGTTGGTATAAATTTGGATGGTATATTGCCAAGGTGTGCTCATTTGCACCCAGAAAAACACCAAAGAATAAGAGAGGAAAGTGCAATGATTGGTCAGCTCAAAGAGAAATGGATAATTAGAATTTAGGGGAATTGAGGTAGTCTTCAAAGAGTGAAACTTAAGCTGAAATCTTAAACTCTTGAATCACATCCACACATGCTTTAAGTGATCCAAATCAATTTTGTAGTATGATTTCCATGCTCTAAGATTTAACAACACCAGCAATTACTGCACTAATAAAAGTTTGGGGAAAAATTATGTGACTATTCCAAATCAATTAAAAGCCTATGACGGATCAATTAAAAGGACAATGTAACATAAAGCCAAACTTCAATTTATTTTAGATCTGTGACTTCATGGCTTTGTAATCAGGGGTGGTCTATGGCAATAACTGGATCAGAAGGAATATAAAACAAAAGATGGCATTTTTAAGTCTCAGGCATTTCATAACAGAACTTTGGCATAATGAAATTATAAAAGTAGATGATTGCGTCTACATGCACAACTGTGACAGTTGCATTAATGAATTCTTTAGTGACTGTTTATAAGCATTCTCCTCCAGCTGTCCTCAGTTCATCATAGCACTAGTGAGAAGAAAATAATTGCTGCAGTCATAAAAACAGAATTCCCAAGCTAGGTGGGACTTTATTTTTAGTCTAGCTTAATGTCATTCTAGTACATTAAGAAGACACAAAGGTCCAATGAAGTTAAGTGATGGCACAAGATGCCAAAGTCAATTAGTGGCTGTGCCTGGACTACAGTTAACATCTTCTATCTCCTAATTCACTTCTCTTCCAGCTCCCCCGTCATTTTCTTCATCATTCATGCTTTCTTGTAGTTTGGTACAGGCAGCAGAACTTTGTCATTCCTATCTTCCCCTGGTGATCATCTAAGAAAATGTGCCAGGAGCACACAGAGGAGAAAAATTCTCCTTTTACCATGGATCAATTTTATTCACTTTTATTTTGATATTTTATTGTCCATTTGTAGCAAGAACTTAAACTCTTCACTTTTGCCTGCAAATGTGCAATGGGTAACTAAAAGCAGGATTAAAATTGGCATCCCTGCCTCCATTTTGCGTGTGTTTCCAGTGACACCCTGGACCCCGGGAACAACAGGATTGATTGATAAACATCTCATATTAAACCAAAACTACCCTTTAACATAAAAAGATTTGCATCTCTATAAATTCAGCAATAAATAAATAAATAAATAAATAAATAAATAAATCTCACATGGACTTTCGAATGGCTGAACAGAGAAAAGAGGTCCTAAATCTCCTCTGATTTTACACTTCATAATTTCACTCTGAAGGATATAATATGAGATAGAAGTAGGAGCAAGCTGAGGGTGATAACTAGCCCCTGAGATACTGCTCAGATAGACCATACCTGGCCAAGAGCTCTGCTCTGACAACTATGCAAACCCTCCAGCTATACAAACTCCCAATCCTTGCCCTCATTCCCTTTTCTATAGAACCCCAAAGTCATTGTCAGCTCCTCGAAGTCAGGCTACATGAATTCAAGTTCCTTTTCTGCTTGTTATCATCACATTTTCCATTTAGATTGGGGGCAAGTGGCTGGACCTGACTTGTTGGACCCCCAGAATCAGGCCTCTGGCCTAAGGACTTTGGTAAATAAATTCTTTACCCTAAACCACATCTCTTTCAAAATATTCTCTGCTGCAGAAATATGAAGATCCTTCTAGTGAGTTTCCATAGAAACAGTTTCTGAAAACAAAAACATATAGCTCAGTTTGGACTGTAGGTCTATATGTACCCTCCAACTTCTTGCTGGGGTGTTTGGCTCTCTGGGAGCTGTTGCAAATGCTCTTTTTCAGGATCTCGAGTGCTAGTTATCACCCTTAGCTTGCTCCTACATTCTTCAGAGTGAAATTATAAAGTATGCAATCAGGAGATTTAGGGCCAATTTTCTATGCCCAGCAATGCAGAAGCTCTTATGAGCTTTATCTTATTTTGCTGAACTTATGCAGATGAACTTCTTGAAATTTCATGTCATTTTTTCCCTAGTTAAAAAAAAAAATCTTTTAGGGGTTAGCCACCACTGAGAATTTCTGAGTTACCTTGGGTCACCATGGTATTCCCTTTCCTGTCCCTAGAGACAGCAAGATACTTGTTAGAAAACCAAAGTCCTGGACCCGACCCAGGTCCACCAAATCAAGACTTGCATATTTATCAAGTTTCCAAGTGACTTTAAGGTACATTAAATTTTGAGGCCCTCTGCTCCAAAGATAAAAAGTGGAGAACTGGTGCAAATTCTACTGGTAGCAGATGCTGTAATGTCCTTCTACTCAACACAGGGTCCACAAAGAGCCTCAGAGCCACCTGTGAGCTCATCAGAAATTCAGGACCCCTACTGTCAAACTGGAGACACAGAATCTGCATTTTAACAAGATTCCCTGCTCTAAAAGTGGCATGAATTCCATAGTGAAGGCCAAACTCATTTCTCTTGCTTGAATCACTTGGGTAATTGCCACTATTTTCCCCTTGTCTTTTGTAAGATAGAGCATTAGGCAAAAGCCATCGTTGATAGAAAGATTTCAAGAGATGCCCTATTCCCCAGAGCTGCCCTGAACAACTCTTGTTTTGAAGGCAAATTCTCTCAGCAACCCCTCACCACGAAGATAGCCTCCCAGTACTGCTGACAACGGTTCCAGGAAAGCAAGCTTGCCTCAGGAGAGGCCATGAAATAACCTCCTTACCCTCAAATCCTGGAGTCCCTTGAAGGTTGATGATGTGTAAAGCCCCACTGGTACATTTATTTGGCTGTTTCATTCATTAAAAATCCTGAGTGAAGTCTGAGTAGGAATCCCACCTAAGAAGGTCATACATAGATCTCATGGGCAGCACAGCTTTCTAAGACTAGACTCTCCTCCGGTTAAATTGCAATTTCACTTTATTCTTAATAAAATTTGTCATTCGCCAACTGAGCTTTGTTTCCTTTTAAACCCACCTGTTTTCTATGGTTCAAGGGAAATCCCATACTCCCAACTCCTAGGGGCAAACTATTACTGCTTCTTTATTTTTGTAGCTTCAGGACCTAACACAAAATTTGGCAGTATGATTCATGCTCAGAGAAACTGAACCTAAAAGATTTCTGACCTAATTCATTGGTTTTCTTGTGAGGCCTTGAGAAAATCATTTAACCTCTTGGAGCCCTTGTTTCTTTATGAAAGGAAAAGAATGCCAAACACAAACTGTTGTCAGGGCTTTATCTTTTGCTTTTTTAAGATAAAAGGAGAACTTTTCGAGAATACTTTTAAAACTGTGAACTGTTTTACAAAAATTCTTTTTTCCACAGGACTGAGGATCAAACCCAGGGTCTTGGGCATGAGAGGTTTGTGCTCTATCACTGAGTCATATCCTCCACCCCTGACAAATGTTATTGTTTGGTGCCAAATTGATGAGATTCAACTCTTTGCCTACAGAATTCTGTTCTTTTTCAAAAGTTCCTGGACCCTCTGCTTTTCTCCCTCTTCTGATCTGCTCATGGCGATATCATCCGTAGCATTAGATCGAACACGAAGGGCTGTGGTGCCCCCTTGCAGATACCACCCTGCACCCTCAATTTTCCCTCCTTTATCTTTCATCTTCCAGCCAGGCTTCTGTAACGCAACACCGCTTGTGCCAATGCAGACACTGACAGTATATTTTGCAAATGAGCTCCTTTGGGATGCAGGATCAGATATTTCCCTGAAGTCTAGACACATTCCAGGGAGCCTAACTCTGCTCATTATTTATGCATGGGCTTGCCATTTAGTCACCCCAGGTCTTTATGATAAAAGCTTGCTCTCCCCTCCCCAGATGGTCTAGATTAACAAATCAGAGAAATTCCTGACACTGGCATAGTGCTCTGCATTTTGTACTGGTCTGTAGCAGGCAAGATCTCATTTTGATTTTCATGAAAACCCCATGAGATCTACAGGGTAGCATGTTTGAACCCATTATGTAAACCTCGAAACAACTCACCCCAATGTCACCATCTAATACGACAGTAATAGATTCAATCCAAATCCCCACGCTCTGAACATGATCCCAGATGTCTTAGAGCATGAATGAAAGCCAGGGTGAATTGCAAAGCCTAAAGTGGGGTGTAAAGTAGGAATCCCTACCCCCTCAGTATCAAGTCATCCCACAAATGCATGACTATACAATGACTTTCCTCTGAGCTCCCCAAATGGTACTTTTATGTTTTCAACTTTTATGCTTATTCTATTTTGGTATCTCTCTTACATAGTGCATTGTCTGGGCTAGAATCCAAAATACCGGAAACTGAATACTTTGATAAAGAATAGAAATTTACTTTCTTATCTGGAGGTGTAGAAATCCAAGACCAGGACAAGGCAGGTTTGGTTGTCTGGTTAGGGTGGCTTTCTGCTTTCAAGGTGAGGCCCTGCTGCCATATCTTCACATGGCAGAAAAGCAGGAGCTTCCCAACACTGTGAGAAGCCTCTTTTATAAGGGCCTTTATTTCATTGGCCAGGAAGAAGCTCAGTCATCTCTACAGGCCTCACCTCTAAATACTATGACATTGGCAACACATGAGTTTTGGAGAGGAACCATTTGAATGTATCTTTCCTCGATCGTTTCCTGAACTCCTAAAGGTAAAGTAATATCTATCACTTCTTTATATTTATATCTTTAGACTGTAACACAGTATTTAGCCCTGAGTTTCACACTATAAATATCTGCTCAATGAATTTCAAGAATTCATGAGTACGCATGAAATGAAAACATTATGTGTTATGTTTTCTGTGTTCCAATATATGAAGCCTCTTAGTTCAGGATGCACCCTGGCGGGTCTGGAGCCCTAATCAGATCATGCGGCAATGCGCCCGGCTGTCCCTGGAGGCTGGGCAGCCATGGGGGTGGATCTGGAATTAGGGGTGCGGTCCTTCCTGCTCCCAGCCAAGCAAGGCTGTCTCTAATGTCCCTGAGAGGAGGCCCCGCCATGGGCTGAATGGCTTAAAAAACAGAAATTATTTATCCCAATGCAGGAGGATGGGAAGTCTGAGATCAGGGTTCCTGCAGGGTTGGGCTCTGATAAGGATCTTCTTCCTGGTTTTCTCACATGATAGAGTGAAAGGAAGCAAGTGCCCATCTGTCTCTTGTAAGGAGACTAATTGCATTTTGAAATCTCTGCCTTTATGGCCTAATTACCTCCTGAAGTCCCATCTCCAGATGCCATCATGTAGGGGATTAGGGTTTCAACGTGAATTTGGGTTGTTGCGGGGTAGGGAGCACAAGCATTCAGTCCATAGTAAAGACCAAGTTAAAAAATCAATCTAAATCCACTTCATCCATAGTAAAGTTAAACCTGTTGCTTTAACAGTAAATGCCACCCCAATCTCTAGAAAGGGCATCTGTTATCTAGATATAGGTATACATCTAGATCATGGATAGCATAGAGGATAAGACAGATGGATCCAGACTACTTGTATTTAAATACTGGCTCCACTAACTAACTGGGTGTCCTGGAATGTTACCTTGCCTTTCTGGACTTCGATCTCCTTATGTGTAAAGTGAGGGAAAATGATATTGCTTACCTTTTGGATTCAGGAGAATTCAGTGAATTCATACTTATAGAAAGAGCACTTAAGCACACTGATAAATATTGATTTTTATCATAATTACAGCCACCATTTCTCATTTCATTTTGGTATTAGGGCCAACAACTTCCAAAATTAGTCTCTATTTAATGTTCATAGTATATGTCAGAACATACCATGCTATCTCTATGTTCTTATTTCAATGTCATCCAATGATGTCAAGTCATCCCATTATTTCACCCATCTACCAAACATATGTGTTTATTTAGTACATACTGATTGCCTGGCGCTATTCTGGGCTCTAGAATTACAATGTCCAATAGAGGGTGTGGCTACAAAAACTTAAATTTAGATTAATTAAAATTCAATAAAGTAAAAATTCATTTCTTCCATTGCACCAGCTACATTTCAAGTACTGAATCACTACTTATGGCTAGTAGGTACCATATTGATCAGTCTGGCAAAAGAAAAGATCCTTCATGGTAGAAAGTTCTGCTGGACAGAGTTACACTACAATACAGGGATAACTTCATATTTTCATGAAGCTGACATTCTATATGGAAGATAAATAATAAATAAGCCCATAATAATTATGAATTAATATTTTTATAGATAAATACATTCAGTTATTGAAACATGTTAGCACAAAATTTTTGTATATATGTGTGTATATATATGTAATTCCAAAATGAACTGCAATATAATTAAATTACTAAACTTATAATTGCTGTGCCAAGTATAAGAGTATGTTTATTGTAGAAAATCAAAGAAATATTAAAAAATAAAAAATATATACATTTGTTTTATTAAAGGTTCATAAACTCATACATTCTAACGCTTTTACTTCTTTATTTTGTACTTTAAGCAATATACCATGTTAATCTCAAAAGTACTATTTTCAGTGGCTTCCTAATAGACCCATATGTGAATGTACTATTATTTATTTTATGTCTACCTCATTGAAATCTAAGGTTTTTGAACTTTTTGTTCTAATATCTAAATATACCTCTGTGTATGTAATTGTTTGCCTGCATTTTTATTTCATCTTTATTTTTGGCAAACATTTTCTCTACTTTGTTGACTATCTTGTGATTCTGTTTTTTTATTTGTATATGCAAAAGTTTTGAAATTCATATGTGGCAAATGTCTTTATTGCTTTTAAGCTTGCAATACCTCTGTGTGAGGAAGCATGTCTAGTATAATGAATGCTCAGTAAATATTTGATAAGTGAATGGATGAATGAATTCATGAAATATTTCACCCGTGCTGCCAAATGATAGCCTCATTCTTTCACCCACAGAAGCAAGTCAGTTCTTCTAGTCATTTGGCTATGACCTGGAACTACAAGAACTTGGGATTAGTATTGAATTTCTGATGGTAACATATTCAGTGTCTAGGGAATTACCACAACATATTGTCTCTCTGATAGAAACCCCTAGCAAAGCCCATGATTCTGCATTCTGTGCACATCCAGTCCCTAGATGAACACTGCAGATGTTTTCCATCTCACAGGATCAATGTTTTTTCATAGTTGTATTTTTTTAAAAAGTGATGCCTTCACTAATTATTTAAGACTCACTTCTACTTCATCTCCATTTTAAAACTCACTTCTACTTCATCTCCATTTCTACCTGTCCTCTTCTACACTCTTTCGTTCATTATAATGTGGAGCACACATGGATGATCAAGAAGAATAATTGAAGGTCAATAGCCTTAGGCACATACAAGAGAGAAAAAAAAGGTTTTCTCTCAAAGTTCTATCACAAAATTTTAGTGATATAATTTGTATTTTGGAATTAAGATGTAAGATAGCATATACATGGGCATATAAACTTTGTTTCCACTGAATGTTTATAGAGAATGCAATGTCAATTCATTAGAACTGCTGTCACTCTCCTATTGGTACCAAACATACTATTCATAATGAGTTGCTCACCATTCTCCAAATACGCTACTCTCTCTCCCCCTTTTCCTTTTTTTTGATGCATTAATTCCATGAACCTGAAATAGTCTCTTTGCTGGACAAATTTCTATTCATCCTTCAAGTTTCAGTGCAAATGTAGCCTGTTCTGTCAAGTTGTCTTTGATTTATTTATGATGAATCAAGCCCCTTATTTCTTCTCATTACCACACTACTTGGTACATATTTATTACTTTCAAAATATTGGATTTTTTATATCTTTTTAAACTTCAGTTATGCAATTATAACTATCACAGGAAGTTGCAAGATAGTACTAGGGAGTCCCCGCGAACCATTCATCTATTTTTCCACAACATTACATCTTATCAACTAAGTAAGTACGATGGTATTGGTGCAATGTGTGTTTGCAGTTCTGTGCTATTTTATCAAGTGTGGATTCCGATAACCATCATAAAGTGGCAGGGCCCTTTCATCACCAAAACTACCTCTCACTGCCCATTTTAGTCACACACTCCCACCCACCCCACCATTCGCATCCCTATTCCCTTCTCTCTTACTATGTATTTTCATTTGAGCATGTTATGTAATGCCACTATATTATATGTGACTTCTGAGGCTTTTTTTCACTTGGCATAAGGCTCTTGAAATATAATTGATATGGTAGGGATTATATCACTCATTTTATTTTTAATTTTCCATTTATTTAATCTTTTCTTCCATTTTATTTTTTCCTGCATTCGTGCAAGTTACTTGAATATTTTCTTGATTTCAATTTTGACTTGTCTACGATGTTTTTATGTATGTCCCTTTGTATAGGCTTTTTGGTGTTTTCTCTAGGCATTACATACATTATAGATGTATCTTGTCACAATCGTCTGCTGTCAGTTTCTGACCAGTTTGAATGAAGTGTAGAAACCTTACCTCCCTTTGTCTCCCTTTACACTCTCCTGCTTAATATAATTGTCTTAAAATTTCTCCACCTACATTAAGAACATCACCAGACATTGTTCTAATTTGTGCTTCGGTCATCAAATATAATTTAGACAACTGAAGATGTCTACTCTACTTACCCACAGCTTTACTCGGTGTTCTTTCTTTCTTCCTAATATTCCAGTGTTTCTTCTGTCAACATTTCCTATTTGCAGACTTTCATTTAGCCACTACTGTAATGTACATGAGCAGAAGCAAATTTTTCTAGCTCTCCTTCACCTGAGAATGTCTTGCTTTCCCCCTGATTCCTCAAAAAACATTTGTCTGGCTATAGAACTCTGGGTTCTTTCATTTAAGCAAAAAGTTGAATTTTTCTTGGTAATTTGTAACTGGGTAATTTTTGGTTCCGTGTTAGATATTTGAGTTTATGTTATAACACTGTGGTTGCTATTTACATCTTCTAGTTAGCACACCTCCTCTGAAACCCCACCAGTAAAAGAAGGCACGTGCTGCCTCATTAGTGCCCAATGGGGGATGAAGTCCAGATGCTCCATTTGGCCTTCGCTGACATCCCAACAGGGACGGGGTAATGCATGATTGCTCTATTTAGTAGGAGAAATAGGGAAAAAGCCTATCCACTTCATTTTTTCCCCAGGAGAAGTCTTAATTCCTTATTTTAATGATACTTAACCTCACAGAAATTTTGGATGCTTTGATGGCAAGAACAATGTCAAGGACAACAACCTTCACCCTCAGTTGACATTTGGTTTTGAAAGGGTGAATGTGTATCAACATGGCTACAAAGACAAGATGGCATGCTGCTGCACTGATGTATTTCATTGAGGAGAAAAATAAATTGATGACAGTTAAGAACACTATTGAGCCAAGCACAGTCGCACATGCCTATAATCCTAGTGACTGGGGAAACTGAGGCAGGAGGATTACAAGTTTGAGACCCACCTCAGCAATTTAGTGAGGCCCTAAGGACTTAGCAAGACCCTGTCCTAAAATAAAACATATAAAAAGGGCTGAGGATGAGGCTCAATGCTTAATTACCCCTGGTTCAATCCCCAGTACTGAAATTTTTTTAAAAAGAAAACTATTGATTGCTGACTATTTCTTAGACCTTGCTCAGTACTGTATTTCCATTATCTCATCAGTCCTCACAGTCGCAGGCTTTGGTCCTTACTACTAAAATCCCTTCTTTACAAGGAAACGACTTGCTTGGGGTCCTAACATTTGTGGCAGTGCTGGCATTTGAACACAGGAGAGAATGCACTCCTGGGCAAAATAGCTAATCATTAAGCTATAAAAATATCAAAGGCCAACGGTGTGTCAGGCATCATGAGAGATGCTAGGAAAAAAAAATATTAACAGGATGTGCCAGTCCTCAGGGAGCTCACACAGAATTAAGAAAAGGGAATTTCAATCCATGCTTTGGGGGAGTGAGCTGTTTATGTGTTCATATTCAACTTCTTAAGAGATTCTCATAAAAGATTCAAAAATATCTTGTTTTATACATATAGGTAGACTTCAATCTATGAGAGTTATAATTTCACCAGTTTACTTTGCATTGATAAGAATTTCTTTAATATTCTGTTAGAGGAAGTTTAAACATATCCCCAAGTGGAGAGAGGTGAACCCACATGTCATTATCATCCAACTGCAGTAACATCAGGACCAACTTCACTTCATCTATTCTACCTGCTTCACACATGCACACGAGTGCCCACATAAACACACACACACACACACACACACACACACACACCCTGTTTTGAAGCAAATCCCAGATATGGTATTAACCAATTTCAATTGGCAAGTGTTTTTGTATTTATCTCTGAGAGATAGGAATTCTTCTTTGTAAAAATTATAAACACACTACCTCTATTATAGCTTAAAGGTTTTAAATCTCCTCAGTGTTGTTGTTGTTGTAACTGGGGATTAAACTCAGAGACACTCAACCACTGAGCCACATCCCCAGCCCTATTTTATATTTTATTTAGAGACAGGGTCTCACTGAGTTGCTTCGTGCCCCCGCCATTCAACTCGAAATCCACCTGCCTCAGCCTCCAAAGCCACTGGGATTACAGTCGTGCACCACTGTGCCCAGCCTCCTCAGTATTCTTAAATATCCAGTTACAATTCAGGTGTATATAATCATCGTGTCTGTTATTGATTTCAAGTGTTTGGTCCATACATTTCACTTGATTGAAATATTTAAGTCATTTATGTTTATGTCACCCTTTGTTCTTTTTACTTCCTTTCCATGTTTTGTTGAAAAAATAATCTGTCCATTCCATCTCCATGGAGTCCATGGAAACAATCTTCTTCCTGTGTGGTATGTAAATTGGTAGTTAGATCTAGAGATTTGATCAGATTCAAATACAGTGTTTTTACAAGGCAAGTCTGCTACTTGAAAAGGCAGTAAAAATGCTGGGGCCCTTGCCTTGATTTGGCAGTTTCAGAATTGTGAACTGGACTCCAAGCATATCATAAATGTGATGCGTGAAGATTTTATTGGGAGGGGGAATCTTATGAACATATCATCTAATTTAATGTGCTTTTATTCATCATGGTTACTGTCTTCTTTAAACTGTGGGAATCTATCCAAAAAGGCTCTGAAGTCATTTGACTTGATCATTTTATTTTCTGTTATGGAAAGATATTCCATGTTTATATTGTGTCTATTAAATGGGGTATCTAATTTTTCCCATGGAGTTTTTTTTAAATATTTAGTGGGAAATTGTAGTTAAAGACCAGTATCTGGACATAAGGGGTTATTACTACTGGTTGATCATTATTTCCAAGCCTTTTTTAGAGGACCAAATAAGTAAATATGTAATATTTAAAATAAAGAATGTCATGACTTAATGCTAATATTTTCAACCAAACTCAAGGTTACATCTGTATGTCCTTTTTTCCCATGCAGGAAATCATGCTCTTCTAAATACTCATTAGCTTTATATCAGATCACACCCACAAAAGTCTCAGATAACAATGTCAACACTATTACCAACAATATCATTGCTGGAAACAGTTTCAAATGAGAAGAGGAGATAGGATTTTAGGTGTGGTTATTATGCTTTTTGTTGTTATTATTGCTTTGTCCCTAGGGATATAGAGTCAAGTTATTGTTTTAAAGTAATTTGAAAGAATGACTCTTAGTTGTGCCACCAATCAAATACACATTTAAGATCATTTATTTTACTTTACTTTTTAAAACTTTTGATTTATTATATAAAAAATCTAATGACATTCCAATCGAAGTTATTTTCAAAGAAATATAGTTTTAATATTTGCCCCACCATACTTCTTTCTCCTTACAGGTAGCCATTTTTTTTCCAAAAGATAAACTTTTTCCTTCATTTAAAAAAATCAGATACATTATCATTTACTTAATTAGTTGATACCATATATACTTTTATCCACATGACTTTTTTCATTTAATATATTGGCTATGTTTAAACAGAGACATTTCTCATCATTTTTCCTGTTGCATAGAATTCTGTTAAGTGGATGTATTATTCTTGTATTCAACCAGGACAATAAAAAGCCCTATCTATACAATCATTTTTTGTTTGGTGTTTTTTTGTTTGTTTGTTTGTTTGTTTTTTGGGTTTTTTTGCTAGTATAGCTTTGGGCTATGTTACTCAAAGGAAAATTCACATGTAAATTTGCTAAATATTGCCAAAGTAACTTCCATCTGTACTGTAACAATTTGCATTCATAACAGAAATACATAAAATCGCCTGTTTCCCCATAACCTCACCAAATTTTTTTGTAAAACACTTTAACTATAGTCAATTTGATGTGAGATATTGTATTTCAGTGGGGTTTTAATTTGTACATCTTTGTTTTTGCTGTGTTTTGCTTTGTTTTGGTACCAGGGATTGAACCAGGGATACTTTACCACTGAGCCATCTCCCCAGTCCTTTTTATTTTTTATTTTGAGACAAGGTCTTGCTAAGTTGCCAAGTTTGGCCTGGAACTTGAAATCTTCCTGCCTCAGCCTCCCAGGTCACTGGAATTACAGGCATGCCCCAACACACTCAGCTTAATTTTCATGTCTCTTCATAGGAGGGAGTTTAAGCATATTTCCATTTTATTAAAACCCATTTGCATTATTTTTCTGAGTTGTGCATTAATACTGCTTTTTTTCTTTTTCTGACAGTTGACTTTTCTAAACTGTTTTTACCTTCCAAGTTTGTTTTCTCACAACAAATATTTATTGACATTTACTGTATCAGGACTTTTGTGTTAAATATTAGAGACAAAAAAATTCTAACTTGTTCTTTTTTTAAAAGGTGAGGGTTGTCACTGAAAAAAATCTAGAAACAGAACTGGCTTCAGACATGACTCGGTTTAGGGCTCATACATCTAGCAGTTGCTGTCCAAAGGTTTAGTCCCTAGCCCCCTCTCTCCACTCTTTCACACCCACCTAGTGGCCAAAATGGTTGCAGCAGGTCCAGACAATCTCAACAAGGGCCCATCCAAGAGAAGTTTATGTGTCTCTTCTGGCAGTTCCCAGAGAAAAGAAAATTTCCTACTTTTGAAAATCCCAGCAAATTCTTCCTTGGTCATCTTTAGCTTTAATAGACTTTCACCCATATTTATTTGTTGCTGTGGCAAAGCAAATAGGACACAGCGAGATGAATGAGTCACTGGTCACCCACCCCTAGGGCCATGGGTGGTTGAAGGTCATTCCCACCAAATAATGTGACTGAGAGCAGGTTAGGGGTGGTTTCCCAGGGGGCCTTGTAAAGTCCTGCTTTAGATGAGAATGGACAGGATATAAAAATTCAGTTTTACCTAAAATGTCAAGCACTGTACCAAGTTCTAAAGACACAAAGTAGAAGAGCCCTTCCAGGCCCTTTAGCTTACCCAGTAACACATCCCCCTTACCTGAAGATTGCCTTCCAGGTGATGCCCCAGGCCTATTTTCATGAATCAAATATTCTTCCATATGTTTTTGGCACAGGGAATTGAAACCACAGCCTCACATGAGCTAAGCACACGCTCATGAGCACACTGCTAGCCTGTTCCTCCGTTCTTTACATCTATCATTCCAAGGTCTTCACATCTCCTTGATGACTTAAGAGAGCAGTAAGCCATGTGCTCTTGAAAAGTATGAGACTTGGAGTGAGAAGAGAGCTTTGAGTTCTTAGGTGAGTAATTATGTGGCCTTGATCAAGTGCAAAACTTAGAACTTCAGTGCTTCATCTAAAAAGAAAATGATAGCTTTCATTGTTAATACTTAATTAATGCTTAAAAAGCCCTTGCTATTTGCCAGGCTCTGTTCCACATAAAGTGTTTTCATTCATTAAGGCCTCACAGCAAACCATTCATTAGAACAATTATTGAAACTATGTATATTGAGGAACTAAGACATTAAGTAAATTGCCTAAGGCCTCCTCGTTTATAAGCAAAAGGCCTGAGATGTGAACTCAGGCATTCTGACTCCAATTAAATTATATAAACAGGTGAAATGTCTTAGTATCCAGATTCTCCATGTCTTACTCTTCCTGAACCTAAATAATAATTATTGTATTTCAAATAAGAAAAAGTCCATCGATGTGCTTTCTAAAATGTAATTGGCTGTACAAATATAATATATTATAGTTCTGATTATAATGTGTCCTCCATTCCTACATTTTTCCAGACCTTTGTAGGAATATTCCGTGAGTACATCCAGTCGGTCTCATTTTTTTCTAGAATTTCTGTATCTCCAGGTAACATAGATTGCCTTTTGTAAATTCCTCTTCATGTTAAGCCTCTCAGCATCTCCTTCTTCATTCTTTCTGTCTGCTCATTTCTTCTATTGCTGTCAATCTTTTCTCAGTGGGGCTCACATTCCCAGACTTTGGGATAATGAGCACATCCTGACTATATTTGCTCTATTCCATTAGTTTCTTAAGATAGCATATGAGAGTTTTAAACCCAGGTTAATAGTTTCAGTAACCTTCTTTCATTTTTTTCCCCCTCTGGAAATCTTATAAGCTTTCAATACTTCTGCAAATCTCAAAGTTTTTTATACAGAGCTTTAATTTCCTTTCCTTTTGTAAGTATGATTTTTGAGTGGTTCTGAAACTTTCTTTAACACAGCTTTTAAGAAATTAGCTCAATAAATCTTTATTTAATAGATGTAATATGACAAATACTATACAAATGTTGAGATAAAAGATATTTTTACATACTTCTCAAAACAACTGGTATAGACAGAATTCTGAGGTTGCTACCAAAGTGCCGAACCTCGAAAGAGACTCTTGTCCTGCTTCAATTGGTAATTCTCCCAATTCTTCTTTTCTTTTTATTTTATTCAATTTGGAGACTGCCTACTCTGGGGGAGTGGGAGGGAGGAACACTTGAACAATTCTAATGTTAGGAAAGCCATTGCAATCAAATAATTAGAATAAGAATTTGATCAAGGTAAAATTAATTCTACTGAACAGCTTAATGTTTACAGAGATAAAGTCATCTCTGCCATCTTTACAAGAATACAAAGTCTTGAAACAGCATAAGGAAAAAATGAAACAAAAATCAATTGATTTCAAGAATTAGGTTCTTTGTACATTAATCTTATATTAATTATTGAAATTTTAAAACTGCTGTATGTGGAGTAAATTCTAACCTGAATTCTGCAAAAGAGCTAATTAATTGAATTGAAAAGTTATACTGAGATGCTTATCCAAAATGCATTATAGGAATTCAGAAAGGAAGAATATTGAGAAGATAACAAAATAGACTGAGAAGACTAAATATTTAATATTTAATAGTACTGGAAGAATTAGAGAATAGAAGGCAATATTATAGGTCATCTTTACTAGGAATAATCCAAAATTAGTTATAATATGAATTTAGATCACAAATATATGTCAAGAACCAAGTAGAGAATTAAATTAAAATAAACCCATACCTAACATTGATAATGTAACATAATGAAAATATATAACATTGAGAACTGAAGAGAAAATCCTAAAAGCTAGCAAAGAATAAAAGAGCAAACTTCTCACCAACAACGAAGGTCAGAAGACAATGCAGTGATGTCTTCCAAGTGCTGCATGAGAATGACAATCTATTCTTTATTCAAAATATTCTTTATATTTAGAGCAAAATTTAATGCAAAAAAATAAGAGTTATACTGACATTTGCTGAAAGGATCTTCAAGAGAGTTTTTGAAAAGCTATAACAATGATCACAGATTGTCTTTTAATTTCTATTTAGTTTTTGGAGCAGATGATGTGTTCATATGGTGACAAATTCTAAATGTACAATCAAAAGGTATACTGTGAGTAGTCCTCTTCCCACCCCTGTCCATTTGCTTTTCCTTCTCAAGACACTGATGTTCTCAATTTGTTGTTTATCTTTCCAAAGATAGCTATTCCATTTATATTTAAGACTCCATGCATACATTTGAATTTATAGAGAGATTTTCTGCAAAGTGTAGTCTTTTTCTGCACTGTGCTTTATCACTTAAATTACATGACATGGACAAGATAGAAGGAGATATTTCACACTTTTTCTTTAATCAATTCCTACATATATGGTAGAAAATTAAAAATCAGAAGGATTTAACCTACATCAACTTGAAAATGCTTCAATTCTTGCTCACATCCCAGCTAACCATTGTCTCACATAGAGTTCTTTATGTTCAAACAAGCAGGCCCACAGGTTAAAAAGTAATTATCAGGGAAGTTCCTAGGAGATGTTGTAATCATAGACAATCACATTTTACCCATTTGATTTGCTCATTTTAAAAACAACAATAGAAATCTCTATTTGCCGAGGTATTGGAATACCCTCTAGTTCTTGGTAATATATAGAGGCTACATTAGTGAAGAAGACCTGAGAAAATTAATTATTTTGGAGTGCAAGTTAGAAAACAACATTATCTTCCACTATAAAAGTAGTATCTTTGCTTTAGAAATGTACCTTATTTCCCTTTTGGAAGAACTTAAAATCTAGAAAACAATTGCTGACAATCTTGTCACAGCAAGATGGATTGCTGAAGTATCTCATGGCCATTTTGTTTATTTTTTTAAAGGCTTTTCATCTTCTTTTTCCACCTGTCTGGACTTTATAGGTGCCCATTTATCATGTGATGCACCTGAGGCTTGCCTGAGATATGTACATCCAGTCAATTTAAGGGAAAAAGTCTCTTGGGGACTCATGGGACTTGCAAAGTCCATTACCTGTGAGAGCCCATCTTCTTTACACAAATTGTCTCTAGGGCCTGCAGATGAAAGGATTCGTGACACCATTGCAAACTTTTTTTTCTTTTTTTATTTTAATTTTCAGTACCAGGGATTGAACTCATGGGCATGCAAACACTGAGCCACATCCACAGCCCTATTTTGTATTTTATTTAGAGACAGGGTCTCACTGAGTTGCTTAGGGCCTTGCTTTTGTTGAAGCTGACTTTTGAACTCACAATCTTCCTGCCTCAGCCTCCTCAGCTGCTGGAATTACAGACGTATGCCACCTCACTGAGTTTAAGATTCTTGCTGTTAAGTTTGGAGAATCAGATTATGGGTTATTGTTGTCCAACCGTGTGTCCCAAACTTTCCTAATTAGTCCTATTTTGAAATTGAGTTGATTGAGAGGTCCTCTGGAGAATCTGGAATACCTCTTGGTTGAAGATACATGTTTCTCCAGGAGCCATGTGCATGCCTGTACTCCCAGTGACTTGGGAGGTTGAGGAAGGAGGATCACAGGTTCAAGGCCATTCTTAGCAACCAAAAGCCCTAAATAATTTTCAGACAAGTAATAACTTGTCTCAAAATAAAAAGTAAAAGGGCTGGGATATAGCTCAGTGTCAATATACCCTGGGTTCAATCCCCAGTACCAGGGCAAAAAAATAACCTACTTACTCTCAACCACCCAGAGATAGAAAATTGCTTTAATCTCGTACACGAATCACAGCCAGCTCCCTAGAGTGCTATGTTAAAAATGATCCTGAAGCTTCATGCTTGCTTTCTGAAAAAGAGTGTAATTACTCTTTCGCCGAGAGCAAAGAGGGGAATAGTGGCTTATCCATCATGAAGTTGCCACCTGCATGGATTTGGCTTGACATAACTGCATCCATCTTGGATTATAACCACCATGATTGCCCCACAGTAACCCTAGATAGATTTTCCCAGCAAATTATAATTAGATAAAAACCACTGAAGTGATGTGTGGAGCTTGATGACCAGACATTGGTACCAGGGATGTCTCTGACTCGTTGATATTACCTTAAGATACACCGGGTACAGATCCACTTGGAAGAAGTCACTTTTGTCTTGCTGCTGCCCAGGACCACACTCGGGTCAGTAAAACCATTAATAAAATGTCTAGATTTATCTCTTCCTTCAGTCTCATGGCGCCTGAAGATCAGTTCTCATACTCTAGGAAGTGGTTGTTCTGGAATACCACCCAGTTCCAGTAGTTTAATTTAAGCAACAACCACTAAAGAAACTCACCATGATGAAAATTTCAGATCTGAAAATCCACTAGCTCCAAATAAATATGTACCAATGAGCATAGAGCAGGAAATTTTCTCCCTTTAGCAGATTTACAATCCCCTAGGTGCAAGACTATAGTTTAGATATGAAATGTCCTCTAAATGCGTTAAAGACTTGATCCTTGGATTGGTGCTACTGCAAGATGGTAAAAACCTTTAAGAAGTGGAGCTAATTGGGAGGTTTTATATCATTGGGGCATGCCCTTTAAGTAGATTACGGTCTCTGTCTCTCTCTTTTTCTGCTTCTTGGCCACGATGAGGTGAGCAGATTCCACCACCACATACTCATTACCATGATCTGATTCACCACAGACTCAAAAGCAATGGCATCTATCAACAATGAACTGAAACCTCTAAAATCATAAACTCTATAAACACAAACAAAAACAAACCTTTCTTCTCTCTAAGTTGACTACCTCAGGTACTTTGTTGCAGTAATAGAAAGCTGATCAACACATTGAGAAACACTCAACTATACTTTCTGCATCTTCCCTTGGGACTTGTTGTGGTAATAGAACAATTTATGTCCAGTGGAATGTGAATAAAAATGATATATGTGAATTATATACATTTACTTAAAAGAGGACTATCTGTCTCCCCTGTCCCAACTTTCTCCTTTACATGAGCTGAGACAATGTAGCAGTGAATTTGCTTCAATTTTACAATCAAGAGTAACATCCTGGGAGGTGTTAATTAAATAGTTAATTAATATAATAAATAATTATTATAAATGAAACAGGTCTAGGTCCCTGAACATATAAGGCAGACCTGTCCTGACCGCTTGTACCATTCATCTCTAGACTACCTTGTTTCATTCTCTATATCTTGGGGTCTCTTTATGATAGTAGCTCTGTCCAAAGCCTAACCTAGAGTACTGATCAGTAGGCAGTAGGGTATATGAGCAAAGGGTCAGGAAGATGGTGACAGAGAAGTCTAACAAACTCAGCGAGTTCCCTACGTTGTTACTGGAGTTCAAGAGCTGAATGTCAAACTCTGAAAGATCTTAAAGGATGAAAAGGACTTGAGGCCTAAGTGCTGTTGAGAAGGAGTCAGGTAATAACGTTAATATCTTAAGCAGAAAGGATCAAAATGGAGCAGTTACTTGGTCAAAGTAGGGTAAGCGCGGAGGCTGACACAATGTTGAGCTAACTAACTAATTTTTATTTATCGTTTTCCTCTGATTAAGAACTAGAATGGTCTCAGAGGTTGGGCATAATAAAGCTACATACGGGAGTTAAGATATCCCATTTGTGAAGCAATTTAGTAAGAACTTGTCTCACGATTGGGTCACTATTTGAATTCTCCGACATTTCCATTTTTACCTGTATCTTTGTATCCTTCTACCTTACCCACTCATCCACCCCGACTGGACGTGCTGATACTCTGGCTCAAGTATCCTTCCTGATCCTGCAGGTGAGGCAAGATGGACCCATGGCTAGCCAACACCAGGGTTATTTGGATGTCACTGTGGATTCCATTTCCCTTGTCATTCACCTCAACTTCAGGCAAAAACCATAAATAATTTGAAATTGTAAATAGATGTTGAGCACTTATTCCTTTGCAAATTTGCTTGTTTTATCCCATTCTACTTCTCTCAATGGCATCATCCATTTCAAATTCTCCTCCTTCCTATTTCCCCTAACCCTTTCATCTACTTCGAATATACCTCTTCCACCATCCTCTCTGAGGCTATCTAGATCAGTTTCATGAGAACTTCTTAGTTTTTCTTCCTAGGTCAAATCTTTCCTTATTCCAACTTATGCTACAACTTCTGCATTAATCTTCATAAAATAAAGATGGAATCACACTACTGCTCCCCAACCCCCAAAGAAACCCCCTCATATACTACCCATTTACTTCATAAGAATACAACATTTGTGTTTCAGCTTACAATTTTTTTTAAATTTTACAATGACGTGAGAACAATATTCATTAGTGGAAACCATAGTTTGAATTTTTGATTTTGATGTTTTCCTGGGTTAGTAATCTATGGCACAATCATCTCTCTTAACGATGCTGGGTAAGGGCAGCCAGCCGTGGCCCCCAGTCAGCCACACTATCCCCAGAGGTGATGAGTGGATCTCTACAGCAACCTCACTGGTAAGCTCGGATGCTTGGTAGGTCAGGCACATGAAAGGCATTTTTGACTTAAGATGTTTTCAACTTTTGATAGGTTAATTGGGACAGGACCCCACCCTGAATCAAGGAACACCTATACAGTCAACGCTTTTAAAGCCCCTTTAAAATCAAAACTTTCAAAGCCCTCCACAGATCTTCTTCACCTTGGCTCCCACTAGTAACTCACAGGATCGACCCAAAGGCTAATGTCACCCAGTTCTCCTGACTTTAGACCCCAAATAGTGAGAAGCACATGATGTCGATCTCATCTTGCCCTTCATTTTCTGACCATCTGGCAAGTTCACTTAAGAGTACTGCTGACTCCTCATGTTTTATAGGAAGTCCTTCTTTTCTGCAACACAGACTTACAAGAAAGAATGACATATTTCTGTCTTTTATTATAATAATCCTAAATGTGACTAAACTCCATAAAGAAATTTGGATTTTCACTAATAGTCTCCCTGGACAGTTTCTTCCCCGCTGAGGCTCTGTTTCAAGGTGTCTTTTATTTCCCATTTTCAGTGTGGCAGAGTGTTATGAGTCTGCCATGATGGCTGTGGAGTGAGTAGACTATTTTCTACTTACTCTATCAACTTCTCTTATCTTTATGGCTCCTAATCTTTGTTACCAGCTTCCATCAACAAAATCAACCTTCAGAAAATAAGCCACAGATCAGGGTTGCGGATGTGGTAATGGGGTTCTCACTGCTCCCCTGGAAGTTTCTGTTTCAGTAATTCTTGCTCCTAGAAATTTCCTTTTGATCATCACCATGGAAGATACTTTGATGTGAATGGCAACTTACTACATTGAAATATAAAAAATGAGTAACTTAGTAGCATCTTATTTTTCTTTTGGATTTTACTGACTTTCCTATAGCAGTAATTGTTTTATCTCATCATTACTCTTAATAAATAGTTAAGGTATATGATTTTGTTATTTTTCCTTATCAATAACTTATTTCATTTGATCATTTTAAGGGCCTGAGTTTTTCATTATTCAATACAGTCATGAAGACACTAGAAATTGAATCTAAAATGTAGGCAGTATAGCACTTCCCATCTTCCTTTATCAACAGCTTTCATGAATTTATTTGAAATTTATCTGTAATTTCTTGTCTACATACACTATTATATCAACTCTACTCCATTAAATAGCTAAGGAATAAGATAAGCCATGGAATTGTGGAGGCTCTGTGTTTAAAACTTTCTAAAGCTTGTAATTTTCTAATTCTACTGAATTTTATTGAAAGATGCTTGATACAAGGCACAGTCCAGGAAAATGACACCATGGGACTTCTCCACTTCACCTGTTGTAAGTCTCCCTAACAACACAACAAGAAGACTCTTGATACACCTGAAATCCAACATCTTTCTCATTGCATTTACCGTCCTTTTCTGCTACATCTTTTTGCTCCACTTCCTGTCCTCTTTATTCTTATTACTGTCACCCTAAACCCACTCTCCAAATCAGAAGCCCTCCTTGGACTGACCTTCTGGTGACACTTACACGTCCAGCCTCATTCTCCATTGCTCCCTTTATGTACCATGCACTCCAGTTCTTTATTCTCCCTTCATTTCTATCTCTTAGTTCTATGATTCTGGTACACCTTCAAGAAGTGAGCTATTTTTGTATGTCCAAATCCTATTCATCCTCTAAAGCTGAGTTCAGATCTCTCTTCTAATACATCATGTCTTATTGTCCTAGAATTACTCTCCCCTGACTCCTGTGGAGGAATTGCTCCCCATATTCCCTGTGTTTCCGATAATGCATGCACTTCTAACTTTGGTTATTTATAAACATACTTTATTTCTATTACCAGAATACAACTTTTTGAGGACCTGAAACATTTTCTTGTAAAACGGTCATTTGTGCCCTCCCCAGTTATGGTCATGTATCCTACACCAAAAAGGAAGGCACTTCTGTGAGTTTGCCTAATTTCTTCATGAATAACTCTCTACAGACTCAGATTCTTTGGAACCAGTTTACAGGAATGTATCATCAGAAAATAACTTGACCTTTGAAGGCATTAAATGGACACTTAAGTTATGATTAAATAAATGATTGTGAAAATAAATTTCTCAACATGTGGTCCAGAGGGGTTTTGTATTACAGTAGATATGTGCCTCATCAGCCAAGAAAGTTCACAGGCATAGTTGTGAAAGATACTTGTTCTTGTTTCATTTCCATGAGTTGCTTCTATGATGTGGGCCAATAAGATTGTAAGGCTCACCTATTATTTGCTCTTGTGATAAGACAAGTATCACAAAAGCACCTACTGCATCAGTAAGAATGAAGAAAGATAAATTTATAAATGCAGCTGGGTTTCTAATGACGAATAGACATCACTCCTTTCATCAAGAGTCTCTCAAAAAAACACATTAGTCCGCTGTCAGTTTACAGTGGAGAAAACACTTTCTTTTCTCTAGGCAGATCAATGGGTGTTCCTAATGTGGTTCAGGTACCTTCCTAATGATTGCACATAGGGAAACTAGAGGATTGTAGGGCTCCCTTTCAGTTTGATGAATGTGAAATTGATATTCACTGTCAACCCTGGTTTTCTGATTGTAGAGACCACCTAGGAAAGTTTTCCTATCTTTACATTGTTAAAAAGATAACTAAGGATGAGGGGAAAAAGAAGGGGCCATTATCTGGCAATGGAAAATGCTCTTTAAGATCTTTATAGCTAGCTATTCTAGTAAGAATATCATTCTCATAAGATATGGCTGGGAGAGGGCACATCATAGTCCTTGGTCTAGTGATTTGTCAAAGCTGGAAGAGATTCATGTGCTTATCTTTTCTGACTTCATCATTTTATCATTGGAGAAACTGAGCTGAAGAGATTGGCCTGAAATTACATGAAATACAGTAACAAGGGCTCCAGTATTGCCTCCAACATAGAATACGAGAAGTCCAAAGAACCTAATATGCTAAATACTGGAGGAATATCAGAACATCATCCAAGTCCATATTCATCATCAGGCACTGCGACATCTCTTCTAGAGAAAGCAGCAAGAACTTTGGATTGAAACATGCAATAAATTCTGGTTCTGCCATATATAGACTCTACATCCTTAAGCCAGGTAGTTTCTTCATTTGTAAAATATAGTTTTTACTATCACTTCCTTTACAGGGATGTAATAAGGACTGTAAGAGATAAGGCATTTAAACCAGGCCTGGCACATACTAAAAAGCCAATAAATGTTGATTCTACTTTCACTAAACTTCAATTTGAAACTCAAAAAATAAAATTAAGAAATTGAAGGAGAAAAACAGAGCCCAGCAGTGCCGGTTTCAATCAGTAGGAATATATAAAGACAACCTGAATCATATCCAGTCTCTTGGACAAATAACAAATGATATCAAGGAATTAATATAATTTTTCATTAAGTGTTTAAGACATATGGACAATCCAACTCTGGCCTTTTTCCCTTTGCCCAGAAAACATTCTAGCCACAATAAAACTTGGAACCTGATCAATGTAATGTCTTCAATAACATTTCTGGTGAATGCATACTTTCACATAACTTTGTCTGAAGGGCTCTCTGTGGAATCTCTCACCACCTTCAGCTAATGGGCAGCAGCTGCCTGCAAAAAAAAAAAAAATCCTTCCATATTACTCACCTTATCAGACCATAGTAAAACGTGTCCTCTCATCCTATCCTGGGACGGTATCTGTTCTTGCTATTGGTAATGTTGACAGTACCGTTTAGGTTAGTTTTTCCTACACCAGGTGGTTTCGTCTTTTTAATGTTTTCCACTGATGAGTTAATTCTTCCCTGAGTTTATTTGATGTTAGTTTGTTTCTTTAGGAACAACACATTTGGATTTTCTATTCTCTCTTGGACTTTGACTTGATGACAATAACGAGAAGCAGCTGTCCACCCTGGGAACTGGTACAGAGATAGTGGTGTTACCATTAATGGTTGAAAGCTTATCATATTCTCCCTGATCAACCAGATCCTTTCTTGTTTTGCAATCAGATTTCTGATTGAGTCTCCAGATCAATTTTGGACTAACAGGTACCATGGGGGTTTTATCTACTTTATTCCAATGGATCTAATTTATTGGAAGAGGAGGTAAATTATGTGGGTTCAGTCTTTGTAAGTTTTGGAAAGTTCAGCCTTATATGTATCATCCTTCCATCTATCTGTATGCCTTTTTAACTCAAGAATGACAATATTAAATCTCAAGAGTCAATCTGATAAAGAAAAAACACTAACAGAGAAAATTAGAAGCAGTTGCAAAAGTAATTATAAAAACATACCAATATCTGATGTCCTTGTGACTCTAATCTTAGTATATTTTTCTAAATATTTACTACCTACTACTGGAATTTAAAATGGAGATGATTATGATAAAAAATATTGATTCATGAAACTTTTGTCTTCTGTTTTATAAATTTGAGTTTGAAGTATAATAAAGTTGAGAAATGTAGTGGACTCACATTATCAATCCTGGTCTCAAGTTTTAGAGCTGGCCCTAACTCTGTGACTTAGAATTATACACACACACATTTTATATGTATATGCAAACATATACATATATCTATAAATACATAATACCCACCTATCTGTAGCTACCTGTCTGTAGTAACACGTATTTATATATCCACCTTGAAAAAATATACCATGTTTTAGTTTGGAGAGTGTCCCCTAAAGGCGCATGTGTTAAAGGACTGGTCCTCAGGATGGCACTATTGTGAGGTGGTAGAATCTTTAAAAGGTGTGGCCTAGTGAGATATTGAGGGTATGTATGCCCTTGAAGGAGATGATGGCACCCACTCCGAGAGTCTCTACTTCCAGAGTCATGAGACAGGTGGTTTGCTCTGCTCTGCTCTCCCACCATTATATGCTGCCTTCACAGTGACCCAAAGAAATAGAGCTGCTTGACCTTGGACTAGAACTTCTAGAACCATGAGCAAAAATAAACCTTTTCTCTTTATAATTTAATTGTTTCACATATTTTATTATAGTGATAGAAAGTTTCCTAAGACATACACCAACAAACAAAGATATTTTAGAGACAAATTTTAATGACTTAAATTTACGTGTAAGAAATCAGAAATAGTGCAGTAAAAGTTAAGGTAATCAAAATTTTAAAAGACTCTCTAAATAGTTGGGTAATTGTAAGTGTGGTAGATATAACTAGCTATTAATCAAATCCAATTTCTCTTCTAAATCTTGAAGGAAGTATATTTCCCAGCCTCCCTTGAGGTTATATACGGCCATGTGAGGGGTTGAGGCCCCAATAGGATATCAGTGCAGCGATTTTCAGGCTTGGCCCATAGAAACCTCCACCATGAATCCTTCATTTTTTACCCTTTTCTGTGAGGACAGCCAGCTTGGAAACCACAAGTTGCAGATCCATGAAGCCTGGGTCCCAGCATCACCACCTGGTGGAAGCCACCTGCCAATTAGAGCACCTGCTAGGAGTAGATGGGCAAGAAATGCTCTTCTATTAGGTTTGGAGTTTATCTGTTAAAGCAGATGGTAGATTCAAGGGGCAGGTTGCCAAATTGATAGAAGTAGAATTAGTCTAAATATAGCTGGAAAGAATCCAATGCTGATAGTTAACTATGCAAACAGGCCAATATGAGTCCCAGGCACTGATTCTCCCAGTGTAATCTGATCACATTAGCAGTGACCACAGGAACAAATTCTGAAGTCCTTAAGGGGGACTTTTGCCAATTCTATAACCCAGTAATAGTTCCTGCATAATAGGTGAATATCTCAAAGGATAATAATATTCTTTGAAAAGAATTTTCTCATGAGTGTGTCTTTTGTGGAAAGACATTCCTATGAATTCTAAACTAAATTAAATTTTAATATCTGGAATGATCCAAAATGGCAGGTTTCATACTATCTTCTTTAATGTGGACTCCAATTAATATTTATATATATATAGTCTTAATTGATCAAGGACCTACATACTGGTTAACCTTTCTATTGCTGTACTAAAACACTGAAAATAAACAGAAAAATTCCAGACAAAAATTAAATAAACTATTTCCACATTGTAATAGTATTAACCTGCCAGCTACTGGTCATAAATCTAAACAGGAAATTCAGATTAGAAAATAATCCCTCCCCAATATAAACTCTTCTAGAGCTGGTTCTCTGTGTTTATAATATTGTTACATGCTACTTCATATGCCCCACTTCGTTATTACCAAATGTCTAGCCCATAGAACTTGAATTCGTTAAATTTTATAGGGAGTTATTTGATTTATAACTAATCCAACAACTGAGGGTATAGCTCTTCTATTTCTCTTTCTCTAAGCTCTTCCATGTTTTAGTAATTCGTACATCATTCCCCGTGGCAGACTATGAGAGATTTGACCCTCTGGCAGGGCAAGCCCCTGGTTATTAAAGCTAACCCAGGGGAAGACCAAGTACACAAGTTGGAGTTTCTTCGTGGTCATTCCATAAACCCTTGCTTCCTGATGTTACTCAAAGATAACACTAAAACCTAGGCACAATGTAAAAGCAATAAAAAAGAATCATACCAAAGATTCAACCATTATAATAACTAATGATATCCAAATCTGATTTATTCACTAAAAATCAGTCCAACTGGAGGATTCCAAGTTATTTTATACATAGTTTAGTGTCATTACTGCCATATACATTCTGCCTGCAAGCCCACAACCCCAGTGAGAACATTGGCAAAGAGATCTGTCCTGAATTTGGGCATCACTCCACCCCACCCCATACACACATGATCTATATATCTTCTAGAGTTCATTAGGTTTCCTAAAGTGAAATCTGGGCATATATTTGTTTTAGTCAGCTTTCCACTACTGTGACCAAAAGACCTGAGAAAAACAACACAAAAACAACACAAGAAAAGTTTGTTTCAGCCCACGGTTTCAGAGGGTCTGTTCACGGTTGGCTAGTTCCATGGTTCTGGGCCTCAGGGGAGGCAGAACATCATGGGAAAATGTTGTGGTGAAGGGAAGCAGCTCAAAGCACAGCAACTAGGAGGCAGAAGAGAGTACTGTGCTCACCAGGGACAAAATATAGACCTCCAAAGGCATGCCCACAGTGACCTACTTCTTCCAGCTGTGTCCTACCTGCCTACAGTTAATCCATATCAGTGTATTAATCCAATGATTAGGTTAAGCTTCTTGTAATACTATCATTTCACTTTTGGAAATTGTTGCATAGTCTCACACATGAGTTTTTGAGAGACACCTAATATCTATACCATAACGATATTGCTCAGTATTTTTATGTTTTCTGAATAACTTACTGTGCATACATATGAGAGAATCATTCCATTTTAACCTCTAAGAATTTATTTTAGTAGTAGTGTCCCAAATTGGAAAACACATTTTTCTCCATTCAGGGACAGGGGCACTTATTTTTGACATAGATTATGATAAATCCAGTGTTTATAATGAGCAAATTCTATAAACTAATAGCTTTTACCTTTTGATTGTGATGATGCTTTTTAAAAAGAACTTCTAAAAAAAGTATACAATTTGTGCCATAAGAAAGCATAAAAAAAGATTTTCCCTCATCTTTCTAACTCAAAATAAACTTGCTATAAAATCCAATCTCCAGACAATAAACTTTATATATGCAATGTCAATCTCTGAAACAATTGTCTTCTAAGGCTAGCAAATCATTATCTCTTGACAATATCCTTATTTATAATTTAAGTTTTTGAAAGAAAGACATCTCATGAATCACATGATAGTGGTAAAAATCTTAAATCTAAATCAAATAATGAGGACTGGGGTTATGGCTCATCGGTAGAGCACTCGCCTCATGCCTGCAAGGCCCTGGGTTTGATCCTCAGCACCACATATAAATAAATAAAATAAAGTTATCATGTCCAAATACAACTACAAAAAGTAAATATTTGAAAAATAATAATAAATGAATAAATAAAATATTGTCTTAAGTTTTCGAGTTGATCTAGAAACCTGTCACATAATATTAATTCCTCAAAAGTTTAAAATATGTATTACTACTTACTATAGTAATACAGCCACATCAATGTTTATAACAGCTCAATTCACAATAGCAAAGCCATGAACCAACCTAGATGCCCTTCAACATATGAATAGATAAAGAAAATGTGGTATATAGACTCAATAAAATATTACTCAGCCATAAAGAATAATGCAATTATGGCATTTGCTGGTAAATGGATGAAACTGGAGACTATCATGCTAATTGAAATAAGCCCATCCCCTAAAACCAAAAGGCTGACTGTTCTCTATGATAAATGGATACTAACACACAATGGGGGCAGAGAGGGAGGCTATAATAGAAGTTCATTGAATTAGACAAAGGGGAAGGAAGGGAAGGGAGTGGGAATAGGATTAGTAAAGACAGTAGAATGAATCAGACATAACTTTCCTATGTTCATATATGAATACATGACCAGTGTAACTCCACATCATGTACAACCACAGAATGGGATCCTAATTAGGATGTTATATTCTACATATATATAATATGTCAAAATACACCCTACTTTCATGTATATCTAAAAAGAACATGTGTGTGTGTGTGTGTGTGTATACAAAATTTCTGTTGCCATAGAGGATATATTTACATGGGAAAGATAACTTTTTTCTTTGTACCTCTTCTAATTATTATGTTCTTTATTTTATTAGATACAAATGATGGTGATGATGATGATGATGATGATGATGATGATGGGGACCTAACCCAAGACCTTGCACACACTAGACAAGCACTCTATGGCTGAGCTATAACTCATCCCCACAAATTATTTTAAATTGACATATGACAGAAAAAGATAAGTATAATTTAAGTCTTGCTACTCAATATTGCTACCCAATAAATATCTTCTTAAGTTTCATGTTAATGATGAGATTTAAATTTAATGTTAACCCATAATTATTTTACATGCTCTGAGATTAGGTTATAGAAAATTATGAAAAATGAGTGATTCTACTATATAAATATTCCTTTACACACCTCGGTTTATTACCCACTTCTTAAGGTGAAATGCTCTTATTTCATGACACAATGTAAGTTCTATTTCTCTTCAGACTTCTGTTTTTTATGTTCTTTTACTGAATTCTTATTTTCCTACTTCTCCCTTAATATTAATGGTCGCTGAGATTTCTGTTATTAAAATTCGACTTCTCCCATGGCTGTTCAATCTTAACAATACACTTTATTTCTGTGTTTCTACTGCCATCCCCAGAGAGGTGGTTCTTCTTAAATATTTACTCTGTGTGACCCTCATCCTTGAGATTTAACAGTGAAAATAGAATCCAGGGAGATACCAAGTTGTTTGAGATGCCACAATGTCTCATATCTTTTATGACATATGTCTGCATTATGACTAATAACTAGAGTTCATTCTCATTATGTAATAATGAGGGTATAGTGATGGTGAAAAATTTTTAGGGAACAAACAATGTTTCCAGGTTGCAAACCACCAAAGTGATCTTTGCTGATGCAATAAATAGGATACCACCAGTTTCTCTAGCCAACTCTGATTTCACGAATGAGCAAACTGAGGTTCTTGTTTATTCCACTACAACACTCCATTGTTCTTCATTATTTTTCTGAGACATGAATCCTGACTTTGGCATCATCATTGTAGTTTTACGCTTGAGTGTTATCTGCTTACTTCCCCTTCAGAGTTCTGTGTCGTAAGTGTGGCATGACTTCTAACAAATAGGCCAAGAAAATCAATCAGGACACAAAGGCAGGCACACATTTCCACTTTGGGGACCTGAAGACACCTGGATCAGCCAGGAATCTTAGAGGAATTTTGGAGATATTATAGAATTTTGCTTGCTGGAGTGCCAGAATGCAAGATTTTAAAGTATTTCTTTCTAGAAGATAGAGGCTGCCCAGCACATGCATCCTACCTTCCTGTATCGTCATTTATTTTGGTATCTTTCTATTGCTGTGCTATAAATTTCCCCAAACTGGAGGATTAAACATTATAAATCTATTATATTACAGTTCTGTAGACCAGAAGTCTGACACAGGTGTCGTGGGATAAACTTGGACATCAGCAGGGCTATGTTCCACTCTGGAGGCTCTTGGAAGAAAGTGTTTTCTTGCCCTTTTCCGCTCCTAGTGTCTGTCAGTGTTCCTTGGTTCATGACCCCTTCCCCCATTCTTCAAAGTTAAATGTTGGGCCAAGTCCTTCTCATTCTTCCATCTCTCTAGTTATCTGTACCAGGTAAATGTCCTCTCAATCACTCCGGTGATTAAGTTAGCCCATCTAGATCATCTAGAATAATCTCTCCATTGCAACATGCTTTAGTAACCACATTATGAAGATACTGTTTCCATATAAAGTAATATTCACAAATCCCAAGGATTGGGGCATGAATATCACTGGTGGCTATTATTGTACATATCTTTCCAGTCTTTCTAAAATAGATGTTTGTTGATCTCATAGCTAATCTCCTTCTACTATGCAAATCATATCTTTCAAGAATGAATAATTATGGTTTAGCATTAGATATATACACCTAATCGTATTTTCTGGAATAATGGAGAGTAGGCATTCTGTAATGGCATGAAATACAACTGGCATGTTATGATAGCAGTCGAAGATAAAAAAAAGTGGTGCTTAGAGGAAGAAAGCAAAATTCAGCAATATGTGCAAATGAATTTGTAATCTCCTGTTTTTCCTAAAGTGTGTGTTATGGGAATTAAACATATTATGACTGTAAATAGTTATTACACAGGAAGCTTGAGCAAATACATTTGGGAAATGTCAAGTTAAACAAAGTAAAACTGATTCCTTGTCAGAGCCCTTAATGTGGTAATGTACTTTGTGAATCTCTAAGAGAACAGCGTGTGTTCATATTTGACAGGAAAAAAAAATGTTTTCAAAGAGGATATCAAACGTAGGGAAATAGTGCTGTCCATTTCCATCTGCTTGACTGTAGCACCCTTCCGCTATTGTTTGGCCCTCCCTCTCCTCCTTTGTCTCTTTCTTATCCTCTTTCCTTACTTCCCACCTTCATTCCTTCTCTTCTTTTTACCTGTAGTCACCCTCTCCTGTAAATGTGACTTAAAATGCATAAATTGCAAATAATCTTGCCCTGGTTAAAATCAGGAATGCAAACAACTGTAATAAGAAAGAAATTGTGGGGGTGGGTGATAAGAATGAATCACAGAGAGGATGAGCCTACTGAGTCTTGACATTTTTATTCTCTTTCTCTGATTTATTGAACAATGTAAGACTAAACATTTCCTAAACAAAAAAAAAAAATAGAGATGTTTCTTCTGTTTTACCTCTTCTTTTTAAAAATTTTTTAAATATATTTATTCACTCTAGTTTGTTATACATGACAGCAGAATGCATTTCAATTCATAGTACACATACAGAGCACAATTGTTCATGTCTCTGGTTGTTCATAGAGTCACACCATTCGTGTCTTCATACAGGTACTTAGGGTAATGATGTCCATCTCATTCCACTGTCTTTCCTACCCTCATCCCCCCTCCCTTCCCTTCCATAACCTTTGTCCTATTTAAAGTTCCTCCATTCCTCCCAAGCTCTCCTCGCCGCCATCCCCATTATGAATCAGCATCCACATTATCAGAGAAAACATTTGGCCATGGGTTTGGGGGATTGGCTAACTTCATTTAGCATATATTCTCCAACTCCATCCATTTACCTGCAAATTCCATGATTTTATTTTCTTTTAATGCTGAATAATATTCCTCTGTGTGTGTGTGTGTGTGTGTGTGTGTGTATCTCACAGTTTCTTTATTCATTCATCTATTGAAGGGCATGTAGGTTGGTTTCACAATTTAACTATTGTGAATTGTTTTGCTATAGACATTGATGTGGCTGTGTCACTGTAGTATGCTGTTTGTAAGTTCTTTGGGTATAAACTGAGGAGAAGGATAGCTGAGTCAAATAGTGGTTCCATTCCCAGTTTTCCAAGGAATCTCCATACTGCTTTCAATGGTGATTGTACCAATTTGCAGTCCCATCAGCAATGTATAAGTGTGCTTTTCTCCCCACATCCTTGCCAACACTTATTATTGTTTGTATTCTTAATAGCTGCCATTCTGATTGGAGTGAGATGAAATCTTGGAGTAGTTTTGATTTGCATTTCTCTAATTGCTAGAGATATTGAACAGTTTTTATATATTTGTTGATTGATTGTATATCCTCTTCTGAGAAATGTCTGTTCAGTTCCTTGGCCCATTTACTTATCAGGTTGTTTTTTTAGTATTAAGTTTTTTGAGTTCTTTGTATATCCTAGAAATTAGTTACCTCTTCTTTTTAAGTTCATAATCATTCCAAATATATCATCCATGCAGCTCCAGTACCTTTTCTGAAAAGTCTGAATGACCTAACAAATATACCACTAAGCTATAATAAAGATTCCTTTATATATTATCATAGGGAATAAGGAGTTCTGATTTACTGAACCTTCCTGACAGCTTAAACTTAACCATAAACACTAACATTTGCTTTTCAATTTAATCGTTTTTGGTACACTGTAAGATTTATAACACAATTCCCTCATTACTAAGGATACCTTAATTTTTTGAATGATATACTTTGAACAAATACCACAATAAGCTGAAATTCTAATGTATGTTTATAGCAAACAAAAAAATATAAGACACTATGCTAAGTGTCTCCCAAATATTGTTTCTCTGCTTGGTCCAAATGTATCCTCCCCTATCCCATTTTCTGCTCTGTCACACTTCTCTTTCCATCCACTCTGCTTTGATCAGTCTTACTTGATCTGCCCTCTTCCTGGCTACCTTCTGGATCTAATTTATATTGGACTTTTCCCCATTTTTTTCTCACCAGCTAGTTCTTTTATGGCGCAATAAAAAGCCTAACATCCATGTATAATAATAAGTAATAACAGTTTGCTGTTTGGAAGATATTACCTGCTAGCATCACACATTTTATCTTAGCTCACACAATAATCCTGTGGTGCAGGCTTTATCACTAGACTTAGAGAGTCCTCAAATTCACACACTGTAGAAATAAATGGTGCTGGAATTCACACGCAGATATATTGCACTCCAAGGCCAATATGAAGTCTCTTGAAGAATACCAATGGTCAAATCCAGCAGCCACTTTGTCTCCTTCCTTCAGTAGCAGCCAGGATCCCATCACCCTCTTCTTAAGGTGATATTCTCTCCTTTTGTGACACAATGTAGGTTCTACTTCTCTTCAGACTTCTCCGTTTTTTATATTCCTTTTACTGAATTCTCATTTTACTACTTCTCTCTTATTATTAATGGTCGCTGAGATTTCTGTTATTCTGTTACACCAAGTTGTTTGAGATGCCACATGTCTGCATTATGACTAATAAATAGAGTGTGTTCCCATTATGTAATAATGAGAATATATGACAGTGGAAAATTGTTATGAAAGAAACAGACAAACTGTTAAAGAGATATTACTATCCTGAATCTGGGCTGAGGGGATCCAATGATCACATTTAGTATTGTTTGACTCTTTATCCTATTTTGTGATATTTTAATAATAATGGCACTAATAATAAGTACCTTCACTAATAAGATTTTTTTAAACACTTAAAATGGCAAACAGGACATCCAAATACATGAATAGAGCATTAAAAAAAAAACAACAATGGTTCAATTCTAAGAAAATGAGTGGAGGTTTGGCTTTTCTTCCTTTTTAAACAATGACTTTTCTAAGACTTTTTCTCTACTAAGTAGGCTCACAGTACTAAAGTCCTACATGTAGTCATATTTTTAATATTTAAAAAAAGCATTATATGGGATATTATGTGAGATTTTATGGATGCTGTATATAAGTGATTGAGAATTTTTAGGATATTCTATTGACTAGTCTCCTTCTGTTGTTCTTTGGAAAACTGACAGTAATTATTAGTTCTTTGCCAAAAATACCAAAGAATTGAAGCCCTTATGTTGAGTCCAACAGCTCATCTTCCAGCTTTCCTTATATTATAAACCTTGCAAATTCTTTATTTAATTAATAGGCCTGAAAAACTATAAGTTTGTTAATGTAAATTGTGTTGATATACATAATAATTCCTAAAACAAACTATTTTCTGAATTGAATCTTTCTGATTACAAACCACACTCTATTAATAGAGTACAACTGATTCTTTAACATGCAATACTACATAAAATTTCTTCTGAGAGAATTGTATTTGTGTTTCTTTGATTAGCAATATTACTCTTTCCTGATGAGTACTCTTCAGTTCTCCTACTTAGCCATAAAATGCCACTTACAATAAGTTTAATTTAAAAATCTATTAACCAAAAACACTGGCAGTGAACATTTTCTTGAAAAGAAGATAAAGTCTTATTTAATTACTGGAGAAAATGGTTATTCACACACATTTTAATTGAAATTTTAATAGCAACTAGCTGACAATTCACCCAAGGAAAACAAATCCAATTTTAATAATAATTATCCAAGAATAAGAAAGATCAAGAACAAATTTTGAGTCCAATATAGTAAGGAAAATAAAAATCTGTGCTCTGAGTTTCATCTATTTTAGGCGTCCTAATTAACTTAGGTGAAAGAAATATTGATCAAAGAAGTTGGGGGGGAGCGGGGGAGCATACGCTGAAGAAGAGAAGGTACACATAAAATAATGGCTCCAATTAACTTGAAGTTGCATTTGATTTACAACTCTATTGCTTACTACCCATTTAATCTTGTACTGTAATCTGTAAAATGTGATGATAATAATAATAGTCATAATGTATTTTCCTACAAGGCTCTTGGGTATGTAGCTAAACTGTGGAACCAACCTAGATGCCCTTCAGTAGATGAATGGATAAAGAAAATGTGGTATATATACACAATGGAATATTACTCAGCAATAAAAGAGAATAAAGTCATGGCCTTTGCAGGTAAATGGATAGAGTTGGAGAATATGATGCTAAGTGAAGTTAGCCAATCCCAAAAAACCAAATGCTTAATGTTTTCTCTAACATAAGGAGGCTGATTCTTAGTGAGGTTGAGAGTGAGATCATGGGAGGATTAGACGAACTCTAGATAGGGCAAAGGGATGGGAGGGTAAGGGCATGGGGGTAGAAAAGATGGTGGAATGATATTGGACATCATTACCCTAAGTACATGTATGAAGACATGAATGATGTGAATATACTTTGTATACAACCAGAGACAGGAAAAATTGTGCTCTATATGTGTAATATGAATTGTAATAAATTCTGCTATCACATATAATAAATTAGAATAAAAAATAAATTTAAAAACAGACACTTGGGTGAATAAAATGAGTTCCAAGAAAGCATTTGATAAACTATAACTATTATTCATAATAATAAGAAAGTTTTATTAGTTTGTAGGAAAACACAGAAAGGTATAGTAAATTTCTGTTACCATACTTTTCTGTGTTTTCCTACAAACTAAGAAAGCTTTCCTTTATCATAAGGGATTTATCATAAGGAAAACAGAAAAATCATCTGGCACCTCTGTAGTCATTCTGGTGCAGTGAAGACCTGGCCTGTATCAGGTTGTAAGGGAGACCAAAATGACAGTTCAATCTTTTAAGACACAACCTTGGGGCCTGCCTTTTTGGTTGAGATGATGCTTCTTAAGAGACCTGGGAATCGCTCTGTTAATCACTATCCAATATGGTGTAAGATTTGAGAGCAAAATTCTTGTCAAGCAGCTTCTTTACTTTCAATCTAAGCATGAACACCAACCCCTGGAGCCCAATCCATCCAGAGGATGCAGGGTAGATGGTTGCACATGGCAACGATACACAGAAAGGATGCGAGGGTTCCACTTTCCCCCAGAAGGAGGATGTGGGCCTGGCAGGAATATAAATTTTCACAGAACTATCTCTAGTAAAAAAGTCCAGCTAGAAAGTTTACAAATCTGGTTCACCGGTATCTGGGAATTGGCCGTAATCAGTTCACCTGAGTTCCCTCATCCAGCACTGTGGACTAAAAACTCTCCCAGGGAAATAGGCTGTAAGCAATCATGAGACTTCATTCAAACGCCCTCTCTTAGGGATCGCTGCCTTGTGCTGTCTGACATCCACAGTCAGAACACCATTATTGCATATATTTTGTCTGTCTTTTTTTTTAATGTTGTTTCAGGCAGGAAGAATATATCTGACCCCTCTTATTCTGTGTTGTCTAAAACCAGATGTCAGTCCTGTATATTTGATCAAAATGCATTGGAAATACAAGTCTCAAAGGTGTGGGAGGAAAGAAGATGCCTGAATGGATGTACAAATTCTCAAAGGAGGTTGAATTTTAGATAAATGGGTGTTAGACAAATTGGTTTAAAACTGAGCAGTCTGTACCTAAGTTTTCATTTAAGCTCTCGTTTTTCTATTTGAAGATGATAGTGGCTTGCCAGGAAGCAGTCAAGGGCTAACTAGAACTTCAGTCCGACCAAGAAAAATAGCAGCCCACCCCCATGGTTGACCAAATGCTCTTCTTTTCCAGGTCTCTTTCAAACATGACTCAAGAGAGATGAATTGAAGGGCCAGTCTGATGACAAGCCTCTTAGAATATGTCATTTATCAAATGTGTAGATTAGATCATGGTACGGAAAGGAGAGTATACTAATAATCCAAAGAAATGAAATGACATCATAGAATTCCACATAAGTCAAAGTTTCTGAAAACTTGTAACTGACTTCAGAGAAGCAAACCTAAGCTATAACCATCAATACAAAAGAGCCTAGGAAGAGACCAAGTGACCTTTGATTTCTAGAGGCAAAATATGAATAATGCCAACCCCCCAGATTGGTGCAAACAAGTGTCCACAGGTCACAGAGCCACTGCTTCATTTCCTCCCAGACAGACCGCTCTACCCTGAGCAGTCACAGAGCCGTTGTTATTGTAATCACGTACTCAAACATGGCTCTATCAGAGCTTGTGCTACAGGCTGGAGATATGATTACAACTAAGACATTCCTCACATATTTTTATCTTCTTCCAAAACCCATGGGGAGAATGGGCCTGCCAAGCTGCCTGATAAGACTAATTCCTAGAGCTTATGCAGGCAAAATTATTCAGGTATTTTGAAAGTTTTGTTTAAACTAATAATAATTTTTGAAATGCTGCCGAGAATAAATTTGTAACCCTACCTCTTTCCTACCAGTTTTGAGCAGCCAACTTAGCACGTGGGTACCCATCGCTGGACATTTGCCCACTACCTGTACTTATTTC
This sequence comes from Urocitellus parryii, assembly GCF_045843805.1. Classification (NCBI taxonomy): domain Eukaryota; kingdom Metazoa; phylum Chordata; class Mammalia; order Rodentia; family Sciuridae; genus Urocitellus; species Urocitellus parryii. The sequence goes on from NC_135544.1 coordinate 4,943,064, forward strand.
CCACTAACTAGTGAGTGAGGTACTGCTTCAGAACTGCTTTGCTGAATTTTCTGATCAAATGTCTTCTTCATCAACATATTTTATGCAACCTCCTCTCAAGAAAACTATGTAGGTTTGTGTCCCTTTCTTTCTTTTATCTCTTACCCTAAATAGAAAACAGTCACATTTTTAGTTTTTAGTTTTGTATTTGTATTGGAATTACAACTTTAGTATTTTCTATTACATTGCATAATACATGGAACTTCAGGTACATTTTGGGTTAAATGAATTTAGTAGATTTCTCTGGCACCCTGAATTAATGTGAAATCTCTCCAAAGTTCCAAAATCATAATTCACAGTAAGCCTTTGTAAGCCAGCCTTTTGCAAACTGCAGCTACTCTATCTGTACGTATATAACCCTCTTAACATATTTCCTATATTCTTGTCCTTCAGTGTTCCATGGACTCCAGAAAGGATGTAGTGTGATTATAAAAAAAAAAAAAAAAAAGGAGAGTATACAGGTATACCTGAAAGAAAGAACACTTTGTAAGGATGTATAATACATTTAAATTATAAAACCCCAGGCAAAATAATTCAGAGGTTGACTATAAATGAATAGTCTTCCTCAATGAAACAAATTATTAAATTTCTAAGGTGCTTGAAGTGAAGAGCTATAAAAGAGAAAATCTCTAAGGAGAGAGGAATTACAATTTAAATAAACCCACTTGAGTTTATTTCCCCTTGAGAATTGTGCTCTTTTATAATGTGGCCACTGGGCACTTGTGGTTATTTAAATTGATTAATTAAAATTAAATTAAATTTAAAATTTAATCCCTCGATCATACTAGTCACATTTCAAATGATCAGCTGGCCAGTGGCTAATGGCTGTCATCTTGGACAGCACAGATATGTAGAATATTTCCATTGTGTGAGACAGCTGAGCACCCTCTGGAATTCTCATTTGATTCCCAGTTACCAGGAGCTCATCAATTGCCTAGTAGAACTCCAGCCTAAACAGGGACAAAAATATCTTTACTTAGTGGAACCAAGACAGCATTCAAGACAATGTCCTTCAGGACTGGGGTTGGAGCTCAGTGGTAGATCCCTTGCCTGGCACGTGTGAGGCCTTGGGTTCAATAGTCAAAACTGTCAAACGAAAAAAGAAAAAGAAAAAGAAAAATTTATACTAAAGAGTAACAAAAGAATAGTCTCATTTAAGATGAAAGTTTCTGATATTGCAAGTTAAAAAAGAAAGAGAGAATGACAGTTGGTACAATCCATAGGTTCTGTTGTCTGTTCCTGCTAGATCCTTATGTACCTCAGGGAGCACAAAAAGGTGAATTTCTCATGGCCTCAGTATTTTGCCTTAAATGTCACAGGCAACTCACAAAAAAGCCTCAGGAATCAGTTTCAAGTTTCTTATCTATCTATACAGCATGACCTCATCCTATTTTATCTGAATCTTATCAACGGAGGCTGTTCAAGCTCGAATCTAGTGCTCCTTAATCCTGTCTCAGCCTTAGCATAATTAAGGAAGGCAAATTCCTTAAGGTAACAAAGGATCATTTAAAAAATGACTCTCAACCCAGAGGAGTGTGAGCACCAAGTAGAAGGACAATACATTTTCAAAACGTTACCTAAGTGATTCTAACATGCCTTTCCAGGAGGAAAAACACCCATATTCGTTGAAAATGAATATTACGAAAGTTCTCACAACCAAATCTGGCAAGTTCTCATCCTTGTCATCATTTCTAGGTTTCCCTTTCCCTAGAGTATTTTTGTAAGAATATTCATATGAAAGTACTCTTCTTCCTTTTAGGTAATCACTCTTAGACATTAGCAAATAACTGTTATGATCTGAATCTGGAAGGCCCTCCCAAACACTCCTATGTTGAAGTCTTGGTCTCCAATGCACCCATGTTTAGAGATGGGGTTTTGGTGAAGTGATTGGATCATGCGGCCTCTGGTCTGAAAGGTGATTCACAACTTGATGGCATTATTTGGGGTGATGGAAATCAAATCGCAGGTGGTGGATATTAGTGGAAGGAGTGTCTCCTTGGGTACTATAGCTTGCCCCCGGCCCCTTTCCCCCCCCCCATCCTGGCTGCCATGTGCTGAGCAACTTTCCTTTTCAATGATCTTCCATAGTGGTGTTCTGCTTCACCTTAGCCCCGAAGCCATGGAGCCAACTGACCATGGACTGTACCTCTGAAACCATGAGCCAAAATAAATGTTTTCTCCTTTAAGTTAGAACCACATATGAAATAGCAAAATCATCATATAATTAGTGTTATTTTTTTTAAAAAATAAAACTTATCTCAGTAACCATAAATGGGCAAATAACAAAATATCTTTCATATACCTTCTGCCTGTCTGAATACCCTACCTCCGTTGAATTTGTGACCACCAGTACTTAGATTCCTCACTGAATTCCATGTGTAAATCAGACAGATGCAAAAAAAGCTTACCACTTTCTAGAATACAAATGCTAGAAGACATACTAATGGTAGATATGTGTGTTTGTGTGTACATATATAGTATGTGTGTGTGCATATATATGTGTGTGTATGTGTGCATGTGTGCGTATATTCAAAGAGAATTGTTTGAAATTATTTCTACTAAATTGAGTCAGTAGAATTATTTCTACTAAATGAAGGCATTCACTTTACAAGAGGACATATGTGACCAATATGGTAGTATATTATGTTGCACACTAATATTAACAAGTTAGTAACTATATTTTATACGTGTAACCCAAGGAAACACACATATTCACCCAGCTGAAGTTTGCTATTGATAAGATTGACATCAGTTTTTTTCCACATATAAAAAGCAATTAAAAAAATCATGCCCAAGAATTTAATGAATCAAAGGAAAGAGGAGGAGGCTAATTTAAAACCTGTCTTGTGCACTTATGTACCTGACAATGGCAACAAGAATCCATAGATCTGTTTCTGACAGATCAACAAAACAGCTCTGAAGTGCAATATCTAACCGTCATCTGGAAATGGAGGAGATGAGCACAAAAACTCTTCTGCATAACACTTTGAAGCTTTTTTTTTCCAAATATGGAAGCAATGAGTAGGGGAATCTATAAAGAATATGGTATGTTTAGAAGATGTCTTCCTTACTATGGAGGAGAGCTGAATTGTTCCTAAGCATTATTATTTATTTGGGAGAGGTATATATGGTTAGTAAGATTTCCCTGACAATGTTTTTTAAGTAAAAAAATTATGATGGTGAATGGAAGACTGAGAAAGGTTAGCATTGGGAGACTGTTTGACTGCAAAGTAAAAGATGATTTTCTTTGGGATGATAAAGTTTGATATCCTGACTCTCGTGGTGGTTGCACATACCTGTACAATTCTGTAGAACTGAATACCAAAAAGTGCGTGTAAAAACTGAAGAAATCCAAATAAGTCTGTAGTTTGGCTAATAGTCTGTATGATGTCATTGCCCCAAGTTCTGATAATTACATTATAGTTTCCTAAGTTATCTAAGTTATAGTCACTGGGGGAAGCTGGATGAAGGAAACAGAGGAACTCTGTTTTCTGCTTTTGCAACTTCTATATAAATCTAAAATTATCTCTGGAAAAAAAAAGATATCCTTCATAAAGAAAGATTTAAAAATGAAGATTTTTTTTCTATTAATATTGACCAATTTATATTGCTATTCTGTGCTCATGTAAAAATATATAATTAATTCCACTATTATATAGAATTATAATGCACCAATACAAGTGTTCAAAAGATTTAAAGTAGAGGGTAGAGAAATTTCTTGTGTACTACTGCATATTTTCTGTCAGTTTTAAATTACATCAAAATGTAAAAGTTAACAAAACCAAAAAAGGTATTGGATTGATTCTAGAACTTCAGAGAACCAGGTTCTGAAGTCCTGCCGTCAGGTGTCAAGCTCAAATCATGCCACAGCCCTGGTTCAGCGAAGACATCACTCACTGCTCACTGTCATTGTCCACAACCCTGCAGTTTCCAACACTTGGCACCACAGACACTGGACGTCCAGCACTGCATAGCACCATTGCCGTTGTTGCCTCTAGCAGCCGGATGTAACTGCCTCCCCTGACCCCTGATTCTTCGTGGGAGAATCTCCTGACTCAGTATGTTGTATCGGATGGTTGGGGGCCTATGATATAGCTTTATCTGCAAAGGACAATGGAAATATTAGTGAGCGAGCCCTTTCAGCATTCATGATGAACAATAGGTTGTCCCCCACAAAGTGGGTGATTCCCCAAACAGTAAGGAAGTTCTAAAACCGGATCATCTGAAAGAAAGGTAAAGATCTACAAATAAAAAATGCAAACATTGTCTTTCTTATATCGATCTTCTGTCAACTGGCCCAAACCCTTACCCTAATGAGAAGGTGGTTCTGGAGTTCAGGGGTGAACATCAGTGAGCCTAGTGACCTAAGGTACAGCAGCAGGCCAAGAATCCTGAATAGGGATGACTTTCAGGAAGATATGGGACAAAGCTTTTTATTTAATCTCCCACATATATTTGAGGAAGAAGTTGTTTCCTTAGGGAACGAAGATAGTTAACTAACACTTGTGTGTGTACATGTGAATATATATCATATGCGCTAAAAAAATATTTTCTCATTCTTACCAATAAAATAATCAGATCTCTAGTACAGAAAGACTTGCAAGCTTTTTACTACTGGAGCTTGATAACTGGTAATAGATACAATAGAAAAGGATAAAGGCTGATGTGACCAGAAAATAAAATATGAAGAAAAAGAAAAGAAGAAGAAATTGCCTAACCAAAAGGCTAAGACTTAAACAATAAATCATAGTGATGATAGAACTCAGGCAAAAAATCATTGAAAGTATAGTGTTTGTTTTGTGTCGATAAATGATCCGAATAACAATTATTCAAGCTTAATAGAATAGACATGTAAATCTAGAAATCTCACTGTATGCTTTTAGTTCTATCATCAATTCCTGATACAAATATGACCTAGCTTCATGCAAATTTTCTAGTATTGTATTCAACATTGAATATATTTTCATTGATCTTTGTAGAACAAATAATTTGAAGACTTGCTGGTCTTAAGTCTTTTTATAGAAAAGAACTTCACCCAAATGGTAATAGACCATCAATGGCATGCAAACATGGTCTTTCTTATATCGTTCTTCTGTCAACTGACCCAAACTCTTTACCCAGAGTTCAAATTATTAACATTGTCCCATTATCCATCTCCTCTTCCTGAAACTAAAGCTGTTACCCCTTATGAACAAATTAAGGACATTTTTACATTCTCTTGTGTTTCCATACTGAGAATGTAATTAAATAACACAAATGTATCAACATCTTTAGGCACTGATAATTAAATTTTTTAAAAAAAACTTTAAAACCCATTTAGTTTCATAGTGATATCTAGACATATTTAGTCTTTTGTTTTTCAATGTACCAAGCATATTTTTCATAGGCACTTGTTTCTTCAAGTTATTTTAAAGTTAAATTTTGTCACTGCTAGTGTCTCACAAACAGAAACAAACCACTATTTAAATTATAGAACTATTTGGATATTTTATGTTTTATGCATCAGTTAAAATTAATTCAAACAAAAATATAATAGAATCTGTGCTGGGAATCTATAATAATTCAAAATTATTTGTAGAAATAGAGATGCCTATTTGCATAATGGAGAAAATCTAAAATAATTTTTGGGAAAAAAGAACAATCAGGAAACACGTTTTAGGACTTGCAAGATACTTAGGTTACTTCTAAATGAGGGAATTTTGTCATTTCTTGAAAAGTACAGTAGAGTCACACAACTTTGTGATTTATTTTTTAACCTTTGAGAAAAATTATTTGCCAGTTATCATAAATACCTAGTTTCTATGTAGTCCAGTTCACAAAATCAGGAGGTTGAGAAACCTGAGGTACAGCTGAGGCAAAGCTCACAGATAAATAGAAAACAGGTGGACATCCAAAGAAAATAACTTGAAGTGGGAGTTTGTGGTAAACCCCATCCTCCAAGGCATTTTAGTCTCCCAACCAGCCAGTGGAGGAAAGGGCGGATCCAGGGTGTTGAGTAACAGGATGAAATAACTGATTCAGTGGCTTCACTGCTTTCCCTGGAGAGGCCAAAATCTCAACTCCAAATCTCCAAGCCTAAAAGAAGAACTCACTTGAGTCTCATTCAGGAGGTGAGAGGACATGAAAGTAGGATCTTCTAAAAAGGCTCTGGATCCTCAGTGCAAGACAGTTCCTCAGGTACTCATGCAGATGTGTCTAGGAACATTCACCCAAGAAACTGAGGTTTGCCAAAGATCCCATCTACCAAGTTCCATTCTTAGGCAGAGATAAGAGGTCAGGTGTTGAGGTTTAGATTCAAGGTTGATCTCTGGTCCCAGAGTAATGGAAACTGATAAATGAGAGCTGGTTTTTAATGCCAACAGACAAACACACTCATGCAATAGAGAAAGCAGAAGTAGATGAAGAAGAGATCATTTGGATCTCAGATGAGCACATAGAAGCTTGTCCAAAGTGTGCAAGGTACATTCTAGAGCTTAATATGTCACTAGGCCTTGTTCCTTTGTTGTTGCTGTTGTTTGTTTGTTTTTGTTTATGTGGTTGTTGTTGTTTTGTTTTTAATATCTGTTTTCATTTTATTTTAATTACTTTTTTATAACTGATTCTTACTGACTCATGGACTAATTTTCATTTCTAATAAAGTGGTAGGGACTTGTGGTTTCATATGATTTTTCTACTAGTTCATATTTATTATAGAAACATTTGGAAAAAATCAAACTTTAAGGGCTGGGACTTAGTGACAGAGCACTTACCTAACATGTTCAAGGTCCTGGGTCCAATCCCCAATACCCAAGAAAGGGAAACTTTAAAAAAGGAAATGCATATTCTACAATTCTACCATATAGAGATCCTACAATTTTACCACATAAAGATGAAATAAGTACCACTAAAATTTGGTGTGTACATATATATATACACACACACACACACACACACACACACACACACAAATACACCATTATTTATGAAAAAAAAAGAAAATCTTATATACTCTTCATCAGATGATCACATTGTCATAATTTAGTTGTCTCCAGGAAGGCAATGGTGACATCTTAATTGCCGTCATATTCCTACTACCCAGCATAATACTTAGCACAGGGAGACAGACAGTATATAATAATGTATGTAAACTTATGGTTTTTGATAAATATCAGCAAATTGCTCTTGTGGTAGGTTGCACCCATTTATAAACCCACAAACAATTATGAGAAGTTCATTCCCTTCACTCACAAGAAAACTTCATATCACTTTTTAAGAACCTTTGTCATTTGATGGAATTTTCTTGCTTCTCATTTTTTTTCTGTATTTGCATTTCTAAGCTATTAAGCTTGAATAATTTTCACAAAGGCCATTTGTATTTGCAAAACAAACACTTCCCTTTCAATGGTTTCACCTGAATTCTGCCTTTGCTAATATTAATTGCCTCATTAAAAACCTGAGTTGATAGTTTTATTTGTCCCTTTGTCATCCTCCCCTGAAAAGGAGGATGACACTCTCCCAGCAGTTCCTACTTCTTTTTGCTCATTTCAATTCAGTGCTTCCACTGGACATCTAAGCTGAGCTCTGCAAAGGAAATCCCTCCTGTCCTTGAGTCCGTAACAACAGTTTAAAGAAGAATCCTGAATAGGAAAATGATGGGATATGAATTCAAATCCTGGCTTCTCTACATACTTAGTGACCTTAGGCAAGACAAGCAAGCCCCATGTGCTTTGGCTCCTCATTTAAAAGAAATAATGGCATTTTGCCTTCCAAGGTTGCTAGAAAGATCAAATGATATAAAATATGAAAAAGCACTATATAAATGTAGGTTATTGTTGCTCTTGTTCCTACTTTCCTTGGGGATAAATAGTACATCCATCACCTGTTTTGAGGAAAATTGGCAAAGACAGTTTCCTTGTCAAGGCTAAAAATAAAACACAAGAGAGACTTGATGTTGCCCAAGAGAGTGTGCAGGGCTATTGAAGTTTGCACTTGCTAAGGAAGCTAATAGAGCTAAATAATAACTTATTCTACTGACACCATAATGTCACTCACCAATGTAACCCAATTTGCTTCACTTCTCTTCCTACAGGAGTGGAGATTTGTGCTGCAAAAGGAAGCACATTCAATTTCCTCACAGGGTTATTCAAACATGAGATTGTGGCGGGGGTGGGGCGGGGGGGAGTGGGAGGGGGGAGCATTGACCTACAGGAAAAGGAGCCTGGAGCTGAGGTAAGTAGGGGAGGGAATCCTAAATGAACTAGAACACTTGCAAGTCTGTCTTTCCTGTTAAAAATTTAGAAAACAAAAGAAACTTTTAAAATGTCTCTTTGAATCCACCCTTGCTCTACAGGCTCTACACAACTCAGACTAGTGCTGCCAACAGTGATTCTTACCCTTGGTTTCCTTAGCACTCAAGGAAGTCTTTATCACAGTGGTGTTGCCTAGTTTTTCCAGATGCTTAAAAGCAGATTATGTTTACTTTGTAGTTCCTTTAAAATACATAAATATGGCTTACAATATTTTAGAAGAAATACAAAAGTATTCTAAAATCAACCTATGGGATGCACTTTTCAGGATGGGGTAATAACTGAAAAAAAAAAAAAAAAACAGAACATAGTTAGGACCACCTAGTTCATTGTTCCCAAATTACTATCTTCAGATTCCTAGAGTACTATCAGCATTTTTAAATGGAAATTTTATATATATATATAGCCTGCCCCGATGAATACAGTAGAGCCTCTAGGTCTATTGAGTGTTCACCCTCAACTTCATCAGACACTCTGGCTAGTGTAATTAGTTAATGCAAAAATAAATAATCTACTTTATATACAAAATTAAAAATAGTGAATAAATAACTCAAAATTAATTCTTATAAGTTAAAGTTTGGGGAAAGCAATCCATATTATTAAACCAGTTTTATAGATAGAGTGGTTTAACATTGTACAGTGAATTGGTGCCAGTGACTTGGATCTACTGACTCTGATGCAACACTTTCCCCTTCAAACAAAAATCAGTGTTTACATGAGTTGAAATAAATAAATAAATCCCTCAGTCTCTTATAGATGCAAAAATCAGATACAAGGCCCCTATTCTGTACATGCTCTGGTCATGCTTGCCTCTGTTGTGGGATACAAAGGCAAGACAAATTTCCTGCTGCTCTTAGAGAACTTTAAGCCCAAGAGAGATAATGCACTTACATAAATAAGAAATGCAAAGAATAAAATGATAGGTGCTGTCAAAGATAAAGATGAAGAGCTCCAGAGGTTACGAAAGTATAAGATTTACACTGTTTTGGTGTCAGGCCAAACAATTCATTAGCATATTAAAAGGCATGTCTTACTAAACTCCCCAGCTATACTCAATATTGGTCACTGGAACCCATGAGTAAAACTTCCTCTCCTTCCATGCATTAAAACTTCATTGTCTAATATGAAAATCCTGAAGAGTCTTGAGTTAAGGCCCAGTTCAAACAGGGTTTCCTCTATATGTTTTTCCATCAACAACCTCTAAAAACTCCTGCAGCACGGACCATTCCTGAGACACTTCATTACATAAAGCTTGATGTTGTACTATGCTAAAGACTGTAAGGAAGACTTCAGTCAAGGGAGGCTACTATAATGAGGTTTCGGAGTTGTGGAGGAAAGAGATCAGGCACAATCTTATAATACAACAAGTCAAGAGAAGATTTATAACCAAGATCCAGGGTGTAGTCACTGAATGGAAAATTATTAAGAGGAAACATCAAGGCTGAAAGGAATTTTGCTAGACTGACTCAACAGGATTCTTGCTGAAGGCAGAGCACAGTGATCCAGTGCCAGGAGTGAAGGAAGTTTGCTCCACTCACTCAGCAGGATTCTTAATTGAAGTGGACTAAGTGGGTCACGGTCAGAGCTGAAGGTCAGGCATCTAGTAAAAGAGCACACAGGAGGAGCTTGACTGGAGTTTGGTCAAAGAGAGCGCTCATCAGTGCTTTGGTTTTGTCTGCCTTTCTGACCTTATATTTCTAGAACCTTACTATAGTCTCTCTACATTCAGTCCAAAATAAAGAAATGATTTGAGATTTCCCAGTATTCCACTTACTTCTCATTTTCTTGCCTTCATTCCCTACATCCCTAGAGTTCTTTCATTTTTGTTTGTTTTCTCAGAATCACTTCCTTTAGCAAAACCTTCCTAATACCCTAACTGATTTCCCAGTTCCATACCCTATTCTGACAGGGTCTGATGGGAGACAGAACTGTCTGGTAGTTGAATCAGGACCAGGACCCCAGAGGGCAGATCTCCACTTACCACCAACACTGTGAGGAAAGTAAAGCCAGGGAGATCAGGCCCCACGGGTCAAAACGGAGACACACAGAAAATGGTGATGGCCACAGGGGAGCAGGCAGAAGGAGGAACCCAGGAACAGAGCCGCAGCTGATGAAAGTGTAAACAGAGGAGACAAAATAGAACAGAAAGAAAGTGAAGTGTAATGAGTTGAAAGCTTATAGAGTCCCTGGAAATGGCTGTCCAGGCTTCAGTATCAAAGATGTGCTTGAGGCAGAGAAGAACCACATGGCATATGCCCTGTCTTATGTCCCCCTCCCCAGAGCTAGATTAAGGTAACATAATCCCATAGAAGTCTGTAAACCTGGACTCCCCCACCCCAGAAGATCTCTTAGACCACAAAGGTCTTCTCAATGTTGGCTTACTTCCATGGCCTGAGGGAAACAAGATAGCTGGAGAGAAGCTTGATGCTGCTGTGAACACACGGTGGTCAGGATACTGTTGGGGCAAGGGGTTTGCCATCGAGAGAAACAGGCAACATCGGTAGTATCAAAGTCGACCAGTGGAGTTTGGGTGACAAACAGGTTCTTCCCAGAAATGAATTTTAAGCTCTTAAATTAGAAATATGAGATTTCTAGGACGTTGAACTAAAATGGAAAAAGAGATTTTTTGTGTGTGTGAATCCATCTTGGTATGAACACTTTGAATCCTCTCACAGGATTAACTTGGGAGAATTTTGCCTCCTTAAGTGAGGGAAGGATCAAAATGTTTGTCATTCTGAGGAACAAGCATCATTTCTCATTGCAAGACATACCAGTTCAGATCAGAGCTCAACTCACAGAACATCCAAGAGAGATGGTCTTCCAGTTCAATCCATCATTCACTCACTCACCCAACATACCTGTGAGTCCATCAGATGAACTATTTAGACTGTGAAAATTGGGTAGATACTTTATTGGACACAGAGACACATACATTCTCATATGTTTCCCTCTGAAAACAAAATAGGAGAGCAGAGACTGAGGAGTCCCTGAGGACAAGAGTCTGAAGTCATGTCTGTGAGTGTGAGCCATCTTGACCCAGACCTCACGTTTATCAGCTGTGCCTTGTGGTTTGTCTGATTCTTATTTCACAAGCCAGGGATGAATGGCAGTCTAGGAGACTATAAAATTTTGTTCAGTTTCCTGAAAGAAGAGTCAAAATGTGAGTGTCGGGTGGTTCCCATGGAGGGTGTGGCCAAGCACGGAGCTAGGGGGGAAGGGGATTAGGGTATGCCACCCCAAAATATGCCCACTTTGACATATGGATTATTTTCAGTTAAAAACAACTGAGGAAAAGCAGACAGGAAAAAAAATCTCCCTATCTTCTCATCTGCCTAAAAGACCGGAAAGAGAAGGAATATGACACTTATCACCAGAAATGGAGACAGAACTGAGATGAGCTTGCAGAAACAAACCTTCATAAATAATCCCAATCTACCATTAGTTTTCTCCATATATTTCCCCTAACACCCCAATTCCTTGGTGTAATAATGCCTCTACAATTTATCATCCTTTGTTAAAACGATATAGAAACTGCTGTGTCTAACCACTTCTTTGGGGTTTTTACTTTCTTTCTATGAAGGCCCCTGGGCATATGAAATTCAAAAATATTAACATCAAATAAAATCTGTATGCGCTTTCTTCTGTTAATCTGTCATCCGTTTAATTGGTAGGCCCTGGGAAGATAGCAATAGAGGGGAAATCTGTTCTTCCCCTACATAAGGCTTTCCTCATCAAGGTGATTTTTCTCTCCTGGTTACACAATAGAATGACCTGGGAAATTATAAGGCTTCCAATAATCAAGCTGCATCACAGAACAATTAAAGTCTCTGTAAGAACCCAAGCATCAGTGTGTGCATCCAAGGTTGAGAAACACAGCCTTAGCCATGCGGTATACAAAGTTATGGAGCCGTGTGTAGTGACCTGGAGGGGAGATAAAGGTCAGACCTAGAAAGCAAATCTGATGCTAGGTAATCAATCAAGGGCCTTGTTCTAGAGTAGATGCCAAGAGTATCTAGAAAAGACTCTGCCCACAAGGAAGTATTGCAGAGTGGACTAAGGCCATGTGGGTTGGAGCATTTCCAGAGGTGGAGTGTATATACATTTGCTACCCTTGAATACAGGTTTCTCAAGAGTGTTGCAGTTATGGCAGACAGGACACATCCCAGAGTTTGTCCCTCCTGCCTCTGACTTCCCAATACATCTTGGATTTGTTCATTTATTCTGATATCCATCACATTGTATCCTGATTATTTAGATGCCTGCCTTTTCTATTCTACTGGAAGCTTATTTCTTGAATCAGAGACTGCTGTGTTGTTTAATTTTACTATCTTAGCCTTCCAACAGTATTTCCAAAATTTCTAAGTCTCTGTTGAGTAAATGAACTATTTATACTTCAAATAGTATCTGTCCACTAAGGCTGCTATAACGAAAATGCCACAGACAGGGTAGCTTAAACCACATTTATTTCTCACACTTCTAGACACTGAGAGTATAAGATTAAGGCAGAATTGGTATCTGGTAAGGGCTAACAGTCTGCTACATAGATGGCCATCTTCTCACTATGTCCTCACAAGGTGGAAAGGGTGAGAGAGCTCTGTGGAGTCTCTTTGATAAAAGGACTAATACCATTCATGAGGAATCCACCCTCATAACTCAATTACCTTCCAAAGGGCCCATGCCCCAATACTATCCCTTGGGGTTTAGCATTTCAACATTTGAATTTCAGAGGGACACAAACATTCAGTCCATAACACATAGTTTTTGACAACTAAAAACTGTCTTCTCCTTTCAAAGAAACTTTAAATCCTTTAATCAAGGGCACAACAGGAAATAGCATAGATATTTCTTATTAAGAGATATAGAAAACCAAGCAAAATCCTTCTCTGTAAGCAGTTCAGTTCATATAAGGTAAATACATATTCTGTATCAGAAAAGGGGTATTATATTCAGAGTAGGTATATTTCAGTGCCTGCAAATTCAAGGGCTAAAGAACAAGCAGGAAGATATTTTAATTCTCATTTATGATATACAGTCATTTATAAAGAAGTGTTCCATTTAAAAAATTGCTCTAAAAGTATCTGCTTTAAAACCCATTTTGTTTCATTGTACTCAATGTGGAACACCTATAAAATTTAAATATCATATATAATAATAATTATAGATCCTATCATATTATAATATAACAATTAAAATATTAGCATAATTGCTTAAGCTTTGGATCATGGTTTCCTATTTTAATGCACATGTGTCAATTTTATTGAACTCTTCACAGAATTGAAAACTTGGAACTTAATGGGTTAAGGCAGGCAATTACATGATGCAAATGAGAGTGAGCAGAGAAATGATTTCTAGATTCAAATACTTCCCAAGGCTGCCTCGGCCACATTCACATTGTATTGGTTTTCTGTCAAATAAAACTAATGTGTGTTCATAAAAAGAATGACTGGCTTACCTAGTTACTGTTGTTAAATCCAATTGCTTTAATAAAAAGGTTGTATGTAGAATAAAACCCTGCTGATACCAACTTTAATCAGCTAAAGTTCAGTCTACTCATTCATTTACTCACTCAATACTTGAGAATTCTCCATAAGACATATCTTCACATCCAGCATGCCTAAAATCAAATGAGTACTTACTACAGTTTTGTTAAAGATTTGTTAAAGAGAATTGGGTAGAAGATTGATAACAGACAAGACTTTGGTGGAACATAATGCAAGACTTAAATTGTTCCATCTCCCATTCAACTAATATGTACTAAGACCCTACAATGGGCCATGCTTTGTTTTAAGTAGTAGGGGTGGAGCAGTGGATAAGAGGCCTGTCCCCTGATTTAATGGAGTTACAGCTTAATGAGGGGGAGGATATAACAATTAAGTAAAACAACAAACAAAGCAAGAAATGTGACTTTTGATAAATGCAATAAAGACAAAAACAAAAAGATATGTATGAAAGAAAATAAAAGAAGTTGTTTTTTATCTTATTAAAGATAATAACAGAAGTGAAACTTGTATAGATCAGGGGTTCAAAAACTGCTCCACTGCTAAAGGACCCCTTAACAGAGCCCTGAGTATGAAATGGTGCAGAAGATGTAGATGGGGTAAGACTGATTGCTGCTGGGTATAGAGATGTAGCCAGTCACATGGTCTCTGAACAATGAGCGGAGAAATCAGTCTGGACATTTATCGTGAATGGGACTCAAGAAAGGGATCAGGAGTCAAGGCCAGTTCTGGGAATGATTTTATCAGACAGAAATATAGCCATAGAGGGACTAGAGCAGGATGCAAAGCTAACTCCAGTGACAGATTCAGTGAGCTTCTGCCTGATTGAAAACTTGAAACATTGACAAGTTTCTGGTCTTTCTCCATAGACGCCTTCGCAATCTGGTCCCTCCTTGATTTCAGAGACCAAATCTGTTAAGACTTTGAGACCCGTGTACGAAGCCCTGTCCTCATCTCACCAGAGGCCCTCACAACTCTTGCTGGCTACGAGGGTTATTGCCCTTCTGAGGATTTGGAGCTCACCTGGGGAATTCATTGTTGGCTCAGAAAAGCTGGCCTTTCAGTGCCGTGAACTCTTTCCCGTTGTTCTTTCTTTACCACTCACCATTAGCTGTCTCCTTTGCTCCTCTCAGATCTTCCGCAGAGATTCTGACAACAGGTCACTTTGTGCAGTCTTGTCAAACTAAAGGTAAAGGATGTGCTGAGTGCTGAAATTGCAAAACTCTTAACACAAATATTACAAGCCCACAAAATGGAAAGCCAGGTACCTGAATATTTCAATAAGGGCTATTTTTAAAATATTCTGTACAAACAAATGGGTGACATTGGATGTATTATATGAGGAGACAGAGAACGTTAATGTATTTAAATACACGGCTTTTGGCTTCACTAAGCACCAGAGCACATTTTCTCATGCTATATTTAGGCAGCAGGTTTCCATGTTTAAGGAATCGTGAATTATTGAAAAGCACTTTGCAAAAATTTGGCAGCAATCCCTGAGCCACAGTCTGAATCAGATTTTTAAACTTCTAATATTTCTTCACTGTAGACCTCTATGAAAAGAGTGCTCAATAGTGACCAGGACACTAAAGAGAGTGAGAATTTTTTTGTAATTAAATAGGTAAATCAGTGGCAGGACTAAATACAGAAGAAGGAATAACAGACTAGAAGTGAGAAGACCTGTGTTTTGATTCCAGCTTTACCATTTCAAAGCTATGAGGCCTTTGACAGCACCTAATTTCTCTCAGTTTCATTTTTCTTATTTATAGTGGAGAAAACAATTTCTACTCCTCCCAGACTATAGGTCAGGATAATTATAAGAGACACACATGAGTGTGTGTGTGTGTGTGTGTGTGTGAGTGTGTGTGTGTGTGCACATGCATCTATATATAGAAAGTGTAAAACATCCACACACAAAAAAAAGGTGAAGGATAATAACAGTGGAGATGATTAGTGTCCACCAGGGGATGAATGGATAAAGAAAATAGGCTCTATATACATGATGGAATACTATTCACCCTAAAAAAGGAAGGAAATATTATTCGCAGCAATATATTTGGAGGACTTCGTGCTGAGTAAAAAAAAAGTAAGGCAGAGAAAGACAGGGCTTAATGATCCCACTTTGACATGGAATCTAAACTGGTGAGACTCACCAGAGCCTGGGAGGGGGATGGGAAAGTGGGAAGGTGTTAGTCAAAGAATACAACATTTCAATTAGGAGAAATGATTCTAAGAACTCTATTGTATGACATAGTGATGACAGTTAATAACAAGGTATTTTTATTTCAGATTTCCTAGAGGACATCATGTAATATCTGATAAATATTCAGTTATTTGTCGATTTAATCTAATCATAGGGATGATATAAGGAAAATATCAAAGTTGTGTTTCCTTTAACTTTTACAATTTCAGAGATGAATGACCCCCATCCTCCTTCCTTTGCAGGTGATTTTTAGATGTACAGGTGTTTAAGGATGATTACTTCTCCAATAAGTTCTTTCATGATTTCCACAAAGGTTGGATTTTTCTGGAAATCTCTCTTCATCGTCCCTTTCTTGACCTGTGTAACTCCATCTTTAGTTCGATATTGTAACTTGGAATGTCTTCTGCTGCAGGTAAGAATCCCACACTTACCTCCAATTTCTTGGTACAGGGACCAAGTGTCTTTTGCTTTGAATATTCCCTAAGTTGTGAATTGGACTATCTTACTCCATTTTCTGTGGCTGTCGCAGAGTGCCACAGACTAGACAATTATAAAGAAGTGTTTTCCACAAATAGTGGATGCTGGGAAGTCTGAGAGCCTTGCCCTGGACGTCAGGTGAGAGCCTGTGGGCTGCATTATCACATGGCGGAAGGGCAGGTGAGCACATGGGACACGGAACAAGAGGCCAAACTGATCCTTTCATCAGGAGCCCACCCCCATAATCATGAGTCCATTCCTGAGATACCGAGTCTTCATCTATGCATGAGGGCAGTGCCCTCGTGACAATCACAGCTTCAAGGTCTCACCTCTCAACACTGTTACATGGCAATTACCTTTCGGCTGGAGTTTTGAAGGGGGCACGTCACACAGCACAGACCTACCCTCAGCCACTAAAATCATGTCCTGGATGGCTATGTGGAAGGCTCCTACACCAGGTGAGAGATGTCCTTTGTTTATAGAGATGTCCTCTCCTTCAAAAATCTTCCCTCACCAAGTGAAGAGGATTTGGGTATGGAAGGCTTGATCTTCAGAGATTCCTTTGTTGACTTCTGTAGATGTGGATTTATCTCCTATCCCCTTTGTACCTGATTTTATTAACATGGTGTCTCATTTCCACATCTTGTCACAGATGGTAAGGACCATCTCATTTACCTATTAGGTAAAGCAATATCATCATGAACACTATGTCATTCATGTCTGTACTCTTGTTTCATATTCATGACATTTTTCCAAATGAGCACACAAATCGGGATACTGAATTGTCAAGGTGAAACTCTCTTTAAAGATAAGGGACTGTGGCTGGCCCCAGGTCAGTCACAGTCTGAATCCATCACAGAATCACCTGTGTCCTTATTATTTCTCACTGTTGTCCTAACTATGAAAATAAATGATTAGTTTGAAAATATTAAAAAGGATTCCATTCTAAGACCATAATTTTGAAGAAAATGGTCTTTTCTTCATAATATTCCCCTCCTCTTGCTTCAATTATGCATATACAGATTTAAAATTTGAACCCAAATCTGATTGAAACTTTATGTCTTACTTCCAATTGATGGGAAATATAGGGGGGTGAAGAACATGTTAAGGGACACTCCAAATTTACAGTCAACAAAATGCAAGTATGGGTAACTTCACAGATCTACACACCTGGTTCTTAAACAACAATGACCAATTACAAGCATTAAAAAAAAAAAGATACAATTGGCCCTATAGAGCAAAAGAGATTTTCAGAGACCTATCAACTATTTGCTATATCTGGACTCTATTTTTATTCTGATTCAAATAATCAGACTGAAAAATGGAGAGAAAGAAATTTAAACACTATAATACTTAATAATATTAAGAAAATGCCAATATTTTAAGAAATATTAATGTGTCCAGGGAATTAAGAAAATTTTGTTTCCTGTTATGGAGTTAGGAAAACTTTTGTAATTATAATTTTAAAAATATCTTTATCCTTCAAAGAGTCACACTGATATAATTATGAGTGGATTTATACAATATTTGAGATTTGCATCATAATAACTCAGTGCTAAGGTGGGATTCTAGAATTAGAGAGAAAGAAGGATTGTCCATGAATTAATAATTTTGAAGTTGGGCAATGGTACCAGTGGGTTTATCATACTATCCCCCGTATTTTTATACACATCTAAAACTTTCTAAATTAACATGTTTCTAAAAGCCAATTGAATGCTAACCAGATGATTGAGCAAATATTCGTCGTTTCAGCTGGCTGTGTGATGTGATATAGATTTGGTCTGAGTAAGGTGTTTGATTTATTCTTTCCTTTATTTACCAAGAGCATAAAACCAAAAAGGCACAGATGCGTAATGCTAATGGAAGCCCTGGTATACCTACATACCATGGAAGTTATTTGCTTTGTGTTTCACTACAAAGAGAGCAGAGAAAAGGCATAACATTGTCCTTTGATTTGCTTTCTTCTCAGTAAGAGGGATGAAGAGAAATGCAGCAGAATGACCCACCTTTGCTTTGAAGTCTGAAGGCTTTGTGTCATTATTCAGTACTCTCCCTGAGAGAAAGTACTGTGGGGAGGTAAAATACAGCTAGAATTTATCAGAATGCCATCTCAGCAATTAAGACAGCATAAAGATTGGGAAAGAATACAGAAATGACTTTAATAGATTCTGAAATATTTTTTTTTTGCCTTTCAAAATATTTTATATAAATAGTTGCAGAATTCTTTGTTCCCTGCCTGTTTTAGATACATAGGTATTTGTTACATTTTTCTCCATTTTCCTTTTGTGATTGAATATTTAATTATAAGCAATATTTTTAAAATATTTATTTTTTGGAATATTTAAAGTTTCCCTAAATGTGCTTTTAAACATAGCTTGAAAATTGGAAAAATAAATGTAGATTAATACATCATATATTCTGGAAGCCAGGGACAGTCTTTTACAGGTATTATAACTCCCTTGCCTCACACAATCCCATAATATTAGCTACATTGCCTGAAAAGAAACCAAAATATAATTAGATTAGTGTCATGTCTTAAAATGTAAATGCTACTATTCCCACCCAATGCTTTGTGCAATCTTTTCTTTTTATGGTCTAACTCATTCTTTCCAAACGTGAAGACTATTGACTCCTTAGAGTCAACTTTTCCTAAATCCTTTGTACCCTAAGCACTGCAGATAGAGCAAATAAATAATGTCTCACAAATGTATGTGCTGCCATTTTTCAAGTACAATCTGTCCCCAACTTAACAATGGATCAACTTAGGATTTTTATATTTTACAATGGTATAAAAGTGGCATGCATTTAGTAGAAAAACATAATTTGAATTTTGAATTCAAAGTATGTTTTCTACTTTTTTTCCTACTGAGATCTTTTCTCAGGCTAATGATATGTGGTATGACTCTCTTGAGATGCTGGGAAGCAGTAAAAATTTATAGCTCCCAGTGTGTCACACAATCATTAGAAAAACAACCAATACACTATCATGTACTGTGTTTCTAAGCTCTGATGCCTAGTACAGTAGATGCATCAAATGCATTTTGTGTCTATATGTTTTAATTTCTCATGGGTTTATCAAGATGTAATCCCAGAGTTAAATAAAATGGTCTTCTGGGATTTATAAAATTTATTTTTTATAAAAGACTAGTAGAATCTGAAATGTCTTTTGGCTGTCATAAATTCTCTCAATTAACTGATTAATAAAACTACAAAACCTATCATGGAGAATGTCAAAGTTTGAAATCCCTCCAAATCATTGGTGAATGTTGTACTTCATCCTTTTTGCTACTCATTTAATATTCCGCAACATGAATGTACTGCACTTTAGTCAGCCTTCACTGTATTGATGAGCTTTCTGTGTTTCTAGTCCTTAACCACTACAAACAATAGTACAATAAACATCCTCTGACCTATGACCTCACAAATGGACCCTTCTCTTTCCATGAAGTACAGTGCCAATACTGGAATTGCTGAGTGTGTTTTAGATTTCAGTAGATGTTGCTACATTGCCTTCCAGAAAGTCTATAAAATATTTGCAGCCCACGTGCAATGTGCAAAGAAACCCTTTCCTCATATCCCCATTAGTTATGGATTTACAGCCTTTTTAAGCTTGCCAGTCCAACAAATGTAATGTGATATTTTGTCCTTATTTTTATTTAAATTTCTCTTACTTATTGCTAGTGACTTTAATCACTCGTGTTTGTTGACCATCAGAATTGTCATTTATTTTGAATAAATCATTCTGTCAAAGATTCATTCAAAACCTTTTTGCATGTTCTATTGTTTGTCTTTTTCTTTTCACTGTGTAAGCAATCTTTATATTAAAGGAATTGCCCTATATCTTATGCCTCTCACTCTTACCTCTCAAGTCACGTTCTACCAACTGACCTTTGTTTCTCCATAGTAATTATCACTATTTTAAATTGCTTTATTATTTTTTTATCTATCGTGTCCAACACAATATAATTTCCATGAAGATGAAATCTTTTTTTCCTTCTTTTTCTATATCACCTATGACAGTACATAACACAGGATAGACACTTGAGCATTTGTTGAATAAGTAAATGAGTGAATGATGGCAAGGAATAGATTTATAAAATACCAGGCTTGATTTAAGTAAGG
Source organism: Urocitellus parryii (assembly GCF_045843805.1). Lineage (NCBI taxonomy): Eukaryota > Metazoa > Chordata > Mammalia > Rodentia > Sciuridae > Urocitellus > Urocitellus parryii. Next base: position 4,963,688 of record NC_135544.1, read on the forward strand.
TACTAGAGATAAATGTCATAATTTAATGACAACCACATACCTCAAATTTTCTGGAAACATTTTGACTATTCCATTTCCTTTAATTATACCTACCCTTGTAAGATCATGTGTCTAGGATGTGGTTCATACATGCCTATATAAATTTTGCGTAAACATTGATGAGAAAATAATGAGTAATTCTTGAGGAGCTGGTAGGAACTGGGAATAATCTCAACAGTGACAATAGGTTTTTGCCATAAAACCAGGAAAAAAAGACAGGAAGGCAGATAGAAGAATAACGTAAACAAGGATATAGAGATGGGAGGTAAAGAGGCATTGATGGGTAAGTAATCTGGTATACTTGAGAAAGTAATGTGTATTTGGGATAGAGAGGGGAATTGAATTAATTGTGAATAAAAAAAAGTGGTGAACAGATCATTGAAAATCTACACATTATACTAAGGAATTTGCTCTAATAGCAAATGTAAAGAAATATGGAGTCATCAAAAGTTTTTTTCAGTAGGAGGATGGCATAAATTTATAATATGGAAAGAACACTCGGTAGCAATGCTATGAATTAATTAGAAAGGGAAGAGAAGTTTTTATTAATAACAGTTCCTTGCACAGCTCTAAAATAACTAGTGCCAAACTAGCCCAAGTATATTTTATGGATAACACTTTTAATAGAATTAGCAGAGTCAGCATACATTTCCCAAATCAGATGACAGAAAAGACACTCTAAATTTTATCCATTAGCTTTTGCTGCCCAAATTTTTTATGCTGAAGAATAAAAATCATATATGAGTTGCATTAATTTCCTCAATAAAAAGGATGCTTAAATTGATTGAGAGTTTTATTCATTTTCTGCCAAACTCTGTTTCCTATTCTAATCCAATATTTCTGAAATGCTTCTGATAAATTTTATATGCCAAGTATTATGCTTGACCCACACCTAGGAATGAGTCAGATGAATTGGTTTGAGTAATATTAGAAATAGCGTCGCCTAGTTTTGTCTTGTTACCTGCCCTATTTAGGATGCACATATCTGCATGGTAAGGTCATAACTCTATTTGGCCAAGATAAGGTGAGGATTTTTTTCTTTTGTTAGCTTAATAAATCTCAGTGAATACTCTTTGGCATGAATTTTTAAATCAGGACTAGACATTGATCAACTAAAGTGGTTAATTGGCACATCTCCCTTTAGAAAGGTAGTAGCTCTGTCTTTAGAAATCATTAGATTCTCCTTGAATGATTAAAAAATGTCTCCTCTGACAAGATGAACTGTACTTTATTGAGAGGGTGCCATACAGTTAAAAGGACATGACTTTGGAATCATTTATTCCTGCATTTGAATCCATACTGTGCCCCTTATTACTTGAGTAATATTCATTTAATAAATGGTTGCAAACTATTTTGTGCCAATTACTGGTCTAGACATTAGGAATTAAAAGGCTCTATCTTTCAAGAACCAACAGCCTATTAAGAGAAATAGACAATAAAATAGATAGTGTGTAATAGAAGAATGAACAAGGAACAATAGCAACACAAATAAAAAGGTAATCACAGAGGGTAGCTAAATTAAAAGGCACCCTGGACCAAAAAGACACGAAGAATAAAATTGATAAGGCATGCTTAAGACTTCTATATTTGGTAATCTAAAAAATTAGTGAAAGTTGGTTTATTTACATGCCAGTCTCTGCATGAACAAAGAATTTGTATGTTTAGACCACTGTAATTCCTAGTACCTAAAAAAGGGCATGATATATAGAGTATGATAGGTATTTGGTGAAAAAAATAAATGAAGTAAAAGATATGTTGGAAAGTGGTGAGAGAGAAAGCTAGAGAAACAAGCGGAGGACAATTTTTTTTGTTAGAATTATAATCAAAGATTAGAAACTATGATTTTTATTTTTTATCTAAATATTTTTCAAACTTAGCTAAATGCTATGATTTGAATAATGGAATTAAATCTCAAGAGAAAAGTTGGAACTTGAATTATAAAGTGGGAAATAGCTGCCTAAAAATATAGTGGTAATCTACACAGATTGTCCCAATCATTCATATTATGGTCCTCTGCCATATGACACATCTCCTATGGTACAGTGATTAATATTTCTCAACTAACTCTCCAGAAGGGGAAAAAAGCCCTGATTTGTGGCATTCATCAAATTTTCGTAAAATGCACCCACAATTCTGATTTCAAGCTACCAAATACATCACCAATCTGAGCTTGGGAAGAGATGTATACAGTTGGCTCTCACCAGCCAGTGGAGGCTGGCTCCAGCATGCCAAAATTCACTGGCAGTATTCTCTGGGCCATTCTCTCTACTGGGTCCTTACTCTAGTAAAATATTTTCCATTTTACCAATAAACACAATACCATAAAAAAATCAAATAATACATTTAAATAAGGTAATTTCTTCCCAAACATCCCATCTGTTTTTCACAATCCTGCCTATGTTAAAGTACTCTGCTCCATGTCAGCTGGCAACACGGAGCAGCTGGGTCAAGTCATGATTCACTGTCCAGAGGCATCATGATTGGGTCAGGTCAGGTCTGGGTGTACCTTAACCCTTGGCCTTTCCAGTTCCCATCAAAGTACTTGACTTAAGTGACCCTCTGAGATCTACTGACCTAGAGCCCAAGTTTCAGGATTGTTGGAGTCTGGTGGTTAGTAAGGTTTATAGTTCCTAAATTCATCTCGTCTGTCTCATTCTTCTTTACATCTTCACTCTCTTGAGAAAGTTCCAGACCGTTCATCTCCCCTCCACGATGAAGCCTGGTAAAGGAGGCTTTACAAACATTTCCTGAAGGATTGGGAAACAAACTGGGATGAGGCAACAAGAGTACAATAATTATCTCAGCCCTGATTAGCTAATACTTATAAGGAGACTGACTCTACGTCTAGCATTATCTGGCATGATATTCAGAGTAAGTGTTGTTTAACAGACTTACTAGCTAGCTCTCTCTCCCTGATGGTCTTTAGAACATAGCTGATGGATTAAAATTTGACCCATGCAATTGCCTTTACTTGGATGTTTATTGTGTGATAGACTCTAGTTTTCTTTCAATATTTTAAAGATGGTCAGCTGACACAGACTGTTGGTTCTCTGAAGGTAAAGTGCAACTTCTTTATCTATTTTAAGTCTTTATTTTTGACATTGTATCAGTGGCTGCGTTATGATGTAGTTACACTTAGTTTTCTCAGTATTTCTCTCTCTTGTGGTTCAAAATACTTCTTAAATCTATGGCTGGATTTCTTTTATTGATTTTGGAAAATTCTCAGCTATTTTCTTCACAAATATTGCTTATTTCTCGTTTTTTTCTCCATCTAGCATGTGACTTATGCTCTACCCTTTAAATATTCCACATAATTATTTATACAATTTTTAGAATTTTCATTGTTTTTTTTCCTCCATGGTTAATATATCTTTTTTACCTTTCTTCCAGTTTACTGACTCACTCTTTGGTCACATCTAATCTAATGTTAAGTTCACTTATGAACTCCTCAGCTAATATTATTTAATTTTTCAATTCTAGCACAGCAGCTTGCTTCTTATTTATTCTTATTCTTTGCTGAAGATTTCCATTTTATTGTTTATATTCTTGATCATTATTTCTAGTTATTTTAACATTCATATCTAATAATTCCAATAACATGATCAACTCTGGGTCTATTTTGCTTTTATTTTGGTCATCTCTTGGCTTGCCAAGTAATTTTTTAATTGTGTGTGTTGTTGCCAACATTTTCTTGAATGACATGTTGAATGACATTGTGTCATTAAAAAATAGAGAGAGGTGATAGAAGGTGTTATTGTCATCCCAGAGAGGATTTATTTGTTAAGTTTGGGCAAAAATTTGGAGTAGGAGTTGTTTGTCTTAATCCAATCAGTATCTTAAATTATTGAAAACTAGATATGAGTATTTGAAAGAAAGAGCTTATCTACTTTTAGTTCTCCATTATTTCAAGAATGTAGACCTTCAGAGTTTTTAACTGAAATCTTGATGTGTTTACAAGGGCCTTGAATTCTATTGTCTCCCTGACACTATGAGTCTGAGAAATCTGCTAAACATTTTGGCCTCTTAGTCACTGAGTTCTTATAAATAGACAATTTTCTGAGAAAAAGCAGTGTAGAATATAAAACTCACTCTTCTGTATTTCTATTCATTCTACAATCTTAGATCATTAAATCTTTATATTATCATTCCTAAAGTTCAATATATGCCTCTCCCCCATGAGACAGAGGACGCTCTAATCAAATTTTTTGCCTTTTACTTACCACTTTCTGCTGAGCTTCTTAGCTTTGTATACCATACAACTTAGGATTCAACAAATGAGAAGAATAATGGCATTAAAATTTTGAACCTGCTCAGTAAATTCTCTTCTTTCTGAACTCTGAGCCATTCAAAGCCTGGCTGCTTACATAGCTCTCTGAGGCCTTCAAATTTATTTTGTTTCGTATCTTATCCAGACTTTCTAGTTCCTTGAATAAGAATTGTTTGGCTATACGCTAGCTCATCATAGCCAGAAGCAAAAGTGAAAAATAGTTGTATTCTGGATATGCTTTAAAGATATACATTGAAGGATATATGTTGTAAGACATTCTTTCATACAAAGCGAGGTGTGAGAGATGAATTAAGAGTCATACTGAGGCCTTTGGCTTAAGCCACTAGAAAGACTGAATTGTAATTTATGGATATAGAAAGAGCTCCTAAGAAGAGCCTTGGCAGAGGAATATCAGGAGTAAATTTTAAGATGACTGTTTAAAAAAAAGAAGAAGGCATCTAGTAGGCATTTTAATATATGAGTTTAGAATTCAAAGAAAAGGTACAGTCAGAATATATAAATTTGGAAATCACAAGCATCTGGATGGTATTTACAACCAAGAGAGAAGGTGAAGTTATCAAATGCATGAGTGTAAATAGAAAGGAAGAGAGATCCCAAATGTAAGTCTAGGGGAACACTAACATTCATGTAGATGTCAGGGACATGCGGAGAAACCATCAAAGGAGAGTAAGAAGGAGCACAAAGGATAGAAATGAAGACCCCAGGTGAGTAATATGCATTGGAATCCAAAAGAGAAGCTATTTCAAGTAAGGGACAGTAAACACTATGTGAAGTCTCTGGAAGATCAAATAAAGTGACTGAAAGTTGACCATTGGTTGGACAACATAAGGTCATCTTCCTCCAACGGAGGAGGAGGAGGAGAAAAATCTGATTACTTAGATTCCAGATAAAGTGGAAGGAGAGGTTTTTTTTTTTTTTCTTATCCCTGGTTAGTTATATTGGGGAATTAATTCTTGCTTCCTCTACTGATCAATATTTCCAGGAAAACATCTCATCTAAAATTTATTTTATTTCTTGGTAGAAATTGACATGATTTATGTGTTCTCAAGTCATTGATTTCCTTCTGCATAATTCCTTGAATGTTATCTTCAGGATCTGTTCATGGTTGAAGATCTTTCTTTCCCTAGATACAGTTAATAATCACATGTAAGATGCGAAGATTTTGTATGCTCTCCATACTCTGCAAAATGTCATCTGTAGCCTTGGGTATTTACACAGTGTTGACAATGTAAATAACTTATAGGACTTGTACTACCAATACTGGCCCCCCAAGGTCTTTTGTAGCTGCCTCTGCTCCCTCAATTCTGAAATTGCAACATTTTCATGGACTATTCCAATCAAGATTCAAAAATATCCCTGTCATGAAAGTAGCAGACCTTGAGGAAACACTACACACACACACACACACACACACACACACACACACAAGAACACACAATATTCCAGTGGTCATTTCTCAGTGGATAATATTCACCATAAACATGCTTCAGAGTTCAGCCCATGTGAAAAGAATTCTGCTGAACCCTAGAAAGAGAAGGCTATCCTTGAACCCAACAACTCTGACAAATGTGTCATCTTCTTCTAGTAGATAAAATTATTTTCTGCTTTTTTTTGATACCATGGGTGCTTAACCACTGAGTCATATCCCCAACCCTTTTTTATTTTTTTATTTTGAGTCAGAATCTCAATAAGTTGCTTAGGGCTTCATAAAGTTGCTGACACTGACATTGAATTTGTGATCATTCTCCCTCAGCCTCCCAAGCTGCTGTACAGGTGTGCACCACTGCATCTACATAAAATTATTTTCTTAATAATTTACATTAATGTGGAAAACTTGTTGATTTATTTTCATGTTCACCCTTCTTTAGGTATCTCTCTTGAAATCTCAGTACTCAACAACTAAGATAAATTCCCAAAACCTTACCAACATTAATCCTCCTTATATATCTCATTTAGTATTTTGAATCTGTTTAGAGTTCAGGTTATTCTTGGATCAGAATGGAAAGCAGTGTTTGCTCCATCTTTAGGGGAAAAAAAAGATGCCATTTGACGTGATTCCTCCATCACTGCCATCTATGATGTGGTTTATTATTCAGGAGACAGCAACTGCTCAAACTACCATCCCCAAAACTGTATTATCAAAGAATTTTCTTGCTTATGTTAAAAGATAAACTTGGGGATATTATATGTTTTCCACATTTTTTATTGGTGCATTATAGTTGCACATAATGATGGGATTTGTCGTTACATATTCATACATGCACATAATATAGCAATATAATTTGGGCAGTATTCCTCCCCAGCACAATTTTTGTTGAATATTCAGTGATTCATCAATTGAGAAGTACCAGGCTGCTGGTGGTTCCACACTTCACTGGGGGAACAGGTAAGAACAGAAACTTTTACGAAAAAGTTCACAAAAGGAAGAACAAGAAAATACATTTGATTGCTTAAAACAGAAAGTCCCTAATTAGAAGTTAGTTGGTAGTTTCTGCTTGATTAAGCTTAAGTTTTATTTTACTGTTTGCATTGAATAAGATTTTTCTTTGCTTAAGTAGGAACCCAAGGTCCAGAGCTCTCAGTCTGATGGCCTCGAAATTGATTGTTTTAACACTTATTAAAATTTCAGGGTAGGGCTGAGGTTGTGGCTCAGGGTAGCATGCACACCTAGCACATGCGAAGCCCCTGAGTTCAATCCTCAGCATCACGTAAAAAAAAAAATAAATAAATAAAGGTATTGTCTCCAACTATAACTAAAAAATATATTTTTTAAAAAGAAAGGAATAAAGGAAAAAGAAAAACAGAAAAAAATTCAGGGTGGACAGTCTGTTCAGATGCTCTTCCTGGGCGGCTCTCCTCCAAACAAACATCACCTCAGGATCCCAGGATGTTTCTGGCTTCTGGCTTCTAGCTCCTTCTGACATCTTTGGCCAGCAGATAAAGGGTAAAGAGAACAGAGACTTGAATAAAGGGTTTTGTGACCAATCCTGGAAATGAATACATCATTTCCAAAACATATATATCATTGACCAGAAGTTAATCTCGTGATTTTAATCTGATTTCAAGGAAAATAGGCAATGTAGTAATCTTGTGGGCTCAGGAAGAGGAGATACAATTTCTGGAACTCTATCCTATCTCTGCTACAGAATTCTTTCTGGTCACCCAATTTTCAGCCCATTCTTCTTCTTCCCCCTCACCTAGAAGGGTAATTCAAAGCCATCCCCAATTCAGAGTCCAGGATCTCTAGATGATGCATAGTCCTTCTATCAAGGTTTGATTGGCTTCTAACATTCTGGTAATCTATGAACTAAAAAGATCTGTCTACCATCACTGCCCACACAGCCAGCATGCAACAGTGAAAGAAGCTGCAAACCACACTTCCCTTTACAAAGAGAAAAAGGGGGAGAAACCCAGACATCAATGGACTTCAGCCATTCTGCAGTCCTTTAAAGTAAGCATGGTGGTAGGAAAACTCACTTGATTTTTTGGTTTTGCTAAGGCTGCCGGGGAGGAATAATCTTGCCAATTGTTGTTTGCAACCTGGCTCCATCCTCTGAGAGCTCACCTGGTCCATGGGTGAGGTGGGAGAGGGGAAACACACCTTTGGGGATCCTTGAAAGCCAGCCTCCTGCTTATGGAAATTTGATGTTCCAGTGGTTGTTTGAAGTCTGAAATGATCAAAACTGGGTTCTTTTATCTGTTTGCTTAATTTATTGTCTATTTGGAAGTAAAATTTCCTCAAAAGCTGAATAAACTTCTGATCATGTTGCTTTCTGGTAGTTGTATGTGCCAGAAACCACATTTAAAGATCTTTCTTAGACATAATTTTCAAATATGTTTTATTTCTCGCTTCCTTGCCACCATAATACCCTCTTCAATTTAATAATAACTACCTTAAGAGTAAAGCTTATGAATTAGAAAAACTTACCCAGAGATAGATTTGTGTGTGTGTGTGTGTGTGTGTTTATGTGTGAATCACTTTACTTACCTGAAAAGATTTATGGATCTATTTGTGCTTAAAGTTCCTTGTTTGCTCCTCTACATTTCTCTTTTTGTTCTCTTTCCTTGTTAGCTCCATTTTTCATCATTTGCACTCTAGAAACAGTCCATTTTTCCATAACTGAAAAATCTGAATTTCCAGTTCTTTGTATTCCCTTATATTTATTCTTGCAAAGTAACTGTTTCCCAAGCTTTTTCACAAGAGCCTTTCTGAGTCTTGTCTGTCCACTTGCCCTCAACTCATTAGTGGACCACAGTTAACGCATTCCTGTACTGTCAAAGAGCCAGTGAAAACCCCATACCACTAAAGTTCTATTTGCCATTTCTTCTCCTAGAGTTCAACTTCAGTTGGTACATGTTCTACTTTCCAACTATTTACATGAAAAAGCTCTACCAAATGTTTTGCCACTGCATAAAAAGATTACCATTTTTCTAGTGGTTAGTTTGCTTCCTTACTGACCATTGACCAATTACTAAGTGAGTTCCACATGTCATACATTTGTTGTTATGAAAGTGACATACCTCAGCATACAAATGTCTACATATGAATAGGCTACCTTCTGTCACAATGACTCAAAATCTTAAGGGCTTAAAAATGCTTTTAATTCAATTCCAATGCAAATACCTGGTTTTGTGATTCTCTGAAGTGGTTCCTTTGCAAATTCTGACTTAGTGACTCATGGACTTCTGTTCTGGCTTGGCCATTTCACAAATTCAAGGTAATCCTAGGATAATTTAGTCAGCAGATGAAGGAAGTAAAGAGTAGAGGATTTTATGACTGTGCCAAACAGATATACATAAATTCTGTACACATTTCCAGAATCCAATCACATCCCAATTTAACAAACACACACACACATACACACACACACAAAAAAAAAAAAAAAAAACGGGAAATAATATCTTCTCATGTGATCAGGAAGAGAAAACAGGATTTTTGAGCACTGAACAAGCTTTAGAGTAAACTGTACTAGAATCACAGATTATCCAATGTTGGCAAGTAAAGACCGTCCAGTTCTGAAATGTGCAAGAAAGACAGATGGAAAACACAGCTGGAGCCTTGATATTCTATCAGCTGAAGTTCATTGAGAATCTACTTTTTGCCAGGCATTCTTCCAATTGCTTCATAATTATGAAGTCATTGGTCCTCAAAGTAACTCCATGAGGTGGTTACTACTATTATATTAATTGTATAGACAAGGAAATTATTGCACAAATGGATTGAGAAACTCGCCCACAGTCACAGAAGGCAGAAACAGAATTTGACCCCAAGAAGTTTGGTTCTGGAGTAGGAATTTACACATTACACTAATCAGCCCCTTCCAATTTCTTCATAAATTTTTTTAGTGATCAATTAAACATTCTATTGTCTAATGGCAGCATGATTTCCTCTTCCCTCCTCTTCACAGAGAGCCTTTCTGAGACTTGTCTCTTCACTTGCCCCCAACTCATTAGTGGACCGCCCTTAATGCATATCTGTACTGTCTATTATGGTGTTAATGGAACTTTTGGGGAAAATCACCAGGATTATCAAATGACAAGGAAAGAGGATAAAGGACAAATATAAGCAGCACATTTAAGGGCTAATAAGGAAAATAAGCCAGTTTGTACCTCATATTTATAGAGACTAAGGCAAGAGTACAAACAAAGGCCCATTTTTCCATAGGTCTACTATTTAGAAGTTTCAAATTAATAAAAATTTTAAATAAAATCTATTTCAATATCCTAGAATACCAATTTGAATTTAAATTTCTAAGACTCAAAATTCCATGTTGCAATATATAGCTTGGGTAGGGAATAATCCCTCAAGCCCTACCTTCTTTCCTTTCCTCCATGTGGATCCATCCTTTATGACAAAGTCCTCTCTAGCATATTGTTGACACCCAGTGTACACAATTGTGCAGTGTCCACACAGTCCCAGCAAATAGCCATGCCTGTGTCTGCCATTAAGAAGATAATCATCATCTGAGACAAGAGATGAACTGGAAACCACCTTCAGCTATAGAGAATTCCTAGGTCCTAAGCATCCAGAATACAGTCTAAGTGGAAGGTAAAGAGGTTCTTTGCAGGCACATTCCTATGGCCCAACAGAATCCTCACGCAATAGTGGATGGCATAGCCCTATGAGGCCCAGAGAACGACTCTCCAGAAAGCAGCACTAAAATCCCTGATTTCCTCTTTTGGCCATAAGATGGTAACAGATCAGATTTACCCACCAGCCTCCTGCAGCAGACTGGAATTACTAATAATGTTGAATGAATTCTTCAGGCATAAAGAAAATGATGACCTATGATAACTTAGGATACCACAAAGAATGAAGAATGTCAGAAAAGACATGCATGTGTCGAATATAGAATAGATTCTTCTCACTTTTAATATCTTTGAAAATATAACTATTTAGAGATATACCCCGAAAACACAAACTTAAAAAAATTATGTTTAGTTTATGTTACTATAAGACAAAGTAATTGTAAAACAAAAGCTATCCGACACAAAGAAAAACATTCATAATAATGAAGGCACTACTTCACCCACAGAACATAAGAATTCTAAACTTTTACACACCTATTGACAGAGCTTCAAAATACCTGAAACAAAATAGATGGGACTAAAAGAGGAAACAAACAAATCTACAATAGAACTGAAATGGGAAATAAACGCATTACAGCGGGATATTGCTACACTTTTCTATCAGCAACTGAGAGACAATCACATGGAAAGTCAGCAAGGACATAAAGCACTTGATGACCACTTCAACCTATGTGTCCTAATTGACATTTATGAAACACTCCATATAATAACAGGAGAATACGTATTTTTTTCATGAACCTGGAACTTTTACCAAAATGGATTATATATTAGGTCATAAAACAAGTCTCAAAAAATTCTGAACAATTGAAATCATACAAAGAATATTCTGACTAAAACAAATGTTACTAACAGGAAGATATCTGAAAAATCCCCCCAAGTACATGGAAATTAAAGAATACATCTCTAAAAGAGACATCAAGCAAAACTTTACAAGGGAAATTAGAAAATACTTTCAAAATGTAAATATGACATATCAAAATCGTGGGATGCAGCTAAGGTGACATTTAGAAAGAACTTTTGAAATTAAACATTTATATAAGAAAAGAATATAGATTTCAAACCAATGATCTAAGATTTCACTTTTTTAATGGTGAAATTAAAATTTATTTATTTTTCTTTTTTTAAATTTGTTCTAATTAGTTATACATGCTGGCAGAATGCATTTTGACATATTGTACACAAATGGAGTACAACTTCTCATTTCTCTGGCTGTACACGATGCAGAATCACAGCAGCCTTGCAATCATACATGTACATAGGGTAATAACCTCCAACTCATTGCACCATCCTTCCCATCCCCAAACCTCTACCCCTACCCTCATTCACCTCTGGCCTATCCAAAGTTCCTCCATTCTTCTCTATCCCTACCCCCATTACGGATAAGCATCCACATATCAGAGAAAACATTTGGCCTTTGATTTTTTGGAATTGGTTTATTTCACCTTAGCATGCTATCCTCCAGCTCCATCAACTTACCTGCAAATACCATAATTTTATTCTTCTTTAAGGCTGAGCAATATTCCATTGTGTATACATACCACATTTTCTTTATCCATTCATCTGTTGAAGGGGACCTTGGTTGGTTCCATAGCTTAGCTATCGTGAATTGAGCTGCTATAAACATTGATGTGGCTGCATCACTGTATTATGGTGATTTTAAGTCTTTAGGGTATAAACTGAGGAGTGGGATAGCGGGGGGTTGAATGGTGGTTCCATTCCAAGTTTTCTGAGGAATCTCCATACTGTTTTCCAGATTGGTTGCACCAATTTGCAGTCCCACCAGCAATGTATGAGTGTACCTTTTTCCCTGCATCCTCACCAACACTTATTGTTGCTTGAATTCTTGATAATAACCATTCTGACTGGAATGAGATGGAATCTTAGAAAGTTTTTAATTTGCATTTCTCTAATTGCTAGAAATGTCAAACATTTTTCCAAAGTTAATCAAAAGGGACAAAGAAGGACATTTCATACTGCTTAAGGGTTTATACATCAGCAAGACATAACAATCATAAATATTTATGCCCCAAACAATAGAGCAACTATGTACATCAAACAAACCCTTCTCGATTTCAGGGATCAAATGGACCACAGCACAATAATACTGGAAGGCTTTAACATACCTCTCTCACTTCTGGACAGATGTTCCAAACAAAAATAAACAAATAAACTGTAGAACTAAATAATGCAATCAATAATTTAGACTTAACAGACATATATGGCAGCTCACAGGTCCTTCTCTAAAATACACCCTGTCTTATGCCACAAAGCAACTCTTAGCAAATACAAAAAAGACATAGATAATAGCCTGTATTCTATTAGATCATAATGGAATGATATTAGAACCCAGTGATAAAATAATAGAAACTACTCTAACACATGGAGACTAAATATATATTACTGAATGACAAATAGACAGCAGAAGAAATCAGAGATGAAATTTTTAAAATACTTAAAAGTAAATGAGAACCCCGAGACAACATTTCACTTTTAAAAACTAGGAAAAAGAGAGCAAAATAAACCAAAATAGATAAATGGAACAAACAGAGTCCACAAATAGGCCTACACATTTTTGACTAATTGATTTTTGACAAAGGTGCCAAAATAATTCAATCTGGAAAGGATAGTCTTTTTTACCAGATTGAGTTTGAACAATTAGATATCTCTATAAAAAGAAGAACTTTGATCTTTACCTCTCTTCATGTATAAACACTTAACCTGAAATGAGTCTAGGTATAAATATTAAATGTTAAAATATAAAACTATTAGAAGACAGTATAAATGAAAATCTCTTATCCACACTTAATTTAAGGACACCTTCAAATCAACAAAACAAACAAAACCCAATTTTTAAAACCCAATGATAAACCATTTTAAGACTTGTCGCCAAAGAAGAATAACAAGCATGTACATGAAAGTGTGCTCAACTTCATTAGTCATCAGGAAAGTGACAATGAAAACCACAAAGAGTTACCACTACACATTGACTGGAACGACTAAAATTAAGAAGATTGAGTACTGAGTTCTGGCAAATACTCCACAAGCATGGAGCTATGGGAACGTTCATAAATTGCTGCTGGGAGTATGAGATGGAATTACCATGCTGAAAAACAGTTTGGCAGATTCTTTTAGGATTAAACATCTGCTTATCATGATACTCAAAATCCAGAAATAAAAACATATGTCCACATAATAATTTGTATTTATATGGTTATAGCGGTTTTATTCATAATAGCTCAAAACTGGAAATAATACAAATGTCTACTACCAGATCTGTGAATAATAAGAGAACGCTATTCAGCTTTACAAAAGAAAAAAAATGATGTGGAATAACATAGATGAATCCTAAAAGCACTATGATAAGCATTTTAGTTAACTTTTCATCACTATAACAAATATATATGAGCTAATCAACTTATAAAGAGGGAAAAAAAGGTTATTTTAGCTCATAATTTTGGAGTTCCCAGTCCATGATCAGCTCTGTTGCTTTAGGCTGTGGCAAGGTGGCACATTATGGTCAGAGCCAGTAATATAGCAAAAACACTCGCCTCATCAGCTAGGAAGCAAGTGAGATGAGGAGAGGTCAGGATCCCACAATCCTCTTCAAGGACATGCTCACCTTAGATCACTAAGGGGTTCCCTCTAAGTCCGACCTCTTAAAGGTTCTTAAAGGTTCCACCACCTCCCCATGGTACTACTCTGGGGACTGTGCCTTGAATGTGTGGGCCTTTGGAGGACATTCAACATTCAAACTATAGCACTATGTGAAAGAATCTAGGGGCAAAAAAAAAAGACTAAGTACCAAACAGTCACCATCTATCCACAGTTTTAGAGAAGACAAAACTATAAGGACAGAAGGAAAACGAATGTTTGCTAACAACCAAGAACGAGGGATAAGATTGACTCCAAAGAGGGAAGAGGACAGTCCTGGAGATGATGGAAATGTTCTCTATCATGTTTATGGAGCTGGTTTCTTGACTACAGGTATTTGTAAAAACTTATCAAATTGTACTCCGATATTAATGAATGTTATTGTTCACATACTAAACCTCAATATAACTGCTTTTAAATAATGCAAAGCCCAAAACAGGGGTCTCTTTTGTTGAGTGGAAAGACAGTCATGAAAAAATAAACTAAAATAAATTGAAAATGTTTCATTTATATGGTGACTAGAGACCCTGATCACGGTGTCGGTTGAAGCCAACAATCACCAACATACATCAACAGGCACTATTTAATGGGAGTTCTGTGCTATATACTTCTCTAAGCTTCTTGAATTAACTCTTCTAATCTGGGTGACATCCCTGGTGTTAGTCAAGTCTTCTACTGAGGGCATGGTTGGCACTGAATGCTGCCTGCAAGGTGAGGATGAGAGGGGTGTCTAGTTTGATGCTAAAGTAGGTGTTTAACTATTGAAAGGATAAGTTAAAACTGTATTGATATAGGGTGAGAATGAATTAGGAAGAAGCAGTGACAAAGAATGTAGGCTGTGAAGAAAGAAGTGATGCAGAATTATAGCAGAAGGAAGATTTCAGGTTTTATTTTTTCAGATTCTGATATTTTTAACATGTTTTTATAATAACAAAACAGGAAAGACAGATATTGATCATATAAGTGATTAGGGGAAGAAATGATTTTTAAAAAGGAGAATTTGAGTTCTTTACCTTTAGGAGCCTCACATATTTCTTATCTGCAAAAATAGAAATCATAATCTCAAATACACAAATTTTAGTGAAAATTAAATGAAATAAAATATAGCATATTTTCTATCACAAATCATTGCTTAATAAATGACTACTATGTTTATTCCATCTTATTTTGCTCTATAAAATCCAAACCAGATGCAAAATTAAAACTTGTTATAACATTATGTTTTCAAGTTTTTCTATGAATCCTATTTAAATGGGCAGGGAAAGAGGGAAGCTGGAGAATATTCAAATGAGTTGGTGAGAAGATATCAAAAGCCATATATAAATGCCAAATAGGAAATGAAGCATAAGAATAAATCTAATGCTTTTGGAAATAAAAGTGATAAGATGAAAAAGACTGACATAAGAGAAAATTTGAGTTCACTGTCCAAGTAAAATAACCAGAATAACCAACACTTTTATGTAAGATGATTATAGCTTTAAACAGATAGAAATGTTGTAAGCATCCTCAATTGCCTTCCATATGTGGCATTAGCAATGCAGATCAACAAAATAGATGAACTGTGTGGGACTAACTGAGCTATTAAAATAGGGGTAAGAGTGAATTTTTTTTTAGTTTTGGGGATTGAACTCAGGGGTATTTATCCACTGAGCCACATCCCCAGTCCTTACATTTATTTATTTATTTTTGAAACAGGGTTTCAATAATTTGCTTAGGGCCTCAGTAATTTGCTGAGATCATCATAAATTGAACTTGAAATCCTCCTGCCTCATCCTCCTGAGTCGCTGGGATTACAGTCATGTGCCACCACCAGACGGGATTTTTATTTTTTTTTAATTAAACTACAATAACTGTCAATAGGAGTATATAAAGACTACACAAAAATATCAATGATAAAAATGTTAATTAGAAAATTTGGTTTCTTCTTGAAAACTAAATTCTCTGCCAACTCACCCTTGACTAATGTACCCTTCCTTTAAAAAGTATATTTTTTTCATAGTCCTTAGATTATGACCTCACTGGGAGGTAGGTGTCGTTCAAGCTCTATAATTCCACCAAAGGTAAAATCTGTAAATGACAGATAGATAATTAAAATCCCCTGGAGAATATTCTATAGCCCTTAGAGTAATAAGCAAGAAGTCACGCTATTGTTCTCATTGCTGTCTATATTAGCATGTGTGTAAGAAATGAAGCTAGAATTACTGGAATAAACATGTGCTTCAAAAGAGCATATATTCATAGGATGTAGGAGTGTACATGAGTCCTATCCATAAGCAACATAGACTTACATACCCCTAAAACATAGAAAGCATATATACATTAAACACATATTCATGTCTGTGTCTAGTTTGTGCATGAGAGTCTTTTAAAGAGCTGGTTAAAAATACAGACTCCAGCCCTGCCCAAACCACCCCTACTCTCCAATTTTATTGATTGATCTGGGGTAGTCCTCAGAAGAATACATTTTTAACTATCACCCCCAAGTGATTTTTATGTGGGAGGTCTGCAGACCATACTCACAAAAGCACTGTTATAGAACAATGTTTAAGTTAATCGCAATGAAGAAAAGACTTCCACTATAATAAGTAACTCTAACTAAGCTGACCTTACCTTAAGCAGAGTAAAGAAATTTAAATGATTTGATTTCTGGAGGCTCTGGGTTCCCTGAGGTGACAAAGTCCTTCTATAATTAGAGGTCACATTGGATATGCAAGCTCACCCTCTGCAAAAGTAATGTGTTAATTTACATGCATATTCAAAGTAAAAATACCCATACATGCATAATTGGGCACATTTCAGTTCTGTGCTAGAAATGGAAAGCTATTGGAAACAGCCCATCAAAGGACTTGATTTCTACATTTCTTAACCTATTTCATCTCTAGTGGCCTTTACCTCATCTAATTATTCCTTTCCCACCACCACATCCTACACAACTCAGCTTCACCCTGGAGTGCTGAAACTCTGAAGTCTTCCAATCAAATATTCCCCTCAATGGCTACAAAGATTTATCCTTCCATGCAGGGCTTCACTGAGACCTCTGCTCTTTGGTTCATGTCCCTTCACCTCATTATCATCCTCCTGCCTTTACTTATTTTCTTGTTCATTGGGATTTTATGATCTTCACATTTTTCTTGGCACTAAATGCAACTCTTTCCTTCATTATCTTTTTATCTTTCGTACCTCACAACACACATTTGCTTGATACTCACACTGGGATGCTGGGTTTGGTTGCAGAAACTCACAAAACAATGCAGACTATTGCTTCTATAAATTCATAATCTACAAGTCTAATCGAGGTTCTTAAAATTTCTCAGAAATCTTTCACTTTGTTACTGTGCTTTATCTCCCACTCTTCATTATAGTGATTTCCAATCTTTGCCACTTTCTTCAAACTTGATGGCTCACTCAGGGGAAGATTCATTTCCTATTATATAGAGAAAGGAAGACACATCAAAAAAGACCACTGAACTTTCTATTTTCAAACCACACATGGGCCTCTGCTCCTGTTACAATAGATAAAATTCCTTTTTCTTTTTCTAAAGAACTTAGCATTGTGCTTTAGATCCCTTTCCCTCTTTTTGTTTCTTGAAGCATCAGCTGTGAAATACCAGCACCATATTACCTTTATCCATTCAGCTACTGAAGGGCATCTAGGTTGGTTCCACAGTTTTGCTATTGTGAATATCATGGCATCTCAGGTAAATGGATGGAGCTGGAGAATATAATGCTAAGTGAAATTAGCCAATCCCAAAAAACCAAATGCCAAATTATTTCTCTGATTTTAGGATGCTGATCCATAATATACTGCAGGGGGAGGGGGGAGAGGGGGAGGGGGAGGAGATTAAATGAACTCTAGATAGGGCAAAGGGGAAAAGGGGAGGGAGGGGAAGGAGTAGGAAAGATGGTGGAATGCCATCGTCATCATTACCCTAAGTACATGTATGAAAACACGAAGGATGTGACTCTACTTTATGTACAACCAGAGATATGAAAAATTGTGATCTATATGTGTAGTATGAATTGTAATGCATTCTGTTGTCATATAAAAATTAAAGAATGATTTTTTTTTTAAAAAAAGGCTTAGTTCAGACCTTTTGAATCAGAATTCTAGATTTAGCATCAAAGAATTGTACATTGCAAAAAAAAAAAAAAAAAATTCCAGGGGATGTTTTTCCTTGCTCTAGTATGCAATGACTGTCCTCCAGCTTGCCACACCAGAGACCTTCCCCTTAGCTCCTGGGTCTTCATTATCTCTCATTGATACTTAAACTTGTGTGGTTCTCTTATCAGCCTTGACTATCTGCCTCCCTGGAAACTGAGACTCTTGGTTTTTCTCTTCTGTTTCGCAAATTTCTTGAGACAGTTGATTCAGTTACTATCTAAACTGATATTCCCCTTTCACTCTATCACCCTGCCACCACTCGTGCCCTCGACTGAGACTCCTCTGGAAACCACTGATCATGGATGACTGAATCCAGGAGGCAAGTTTCTGTGTTTATCCCACCTGGCCTGTCAGCCTCCTTCCTCAAAACCCTCTTCCCTAGACCTCCGTGACAGTGTAAAAGCTTCTCCTTTTCTGTCAGTCATCTCCTATCTTCTGTCCGTATCTTAAATTAATCTACAGATTTATTTTCTAGAATTTCTTTTCTTTTAATTTATAACCATATTCCTGGGGAAAATCTCATGAACTTCTTTGTCTTCATTTTATTTAATTTTTTTTTTGTACCTAGGATTAAACCCAGGAGCACTTAACCACTGAGCCACATCCCCAGCCTTTTTATTTTGAGACAGGGTCTCACTAAATTCCGTAGGGCCTCACTAAGTTGCTGAGGCTGGCTTTGAACTTGTAGTCCTCCTACCTCCGCCTCTTGAGTCACTGGAATCACAGGTGTGGTCCACTACACCCAGCAATGTTTCTTTAAATATTGTACCTCATCTGATTAAAATCAAACCTATGCTATACCTATTTCTCTCTTGAACTCTATTTTCATCACTTCTACCTTGCTCCACGTTCCCCACATCTGTTTCTGTGTTGTGTTCTCTACCTGAATCATTTTGACTCCTGCTCCCCTGCACCCCCACATCCAATCAAACACAAATTCCCCTTTCTTCTATTTCCTAAATCTCTCTCAAAGATCTATTAATTAGTTTCTCTACATCTCCCTCATCCCCTTTTCTTACTTTCACTTCCTAAATAATCTAGTACCAAAGCCAATAGGTGAAGCTGAGGTTGGTGGGCACCAACGTCAATGAATAAGGGCAGTAGGGAGCTACAGTGGCTCAGGGTGTCAGAAATGAACGGTGTGAAAAGAACAGAATGTTACCAGCACAGAAAGGGAGAAATTAGATTGAACTCTGAGATATTAGTTGAGTAACTGGAGGTACCCTGTGAACTCACCTGGATTTTTAATATGTGTAGATATATGCAGAAATGAATACAGATGTGACACTTATGCATATAGGCATGTATATGCATATGCCCTAGCACTACTGACTGAGAGGGTCTGGGAGCATGATGAGGTGGCTGCACTGTGGTAATGTTGTCATATTACTAGAAATGTCCTTGCTTGATGGAAATACACCTTGAAGTGTTCAAGGATGGTGGGACATTAGATAAGCAACATTTTCTCAAACAGTTGGAAGGAAAAGTTCTCTTACGTGGTTTTTGAAAATTTTCTATAAATTTGATATTGTTTTAGTATATATTTTAAAATCTAGGTGAAACACACGCACATGCAGTAAGATAAAGTTGCACTGAGCATCATCAATCAACTCTATCTAGTTGACATCTATAGACTATTTCATTCAGTGACAAAGAATATACATTTTTCTCAAGCTCACATGAACCATTCACCAAGATAGACATGTTCTGTGCCAGAAAACACACTTTAACAAAATTTTCAAAATAAGAATCATTTGAATTATGATTTCAGACAACAATGGAACTAAACTAGAAGTCAGTAACAAAATGATAGTTGGAAAATTCCAAAATTAAACAATATATGAAAAAACAATATATAAACCAAAGGAAAAAATCATCTCAAGAGAAATATGTAAAACTGAAAATACAACATCAACATTTAAGGAATGCAGCAAATCAGGGCTTAGAGGAACATTCATAGTATTAAATGCATTTATTTTTAAAAAAAAAGACAAATATATGGTCAATAACCTAAATTTCTACCTTGGGAAGCCAGATAAAAAGAGCAAATTAAGTTCAAAATAAACAGAATAAATGAAGTTTTAAAAACAGAGCATAAATCAATAAAATTGAAAGCAGAATATTAATAGAGAAAATTTTTAAAAATTTTTTTAAAAACCTATTTCTTTGAAAATATCAGTTAAATTGATAGGCCTCTAACCAGACTGTAATGGTTAATTTGAATTGTCAATTTGATTGTATTAAGAGATACCAAGGATTGAGGTTTCTAGGTGTGTTAGTGAGGGTGTGTCTAGGAATGATTGGTATGTGGGATAGCCAACTGAAATGGAGACCCTCCCTAAGGGTGGGCAGCATGGTCCAGTAGGATGATGGCTTGGATGGAATAAAGTTGGAAGAACAAGAAAGCAACATTCGATGCAAGCTCAATTCTTGAACTGGTTCTTGATTGCTACTGCGATCCTCTGAGGATATCAGACTCTTGCTTCTTCACTTTTCCAAAGCAGACTCTGCCAGTAATTCTCCAGAAGCCTTTGGTCACAGGATAGGGTGGCACCATTGATCCCTCTTGTTCTGGAGCTTCAGCCTCTTAGACTGTGCAGCTATTGGTTCTTCCAGCTCTTCCTGCAGATCGCCATTATAGACTATCCAGTTCCTGGTAGGGTAAGCCAATCTAATAATTCCCCTTCTTATAATTATATTTCCTGTGGATTCTGTTCCTCTAAAGAACCTAACTAATACAGAGGTTAAATTAAAAAAAATAGTATTGAAGACAATAATTACTATTATCATATATAAAAGATGGAAACTCTTCTGATCCCATAGGCATTAAAAGGATAACAAGGTAATATTATGTAAAACCTTATGCTCAAAAAGTCAATACCTTAGATAAAATGTGAAATGTCTTAATTCCTTAAAAGACAGTCTACCAAACTAACAAAGAGCAATAGGGAAATGTAATAGGCCTATTCCAAAGAATTGGAATCCATAATTAATAACTTTTTAAAACAAAAAGTAAAAGTAAAAGTAAAAGACTCAGAATAGCCAACCCAATATTAAATGAGAACAGTCAGGGGACTATTATTATTTGACTTTAAGATGTGTTATAAAGTTTCAGTAATCAAGACAAGACAGTGCATATTGGCAAAATGGACAGATCGATGGAACATAATAGAGAGCCCAGAAGCCCATGCAAATATAATCAACTGATCTTTGACAAAGGAACAAATAGATTTAATGGAAAAATGATAGTCCTTTTAACAAATAGTGCTAAACAACTGCTTGCAAAAACACCTATCTAAGCTTTACACCCCTCAAAAAATTTCAAAGTGGATCATAGATCTAAATAAAAAAAAAACTATAAAATTCCTAGAAGGTAACATAGGAGAAAATCTAGGAGACTTGGATTGGGTGATGATTTTTTAAGACACAGCACCAAAAACATGAGCCATGAAAGAAAACAGTGACAAGTTGGATTTTGTTAAAACTAGAAACTTCAGTTCTGCAAAAGGCACTGTTAAGAGAATGAAAATGAAAGTCATAAACTGGGAGAAAATCTTTGCAAAACACATATCTGATGAAGGACTGGAATACAAAATAAAAACAATTCTTAAAACTTAAGGAAAAAAAAGCAACAATTTTTTTTTTAAAAAAAATGGGCGTAAAATCTGGATAGATAGATCTCACCAAAGAAGATACACAGATAGCAAATAAGCATATGAAAAGATGCTCAACATTATACTTATAAAATTACAAATTAAAACAATGAAATGCCACTATACACCTGCTAGAATGGCTAAAATCCCAAACACTGACAGCACCAAATGCTAACAAGCATGTGGAGCCACAGGAACTCTCATTCATTGCTGGTGGCAATGCAAAATGGCATAGCCACTTTGGAAGGAAGGTAGTTTTGCTAATTTCTCACAAGCCTAAACATAGGCTTACCATATGATACAGCAAGCATACTCCTTGGTATTTATCCAAATGAGTTAAAGATTTATATCCACACAAAAGCTAGTACATGAGTGTTTATTGCACTATTATTCATAAGTTCCTAAAATTGAAAGCAAGCAAGATGTTCTTCAATAGGTGAATGGGTAAATAAACTGTTCCACCCACACAATGAAAGATTACTCAAGTATTTTTTTTAAACGAAAGAAAAACAGCTAGGGGGCTGGAGATATCCCTCAGTGGTAGTGTATTTTCTTAGCATGTGTGAGGTCCTGGGTCCTGGGCTTGATCCCCAACACGGAAGGAAAAAAGGTGGGGGTGATAGGAAAATTTTTGCTCTGAACTTGCAACCACTTTACAAAATGAAATCTATTTTAAAAAAATGAGCTAGCAAGCCACTAAACTACTTGGAGGTATGTTAAATGCATATTGCTCAGTGAAAGAAGCCAACTGAAATAGCTATGAGTACTGTATGATTCCAACCATATTACATTCTGGAAAGGCAAAATTATAAGACAGTAATAAGATCATTGACTCCAGGGGTTCACAGAGAGAAGGAAAAGAGAAATAAATACATGGAGCACAGAGGATTTTTAGTGTATTTAAACCGTTGTGTATGGTGCTATAATGGTATATACATGACATTATGCATTTGTCAAAACTCAAGGAATCATAGAACACAAAAAGCAAACCATAGTGCAAACTACAGACTTTGAGAAATGTTAATTTTTCAATAGTAGCTCATCAGCTATTAAAAAGGTAC
Source organism: Urocitellus parryii (assembly GCF_045843805.1). Lineage (NCBI taxonomy): Eukaryota > Metazoa > Chordata > Mammalia > Rodentia > Sciuridae > Urocitellus > Urocitellus parryii. The sequence continues at coordinate 4,986,632 of NC_135544.1, forward strand.
TTCACTGATGCAAATGTTAATACTAGGAGAAGCTTCATGTACACAAGGCAGAACAAGGTGAAGGGGGAGTGGTATTTAGAACTCCGCACCATTTCTTTGCAAACCTAAAGCAGCTGTGAAACCTAAAGTCTATATTTTTAAAATAAGAATAAATAAATAAAAAGGTGAAAAAAAATAAAGTCTATTTAAAAATTCATTCACTTTTCTCCACTGAAATTTTCAGAACCATCTTCAAGCTACCTTTGATTTTTTGCCTGATTTAACTCCTGCCCAGCTTCAAATTTCTCTCTCTGATCCATAGTACAAACTGTAGCAAGACTGATATTTTATAAATATAGAAACAATTGTGGTTTTGATACTTCTTTTGTTGCCTGCTGCCTTTACAATCTGATTCTGAATCCTTCACCTGAATCATCAGACCCTGGACATCTGCTCTTGACACTTTCAACTCCCCACAAAACTTACCCACTCCTGCATGCCATTTCTGCTAAACCACTGGCAGGTTCCCAAACCTGTCTTGATTTCCTTCTTCTTTATCTTGTTCAAATAAGACTGATTCCTCTTCTGGTCTCACCTGAAACATCTTTTTCTCTAACAAGCCACCCGGTGTAGCCAAAAAGTAAGCCCTGAGAATCTTCAAGTGGAGAAACTGAATCCTATGAATTTCCAATGCATGTATCCAATAACTCACTTTATTGCATTTTATTAAAAGCCTGAGAAAAGCATTTGAGCCTACACTCTGGCTTTAATGGATAGAACAAAATCATCTCAGGAAAAAACAAGAAAAAGAAAAAAAAATCATTCAGTCATATGTGTGTGATGGGTTTTCCAAGTACAAATGTATCTGGACTGGAGATCAGCCTGGATCCCATTGAGGACTCCCAGGCCCTGATTCCATGTCACAACCTAAACAAACTTAAAATGACCCCTGGGAAAGTTGGCAGGTCATCACAGCTGTTCTGGTGTGGAAGCAGGCAGATCACTCCAGGTGATAGTGACTATCGCCCTAGGAATCGCTCCAGAGTATTAAATATGCATTAAAAATAGTCCAGGTGCAAAAGAAGAGTCACTTGGGCCTAGAAGGAAGAGGTGAAGGGTCAAAGCCAAGGTCAAGACCTGAAATTAAAAACACGATTGGCCCTGAAGGATTAGAGACAGAAGAAGAGACAAACGCTTTACTGTACACTGAAGGCTAACGTGAGAATCATAGTATACATTTCCCCCCACCTTTTTCCGAAAAAAGAAATCAAAAAGTGACCCAGACCTCTTCAAGAGTTGGTGATAATTGCATCTAATCCTCTGTAAGCGGCTGGGCCTGCCTTTGTTGTCAAAAATGCTCAAATTTTAATTCTTTGAAACCCAAGTTGAGAGAAAGAGATCCAGAAAGGGGAAGGAAAGGCAAAAGTGTAATATGAAGAATGTCAGGCAGTGCAGGCAACGAGAGAAGGTGATAACGGCTCTCCCTACTCCTCAGCCTCTCCAACACCCAGGGTGGCCGTAAGCTAGGTTGAGTGGGGGAGGCTGCACCCTTGCACAAGGGACCACAGCCATCCATAGCTGCTTGGACACTCAGTAATCTGTCCCTTTCTTTAGACCCTCTGATTCTGTTGCTATATACCCCATAGAGTGCTGGTTTGTTCATTCATTATTCATTCAACAAATATTCACTAGGACCAGGCACTGAAGTTATAGGACAAAAGAGACAGACAACATCCTTGATCTCATTCCACTAAGATCCTAACCGGGGAGAGAGGAAATACATAGATAAAATATACAAAAAACAATGTCTGAACATGCTCAGTGCTATGAAGAAAAAAAAAAAAAACTAGACTAAGACAACAGAAGGGAAAAGTATACTGGTTTAGATGAAGTGGCCCAGGAAGTCCTCTTGAGAATAATGTTTAAGTATAAGAGGCTTAAAGGACTTAGGTGAGTGAGCCTGTGAGTATCTGTGGAAAATAGTTCGGACAGAGTAAACAGCAAATGCACAGGCCTGAACTGGAATAGGCTCTTCCAGAAGAGCTGAGAGTCAAAAACGGGAGTTATGTCACATGTAAAGCAGGACTTTGACCAACAGCAACCTTAGCCAGGTCTACTAGATGGTGGCTTTTATTCTAAGTGTAGTGGGAATCCCTGGAGGATTGAGAGCAGGGAAGTGATTTTATTGAGTTTGTTTGTTTGTTTGTTTTCAGTAAAAGATATATAACTTACAAAATTTCCATCTTAACCATTCTTAAGTGTGTGCTTCAGTGGCATTACATCCATCCCCAACATCCCATCACTTTGGTCTCGAAAACAAACTCTTTTCACCTTGTAAAACTGAAACTCTGGACCTATTAAATAATAACTCCTGTTTTCCTCCTACCCTTATCCCCTGGCAACCACCATACTCCTTTCTGTCTTTATCAATTTGACTACTCTGTGTACTTCATAAAATTGGAATCAGTATTTTTTGTGACTGGTTTCTTTCACTTAGCCTGATGTCTTCTGAGTTTGTCCATGTTGTAGCAGTTGTCAGAGTTTCCTTTGTTCTTAAGACTTATGGTTTACATTGTCAAAGGGACACTGGCTGATGGGTGGAAAACAGATTGCCTAGAGATAATAATGGAATCGGGAAACATAATTAGGGGGCTCTTGGAATATTGCAATCAACAACGCCCTGCTGGCCAGAGATCCAGATGGTGTCATTAGACTTGGTTTAGGCCACCAGGCCTACAGCAACAGGAGCACAGAAAATTTGGGGATGACTAGATGACTCAATTCAGTCTCTTCTCCATCAAAAATCTGTATGGGAACTCTGCTGAATTTGACCAGAGACTGAGGTATGTTTGATACTATGCAAAACATCTCACCCACATATTTCCAGCTAAAGGAATCAATTCCCATGGGAAGACTGGAAACAGAGCCTCAGAACAGCATCTCTGTGGACTGATTCAGCTGTTCCTCTTGCTGTGAGTATGAATTTGGGGCTAGACTAAGGAATGCAGGTTTGTTCTGTTTAAAAGAAAACTGCCACTTCTTATTTGTGTTTATGCACAGGGACCTGGAAGGGTTTGGAGATGTGGGGAGCTGTGATTTCTCAAGCTCACAGTTATTTCTAACAATGTTCAGTTATTTTAATTTTGACGCAAACCAGCACACTTTTTGTTCAAGCAGATCTAAATACTCATCAAAATTGTTTTGTTAATAATGACATTTAATAAATGGCTTCTGTTTCACTTTTTCTTTAGAAAACATTAGTTCCTTTCCAGGAACTAATGAGTTCTTGAACTTTTAGAATGACAAGCATTTCACTTCTAATGACTGGGCTAAAACCTTTCAGATAATAAGAGGAGTGTGTTTATTTTAACATGGTGATCTATTCCAGACTAAGGTGCAAGGTGGGCAGCTAAAGGAGTTGAGTCTTGATAGAAAATAAGACAAATCTAATTCCTCACTAACCAATCCTCAGCTTTGCCTTTGCAGAGCATTAATATTCCAGCCATTCAGAAGAGACTTTGAACCAAAACAAACACAAAATCACTTTACTGGTTGTCTACTGAAATCTGGTCTAGGCACAATCCCAGAGGGTCAGATGACAGGGCTCACAATAAAAATTCCGGAAAAAGTCAACAATGATAAATAAATAGATTAAAACCATCGGGCATAAAAACTGGGGGAGAACCCTTAAGGTTTTGGAAAGCATTTCCACAACAAAGTGCTCATTTTTCATTATAAAATATTTCATAAAATATTCCTATTTTCCAGGATTTTCCATAGAGCAATAAAAATAATCAATGACATTGAAGTGTTTAATTAACAGAGTGACTTCCTGGTACATCATCTCATTTAAAATGGAAAATATCTTTGTGAGGTAGGTGACCCCATTTTCTACATGTGAAAGGTTAAGCTGCTTTATTCAAATGACAGCCCTCTTTTTTAAAACACTGAGCAGCATGTACTTCAGGAGACACTCATGTAAATGGCCTTGTTTCAGTTTTAGTTACCAAAAAAGGAGAAATGAAAATAAAGGTAACATTTGTATTGAAAAGAAATCAAAAGAATAGGGTAGCAGATTGTAACTTAAGAATGTGGTAGCCACACATGCTTTGTGGCACTAAGGCAAGGTGGTAGTATAGGGTAATGGTATTTGTTCAAGTTCAGGGTTTAGATGGCCCTGGCTTCTTAACCCAGATTTGCTCCTGATTTGCCCTGTAGCTTCAAAAAAGCTAAATAACTTCAGCCTCAGCATTACTAATATGTAAGGTGAGGGAAATAATAGCATCTCTCTCTCGAGGTAGAACTGAATGTTCTACAGCACAAAGGTGGGTCACCTAGTGCCCAGCACATAGCATGTGCCCGATGAGAGGCAACTGTCCCAATGCCTACTTCAGAACTCCCAGAACTCCTGAAGGGGAGAGAGTCTGTGGGGTGAGGGGCTATTCAGTCCATGTGGAGCTGCCAAGTTTGGGCATAAGGGATTTAGAATTCAGAACAGAACCATAAGGAAACAGGTTAAAATAGAGTGGAGAAATATACAGAAAAAAAAAAGTTTATTTCCCTAAAGCCCATAGCTTATCTTTCATTTTAATAGCCTCGAATTCCTCTTCTCTTGAAACTTCAATAGTTATTGGCTGTTTCATGTCTATAAACTGTACTAGAATAGAGGCTGCTTCTGGAATACCAGGTTCCCAGGGAATGAATGTGAGGCAAGCGAAAGAAAAGTGTGGAAAAGTTGGGATTGAAAATTACTCCCTAAAAATATAAGTTGGACCATGAACTGATATGTCCCTCTCTGAGTTGTCAATAAAGTTAGGAAGTGGTGCTTCAAAGACATTGAATGTGGTCCTGAAGTGGGCGTGACTTATAAATAGACCCCATTTCACAGAATACTTTCTAACATCCTTTTTTCTCATCCTTCTCTCAAACACCCCTTTTAATAAATATTATTGAAAAAAATATATACTTTTACCAGTAATCCTGGTGCATGTATAAAATAGTTTTTGTTGGAGTCATTTCATGGGATTTTACAGGGGATCCTTCTTCCAACACTTTCTGAACTAATTTAAAAAATGAGACAGAGGTGAAAGGCAGATGGGGAGCCAAAATATCACAAGAACTACTGATGTACAGATACCACTAACTGCCCCCCAAAATCTCCCCTCCCTCCCTCTCGGGTCATTTGTCACAGGCTCCCTTGGAGTCAGGTGACTTTATGTGGCTTTGTTTTCCACAATGGAATGCAAGTGGATATTACGCCTCCACTTGCAGAGCAGGTTAGAAAACCTTCCATTCAGGATACCTCATGCTGATTTGCTCTTCTTATGGCCAGGAATGAAGATCCAGGAATGAAGATCTCCAGGGGAATTTTGAAGCCACACGTTGAGGAGAGCAGAGAAGAATGATTACATGAAGCAGTTCCATGCCACCTACCTGAACCCTAGCCTTGGGCTCTTAGGAGACAGAGATGAATGATATTTTATTGCCATGGCTTAACCTACCTTAACTCATGATACAGCTGACTTTAGAGACAGTTTCTCTCACATCTGTGTGTAGGTAAATTCCAGCACGAGGCAGACTTATCCCTCAGTCCCTCTGACCAGGGTTTCCCATCCTCTTCCTGCTTCTCACTCCCCATAATGGATGAAGCCCAGCAGAAAGCCCGCTCCAGGTCCCTCAAGGGAATGACCAATGACTTTCTGGATAGCTACTTCTGGAAAACACTTTGGAATGGTTTTTATGAAAGAGTGAGAGGAATAGGATTGGGAAGTAAAGATGAAAGGGAAGAAAGAAGGAAAGAAACGAAAGAAAGAAAGAGAAGTAACTCCTTCTGCACTAGCCTAGACGCTAACCCTGATCCAAAACCAATCCTCCCCCTTCACAGACTGATTTTTGGCATTCTGTCCACAGGCTCCTCAGCATCCAATCTTGGCTTGCCTAGATTTGTCTTTTCCTTCCAATCTTGGCCCACACAGCTGGGAGTTTTGCAGAAACAGAAGTCTGCCAAAAACAATAGCTTTTCTAAATGTCCACCAACAGGGGAATTGGGATATAAATTATGAAGCATCCAGTCAATGGAGTATTATTCAATCATTAAACATGATAAACATGAAGCCTTTGTAGCAACATAGAAAATGTCTGTGAAATAAAGTTACTGAGGGGGAAAAAAAGCAAGTCATAAAATTATAGATGCGTTATGGCAACAGCATTAAAAAAAATGTGCACAGGGGAATAAATCTTTGCATGAAACCTGGAGAAACAAAAGCAATTACTGGGTTAGACTAGTCGTGGGATTCAACAAATATTTTATTGTTTAATTAAAATTTAAATGATCAAAGAAACTACCTTTGCCGTCTGCATTCAATGATACTACAAAGATGTAGTACTACCACCACCCCCACTTGCCTTCAGTGGGAACACCCCAATTGGGAACAGAGGGAGGACTGGTAGTGCTCCAAGGGGGGGCCTGACTCCAGACACCCTACGTCTGCCTGATTCGAAGTCTGAACACAAGTCCCCGCTGCTGCTTCCATATGTCCTCACTTTATTTTTAAGTCTTTTAAGATTCTAAGCATTTTGCATTTTGATGGTAGTGCTGTTTCCCTTATTAATTCAGACACCCAAATAGAAATATTCCGTTACTCCCTCCTCTCTGAGGATCCTGGTTAATGTAACATTCTTACAGAAAGCTAATGGAAAATCTATGTCCCCAGATCATTTGAACAGATCAATACAATTCTCTGTTGACAATACTTATGAATGTGGGATTTATATTCCTTTCACTGTTCGGGAAGGTATTTTTGAAAAGGGGGTCAACGTTAAGCTATTTTTATCATTTTCTTGAAATGTACACAGAGAATGCAAATATGAAAAGCATTCGATGACAGTAGAATGCAAATTAATGCACGCTGTACATATTTCTTAGTTCAAAACACTTCATGTCTCCAGAATTGATTTCTTCTACTAACTGGTTTATCACTGTCCTCCCCTTCTTTCTCTCAGTGCTTTGTCCTCCTGAGAGAAGGGAAAAGGCAAAGTCCAGTGGTCATTAGTGCAACAAGCCCTTGTCTTGATGTCTCTCATATAAAATCTTCCCTTAGTTATGTGCCCATGGCTCCAAGCTTTGCAAAATGCCCATAGAGTTAAAGCAACTTCAGATGAGGCCCCAAGATAAAGGAAAAACCCCACCTGGGAGTATATTAGACGGAAGGCTAGAGAGTCTGACAGCTGAACAAACTGTAAGAATTCTTGCTCAGGGGGATGAGAACTGAAAAAACATAAGCAGCCACTGGATGAGATTAATGAATTTTTGACTGGGGAATTTGACCCCAAAACTCATTTCTCAGTTCAGTGGGGGCAGGAACAAATCAGAGACAGCTGACAGATGCATGGTACATACTGTGAGGCAGCATGCACAGATGTAAGGCCTGCCCACGACAGCACTCTTTCCTGTCATCTCACACTTAGTCTCTTTCAAGGCCAGCCAGCCCTTGATCCTGGAATACCCTTTCCAACCTTCTTTCCCACCCCCAGCCCGCCTTCCTGATCTTGTCCCCTGTCAGATATAAGTCAGTTAAATCTCCAATTTTTTGTCTTCTGCAGCACTTTTTTCTTCCCCTATATTAATACTTAGCACAACTTTCTAATAATTATTTATTGTACTGGTTCCACCATTATACTTTGATTCTTCCCTGAGAATAATGACCTTTCCATATGTGTCTCTATCCACAGTGTACCTACTAAGTTGTCTAGCACCTACTAGGTATTCCACGACCCTTTGTTGTATTGATATCAACTTTGTAACATAAAAACAATCAAGAATGGGGGGGTTGGGGATTTAGCCCAGTGGCAGAGCGCTTGCCTAGCATGCGTAAGGCCCTGGGTTCGGTCCTCAGCCCTGTAAAAAACAATTACTAAAAAAGTATTAAAAAAAATACAAAAAAGGATTAAAAAGACCAAAAAAAAACCAAGGTGACAGCACACAAAAACAATCAAGAATGCTCTCTCTCTAAGTTGAAAGGCTGATGGGAGAGAGGCATGCCTTGATCACCAGTCTAAAGCAGTCCTCTGCAAAAAGAAGTAGCCACACTTCACAAATTATGATCAGCCAACAAATACATGAAAAATGTTCAACATCTTTAACAGTTAGAGAAATGCAAATTAAAACAACACTGAGATTTTATCTCATTCCAGTTAGAATGGCAATTATCAAGAATACAGGCAAGAGTAAACATTGGCAAGGATGTGGCAGAAAAAGGTTCACTCGTACATTGCTGGTGGGACTTTAAAACGGTGCAATCCCTCTGGAAAGCAGTATAGAGATTCTTCAGAAAACCGGGAATGGAACTCGCATTTGACCCAGTTATCCCACTCCTCGACATCTACCCAAAGGACTTAAAATCAGCATATTATGTGACATGGTCATATCAATGTTAAAAGCAGCTCAATTCACAATAGCTAAGCAATAGAACCAATGTAGGTGCCCTTCAACAGATGAATGGATAAAGACAATGTGGTATATACACAGAATGGAATATTAACCATACATAAAAAAAAGAAATGAAATTATGGCATTTTCGAGTAAATGGATGGAACTGGAGACTACCATGCTAAGTGAAAAAAAGTCAATCGCAAAAAAACTAAAGGCTGAATGTTCTCTCTGATATGCGGATGCTAATACACAATAGGGGAGGGGGTAAGGAAGTATAGAAGTTCTTTGGATTACAGAGAGGGGGATGAAGGGAAGGGAGCAGGGATGGGGAAAGGAAAGACAGTAGAATACATTGGATATAACACTCCTATGTTCAAATATGAATACACAGTGTAACTCCACATCATGTATAACCACAAGAATGAGAAGTTATACTCCATGTAGATATGTGTCAAAATACACTCTACTGTCATGTATAACTAAAAAGAATATATGAACAATTGTTAAAAAGAAAAAGTAGCCACTAAGGATACATTGGAAGTTGAGTGCATCTTTAAAATATTCTTCCCAGAGATAATCTGGCCATCTCGTCCCAAAAATTTCTTCAGTAACAACAGGAGATAAGGAGGAGGAGCTATAAAGTTTTTCACTATAAGAAATGACCTTTTTAAATACCCTCTGTTATTGTCCTGAAGTTGTCATGCTCACGAATTTTAAAAGCAAGCCCAAGACTTCTCCACATTTGGTAGGTATGAACACATCTAGAAGGTTATAGTGTGATGTGGGGCCTGACCCTGAGCCAAATAATACCTGATGTCACTAAATCTGATCATCTCTATGCCAAGCAAAGATGGAAATGTTCCCTATTAGCCTATTAAATAGGTAGGGAGATTTTAACATGAGCATTAAGCTTCATTTTCCTTGTGAACATCATACCCCAAAGGGTTTTGTTTGTTTATTGTTTTGTTTTTCAATTAAATGGAAACTTCTATTTACACTTGGAAATGAGGATTTTTCTTCTGGACTCACTAAAGCTTTGAATGATTCTGCTAAGATAAAACATAATAAGAAAATGTTTCTGTCTTTCATGATGAGTCAAGAAAAAGTGGAAATATAAAAATCAACATGAAGAATCAAAAAATCTTTGATTCCACCAAAGAAATGCTGCTAAAAACATTTTGAAACTTTGTAATGAGAATTAACATCACCCCTTTTGCTCATTTTCAGAAGGCCAATGCTTTTGCTGTGTTTGAGTTAAACTTGAACAAGATCTTTGTAGGTTATTTAACTGGGGTAAAAAGGTAACAACCAAGAAAGCAAGTAGTATCAGCATACTAATACTAAAAACGATATTTTAGAGAAACCAAGTAACTCATCAGCTGGAAATTGGACAAGAAGGAAAGTAGTTATGAAAAAGTCCTGGTATGTTAAAAGTTAGTGATCTTAAAATTCACTGACAGACCTTGAAGGATCCAAAAGGCTTTGGACTATTAACTGTTTCTCTTTACAACAGATGAATATCAGTATTTTTAAAGTTCTTCAACTTAAGTTCTTATAGGAATGTGGATAAGTTCAGAACAGCCAATAAAAACTGGGTAATAAAAGGAAAAGATATATTGTCTTCAGATTCTCACAAATTTGAATTCACTTCAAAGGTAGCCAGTTGTCCTGGTTTGCATAGAACAGAGAGTTTTCTCAGGATGCAGGACATTCAGTGCTAAATTCAGGACAGTCCTCAGCAACCTGTGATGGCGTGGAAACTATTAGCTGGTGATCCTCATTCCAAATTCTTCCCCATACTTCCATTTCCTTCTCTCTAAAATGGGAATAATAGATTGTTATGAATGCTTAAAATAAAACTAGAGTTGCTGGGGCCTTCAAATTCTATCTGGCCATCAACAGAAATATTAAACAAGAAGACCAAAATCTCACCTAAACTCTGTATTTGATCTTATTTTGGTTTTAAAGGGTATTTGCATTATTTTACTGTATTCTTTCCCATGTAGCTGACTACACACCATATTTCAAAAGGTTTTTCAATGCAATGAGATTGTAAGAAAGTGTAAATCCTGCCAAATGTCTAGAATCTGAAAGTTGTCATTGATTTCTTTTAAGCATCTTTAGAAAATAGATTTTGTTTCAATTCCAAGAGAATAGGTTGTCCCTCTTTCTGAAACTCTAGTTCTGAGAATTCTTCAGTGATCCTGAAGCAAGCTCCCATTGGGCAGAAGGTAAACCATTTTTGATCATAATGAACTATAGACAAATCTGATTTACTGTCAAAATCCAATGACTCTGATGGGCAAGGGGGAAGGATTGTGATTCACCAATGATTCCATCAGATGTATTTCTCAGTCCTGTGAAAGCAACCAAGTCAGTAAGAGAGATGAGGAAAGGTAGATACAGCTCAGAAAGAAACTTATATGAACAAGGCTCCAAACTATTGCCTTGATTCAGAACTGGCTAGAAGGAGGGCGGGAACATAGGGACAAGATATTCAAGTAAACTAACCCAAACGACAGTGGTAATGTCCCAGATGGACTCAATATCACAAGTGAAAGCAGAAAAATAATTGCCACTCACTCACCAGCGGGCAAAGCAATTGCTGAAGTAGGGCTACCATTTAATTTTTGGATCTGGGCAGAACTGAACCAGAGATAGCGGATTATTACTGATGTCAGCAAAACAGGGTTGGAGCCGACAGGACTGGACCCAGGTGGTTTCTGAAGTTTGATATTTATCAAAAGATTTTTTAAAACTGAATATGAATGTTACTGGTTATATTTAATCAACTGACAAATTTGTAGGGGAAATACAAAGCTATGTTTCTACTCAGTTTTCAGTTTTTTGTTATTGTAAAAAAAAGATGTGTTTTTTTAATCAATCTCATAATTCATACATCTGAAAAAACAAGATGAGTGAAAAAGAAATTTCTAAATTCTCACCCCTCCCCCCACTTCACCTTAAGTCATGTCTGACCTGATAAAAATGAAAATGATTCATGAGAACTGGCCAACATTTTAAAAATTATATCCTGGCGATAGTATTATAAGCTATCCCAGTAAGAAACAAAGGAAGAACAGCAAAAGACCTTGAATAGTTCTTGAATAGTGAATAGTGAACTCTAGAAATTCATATTTTAGAAAGTAAAGAAAGGGGTAGGGCAAGTAGTATACTGAGAGAAAAAGAAGAGAGAAAGAGGAATTGACATGAATCTCTAAGAATAATATTAAAATACCTAACACTCTCAAATAGCTGAGAAATGTCAAGCATGCTAAGAGAGCGAACACATTTTTGTTATATTGAAAGTAAACAGAATAACAAGAAATGTATTTCTCAGTTGCCTGAGCTACTGATGTAATGTTAACAGATGACAGTGAGATAGAAAGGAACTCAATTTGGATTTCGCATTGGTCTGCTTTGTCAGCAAGCATGATTTTTATTCTGAAAAGAGGAGAATAAATATTGATAGATGTGTAAGGTCTAATAAAGCAGCACCTGGCCTCTCTGAAGTGGTTTGGTTCCTCGACTATATAAATACACATTCATGGTGTAGTGTGTTTCGAGAATGTGCAGTACTTTGTGGGCTTGTAGAGACTGGATAAATGTGTTCCCACTTATCTAAAAAAGATGCAGATGGATCCTGTCATTTATGGACTAGTGAGCCTGACATCAAATCCAGGCAAGTTTCTGGGATGGAATATTAATAGGTTGATTTGTGGGCACATACAAGGGGAAGTGGTGAGCGCTAGGAGACACCACGGGACTCATAAAGAACAAATCACCGTCAACTGATCTTTCTCTACCCCCTGCCATCTCTCTCTCATAGTTAGCTAAGTAAAAGCTTCAGATAAACCTGAATTGCAGGAAAGCTTTTGACAAGGTCTTTCATGACATCCTTATAAAAGAAATGGAAATGTAGAGAGAAACCAAGGGTAGAGCCCTTCTTAATGATGATTACAGCTGGCATCTTGCCAGAAGACTATAAATTAATGCATTTTGTCGGCATTGGGGAGGTCTTTCCTTTGTTTAATCAATAACAAATGATACCATTTTGATCATCTGTGTGAAGCATATGAAAAGAGGAAGGCTACTTAATGCATCAGATGGAAAATTCTTTAAATTGTTTTTAGGAGAGAGTAACTGGAATTCATGGGGCTCTTTGAGAAAAGCAAATTTCCTATTTTACTGGGCCAGTTGGACACTACTAGGTAGTGTCATATATAAATGCGTTAGGAAAAATTGTAAGTTCAATCTTGAGAAAATTCTACAAACAATTTATTCTGTGAATTGATAAGATTTTATTAATTCTATATGTGTAGTTTTAAAAAGCATTGTATTTCACTTAGTATCAAGATTTTTTTGAATCAAGATTTTAAATCAAGGACTTTGAAGGACAAGAATATTTAATGGTTCTTTAAAGAAAATAAAGCCCTATACCAACAGTATCAAATTATAGAAAAGACAGAATATGACTAAAGAGCAACATGGAAAGGTTTCTGGGTTTTCATGAAATATTATATATTAATGTTAATGTTGTAAAAAAGGCCAGATTCCAAATGTGAATTTGCTCTCTGTTAAAGAAATATATTAAAGTAAGAAACAAAGGGCATGTACTACCCTAGATTCCATGCAGATTTGTTTCACATATCATGGGGTAGGGACAAACTGGAGTGTGTCTAGTCGAGAAAGATAATTACATCATCATAGGAATAGATGAAGGAACTGGGATGATTTAGCAGGAGACGATTTTCTTCTAATACATGAAAACTGAATTTGTTTTAGGAATCAGCTCTATTTTCTTTTGATGAGGGCTACTTTGCAGGTAACTAATGGGGCTGGGAAAGACTAGTGCTGAGAGGAGGTACACAGTCAAGGTGGAATAATCTCAAGAACCATCACCAATAGAGCTAGAACAGATTTGTTTATAAGTTTGCAAAGTCCACAATTAACCATTTCTTTTAAAGGAAGGTCATACTGGAACCATGACATGAAGCCAAAATAATCAGAAGGAACTATGAAGCCAATGAGCAAGGAAGAACAAACAGTAAATAGTAGTGACAGGGAAGGAGGATGACATAAGACAGAGAAATTTTAGAGTCTTAGAATTACCAGGTGACAGTGACTTTTCTTATGATCTCTGCTCCTGTCATGCAAATTCGTATGCCTTGCTCATTTTAAGGGATTAAAAATAAAAGCAGCAATCAGCTCAACCTCCCTACACTCAAGTGAGAAAAGAGAAAGGATCTTCATGTCCATGGTTTCAGCATGTGATGAAGTTCATCTGTTTTTAATGTCTTGTCCCAAGAGGGAATCAGTTCTAAAATTGAAATATTTTGATGAGAGAGAAAGAGAAAACTAAACTCAAGTAACCAAAAAAAAAAAAAGAAAGAAAGAAAACAAACAAACAAAATTCAGATTCAAAATAGGGAAGGAGCAGAAAGGACAGGGCGACAATGAGCAGATAAAGTGAAGACAACCAAGCTTAGAAGAATGATAAATTTCTGTACCATACCCAAAGTTGACTTTTTTTTGTAATTTTCATCCTTATTGACTGGTAATATCATGTGTATTTGAAGGGACAAAAATTCTCAGGGTAGAAATTTTCCTGAAAAAAGTCACTTTTGAAACCTCAAATTTCTAGGAGTTATTAAACCCTACAATTGTAGTTGCTTGGCACACATTATTGCAAAGTCTAAAACATAAGGAAAAAGGCCAAAATGATCTAAAAAGGACATACATTCTCATGTTTGTATATATCCAAGCAGCTTTAAGTGGGTCTGAACACATCTGTGAAGGAATAGAAGACTTTCTTAATGTAATGTCCTCAAAAGTTAACAAAGAAATTTGCTGACTAACACCTATTCCTGGTAGAGTGGAATTAACCTAGACTAAGAGGCACCACAAGTGTTCTACTGAGGATCCAAGGTCACTGCAATAAGTTCTGCTCATTAGAAAAAGGTCCTCATAGTGTAACTTGTGTAGATATGGTCTGGTGTCTATAGAGCAAGTCTAGTCATAAATGACCAAGACCTTTAGCCTCAGAAATATCTATGTCTAGTAGATATGTTTCTTCTTTTCCTTCTTAAAATTAGTTATTAAGCCTATTTACCAGTAGTAATGTATATATCCCAATCATATATAACCATCTTTGATTATTCTAGAGGGTAAGTCTGAGAGCAATATCTCTCACCTCTTATCTGATCTCAAGAAGTTGACTTTCCTAGACACAATATGTCATATTTATGGCTTCCAAACTCATATCCTTTAGGATTTTTCCAGAAAGAAATGCTTCAATATTTGTTCAAGAAGAGATTTAACATGATATTCAAATAGATAAGAATCTTTCTCTCTAGGAGGTGATATAGGATCAGATTTTTTTTGAAGAGAGAGATAAGAGAAAGAGAATTTTTTAATATTTCTTTTTCAGTTTTATGTGGACACAACATCTTTATTTTATTTTTTTTTATGTGGTGCTCAGGATAGAACCTAGCGCCCCGAGCATGACAGGCGAGCGTGTTACCGCTTGAGCGACATCCCCAGCCCTAGGATCAGATTTATAACCACAGGAAGATGTAAAAGAAAAAAACACAAGCTGAAGAGCATCATGATTATTATTCCTATACTTCTAGAAGCTTTCTACCCATCATTCTTCCTAAATTATATGAGTTCTATGTAAGCACCAATTTTATTTAGAGTCATTCTTGATGCTACTAGTCTAGATAGAGTCTTGCTGGTTAAGATTTATTTGCTTATTTATTTATTTATTTACTGAGGACTTTGTCTAGAGCACAGAGGGTGAGTTACTACTCTTGGCTGGAGCACAAGCATCAGTTGTTAATGTCTCACACAGCTGTACCTCTACTGCTTCCTGATAAGAAAATATCTTCTAGTAGATGGCCAATCTGGATTGCCAGGAAAGAGATGATGAGAGAGTCTCCTCAAAGCAGGCTGAACAGGACAGAGGTGGTACTGGAGGTAGAATTCTGAATTTCAGTGGAAAGCAAGGGAAGAGAGATAGCCTAGTTTCCAGTCAGAAGAGAAAAAAGAGTAGGGAAACATGGGATGTGAAAAACAACCACAGCCGTTCACACGTCCCCCGTGCACAGTTCACTGGAGTGGTCTGACACCTCTCCCAGTAGAGTCTTCTCTATAAACAGGGTTCACACCAAGCATGACGATGGATTAAGTAAGCAAATGGGGCCACACCATGGTTTGTCACAAACTCCATGATTTCAAGGCTGACGTGAACAGGCCATGTCAATTCTGCAGGGGTGCAGAACACTCCTCCTATCTCCTAGCTGGTGAACAGGGTGCCTTGGGATGTGAATGAACTTTCATGGCCATCCAGGTGAGCTCTAGCAATGATTACACCTGGCATCTCAGGTGCTTGTGAGCAAAATGTGCATAAGTGTTGCTTTGTCAAAATGTGCCAACTGATCAGTGCAGTAGAGGAAAGGGATTGAGGGGGGAGGAAGAAGCACTGTGGAATGAACTTGATCAAATTATGCTATGTACATATATGAAAATACCACAGTGAATTTCACCCTTGGGTATATCTATAAAGCACCATTTTATTTAGCTTTTGGGTTTCTGTGACCAAAATACCCAACAAGAATAACTTAGAGAAGGAAAAATTTATTTGGGGGGTTACAGTTTCAGGAGTCTCAGAGGATAGATGATGGACTCCATTGCTCTGGGCCCAAGGTGAGGCAGCATGTCATGAGAGAAAGGGCCAGTAGGGGAAATGCAGGAGCAGCACAGGGAAGATACACCTTTCCAGGGCACACCTCAGTGATCCACTTCCTCTAGTCATACCCCACCTGCCTACAGTTTCCAACCAGTCAGTACATTCAAACTAGGATGGACTGATTCGGTTACAGCTCTCATAATCCAACCATTTTATCTCTGAATATTCCTGAATTAACAAGATCTCTGAAGGGACACCTCTACCCAAACAATAACAAGCACCAATTTAAAAAAATAAAAGTAGAAGACCAACAGAGTAGAGGAAGGGAAATGGGGAGGAAGGAGGAGAGAGAAAGAGAAAGTACTAGGTTTTGAAATGGAGAAAATTATATTCCATGCATGTATATTATGTCAAATGAACCCTGCTATTATGTATAATGATGATGCACTAATAAAAACATTTTTTAAATAATCCAAGTGATATCTAAGAGACATGCCACCAGTTTACTCAGAGAGACTGGAAGTTTGGGTCTGCTAGATAGTTTGCAAAACTGTACCCTTAGATTCTTAGAAAATTGGACCCACAATACATATGTGTTTACTCAAGTCACAGAGATACAGAAAAGTGCTGGTGACTTCTAACAGTATCTTTGACTTCATTTTAGTGTTCAATGCAAGTGATGGTGGGCAGTGCCTACCTTGGCATGTAAGAGTAATTTACTTGAATGTATCCATGTCTCTTGGAGAAAAAAATGCTGAAATGCTAAACATGCACCATCACAAGAAAAATACAAGATCAGATGACCACTAAACGTTCTTTTAATATTAATATTGATTTACTCTCATGACTGAATTTGTAAAGATGCTTACTAACCCAAATATATCTCAATTTGGTAAAATTTCACACATGATAATAAAGTGAAGGAGGAAGTATTTAGTATTTAAACAGTAAAACAATGTATTTGGGGGCAGGTTGATAACTGGTTTGAATGTTTGTTTACATATACTCGCATGTGTACAAACACACACACACAAATAGCCACAACCAACTCCTATAGCGTATACATAATAATGTTTCTATCTTGCCCTTTGCCCAAATTGGTGGATTTTTAATAACTAAAGGAATGATTCTCACTTGGTTTTGGACAAAAAAAAAAACAAAAGGAAAAAAGAAGCTTTTGTTCTTCTCTTTCAATTATTCTCAAACTAGCATACAGCATCAGCACTGAAGCTAATCGTAATACAGATTTTAGAACCCTCTCACAGATTTCAGATTCAAAAGCTAACTTATGCCATTATAGGCCTGAAGCTCAAAAATTTGTATTTCTAACAAATTCCTAAGTTGATAACACTGTTGATCTGAGGACCACATTTTAAAAATCATAGCTTTTTTAAAAACATGAACCAGTTCTTCTAATTTTTAACTGGATCGTAAGAAACTTCTAGGTCTCTGATACAAAAAAAATTTCACTCAGAGATTTAAATTTTTAACAAATTACTCAGTATCCTGTGTAACTGATACTTTGAGAAATGCCATTTGTTGTCCTTTGTTCTTTGATTATATTCATAGTATTAACATTCTGGTGTAGTTGGCACATACTTTTGATGCCAAAAATGGTTACAATAGCAGAGGTTTATGCTGATCAAGGCATTTACTGATTTTAAGTGAGAGTCCCCAAAATCCCCCAATTCCACAGGTATTATACAACACATCTAACTTTAAAACCCTTTGGAATCTCTTCTGCATATTCCAGCTTTGATTTAAGGAGTGGTCCTTGAAGGTTAGATGACAGGTCAATGACACTTGGACACCAGAGATGACAAAGCACTTAGGGAGTACAGTGTACAGAGCCGTGCTGGAAACTTGCTTCAACTGACCCAGGAGGTATATTTTAAGAGCAGCAGGGTCTGTTCTTGTTTATAAATCCATATCTCTTCATTCCTCCCTCCCTGTCAAAGCATTACCCCTTCAACCATTACTAAAAAATATGCACATCTTTCAGTTTTCAACTGTGGGGGAAAAGGGAACGTCTGAAACTCTGTAGAGGGGGCAGATGCTCTAGGAATGGCAGAAACAGCAGCTCCAGTACCAAGCAGGCAAGGCTGTGAGCCTTGTTCACTGGTGGAGAGTTGAGCCCCTGAGTGATAATCATTGTCCTCATTGGTCATCTCCAGATCTAGGATTTCCTAATTTGTTCTCCAAAGTCTGATTTTAAAAAAAAAAAAAAAAAAAAGGCTCTGGGCATGGTGGCTCATGCCAATAATCCCATCAGCTCGGGCTAAGGCAGGAGGATCACTAGTTCAAACCAGACCCAGCAAAAGCTAAGCACTAAGCAACTCAGTGAGACCCTGTCTCTAAACTACAAAATAGGGCTGGGATGTGAGTTAGTGGTCAAGTGACCCTGAGTTCAATCCCCAGCAGCCCCCCACTAAAAAAAGGTGCTAATCCTTTTCCCTGTAGGGAAATCCACCTTTGTAAATGTGGATTTAGTGCTGGCCCATCACACTCTTAACTAGCTCATTCCTTCGGCCGATGGGAAGTATTTTCAAAACGGAGGATGTCGAGTAAGGTATTTTATCTGAGATTATGCAATAATTAACACCATGATATATCCAAGCTGACCCATCATCCTCTGCCAACCTAACATCATAAGTGAAAGGACATATAATAAATTCACAAGCCCATTTAATGGTTACATAAACTTATCTCCTCTTTCCTCCAAAAAGAATATGTGAATTTGGAACCCAACTCTGTCTCTTATTAGTTAAGGATTTGGGCAAGGTAAACTGTGAGCTTCAACCTCCCTATATTAAAAAAAAAAAATAGTGCTAGTACCTACCCCATTGGGTGTTGTAAGAATCAGATGAGATAAAACCTGTAAAGCACCTATAACAATGTCTGCCATTTAGAAATCAGGTCAGTAAATGTATTATTTCTTGACTTGACTTTTTCTGTACATAACACTTCTTTTTAGAAGACTTCTCCTAAACCATTACCAATGACCTCCAGGAAGGAAGAGTTCTTGAATGATTCAGTCAATATCTGTCACTGACATATAACACAATGTTGCTATAACAAACAATGCAAAGTGGAAAAGTTACACAGTCGTATTTTAATCACTTAAATCCAAATAGAAGTATCTGTGCCTTCACTGTCTTGGAGTTCTAGAAAACTGGAAAACCCCAATGACCATACACCTAAAAGATACGTGACTCAGCTAGAAGTCTGGGAAGGCTCTCAGTCTACATCTTCTGGGAAGACCTGGATATTCCCAGCTTACCATGCCCAGGGACTTTCCTCATATCACTGACCTGTTTGTAGAAGCTCAATTGCAGCTTTGCCCTTTCAGTTACTCAGGGACTGGCATCCATCACAAGGTTCCTAGGTGGCTCTAAGTTGTCACTGCCTGGTAAGCCCCTACACCATCACAAGCACCTTGATTACAAAAACTGATTCATTTTGACTATGCCTAGAAACAGAAGCCCCTTTCCAACTAAAATTGAGAGTAATGATATTTTTTCTCATTTAAAATCATAGTGAGTTTCACTGTATTTTATTTGATTCCACCTAAGATCAGTCTGAGTTTGTTTTACACATAAATGAGTGTGAAGTATCTTGTTAGTGCAGTCTTGCTACATGCCCCTCAAAGAGCAAAAAGGAATCTGCTTGTAAGTCACGAGAATGGTAAATTCTTAGAGAATAAAGTTAAATGAGAATAACGGCAGCCTGCCCCCTGGAAAACTGTGCGTAAATTGACATTATCTAAATTTGTCCAGCCAACTGTCGATTGAGGGTCCAATAAAACTTAAGGTATTATTTTATTAGTTATCTGGAATAAAACTGATTGGAAATAATATTAACATCATCCCTTTTGTCTATGTATTTCTGTTAACAAGAGCATTTTAGGCTTCCTCTTTTACTTTTCCACTTCATACACATGTTGGAGTGTGTGTCTCTGGGGTCATTAGTTCTATTGTGGACCCAAGAAGTCCCCATCATATACTTTGCTTGTTTTAGTAATGTAAACCATATTCCTTAAATCATTTCACCTAGCAGGTGCCTGATTTCTTGCACTAATCATCGTAGTCGGACTCATGAACAATACTGCCACCCTCAGGGAATCCTAGGGAATGCCTTTCTACGTGGGCAAAAAAAAAAATGCTAACATGGGTATGAGGCTAGGGGAGCCACAAGAAATTAATGAAATAATATTTGTTGGAGTCGCAAGCTGGAAAAGAAAAGCCTATGTTATGGAGATGTCTCAACCGTTGTGAGAAGGGAATTTTAGTTGTTTTAACAAAAGCTAAATGAAAGCAGGCATTTTATGAGCGTTCTTGGGGGTTTCCATGAGAGTAGGATCAAGGCACGCTCTCCAAATGCTTGAGAAGCGACTCACAAATGAAATGTCAGCTGGCCACAGTTTGCTCATTGTGTGATACCATTGCCTGAGCTATGCTTCACTTCGGAAGTCCCTTTTGTCACCAAGGTCATTTTGAAATCCCTCCCTCCCTGGTTTTCTTTTGTGGTTGAATGTCACCAGTGTTCTGAGAACCCCATGTTGGTGTGTGATCAAATGGCATTTTTATCCCACTCAGTTGGTTTGCAAATTAATATAGCATGTCAGAGAAGCCTAGAAGAAAAGATCCCTTTAGAGAACAATCTTGATATTCAAAATCTGGAGGAAGGACTCTTCTCTTTGATATCTAAGGCTGTCTCAAGGCTTCGACACCCAGAACTATTTAATGGACACTCTTTCTGCTCAGCTCTCTGCTGAATGGGAGGGCATCCATTAAGCAAGTTGGACCAATTTCCATGTTTTCAGGAGACCAGACGCTGTGTCCTGGAAAGCAGGTCACTATTAATCTCCTTGCTACCTTCAGCTTGCTCCCCACCTCCTCTCCTCTACTATAGAAAACATGAAATGTTTGGGCAAGGGCAGCGTGATCCATAACCACACCAAGTGCCTGTCTAACAGATTCCTCTCACATCACAAAACATTTCTTTCGCAGCTCGTCCGTTCTATGCCCAAGATTTCACGAGCATGAGCCTTTATTTTTAATACTTCTTTACATGGTTTCAAAGATTTTTTGTTGATCAAACCATATTTGAGTAATAATATTCCCTCCTTTTATGCATAAAGTACCAATAAAAATTCTAACTCATTCTGTCTATATTTAGCTCATGCAGCATCACCATAGGTAAACATCTATTTTCTTACTTTTTTATTTTAAAACTAGCTTTATCGGGCCTTAGAAGTCTAAGAATCCCAGACTGCTATAAACCACCAAGCGTCAATTGTATTTTGTCATGATGACTAATTAGAACCATTCTTGAAAATGAGTTTTAAGTCAGTAGAAGAAGTGCACAGAACTCTGATGTCCTAATGTACTGGGAAGAGAATTTCTGAAAAGCAGGACAGGAAATGCTGAGAATGAGGGACAGAGGATTAAAGATGCCCTTCGGCTAATTACAATTTACCCAGAGATGTTAAGTCCATTTGAATAGGTATTTAGGCCTTCACTAGAATATCAGTATTCTCACACTTTGTAGTTCCCAATGAATGATTATGTATGGATGAATGTTGGTAAAAGGCAAATAGACTGACTTTTTAGTTCTTATAGGTACTATTTTCTGTTCTCTAAATTTGCCATAATAAAAAGGTAAACCTTGAAGAAAGAAAGAGAGGAGAGGAGGAGGAAGGAAAAGAAGGAGGAGAAAGGTTAAAAAGGGGGTGGGAGGGAGTAAAATTTAATTAGAAGAACCCAGCATTTAAGCAGAGTGACACAGATGATTCCCCCAAGCCACAGCCGCAGCCTCACACAGCCATGTGACCAGGGAATCCAGCCAGATAATCAATATTTGTCTTTTACATTTTGAAAGAAATCTTTAGAATCACTAATGTTCTAAGGGTAAAAAAAAACCTGCAAAGCTATTAGGGAGAGGAATATAATCTAATAAGGCCAAAAAATAGTTTGAAATATGTTTGATACAGAAGTTTAGCTGAAAAATGTTACTGAGGAGAGTTATAGCAAGCAGCAGTGTTCATAGTTGCCAAATGAAATGACAGCAGAGAAAAAAGTTTCTTTGTCCCTTCATCACATTTGTTTCAGCATATATGCTGAATGTCTGGTGTGTTTACTTATCCTAATGGTCACACTGAATTCCATCAGAAGGCACAATTTGAAACCTTGCATTCTAAAGGCAAATGACAGTTCTCTTAGTTGTTAACTGTGTTCACAATTTTCTCTGCCTACTGAGTGCTGAGTGGACCGCCACTCACCCAGGTGCCCTACTCACACCAAATTGAAGGTAGGGATCCATCGTTCATTGCCATCTGGGTCAATAAGCACAAATGAAATGCACCCAGAAAACTGAGGCTAAATACTTTAAAATAAGATATGTAAAAGTGCTGCATATGTGTTATCTCTTGTCTCAAGAAGCCTCTTCACATAAATAATCATTATAGAGGCGGGAAACAAATCAACAGAGGACTTGAGCCAAATTTCAGCTGGGCTTTCTCAGCGGGTCTCCTTCATTCATTCAAGCATACCATTCATTCATTCCTATCTTCCACAAACATGTATGGCACACTATGATGAGCTAGGTCCTAGGAACGGGAGGATGACAATATAGTTACAAGACTTGGATTACCTTCTCTGTTGAAGGTAAAGAGTCCAGCTGCTCATTAGCCACCCAGTTTTGGTCGGACACTTCGTTTCTGCAAATGAATTGGAGCAGAGTTCTCATGAGCTCCCAACCTTGGCCCTCTAATGCTCTCCAACACAAAAACTGTATCAGTGATTTAGTTTAATTTATCAAAGGATATCATATTTAAGTTACTTCTCAGACTACCTCTTAGAATAAAAGACTTCCTTAGAAATGAACACCCTCCCCATTCCAACCCCTTCTCTCACTCTCCCACAAAAATTCCTTTCAATTCTCCACGATCACATGACAGGAGAAAAGAGATTTTGCTTTTAAGTACAATGCCTTACCAGAGGGGTCAACTTGTCTTTCCTGCCTGAGCCTGAAAACCTATGGGGTTGGGATACATGGAATAAATTAAACAAAACTTGCCTGCGTTGCAGACTAAGAAAGAAAGGACTATGATATTGAAATGTCTCAACATTGGGGAGGAGGGAATTTTAGTTGTCTTAACAAAAGCTCATGGAAAGCAGGGATTCAAAAGCACTGACCACTGTTCCTCAGCTGTAGCTGCACTGTGAGTTTTCCCAGGACAGGGTTTGTGGTCTCCAGCCTCCACATTTTATCAGATCAAACTAAAGACTCATTAGAATTGCATCTCAATGGACTTTCCTTCTATATCAGCTTCTTGCCACAGTTTTTACATATCATGCTATTCTAAGCTGCTATCATTACTTCTGTCTTTTATCCTGAAAATAAAACACTTTTCCCCCCTCTCTTCTCTGTTTATATATATGGGTAAGCTATATTTGACCACTTGCAGTGCTCCGTGAACCTCTCTACAATATTGAGGAAAATTGGAAAGCTTTTCAGATTTATAGGTGTTAGAGCAATGTGATGACAGAACTTCAGAAATAGCCTCTTCCCATTTATAGGGCTCAAGACACAATTAACTTCCAGAGCTATGACAGATATCAGCTTCTATGAGATGACATCCCAAGATTTATGGTCCTAAAGAAAAAATATTGACTGAGATGGAGACAAGGTATTTACACCAATATATATATATATATATATATATATATATATATATATATCCCTGAGAGTAAATATCTCTGTGGTATTTTCTTCATTCAAGAATGTGACTATTATACCATAATTGTGGGTTTGGTTTCCTATTGGCTATATTGAGCCCCAGAACTGAAGGACAAGGAGGAAGAGAGGTAAGGGGAAGGAAGGATGTGTTTCTACAAGCTCTATAGATTGAAGGCAGTGGTTAATAGCATGCATTATAATTATCCATTGACATCATTTTTATAGCTCTTACTCTATGCCAGGTCCGGTGGTAGGTTTTGAGATAAAAGTATGAATAGAAAGCTATGGCTTCCTTTTCTCCTGAAGCTATCAGCATAGTAAGGAAAATAAATGTCAAACAAATTATTATTAATGGAAGGTGTATTGTGAAAAAGGAAGGGCAGGTAACTTCTATGGAAACTTCTTATAATGGAGCCGAACCCAATTGACAAGGGGAAGCAGAGAAATCTGGGAAAGGAAAACATGGGAAACATCTTCCTTATGGAAGTGTGGTTGCAGCCAAGGTATACTAGTCAGTTTCCATCACTACAGTGAAATAACTGAGAAAGGGTACTTAAGAAGAAAAGAAGATTTATTTTGCCTACTATTTTGGAGATTGGAAGGCATGGTACTTTTGTATCAGCTTAGTTGGACTGAAGAAAAGACCTCATGGAGGAGAATGGCAGGCGGCAATGGTGGGAATATGCGTCAGAGCAGGTGGTCATAATCACAACCCAGGAAGCAGAGAAAAAGAGAAGGAGCCAAACTCAGACTTTTATAACAACACTCATGAGAACTACCCTCTGAGAGCCTTCTCCCAATGACCCAAGAACCTACTACCTAGACCCCACTTCCCAAGAGCATCACCCTGGGGACCAAAACTTGAGCCTTTGGGGGACACAAACTATACCCAAACTACAGCATGAAAGTCACAATCTAACCAGGCAAAGAGTAGATTGAGTCTAGAGTGCAGAGAAAGACAAAAACACCCCAATAGAGAGAACAGCAGAAATTAACAAACTAAGTCTGGCCAGTGTCTCTTTAGTGAAAAAAAAATGTTTTATTGAACCCAATCATGTGTGTTTGCTGACATATGGCCTAAGACCATAGGTTGGCCTGCAAGTTCTAAAATATTTACTTACCTAGCCTTCTACAGTTTGTCAACCCATGGTTTCCTCTGACTTGGTCATGGTTAGTAATAGTAAATGCTATAACAAACCACCTCTAAATCTCAGATACTTGTCAATAAAGTTTTTCTCTCATATTATAACTACTGAGTGGTGAGTCTGAGTAGGTCTGGTGAAAGCAGAGGTGCTTTCTTGTGGTTGTGTCATTTGCTATCTGAGAGTCCTGTGCATCCAGATAGATAAGGGCAAAGAGAAAACATAGCTGCAAATATGAAATGCTTTAGGGACCTAGGAGTGATACATGTCCTTTTCACTCCCTTTCCAAGAATTATATGGTCCCACCAAAATCCCAGGGTAAGCTGAAAAAGGAAGTCTTCTATGCAATTGGGAAGAAAAGGAAATGATTGGGAGAATCCATAGCTACCTCTATGTCACAGCAAACACGACATATTTTTAAAACCAGGGGAACATACTGCGTGGCTGAATTTAGATGTTACAAGATGAAGCTGAGAGATAGGCCAAGGTTAGATTGCAAAGAACCTTCTAAACCTTATCAAAAAATTGAGATTTGAACCCTGGTCTGAATTGCCATCACTCTGATGAGCTATGTAACCGAGCTGATCTGCTTCTCTGATTCTGTGCCTCTGAAAAGAAGTTGGTGCTGCCTCCTTCATCGATTTGTGGAGACACAAAGATTCAGTATGTGGAGCTTTTCAATACTGTCTCATGTCAAGGATATAGCTTACTGGGAGTGTGTGCTCAGCATACGTGAGGCCCTGGGTTCCACCCCCAGCTCTACAAAATCAAATGAAAGAAATAGAGTAATCTCTTGAGGTTTCCTTGGGGGATTTGTTTCAGGACTCCCCATGGATACCCAAATCCTTAGGTACCCAATTCCTTTCTATAAAATGGTGTAGTGTTTGTGTATAACCTATTCAAAACCTCCTCTGCACTTTAAATCGTCTCTAAATTACATATAATAACTAATGCAATGTAAATGCTATATAAATACTTGTTATACTGTATTGTTTAGGAAAGAATGACAAGGAAAAAGCCTGCAGGTGTGTTCAGTACAGACACAATCATCATTTGCCTGACTACCTAGCACACAGATGAGACGCCAGGTACACGATGCTCAAACACATACCGAGGAGACTGAGGATGTGTGAAATGGCAGGAGGCCAGCTACATCATGGTGAACCCACATGACACTTTTTTCCAGTGGATTCAGGGTAATTCTAAACTTGGGAAAATTCAAGTTTTGTTTTTGGAACTCTTGGAATTCTCTTTCCAAATATTTTTGCTTTGCGGTTGGCTCTACTAATGGATGAGGAGGACCAGCTGCATCACGTAGCACACTGTAAACGTACAGTAAACTAGTTATTATTGCCAAAACAAGGGATAGGAAACTTCCACTTGCCTTCTCCCCAAACCAGGCTTTTCACCTCATGGTCCCCAAAACTGCAGATTCCTTGAGGAGTATCAACAAGTCTTACCCCATAAGAAAGAAATTGGAGCACCACGAATCATTTTTCTATCATTCCACAAGCCTCCTCATTAGGTAACTTCTTTTCAAGAACACATTGGCCTAGAGAACAATCAAGTCCCCTCTCTTCAGAGCAACTAGTGGAGAAGCTAAAAATGACTACTTTCCCAAATTCCCTATGCTTCCTCAACCCAGAGAAGGTGCCACTTGAAGCACTGAAAAAATAATTCATGTTTGTGTATACACATGTGTATGCACACACACCACACCCTGAACTGCCCAGGGCAAGATGACAGTGAGGAGACCCTACCTACCTGGTGCCTCCACCCTCATCCCAAGGATACTTTGTTGTGCCTGTAAGTCCATCTTGACCTGTGGATTTCCTGCATCGTTTTTCAAAGGAATGCACCTGACCTGAGGTCTCCATGCCCTGGAAGAAGAGTTTTATCTGTGCTCAGGATAACACATTAAAAGCAATGAAAAAAAAAACAAAAGTAGAATAATGTGGAGAAATAGCAAAACTTTTTGAAAAAAATAATAGAAATAAGAAGAGACAAGATAAATAGATATTAAAGGATTTTATGGACGCATGGCATGATACCAACTCAAGAACAGATAGAAATCAATGGAATAAAATTTAATGGTAACAATTTAATATTTGCTACATAATTCAATGAGGAAATAGAAGATATTACAATAAATTATGGTAGGATAAATTACTAGCTATTCAGAGGAAAAAAAAAAAACCTTACCCACAACCCATGCTACATATGTGTACACACACACACACACACACACAGAGAAGATGTAGGAGAGTGTAGTGATTAAAGCAATAGTATCTACAACTAGCATGATGCTTGTTATTAAATACTGTTCTGCAATTTATTTAGAAGTGTCATTTAATTTTGCAAATTATGCAGTCTTTTGCCTATTTTTCTTTACAAATACATAAGTGGTGATGAAGGTATTTACCTTACATGGTTGTTCAAAGTCTTGGGTGAGTTAATATGCAGAAAGTACATAGAACAGTTTCTAACCCACAGTAATCACTCAATATGTGCTAATTATTGTAATGGGGCAATCACAATGAAAAGTCACTTTCATTCAACATATACTACTCTACATTGATCTCATCAGGTAACATGAATACGGCTCTGCAAGAAAAAAAATAAATAAGACACAACCCTGTCTTATTCACAGAGAGGAACTTGTAATCTAACATAAGTTAGAAATATATCTGCTCATTTTTATTCTTCCAAGGTGAGTTCTTGAACAGAACTGGAGTTGCCCAGCACAGCGTGAACATATTGTAGACCTAATTTCTTGTTCATGTCACTGGAAATGCTTCCTACAATAAATTCATTCTGTTCTATATATAAGTTGTCATTCATCATCACAATACCATTCTTATGGGAAAACAGATTATGAATAGTGTAATAACTATGACTAATAATAAACAAGGCTATTTGCTTCTAGCTCTGGGGGAAATAAATCATCCAGAAGTTAGTTGCATTCCCTTCTACACCCCACAGCTCCCCAAAGGGGAGCTATCTATGTTATTGGAACATATCTACATTCAAGACTTTTGACTGTTTATCAAAAAATCAAGACAAATTGCATCAATACTCCAAGAATTTTTCAAATATTTCAGCATCTTTGCAAAGAATGTAGACAGATTCCAATACCTAACTTCATAATTCATTAAACATGTTTAAAGCAAGTTATATTTTGAAATGTTCTCTTTCTAATTCTGAAAGTACTTTAGTACCTTGCACCCAGTAACCTGACCTGTTCATTTCTTCCCTGGGCACTTGGGAAATAAATCTTCCTCCTTCCTCTGAATTTTGAGGAGGAGGTGAACCTCTGAACCACACCACCTGCCTTACTGTACTTGTTTCTCTCGATGACTCCAAGTTGCAACTTGGGGTGGCAGAGAGAATACTGGGCTTAGGATTCACTGGGCACTAGTGGATAAGATTTTGCCTCTGACCCAACCAGTCATTCTTTGGATAAGTGGTAACTTTCAGTTAATCATTTAGTAACTGTTCCAGGACTCTGCTTTCCCATGTGAGAAATAAAAAGAATTTAACCGATTCTTAATTCACTGGATCATTAAGACTTGAGAAGAAAAAAAAATTGAATATCTTATGAAAAATGTCATATATGTAAAAATGAAATGAGAGCCATTCCTAGAGTTGCTTTCCTGAAAAACTGAAAGATACCTATGAGCTGCGTGAAGATAGCTTAATAATAAGGTTGTTATTATCACACAATTAATGACATTAAAATTCCTGTTGGCCTTAGGATTTAAAGAAAATTCATTTTAGGGTTTGAACATTGGAAATCGAGCCTGACATTAACTAAATTCGCCCTGTCGCTTTCTATGTACCAATCTTCTGAGTGGTTGGTCACACTCAAAATAAAAGTGCTTCTGCCTTTTAATGTAATTACAGTGCAATGACAAAGTGCATATAATATTCCTAAGGTTAACCTCGTGAATTAAACCTCAGTTTTTCAGCACAGTCAAGAAACCAAAGTATTTCCCCCAAGTTGCATGATTCTGATTCCAGAGAGTCAAAAATTCCATCTCTCAGGGTTTCAGTGGTCACGTTCCCCAGACGACATTCATTTGTCGCTCTCTCTTTGCTTATGTCCTTTTCTTTTTGCTCACAAACTTGTCACACTCTGTACCTGCAAGATTAATTCTATTCCTTTCAACTCAGGAAGGAGTAAGCTGATACAAACTTATTAGTAAAATAAAGTAATATTTTCAAAATCATGTATATCCTTGAATTGTGTCTGATTGGAAAGTTCTTATTTTTCTCCTCTTCATTGCCAGGTGCCTTCCAAGAGTATTCTGCAAGAACTACTCAGGCAGCTCTCTGAAAGGTCTCATCCAAGTTTACCCATACTATGGAAATTTTTCAAATGTTATAATATCTTTGCAGAGAACGTAGAATACTTTCCAATATCTAACTTCACAATTCACCAAATATGTTGATAGCAAGTTATATTTTGCTTGCATGATTTGGTAAATGATAGATTTGATGGTTCATCTATGTTTTGTTTTGTGGTACCAGGGATTGAACCCATGGGCACTTCAGCACTGAGTCACATCCTCGGTTCTTTTTTTATTTTTTATTTTGAGACAGACTCTTTCTAAATGGCTGAGGCTGGACTCAAACTTGTGATCTTCCTGCCTCAGCCTCCCCAGGCACAGGGAGTATAGGAATGTACCGCCAAACCTGGTTTCATGGTCCCTGTGTATTACCTATCCTACCTGATCTCAGCTATAGTTTTTTGGTGAGAATGACTATCCCTTCATTCTGAAATCTCCTTCCTTGACTTTAATAATAGACACCTCCCAATCTGGCACAAATGACACCTGAGTCAGCCCCCTGGGTTAGCAGTCTTGCACTTTGTGAGACAGAAGAGGGGTCAGTGTGTCCCCTCCTCACAGGAGTAAACTGAATCTATACTTGCTATGCTGGGTTCAGAAATCCAGGCCTAACACAAGCAGCATAGTGGTGTGACGAGTCAACAAAACGGAAAAACGAGATCGATTGGAATTAGAAGAGACAGGTTCCTCAAACATGAGTGGGAACCAATGGAAGGAAGGCCTTGGTTTCCATGGATGGAAAGTCTTTAACTGCTATAGCCATTTTCTCCATGGTCTAGGGAGGGACTCAACACCCACCGGTGTTCTGATTCTGAGAGAATCAGAAAGAGACGGAGCTGGATCTGTGACTAAGACAACTTCCCTCAGCTCTGCTTAGCTCTGGGGTATTTTGTTCCATGAGCAGATAGATCTAATTTATCATTTAGTCATTTTGCAGCAGAAAAACACCATCAGGTACATGATTGCCATGACCCTGTCCTCTCCATTTTTTTCTCCTACACCAATAATTCTATGTATGACAGATACTTGCTCCTTTTTTCCATCCATTCTTTAAATATGAGGTGCCTCAGGGTTCTGTCTTAGACTTCTTTCTCTTTTCTCTTACTTTTATTCTGAGCTTAAGACACAGATTTTTCTATGACTTTCTGTATCTATTCCCATTAAGAAGTCCTTCATGGATAAGCTGAATGTCTGAACCTACAAGTGAACCTTGCCCCTAGGACTCTCTTCTATGTGTCATAGCTCAGTTTTATGGCTTCACCGTGACTTTGGTCTTCAAAACCAGAAACTTTATTTTCCTCCCTGGCTGCTGCCTCTTATCTCTCACAATGATCATAAGATCTTGCCAATTCTAGCCTTATAAATATCTGCACCTTTGTAAGGCACACTTTGTAAGGCCTGGTTCATGACCTCATCATTTAAATCTGGACTTGCCTTAGCCTCGGAACTGGTCTTTCATTTCCTTCATCCACCTGACCCAGTGTTACTTTTCTCAAATACAGGCCAAGGTGAAAACATAGTTCCCTGATTAAAGTTATGCACTGACTTCCCATTATCTATAGAAAAAAAAAAGCTTATACAATTTGCTGACTCTATAAAGCCTTTTCCAACTATACCAGAACTTAGTTATACTTAATCTTACCTTCAATCACTCCCTAAATATTAACCCAGCCTTTGGTATACATCTAACAGACACCAAAGTGAATGTCTCTATCTTACACCACTCATTTCCCTATGCCTAGAATATTCCTCCTTGTTTCTGATGCTGGTGTCTTCCTGTTCATCTTTTAAGGCCCAGGTGAAACATTATCTGTTTTAGAAAAGCTTCCTGACCAGTCAGGCAAGTTTCACCATTTCCTCATCTACTGTCACTCTGGGAACGTAATGATACTAGAAGGTAGGATACGCTACAATACATGAATACTTGTTAATATATGCTGCACTTCCCCTAGTTTGTAATTTCTTAAGGCTATAAATTAAGGGTTTTGACTTTTATCTCTTTAGGAGCTACAACATGATCTGACACAGCAGATGCTCAAAATTATTTTTCAAATGAAAGAAAAGAAAATCACAGGATTAGTGGTGAGCTACGGTGTAACCTCTCGGCACTCAGTTTCCTAATCTATAAAATGAGACAGAGGTTTGATGGATCTGTGTTTTTCTTACTGCTCTAAAACATGTCATGCTTTTATGAAAACATTATTGGAATAATCCAGTGATTCTTTAAAAGCATAGTAAACTCATCTTAAATTGCACAAACTGCTCTCTGTTCAAAAAATGTAAATTCAGAGGTTGAAAGAATTGTTCTTTTTCTTTAAATATGTTCTCCTGTTACTGGATGAAATGTGTTAGTCCTGGAAAGAAGCCAATACTAGGCTTGGAAAAGAGTTAAGAGCCAATAGAGACATTATTTTTAATTATATTAAAAGCATCTTGCAAATTTCCCATCAGCTACACCATAATTTCTCTACATTAATCATTGAAGGGCAAGTGTTTCCAGTTTGGTCTCTTGTGAATAACATTCAGGTATAGAACATGTCTTAATCTCCTCAAGCTTTTGTCAATCTAAGCTACATTCTGTGTGTGTGTGTGTGTGTGTGTGTGTGTGTGTGTGTGTGTCTTTCTCCCAAAGAAAGACAGGGTTTCATATTAAAAAAAAAAAAAAAAAGTAGTTTCAGTAAGAAGGGAATGTGGGTGATATACATCTGCAGAATGTGTGGGGTTTTCAAGTCAGGGATGGGCAATGATCATAGAAAACTGAAATGGTCTCCAAATATCTTCTTTGGGGTCAAGGCAGGAGGAGAGTAACATTGTCAGCCTGAGAAATAGAGATGTAAGGTCTAATTCTGGCTCTGCCATTAATGTATTCTGTGACATTGAATAAGTCAATTACTCTCTAAGATGTATTCTTAGACAAGGTTAGCCACTCAGAATCTCCCTCTGATTATGTGTGATTCCTTTTAGGGTTACCCTTCACTGACTTCACTTTTACTGGTATGCCCTTGGTTTATGTAGAAGACCAAGACATAAAAAGAAACAATAATATGAATCATTGAATCATATATATCTGCTGAAGGAGGCACTGCATATGGCATTTAAATTCTTATTATGAAATTCCATGTAATAAAAAAAAACTCTTAGAATTTAATCCCAGAAAACCACCTCCTCTTCCTCAAATTTATAAAAATTACATTTTAATACATTTTATATTTTCCCTGCTACCAAAATTCTCAAAGCTCCCTCTTTCATTTTTTTAACATTAGTTCTAATTACCAAAATAGCATACGTTGATTATACATATAATTCCATAACCCAAAGTTAACCATTTAGAAATGTTGATGTATGTCCCTCAAGTTTTATTCTGAGTAGCTTCCTTTTTTCACCCCCCATTAACATCACTCGATTCACAGTATAATTTTTTATACTGGAATTTTCTTATGCAATTAGAAAATTGCTTCAAATTTGTCATTATTAATAGAATATCCAAATTAATATACGTCCAAAAACAGTTATATTAGCATCTATCATTAGCCATAGCATTCTCCTTTCTACAGTCCTGTCTGTACACCATGATTTCTCTACATTAATCATTGAAGGGCAAGTGTTTCCAGTTTGGTCTCTTGTGAATAACATTCAGGTATAGAACACGTCTTAATCTCGACAGTCTTGTCTGCAGATATTTTTTGTCATAAGCAACTTCAAATTCTTCACTAAAGTAACCTTTGAAATTTCTCATTACAACTATTGTCAAATTTTGTTTGTTCTACCATATTCAAGAAAGGGATTGTGAGGAAAAACATGAAAATTGTTTTATTTCCATGAGGATCAGTTCGTTAAGTACTTTGAGTCCACGTGCATAGCTCGGGTGTGGTTTGTCCTCAGGGTTCATGTGCTCAAGGTGTGGTCCCCACTGAGGCAGTATTAACCCAGTTATGCAATAATCCCAAATGTGGAACATGTACAAATACTTAAATGTAGAATATAACATATAATAAAATTATGCAACATATCGCAATAATGTCTATAAGCTCTAGACTGATTTCCATCTTCTTCCAATGCATCTTTGTCAGTTTCATTGAAATATATAATTGAAAACCTGGGACTTAATTCATGAAGAAGAAGTGAAACCTTGAAGAGAAGGGGCCTAGTGGAAAGTTGCCCGGCCACTGGACATCTTGCCCTTAGAAGGAACTAATGCTTGTCCTATGAAAATGAGTTACTACAAAAGAAAACCCTGGGCCCTGAAATTCTCTTTCTTCCCGTCTCATCATGTGAACTCTCGCTCTCACACATGCTCTTACCCTGTTGTGACAGCCAAGGGGGACCTCATCAGGGGCTAAATAGAAGGGGCCACTGATTTTGAAATTTCAGCCTCTAAATTGTGAGCTATAAAGTATCCAGTCTCAGGCATTTTGCTATAGCAACATAAAACAGACTTCTATACCTGGGTTTTTATTTAAATAAATAATAAACAATCTCCCCAATAAGTAATCACTATCAAAAATATATAAATAATTCAAAAAAGGCTTCCTTTGACATGGTTTCTAAATAATTCACAGGAGTTCCTCAAGATGTTACTCATTTTTCTAGGTGTTACAGAGCATGCCTTTAACATCTTATTGTAGAATCTCTCTCTCTTTTGTTTGACCTCTAAAATTTTCCTTCCTTACTTCCTTCTTTTCCATCCTTCCTTCCTTCTTCTTCTTCTTCTTTTTTTTATGTATCTTTACTCTTCTGGCACATCTCCTGCTTTTCAATTCCCCCAAAGATCACCATGGGTCACCACATGAGTCAGTCACAAGCTTAAGTCTTTCTCTTAACTTTTATAGCAACCAGCTTTCTTCATTGAAAAAAAAAACTCACTCTATCTCATTTGGCAGAAAAATTACTAAAGAGTATTTACTAACTGAATGTATAAAGGGGGGTTTTAGAAACTCTCTGAGAGCTAGAGAAATGCACTTGAGAACTGAGTAGTTGGCCTCAGTATGCTAATACTCAGGGGCAGCAAGGGAAAAGGTGCTGGAATGGGTCACATATTGACATTTTCTGTTATAACATTGTCCATCTTATTTCACTATCTAAAAAACTGAATTCTCAAATATCTAGACATACTTTTATGTCTAGACATAAAGCAGGGACCCAGTACTGGTGGACTTGATGCAAGCCAATCAACTGGAGAAGTTGAAGGGTAACTGGGTAGGCAGGCAGACGGTGGCCTCAACCCCAGGACAACAGCCTTCGGTGGCTTCTAACCTAGTTGCTATGCAGACTTTTGTGAGATTGCTAAAGAAACCTACAAAGTCATACCTCTTTTGGGGCCTAAGTACTACCAGGAAATTATCGGGATATTTATCCACAACTTGAAATTAAGGCTGAAAGATGGGTGGCTAAAAGATGGGCAGAATTTCTATATAATATGATGTAAAAAAAAAAAAAAAAAAAAAAAAAAACAAGAAAGGATCGTTTAGGGGAATATATCTAGCTCATTTTTTCCTACAGATTAATATTTATAGATCTAGTGAAATTACTTGTTAATTTGTAGCTTTTTATTTACTTGAAATGCAAATGATTTCTGGATAGTGGAAGAGTTAATAGCATATTTATGGCTTATTGGACATCAAATGAATTTATATTTAACCCAG
This sequence comes from Urocitellus parryii, assembly GCF_045843805.1. Classification (NCBI taxonomy): domain Eukaryota; kingdom Metazoa; phylum Chordata; class Mammalia; order Rodentia; family Sciuridae; genus Urocitellus; species Urocitellus parryii. Next base: position 5,021,605 of record NC_135544.1, read on the forward strand.
TAATCTTATTCTAATATTTTCTTATTAAATTGTACATAAGTTACTTAGTTTCCTAAATGTTTTGAAAGTAATTATGCTTTACTAGCTCCCTAACCAACTTGGTTATTTAACAATAATGAAAATCTAAGTCCTTCCCGCCCAGTTCTATTTGACCCAATTCCTTTCCCCCTAAATTTCAGGGAGTCCATATGGTATGCTCTTATTTTCACAAATGGATCCTATTGTCCCCTAACTTCATGGCCTACATTTGGATCTGGTTCTCAACTGTCCTCACTCTTGTATAGTTCCCCTCTGGACATCTCAGAATCAATCCTCCTGATGACATTTGATCTTTCTATCATGTGTTGCCCCAAGCATGGACATGAACCCAGCCATTAACTCCAAAAGCAGAGCTGAGACCAAGTTGTAACATACTGTTTAATAAAAACTTGGAAATGTCGTATAAAAACTTGGAAAAGTTGATGGGGTTCAGTACATGCTACCCCAAAACACGGCACCTTGGCATTTGAGAAAACAGTAGAAAGAAAATGATCAGTAGAGCCTTCCCCTGCCCTTCTCCCTTGAAGTAGGTCATAAAACCCAGGAAAAATCTTCTGGTCTTCCCCTGAAGCAGGCATAAGAGTCTTGTTCAAGGGGTGCTGTTCTTATACCTAGAAGAAAAGAAACGATGCATTAAGTGCCCAAAAGAATGTGAACAAACAACTTATTGAATTCCTCCCAGCTGATTATACCCTCTTGGTCCAGGTGTTTTTCCATAACTGACTATTTTTCATCAAATCTCACATTCAAAACCATAAAAAACTTAAACAAAAAAAAATACATAGGTTTCCCTGATTCTTTGAGTCTTCATTTCTGAAGTTTCTTGTGTCATATAAAACTTGTATTCAATAATTTTGTGTGCTATCAAGAGATAAAATTACAATAAATTTGGTTCAAAGACTAATTGACTTTATTTGTATTCTAAAATTGGGCAATATCTCATTCTATAAAATAGGATGGATATCCTGATGAGCTAAGCAGAAAGGTTTGGCTTTATAGTAGAAAAGGGCTAAAGAAAGCAAATCAAAGATCGATACTTTCTTTATAGGATAAAAGCAGAGGGAATTTCCTTATCATGGTGGTTCAGGTACATACTGATTGGTTTCTGTGAATATCCTGGATTTTAGATAACTGGCTTGTTTCAAAGTTCAGTCTAATGACATGACTTCTAGTGCAAGTGACTCCATTATGGATTGGTCCAGTAAGTAGGAGCTTAGTCCAAAACAATGGGCTCTCATAAATTTTGTTCAACAATGTTTTTCTCCTATTAATCTCCCTTTGTCACAGGGACCTCCTAAGACCTAGCAATAGGTGAAGAAAATAATCCTTTCCTCCCTTACAAAGACATAAGGGAGGTATGTTATTTGGCCTTCCATTGCTGTAATAAACACCTAAGGCAATCAGCTTACAAAGACAAAAGGTTTATTTCATTCCGTTTCAGAGTTTTCAGTACATAATTGGTTCGTCCCATTGCTTTGGATCTGTAGCAGCACATCAAGACATGGAGAGCAAAACCACTCACCTTATGGCCGGGCAGTGAAAACAGAGAGAGAGAAGAGGAAATAGCCAGGCCCCACAATGCATTCCGAGGACATACTACTCAATGAACTAAAGACATCCTGCTAGGCCCCACCTCTTAAAGTTTCCACAGTGTCTTAATAACACCAAGCTGGGGACCAAACCTTGATTGAATACATGGGCCTTTGGTGGAGATTTACAAACTACAGCCGGAGGTGTTACATGTGTGCACATGTGCATGCATACAGGCAAGTGCAAACACATGGTTTGCAGAACCGCCTTCTTCTTTTGACCCTCCTCTTGAGATAGCAGCACTATACCACAAAACCCCTCCTTTGGAGATCTGGGTTCCCTAGGTCCCTCCTTCCATCTCAGAGGACCCAGTATCAGCCCAGCAGTGACCCCTCCTCAGAGGGGTCTCCATGAGGCTTCTTTTCCAGGAATCTGAATTTCAATTATTGCAACCTCTTTCTTTTGGTTCCACAGCCCTAGAGGCAATAGTCGCTTCTTTCATTTGCCACCTCGAAGAAACCCTTTTGGTCACAAGTTAACCCTAGGCCTAATTGATAATTCTTATTATGGCAATTCTCTCTGTTGAAGTGACTGGCATGGTTCTCTCTCCAATCTAGGCTCGGAATGGCACAATGGCAGAGCTGGGACTGCTCCAGGCAGGTTGCCTTTGGAGTTCATTCCTTAGCCATCACCGCAGGGAGGGAAAAACACAAACAGAAAGCAAAGTGATTTTTTTCTTCCACTTGTCAACACAAGCCAGCTTCTCCTCACACATGATCTTAGGGACGCTATGTTACCCAGGAGGAAGACAGCCTTCCACACAACCACATAGCACAGTTTGGCTGCTCACTGTCTCCTATCCAACATAGGATCTGGGCTTTCACTTTGCACAACCTATAGGGTGTTTTTCCAAAACAAAAGAGCTGTTGCCCCCAAAGGTGTAATCAAGTTTCCAGTTCTAACAATGCCAGGAAACACAGACATTTTGAAAAGAAAGCTGGTTGTTTTTTTTTTAGGTTTTTATAGATCTCAAGGCCAACTCCTTAGGGCCAACTCAAGGTCAAAGTATTTTCTCAGGAGTGTCTTCCAGGGAAACACACTTTTGATGCACAAGCTGTCAGGTAATTGCTGGGATGCACAGCAGAGACCCACTCCCCCACACTACCCTTACTCCCCCCACCAAAGCAAACACCAGTGGTCCTGGGATTTTTTTTTCACCTGGATTATTTATTTAATTTATTGTCTGCTTTGGCAAAAATAAAATCAACAATTCAAGAACTCAGTGGTATATCTAAGGGCAGATTTGAATGCTGCTGGGATGAGAACTAGGAACTAGGAGAGTCCTGATACTAATTTTCCCACATCTCTGCTCTAATTTTTATGTCTAGATATGCACCAGCCTTTCCCCCTCCCCCTTTTCTGTCCCACCCCTGCTCTTGACTTAATGTGAATAAGCCTGGCAGACTCCTGCTTCAGTCGGTTGCTTAGGACTCAGGTTCATGTTCTATAAAATAGGGAACCTGTTGTCGTTTGGATCTTAAGTGTTCCCCATGTGTTGAAGGCATGGACCCAGCTGACGGCACCATCATGGGATGGGGAACCTTTAGCAGCTAGGGCCTAGGGAGGAAGTTCGGTCATTAGGGGCTTGCCCTTCAAGGGGAATTGGGGACCCCAGCTCCTTCTTCTTTTTCCTGGCTTCCTGACTGTTCTGAGATGAGCAGATTTGCTCCACCAGGTGGTCCCTGCCCTGATGTCCTGTCTCACTACAATCTCCAAAACATTGGAGCCAGGTGACCATGGACTGAAACCTCGGAAACTGAGAGCCAAAATGTAAAAATTTTCAGTTGATTATCTTGGGTATTTTGCCACAGTAATGGAAAGTTGACTGACACAGAAATCAACCTCTCCTTTTGTGGGGGGCGGGGGGGGCAGTGAGCAGAGAAGGAGCAATCATTGATTTAACTAGGACTTATCTATTGCTCAATTCAGTCAGATATTTATATTCAAAAAAAAATCCATTAAATGTCATCAGCTAAGTGCCTAAAGAAAACTAAATTTCTAACTAATTCTGGAGTCCTTGATACAGCCACCTTGCTTCAAAAATTAGGAAAGGACAAAACAGAAAGCATAATAGAAGAGGAAAGGTTTACCAAGGCATTAGTTGCCCTGTGGGCATAATAAATGCTAAGCCAGATTTATTATTATTATAATATGTACAATAACATAGTCCCACAAGTAAAATGCATAATATGATTATAATGTTTATTGCATATAATACAATGAAGAGTTTTTAGTAAGAGGAGTAGGAAAGGAGAAATGGGGACTGTGCCCTTGCTGAGAAGCCCACTGGAGGCTCATATGGTGAAGAAGAAAGACCCACACCCTGTGAGTTATTCCCAAGGCCCATCCAAGGTCACAGAGCAGTTTCCCTGACTGACTGCCAAGGCCCTGAAGCCCGTGGGGAACAGCAAAATCCTTTGTGCCCCACTCCTAAGAGTTTTTTGTGTCAATTTCATTCATCTCTAACCTATGACTCTTCAGCTCCCCCTTGTACCCTCAGACTTGCACACCCTAGCAGCCACAGCCATACTCTTAGGACTCTGTCTCATACTCTTAGGACTCTGGATTAGGCCCAGCCCACTCTGGTGAATCTGTCATTGTTAGCCCAAACCAATCTCCTCTTGGCATGGAAGTATGGCATCCCCACTCTGGGCCACTGACCCCAGACACTATTCTATCTTGGGTCCTAACTCAGTTTGTCTCCTACTCACATTTCTCACCCTAGATGAACACCAGAACTGGCTCTCTTCCTCTAGCTTCCTTGTCTCAAGGACAAAGAGAGGATACATTTATCAGGAATGATGATACTGAAACCAGTTAGATTGGGAGGGGCCCTTACGAGCCTATAACTGAGCCCTGCCCCAGTGGTTCACTGTTGTTCCAAGTTACCATCTTGCCAAGGTTACAGTTAGAGAGCAGATCCAAACATACTACCAGTAGGAAAAAATTAGATACACAGATAGCTAGACACAGTTATCTATAGGCAGGTGGTAGGTGGGCAGAGACTGATATAAAAACTATATGGGGAGGGGGGAGGAAGAGAGGGAGAGGGAGAGGAGGAGAGGGAGAGAGAGAAGGGGAGGGGGGAGGAAGGGGGAGAGAGAGAGGGAGAGAGAGAGGAGAGGAAGAGAGAATGTGCATTTAAAAAAAAGAGAGATCCACAAATTCTGATGTTATGAACTCTATTATTGCCAAGGGAAGAGCTATCTTTATCTATCTTAAAATCCATAGTACAGGATCATATCAGTGACTGCCTAGGCCCTCACACCAAAAGAAGCCAAAACAAACACACAAACCAACAAAATCCCAGAATGCTCTACTTACACAATAATATTTTCTATTTGCAAATTATTATCAAACACAGACACTCTGCTAATGGTCTTGTTAATTCTTTCATTTAATCCTTACTCCAACCCTAAGAGTTGGTTCTGTTAATATCTGCATTCCGTAGAAGAGGATATGGAGGTATAAAGATCCAGGTACTTGCTGTCTCACTTGAGCTGGTAGGAGGGGCTTTTTATTTCTCTCTGTGTTTTGAGAACTCTGCCTTCCTTCCTCCTCAGCATGGAGGTCAGTGCAGCCCAAGGTCAGCCAGGTGCCCTGACATCTCCTTTGTGGGTACTGATTCACTGGCCTCCTGGAAGGATGAGCAGAGGTGGCCCAGCTCTGACTGTGCCTCCAACACTTCTATCAGCATGGCTGGTGAACGTGCCCTCACTCCCTCACCTTCAGGGAGAGAGAGGTGCGTGAGCAGAGGGCCTGAGGCAGCATGGACAGCTCCTGGTAAGAAACACTCCTGAAATCAGAGGCATTCCGGAGTGGCCAGGGACTGTTCACACTCCAAAGCACCCAGCTTCCCAGTTCTGCAGTGTCCTCATTTTACAAAGTGTCAAACAATTCTCTTTAAGAGATTAGCTTTGTCCAAACACCAGTTAACACAGGTGGCTAAAAGCATGGAATCAAAGTGAATCCTTTTAAACCCTTGAGAACCAGCTACCCATCATGGCATTAAAATGAGAATTAATGTCAGTATTGACTGTGGCTTTGTGGGGTGTGGGGGAAAGGCACATGGTCCCCAAATTGCCAACTAATACAGCAGCTCAGTTACATGTGGGGAGCATTCATAGTTGAAATTTTGAATATTTTCCAGCACTCTTTTTCTGCTCACCTGTCCAATTACTTCTGAGTCCTGGTACGGGACAAATTCATGATTTAACAGATCTCATTTTGAAAAACTCTCCAACTTTGTTACCAATTTTAAGTGCATATGATTTCAGACACACTGTATATTATTATGATTTAATTGTATCTGTATTTATTCATATTACAGTTCTCATAATACTAAGAAGTATCCTTAGGTTTATTAAGAAGATACAAAGTAAAAGCATTCATCATTTTTATACATTTGACCACAAGGAATATAATAATCTCAATTTCCTCACCTGCATGAGAAATTGCCCTTCTGCTCATTTCCTTTGCAACTTAATGACACAATATGTTACTTTACCCGGGAAAATCATGAATGATAAAGAGAAAAGTGTGCCGATTAGAGTACTTTCTCAAGTTATATTGCCCTGTTGGGTTCTTTTCCAGAGAATTGCACAGACTGAGATGCATTGTTCTGTGACAGACTCATAAACAGAATGATTTCCCAACAATATTGAATCGCCAAAGGGTGAAAACCTGATTATATTCTGATCACAGAAAATAAGTAATGGTTCCTTTTCTATAAGTGAATGGAGATAAAATGATTAAAGTGTAATCAAACACCTCTGGTCTTCCTCATTCTATGAAAGCAAGTGAGAAAGATCAGAGGATGATTTAGATCTTACCAGAAAGTAAGGCTAAGATATGAGCTTAAAGAAGGAAGAATCTCTAGGGAAAAAAAATTATTATGATAATGGAAGAGGTCAAGAAAACATACATGAGCACACACAGACTCGTTTATTTAAATCATCGAACAATAAACATTTATGCCCAGAAAATTGGAGGTAAGTAGAACCCGAACAAATACAAAATATTTGAGAAAAAGAAAGAAAACTTGTTAAGCACAGATTAGAGGAAAGCACATTCTAGGAAAGAGGGATAAATGGCAGCTAGAAAGCTTTATATAACATTTTATTGTTTTGAAAGCATTTGAATGTTATCTCATTTATTCTCTAAAAGAGCTAGGAAATGGAGTTTATTTATTCACTTACTTTGTTAAAATGGATCCCAGAGGCTTATTGTGGTATATGAAGTATAGCATGGTTGTAAGAAAAGTGAGACCAGAGATGAAGTAACACAAAAACAGAGCTTATGGGAAACCAGAAATGAAGTTACCATTATCATTATTCCTCTACTATCAAGACAGGACCAAGTAAGTCCAAGAGCAACTATAAAATGTGGAAGAACCTCCAGTGAGGTCATTTAATTGGTGTTCTTTCTCTTTAAATAATCATCAATGATTCATGGGAACAGGCCTTAAGATGTCTTTTTTTGTTGTTTGTGTTTTGTTTTGTTTTTAGATTTACTTCTGTACACATTTTCTACAACCAATTGAATTGTGGATCATTGCATAAAAGTTATTCTATGTCAATGTAAAGTTGTCTTGTAAGCAAATCATGTGGAACCAGGCAGATCTCTGGGGTACTCACCTTCTCTGTGCTTTTCTCTGTAGGCCATAGAATTATAATGCTTTAGAAACGTTGTTATTGGCAGTGACTGGGGGAGTAAGACCAGGGATTGGGGTTTATGATCCCAGGAATAATAAGGTGTTGACTATTGATACACCAGGAAGCAGCCTGATACGTGGGTTAAGGGGGACAGGATTGGAATCAAAATGCTACGTACAGACTCCCATTCTGCCACTTAGCATGTGGCTCTATTGCTATTCCCTTCCTCAAATGTAAAATTGAGGAACTAGCAAGCACTGCCACATTCAGCAGACAGGGTATTAAATGAGATAATGTAGGAAGGCTTTTAGAAATGGCTTGGTAGATAGAGAATGCTGGAAAGAAAGCTCCATTATTATTTCACAAGTGCTCTTTCTGACAAAAGGGCTTTAAATTGCTTTCCTGGTCATCTCAACCTGATGACTTTTGGTAACAATGCAGACACTGTGCAGGTGGAGACCCTCATGTTAGAGAGCCATTTGCCCATCACCTAGCCCTTCCTAGAGGCAGATTACTTTTCATGGAGGATACTGGAAAAGAATAAAACCTTTCAAAAAAATCCATTGTTAAAACTTAGCACTCGAGGACTCCACTTTGAACACATGTAAAAGCAAAACTCAAAAAGAATCCTATGTGAAGGACTGACCACAACCTATAAAGAAGAGCAAAGCCATCTTTTCAATAGACTATTCATTCTGAACAATGCATTTTCTTCACAAAGGAAGATAAACCTCCCTCAAGAGCCTGGAATCCTTCATGCAATATTATTCCTGCTGTTGCTACAAGCAAAACTACAGGATTCCCCTTCCAGATCAGACTTCGAGATGTGCACATCCAAGAGATGGGTGGAGGGTGCCAATGATTCCTTTCTCAATTATAATCTGCCTCCTTTCCCTTCTCCCCCCCATACATCTTCTCAGGAAGACATCTCTGCATGAAAGCTAAATTGAAATGTGCTGCACAGTATTCATTATTACTATTTTAAGAGATATGTTATTGCTATTTTAAGTTCTTTGACATTCTCCTACATAGCCTTTCCATTTCATTTATCTATATGTCTAAGTATCTGTTAATAAGAGTTTTGGAAACTAAGCGTATCCTCAGGTGAGTTTTAAGTCCCCTAATCTTTTTTCTACAAATTCCCCAACCATAGAATTCTACTACAAGAGTGGTCAGAATCCAAACTATGATGGTTGAGGAAGGATTTCTGTAATTTATATGTATTACTTTCTTAGGCCAAGAAGAAATCCTTGAAGCACAATTATTGGTGAAAATGGGCTTCATTTTACCTTTTGAGATAATAAAAAAAAAATTCACTCTATGACACTGCAGACTCGGGGAGCAACCCAGATTAGGTTTAACCAAGGTTGCACCCCTGCTGTCTTCATTGTATGCACTTCATTTTATTGCCCTTAGCCCATTGTGCAAGTAGCACAGGGAAAGGAGACTTTCAAATTTTTAATGTACTACCTGAGGATTAGCAGAGGTTATAATATAGCAAAGTGTTCAGAGTTGATTTTGTTTACCATATGTTTCAGTCAGCTTTTTTGCTGATGTGGTGACTAAATGACCAACCAGTACAAATGTAGAGGAGGAAAAGTTTATTTGAGGGTCCATGGTTTCAGAGGTCTTAGTTCACAGAAGGCCGGCTCCAATCCTTGGGGCTCCAGGTGAGGCGCAACATCCTAGTGGAAAAGTGTGGCAGAGGAAAGCAGCTCACGTGATGATCAGCAATCAGAGAGAGACTTCTATTCTCCAGATACAAAATATACCCCATAGCCTCGCCCCCAATGAACCACTTCCTCCAGCCACCCACCACCTGCCTCCAGTTACCACCCAGCTAATCCCACCAGGGATCAAGTCACTGCATAGGTTGAGGCTAAAGCCAATCATTTCTCCTCCACACCTTCTTGCATTGTCTCACATGTGAGTTTTCGGGGGATACCACATCTAAACCATAACACCATATAGCCTAGTCTGCTATTATTGTTCTAAATAATGTTTAAATTGTGAATTGAATATACTACATTCTGTCCCCCCCAAAAAATCCCTAAAAGATTCCCCAGTGGTCATTTTAATTTTTTTCCCAGTATCAATGCAAAGCAGTTCCATCATTAGCACCATGGAGCCCCTGCAAGGTTGTTTAATTAACAATTTGAGTGATTAATACTTAACATAAAGAAGCTGTGTGTGCTGCCAAATGATTCGTATGCATGGCAGTACTAGAGCTTCACAGGAAAAGTGGTGACTTACCCAATAAAAATTACACTTTTTGATTGTAAAGCAATTAGAGACCAGGGACTTTCATACATTGTTGCATTTGTCCTGAAACAACCCATGAAGTGAACAATAGACCAGGCATTTCTAGATTAAGCCATAAGGTGCAACTAGTCACAAGCAGTGTGCAAGGTACCAGACAGGTGAATTCTGAAGTTTGTTGAATTATATATTTGAGTTATTTGTACTATGACAATATAATTTGGCAAAGAGGCTTTAAAAACTGAATGAACTTAGCCAATCGCTCAATACCCACATCCTAATACAACTGGTTCACTTGATGCCAATATGGATTATTCTCATTATGGATCTAAAGGGTAACTTAAAATTTATTTATGTGGATGGGGTGGAAGACTTGGAAGGTCAGAAAGAAGGGATTAGAAAGGTAGATATGAGGATGCTTTGAAAATAATGTTTATAGTCATTATCTTTATTCGGTAACAATGCCCAAACTTCTCAAATTGTGTGCCAAATAAATACTAAAAATATGCTTATTAAAATTTTACTGTTATGATTTATTGAAACTCAAGAGGTAAATGGCATGCCAGAATACTATCTCCAAATGTGAGGATTCATGCAGGCCTCATAGTATGTCCCTCTCCAATATCAATATTTTAGTGTACCATCCCTTGTCATAGATTCTGACTAAGGCTGCAAGAGGCTCTGTGATTTGCCTAAGGATGGACAGGAGATACTGAGGTCAGGGCTTGAAATTGACCTATTCCTAAATTCTCCAATCCTAATATTTACTGTCACTCCTGAAAGTCTATTGTTAGGAAGGACTTAGCTGATTCAGGTCAAGGAGTAGCCCAAGGACAAACTGTTGAATAATCAAACACAATCTTCATATCAGTCCATATTATATAAAGCTTCATATAAATCCATTCCCTTTGCACCACCACCTCAGTGATTTCTCATGGCTATTTTCTTACCTTAACTGCTCAGCACAGTTAGGCATCTTCTCAGTGCCCTCTGCGGTGATACTGCTCCTTGATCAAGGCACTATACCCTTCCAAAGGACTTCCAGGAGTGATACCTTACTCCTTCAGCACTCTCCCCTCTCCCCTCTCCCTTCTGTTTGCTTTCCAGAAGAATATCTAATTATCCAAGAAAAAGACATCCACCACAAAAGTCTGAATAGTGAAAATAGAGTCAGCTATTCTCCCAGAGATATTTACACTTTAAAAAAAAAATTCATTAAGAGTCAGTACACTAGCTCAAGCAAGTGTAATTTTCTTTTCTTAATGGTAGGAATTTTAGCCACTGGATGAGTCATTTTTGAAGGCTTGTGAGGGTTTTGTTAACAAATGGTGGGCACCTATTCCATTTATGGGAAAGGGATGACCCTAATCGTTACAGGAATGTCAATCTCTTTCCAGTTCTGGAAGGCAAGCCACAGACCAGAGTAAAACCTAACTCCATCAAATGGATGATCCTCTCACTAATCCTTACCATCAGCCAAAGCTAATGAACTATTATTATTTAAAATAATACTTGATAACTAGTGGATACTCAACAAATACCAGTTGAATTAAAAGTTGGAGTCTTGGCAAGAATGTAGTCCAGGAACTATAGTATCATTAGATCTCCTTTTGAATTTGAGCTCTTGATAAATTACAGCATTTTAATGAATGCCTAAAGAATTGAATGTCCTTCTGGTTTATGCTTTGTGTTCCTGAACCTTTGAAAGGCTCAATGTGATGGGCAGTTCAAATCTGGGGGTCACTAACTCATTCCTGAATGATAGATAATCTTGCTGGTGATTGACTGATGGTTTCCATACTTTTGATTCACAACAGATAGGTAACAGATGAAATTCCAGCATTAGAGAGGTTGACTTATACTTTTGCTCTTGGAGGAAAGAAAACAGATGCTTTCTCAGACAGAACAGAGCAAGGGGCACAACTGACCGCTCCACCGTTTTTTGAGCCAGTCTCAGATCTGGGTGAAGAATCTTATAGCCCAGAAGGCTCTCCTCCTCAGACCTTAATCTAACCACCAGACAGTAAGAGCAAGGTTGAAAAGACCAGAGAAACTAAAACATCATTGGCCACAGAATCCATGTTCATTTACTTCTTAAATGGGGTTAAGATTTTTAGAAGGCTGAGGTGTGAGATATGTAATTATACATTCAGCCCCAGAAATATGCTAAAGACATTCTATTGCAGCAGTCTGCTAGTGTAATTTTACTGTGTCCCAAAATAAAATAGAACTTGAGAATCACTCCCATTTTCTCTGGAGGGAATTGGAGTAGGTTTTTCTCATAATACCCAGTCCTCTGATATGACTTTACTTCTTATATTGAAAGTCAAGCCCTCTGGAAATCATAGTGGAGACGTTCTGGTTTATCGGATTTACCATCAGGAGAGGTAAACCGTGAGCAAACAACCTAGCTTCATTATTTCCACCCTAGATCTTTTTTATAAATTTTTCTCTCATATTTAGAGGCCATAGAAGGTCCAGACTTGGAAATAAAGTTCAATACAACAGCCCTGCAGGCTGAACATTTGGAGTGCTTCTTCATTTCACGCTGTGATCAGTGAGAGGGCTGCTCATCTATTTCTATCATGGACCAGGCCACAGCCAGGACACTAAGTTCTGCAGAATGACATTGTTCCAGGTCTTTAAATTCTGCAGTGGCCTTGCTCCCCACCCCCTTCTCCTAATTAAGCATTTACTAGAAGTATAATAAAGGAGATGGATGACCTGCCTGTTTTAATTATTGATGCCCATCTCTGGCTCAGCCTTTGAAACGCTCTCTCTCACCTAGTCCTTGGCCAACAGCCCCACCTGGCCAGCATCTGACATGTTTCAAACAAGTAGCTGGTGAACTTTATACTATTTTTTTAAAAAGAAAGAAAGAAAACACTCATTTGTCCTTAGAGAGTTCTGACTTTTCTTCAGATGAAATTCTATCACTGTCTAGCATGCCATCTTTGCACGCTGCCATTTTCCTGGCAGATTATTTCAAGATTTCTCTTATCTACTAAAATGTACACCCTTTCCACCATCCTTACTCTCAACTGATGACGTTATTTCCCATTTCACTCAGAAAAGTGACCTTCCACAAACTTCCACACATCTCCCATTCTCCCGCCCATTGATAGATGAACTTCTTACGTTGCTGTATAAAATCCACATCTTCCACATGCTTATCACATCCCACCCTCTCTATCTGCTCCAGGTCTTTACTCCTGAATTTTTCTTTCTTGCCTACATTATTCGCTTTTCACTCTCTACTGGATCATTTCATTCAGAATGCTCATAGGTAAGATCTTGTTTTATCTTAGAAAAGAAAAAAATAAGTAAAACCTTCTCTTGATTCTGCTCTCCCCCACCCACTGAGACCTAATTTTTTTTGTTCCCCTTCATAGCAAATCTCATTGAGTTATCTGTACTCTCTCTTATTTTTTACTCTTCTCATTTGTCTTAGCCCTTTTTCTGCTGCTATAACAGAATACCTAAGAGTAGGTAATTTATAAGGAATAGAGATTTATTGGGTTTGTGTTTCAGGAGGTTGGGATTTCCAAGAGTATGGATTCACATCTGGTCAGAGTCTCATGCCGCTTCATCCCATGGTAGGAGGCAGAATGACAAGAGAATGTACGAGAAAATACAAACAAGTAAAAGGGGACCAAACCCACTTTTATAACAAGCCCATTCTTGTGATAACTAGCACATTTCTGTAATAATGATGTTAATCCATGAGGGCTCTTCCCTCATGACCTATTCAGCTCTTACTAGGACACACCTCCTAGTATTGATGGGATTAAGTTTCTAACACATAACCTTTAGGGGACACATTCAACCCATTCAACACATCCTTGTCTCTTCAATCCATACCAATCAGCATCCACTATAACCTTATTCCACTAAAACTTCTCTAATCAAGTCACCAATGACTTACACATTGTAAAATACAGTAATTAAGACCTATTCTTACGTAACCAACTAAGAGAACTCATCTACTTGTTCACTGTTTCTTTCCAAATATACTTTCTTCACCCAGCTTTCGGGGGGGTGGGGGTTACCATATTCTGGGTTTTTTGTTTGATTGTTTGTTTGTTTTTGTTTTTGTTTTGTTTTATTCTGCTCTACACACTACCAGTGACTTCTCTTTATTCTATATGAAACTTTAATGTTTGAATTCCCCCCGGGGTTCAGTCCTTGGTCCTCTTTTCTCCACTATTTTGATGATATCATTGATTCTCATTGCATTAAGAATTATCTGTAATCTGACAGCTCTCAGATGTCTATTTTTAACCAGAACTCCCTTGCAAACTCCAACCTCATATAGGCACTGCCCCCTCAACATTTCCACTGTATCCAAAACTGAACTTGATCTTCCCTACATCCCAAGGAAGGCACTTCTAGCCTTTCTTGTCTGTCATGGTAACTGCATCCTACTGATAAATAGCTCATGCCAAAGACTTTGGAATTATCTTTGACTTCACAAAATCTTTCCTCCACCTCACCAATTCCATATTTGAGAAAATCCTTTCATTTTAACCTTCAAACCTGTCCAGAATTAGACACTTCTCACTCCCTCATTCCTAACATCCAGGCACAAATAAACTTCATCTCTGGTTTGAAGCATTACAACAGCCTGCTGACAGCCTACCTCCATGCTCATCCCCTAACAATCTATATTTTTAGAAGGTAAGTCAGATAATGCTGCTTCTCTGCTAAAAACTTTATCTTTACCCCCATTTCATTGTAGTAAAAGCCTTTCGAAGGCCTACAAAACTACTTCCTGATCGGACCTCTTTTTCCTCATCCTCTCTCTTCTCATCCTCTCCTCATTCTGCTCCAGGAGTCTCAACTGCCTTATTCCTCAAATATTTTCATTAACCCGAATGTCCTTCCTCTACCTCATTTTTTTTTAGCATTTGCCTATTTTAATATGAAGTTATAAGAATTAATTCAGTATCTCTAAAACATGGTAGCTCTTAAGATATCTTTATTAATAAATATCAGTATTATTGATCAATTTGGTTGATCATATGAATACAATGTGCTGGTGTATTTTTTTTATTGGTTACTCAAAACATTACAATGATCTTGACATATCATATATCATACATTTGATTCAAATGGGGTATGAATTCTTATTTTTAACACGTGTACAGATTGTAGGATCACATTGGTTATACAGCCACGTTTATACATACTGCCATACGTATAACGTCTGTTGTAAATTTTTAATTTGACTTTCTCTTCTTTACATCTTTGCACAAATCTTACCTCTCAATGAGGCCTTCCCTAATCATGATATGTAAAAACCTCAAGTTATTTTTTCACTCTAACAACCCTCCTAAATTCTTTATTCTTTTCTCATTTCTTCTCCATAGCCTTCATCACCTTCTAACAAACTTTATACTTTACTTTTTAGGCTTCCTGTTATTGTCTACCTCCTTTGGCTAGAATGTAAGGTCCATGAGAGAAGGAATCTTTATTCTTTTTTCATGAATAAATTCCATGTGCCAAAAACAGTGCCTGTCACAGAGTAGACACTCAGTAAATATTTAGTAAATGAATGAACATGACTAAATGCACTTAGTGACATAACAAATCTTGCTATTGTATCATGATGTGGGTCATATGATCTTATAAGATTATTCATAACTATCAATCAGTGATGGATGCTATGCCAAATATAGCTGAACACAAGGAAGGCCTGTGACTTATGAGGGAGGCTAGCAGAAAGTTCTGCCTACTAGAACAAGTCTGTACTGGAGAGTGTCTGGTCCCACCAACCCAGTTGTCTATAGATTGTAACTCAAAATACAAACCTGACAACAAAGATGAATAGAAATCAAATAAGAAATATGCTGAGAGAAGTCAATTAGTGAAAGTCTTAAGTAAGTAGAAACCATGAGGCAATAAGTTGATCATAAACTAAGAATGAGGCAAAAAGAATTTAAGACCCCAGGGCAATCACTTGGAAGTCGTATCTTCTACAGCAATGTATCACTTAATGGTGTCATATGTTCTGAGAAATGTGTTATTAGTCTATTTCATCATTTATGCAAGCATCAGTGTGTACTTACACATACCTAGATGGAATACACACCTAAGCTATACGGTAGAGCCTATTGCTCTGTCACAATACTCTGATTTGCTCTGCTGGATTGCTCATCAATTGCTCTGGCAAATAATTTTCCTCCACCATCAGCTTAGGTCGGGTTTATAATAATATTCCAGCCAACTTCACTTAAGTTCTCACAGACTCGTCACTCACTTTCACGTTAGGTAATGATTAATGATTCTTGAATTATTTAAACTACCCAGAGCCAGCAGTAAATTTAACATCGTGGTTGGTTCCAGCCTTTTCGTCTTTGTTTGGCTGTGAATTGCCATGGTGCTGAGAGGGATACACTTCTCTTGTCTGGTCTTCGATCCAGGTCATAAAAAGTTCCACTATATCTAACATAGGCCCTTCTCAAATTTTTGTGAGTCTTGCTGCCTTCAATGAAGCAGACCCTTTAATGGCTTCTGCCACTTTGCTCTGGTTGTTCAGGACCATAGCACTATGGTCGAATGGGACGTGTCTGAAAGTCACTGGTTTTTTACCTTCACAGTCCTTAATCACTTTTAGTTTTGTTTTCAGATCAATCCTTTGATGTGACTTCTTTCTGGCCACATTAGCAGTGAATTTTTTATGTTTAGGATCCTTGAGAGAAAAAAAAACAAATTCATATTAAATCAAGCATAAGAAAAAAGGATACAATCAAGTAAAGACTAAACAGGAGACGTATAAAGCTGCTGCCATTGTGACCCAGCGTATTGTTTTACAGTAAACTTATTTTTATAAATAGAGCATAATCTAAAATACTGACCTAAATTATAGTAAATACATAAACCAGTGGCTTTTAATATCAAGTATTATATACTATACATAACTGTGTGTGATATACTTGCATAGGACTGGCAGTTCAGAAACTGACCAAACATGAACCCATTGTGTAATAATATTACTAGTCGATAGGAATTGTTTCAGATCCATTCTAACCTTATGGTGCCACCATGGTATATACAGTCGTTCATTGGCCAAAACACCATTAGGTGGAGTATGACAATATTGGGATCACTATGGTATCCTGAATTTATTATCCTGAATATATTCCAATTCTCCATAAAAACTGATATTAACATTGCTAGAACTTTCTGCTTATTCTTTAGTCTAATAATAAATAGCAGTCAGCTTGAGCAACCTGAGTGGGTCTTCATTTCTTACAACTTAAAACTACTAGTTAATATATAAAGTCACCAAATCCTTAAATCTGCCTAGCAACTCTCAATTTAATAGCCAGATGGAACTATGAGGTGATGAATGTGAACTCTGGAGTCAACCTGACTAGACTGGAATCCCAGCTCTACCACTGTCCAATTGTATGAGCTTAAACAAGTTACTCAATCCCTCTATACCTTGGTTTATTATTTTTAATGAAACTATATTAGTGCATGCATTTAAATTTGTTGTGTGCATTCAAATTAGAAGTTCTATGCAGCATGCTTAGAGCAATGTCTGGAACACATTAGGTGCTCAATATGTGTTGGTTCCTATTTTTATCTACCATAATGCTATCTATTTAACAGAAATATAATGAGAGCTACACGTATCATTTAAAATTTTAATAGCCACATCTAGAAACAGTAAATGGGAATAGGTGAAGTTATTTTTATTATTTACCTCAATACCCAAAATAGCATTTTAGCAGAGAATCAATACAAAAATCATTAGTGGGATGTTTTTTATTCTTCTTTTTATACAAAATCATCAAAATCCATTGTAAAGCTTATGCTTGTAGTATATTAGAATCCAAATTAGACAGACTACTAAGTGTTCAAGAGTCACACTCAGCTAGTGGCTATAAGAGAGGAAACCCATGGGGAAGTGCCCCTTTTGTCCTTCATTCCAGTTATACATGCCCTTTTGATTAAAGCTAAGGTGGAAGTCCAAAGCTTCAACCCACCATCAGTGTAAGCATCTGAGAATTAATGGGGAACTCAAGTTTACAAAGACCTAAACCTAATCTCTCCAAGTGGACCAGGTTCATCCATCCTTTCCCGAGAGCTCATCCATTCTTTCTCAGAAAGCACGTTGACGCTGGCTTCCTGCCATCCTCCATTCTTCCCTATCATTCTTGCCTTTCCTTTGATTCATGTTCTGATTCATGTATTGATTTGTGCTCTCAGCCTCTCTTGCTTTTTTCATCATCCTCGTTTTCCGTCGATGAGATATGGAATCAGATGGCATCTGACGTTGAGGGAGGGATCAGGAAGGAGAGCTAAAGGAACAAGTTTTAAGATTAGGAGCTAGATGCAATGCCAGTAGTGGAAGTGTTGAGAACTGTGTGGGTAGGAGAGGGTGAAGAGAGGGGGCTAGAGCCACTGATTTTTTTTTTCTCCCTTTCACTGTCATTGCTTGATCAGGTCACTGTCCCTCTACATGGGATTATGGCAGTGTTCTGACTGGAAAGCTAGGATCCAGGGCTAAATTTCTTGTTCTCCCTTGTTCAAGTGCTAAAATAACACATGGATCTAGTAAACATGCATTAACTACCTGGGGAAAGGAGGAAGGAAATGAAAGCAAAGGAGAAATGGAGGGAAGGATAGACGGATAGAGGGAGGGAAGGAGGCTTACCCTTTGTCGTCCCTTTAATTAATTCTGCATTTCCCTGTACTAATGCTTGAACTCAACAGCACAGCCAGAAAGCCCGTGCTTGGTTTTCCTTCCTGCTTAGGTCTTCTGCCCGATTTTGACTCACTCCTCCCCTTTCCCTACATTCTAGCCAAACTGCCTCTCATGGTCTTTAAGGATAACAAGGAACATGCCCCTTTTATAGTTCCTTAGACTAGCTGAGCTTGTTGCTGCCCCAGAGCCCTGGCTTTGCCTTTGTCTGTTCTCAGAATGCTCTTCACGACTTCTTCCTCCTCCTTGAAGTTGCAACTTAAACATCACTAATGGAGACAGGCCTCCTTGTAACCCTCCCTGTTATTCTTCATGACAACTTCCTTAGAAGGATACTCTCATTTTGTAATTATTTATTTATGGATTTGTTTAGGTAGTTATAAGCCTATGACCTTCCACTCCTCACCCACACTCGATAGTAAATTCCCCATGGAGGGCGACCTCTGTGTCTACTTTGTTCCTCTCTGTGCACCCAACACCCAGTACAGTATTGGCTGTTTTGGATGCTCAACCTCAGGAGCTGGGTATGGGAAAGGGATGCCTGGCATAAAAATTGCTTCTCTAGACGAACTTACCTTGTTGTTTCCTTGTGCTGTCACCCTGAACCATTCTGAAAATGCGGAACCAAAGAGATGGTGCCTGGATATCCTATTTGCCTGGGAGAAGCACTGCTGCAGGAACACCTCAGGCCAGAGTGCTGCCTCAGCACAGCAGAGTCCAACTCTGGTGTGATGTTTCACTAACTGTGGAGAAAACTTCCAGTGGCAGGATTCAATCCTCAAAACAGGGCACCTTGAAGACCTCATGCATTGTCCTGAGAAAATCAAGTCTTTGGGGATAACAGGGAATCTGCTTCAATGAGAAATCACTGAACCCTGGAATAGGTATCAGAGAAGTTTTCTAAAACAGGAAAATCATGAAGATAAGGAATATTACCACCCTTGTGTTCTCTCACCAAATGGTTTGTCTCTTAAGGACATAAAAAATAACAACAACAATAATGACAACTGATTTTTCAAGAGCATTTACAATATGTCGGTCATTCTGCTAAATCTTTTTCATGCACAGTCTTGCTGGATGCTCTTAACAACTCTAGCCAGTACTACAATTATTTCAATTTTAAACATGAAGAAAAGAGATTTACAGATGGGTCTATTTGCCAAATATTCAACTGTTAAGTTACAAGGTTAACACTGGAATGCAAGTCTGATAATTTCAGTGCTGATGGCTTGTGCCTTTAGTCACATATCCTGAAGTATGTAATGACTGGTGGAAGATACAGCTTTAATACTGCTATGATTTGGAATGGATTTATCCCCCAGGGTTTGTGTGTTGGAGACTCAGTTCTCAAAGTACTGATGTGAGAGGGGACGAAACCTTTAAGAGGTGGGACCTAGCAAGAGGTCCTTAGGTCACTCAGGAGCATGCCCTTGGAAAGGTCCCCAGTAACTCTGTGGCTTCTTTTCTGGTAATTTGATTTCTCACATTTATATATGCTTCTGCCATGATGCCCATTAGGCCTTCTCCAGAGGCTAAATAAATAGGACCACCTGATCTTGGATGTTGACTCTCCAGAACTGTAAGCTAAGTGAACTTCTATTGTTTAAAAAATTATCCTGTCTCAAGCATTTCATTATATAATAAAAATGGACTGATACCAATATAGACAGTGAAATATTCTCCTCTGACACGAGATTCATGCTGACCTCGATAGCAGTGATATCACTACTTGAATGGTATACAATAGACATTGAAGACATGCACTAGCCCCTCCCCAGAACAGGAGAGTATTTCCACCTGAGAATAGCATGAATGGGAGCAGCAGAAGTATGAGATGTTGGGGAAGGGCAGTTGATGGCTACCAGAGGGACCTCTGATCAAAGGTCTCATCTGTTATTTTAGGTAACTCAGTCCAGCAATTCTGACTCATGTTTTGCTACTCAAACTCTGCAGCCCTTTTTAGAATGTCCCAACCTAGTGACACCTCCACACAAAAGCTACTGAGCAGTTGGTATGAGTTATGGTTTGGGTCTGAAATGCCCCCCAAAAACCTTGATCCCCAGTGCAGCAGTGTTCAGAGGTGGGGTCTTGGAGAGGTGGTGGGATCATAAGGTTTCTCACCTCATCAGTGGACTGATCAAATGATTGAGTCACAGCTAACGAAGCTATTGGGAAGTGGTGGAAACTTAGGAGATGGGGCCTACTTAGAAAAAGTAGGTCACTGGGGGCATGACCTTGAAGGGTATATTTTCCGGCTGCCATGCAGTGACCAGCTTTACTGTGCCACATGCTCTCCACCATGGGGCTCTGCCTCACCACAGACCCAGGAACAATAGAGCCAAGTGACCATGGACTGAAATCTCGGAAAACAGGAGCCAAAATAAAGTTTTCTCCTTTAAATTGATTGTCCTCAGGTACTTTGGTCACAATGATGGAAAACAGAGTGACACAGATGTGACCGACAAGCAAAAATCAGTTCCACAACAGCAATGCATCAAAGAACCCTTAAAATTGACCAAGTCATGGGAGCCAAAAAATAATGACCTCTGGCCTGAACAATTCTGTTCGTCTTGGTTTTTCCCTATTTTGTGATGATGATGATGATGATGATGATGATTAACATTTTCTTATTGAAATTAATATTCTCAAAGTCAAGTAAAAAGAAGAATCTGAAAGTGATCTCCCTTTACAAACATACAATCCCACTCTTCAGAAGCAACTGTTAACATTTTGAAGAATATTTTTTATAGCCATCCTTCTTCCTGCATTACAGCCATGAGAATCAGGGTCTTTGTGGTTCTTTAATCAACTGAAAGAAGAGAGTCCACTACAAGGAAGTCTTTTCTCCAAAGAGGTCTTGGCACAGCAGAGTAAGGGAAAGACTCCAAACCTACATCCTGAAGACTGCCCCGGATGGAAGTTGGGGCCAACTGCAGCTGCACCACATGGATCAATTTTTATTTCCTAGGCATCTTTTGAGTGGGCAATATATTCACATGGCTCCAAAATCAAAATTATGAAAAGGTTAACATTCATATGTCTCATTTCAACTCCTGACCTCCTTCACTTTATTTCCCTAGAGATTACTACTTTTATTAGTTTTTAGTGGTTTGTCAATATTTAATTATGTAATCACAGAGGTGTATAAATATATATTTTTATTTTTATGGTTCAGGTCTATTTTGAACCACAGCAGTATTCACAGTAGTCACCTAAACAGGTTTGCAAATTGTCTCTATCTCCTCTGTCTTTTCAACATTGGGACCATGGCATCTCTAAACAATTTCATGGGTAGCCATCCACATAGTTTCTTCAAACCAATAAAGTAATAAATACTCTAAACCTATCATTTTTATTCAAATCATTATCCTTTTATATTTTAGGTTTCAGTGAGAGGAGAAAGTTTCTATCTGTTCAGACTCTGTCACTCTTCCCCCACAGTACCCAATCTTACCAAAAATAGAGAACATATCAATAATTTAGGGGAAAAAAGTTTATTTCCCTATTTAATTTTTAATACAAGTGTCTATAGACCTGAACAGGATACTTATGCAATTTAATATGAAGATGAGACAGTTGAGGCTCATGTTTTCTGTAACCCTATGATATAATTTGATATGTTTTCCCCAATATTATCAGTTTTGTGAAACAGAGATGCTTTATATGAGTGTTGTCTCAGAACCCAATGTCCGGAGAAAACTTTTTAACAGCATCTCCAGTATCCACAAAATTAAGGTGGTTATAGTCCATTGCCTCAAAGGAGGTAAATGAGCAAAATTTATTAATGATCACATTTCAAACAGTGTAACTTATATAGCCTCAAAGAAACCAAGAAATGATATCAGTTTACTAACTTTACTCTGTTTAGAATATATATTTTTAATTTCATGGTTAGTAGAAATCAGACATTTACAGGTCCATCTGTTTTGAATATAATGTTTTTCATCAGAAATGTCAATAATATCTACAATTTAAGAATAAGCACTTATAACGATTTGTCTGAATAGTAGGATATGGCAAGACCATCGCTAAGGGAACTCATATGTACCTGGCACTGCTATAGAGTCTGTAGTAGGGCATCTTATTTAGTCAATCAACGTCCTCATACACAGTCAAAATCTGAGGCCAAGAAAGGTTTGCTAAGATGAAAACCCAGAATTAAACCCAGAATGTTCTAGCTCTAAAGTTCATGCTCTTTTCAACCATCTAACTCTAAGATTTCTTAGCTCTTTATCGTTTCTGGTTTTCCCAGAAAGATTCACTCTGTCTTTTTACAAGTAAGATAAGGAAACTTACCTTTCCAAAGGGGCAACCCCCAGAGTTGAACAATAAGTGACACTGAAAATAATTAACACATGATTTGAGTGTTGCTTTTCACTACATCTAACCTCAGACTTTCTTCAAATCTGTGATGCAAGACCCCTTAAAGAACAGTTCACATTTCTCACGAAGGAAGAATGGTGATCTTTAAAATTGAAGATGGCACCAAGCATCCACATTTGGACATTTAATTTTATCAAAATGGTAAACAGTAGCGAGATAGCGTAATGATAGGCAATCAGCAGCATCTTGATTAAAAATATAGACAGGGGAAAACTTCAGGATGGACCAGGCAAGAAAGCATGAGGTTGAAAAGACCTTTCCCTAAGCATGGTGACAGTTGCTATGGAAACCAGGCTTAGGCAAGAGCAACAAATGGTGCCTCAAATAATAGTAGCAGATAGCTCCTAATCAGGGTGGTAGATCATACTTGGCCTTATGACCACTTGAGAGGTTTCTATTTAAAGCCTACACTGACACCTCAAACCCCCTGCCTCCCACCTCAGGGTCTGAATACAATCATAATAATCCATCTACTGTGTCTAAAATCAATAAGAGACCTACTTATATCCTATACATGAAATGGAGTTAAAACAGGAATATTTTTACGTCAGTGCTGTCACAGCATTGTTGCTGTCCCATTAACTCCTACTGACCACACCAGGCCTTCCCATTTTTGCCACTCTTGCACAGTCATCCAAGGGCCTTTGGCCATTTTTTTCTCCCCAGGGTGCTACCAGATAAAGGATCAGAGGTTGGGTCTTTGGAGACTGGAACCTTATAGATAAGAATTTATTATAGAACACACCCTTCCACCTTTTCTTCCATTTTTCCTTCCTTCCTCCCTCTTTTTTTATAAGACCCATGCTATAGTTCCTGCAGAACTAAATGATTCCATCCAAAATGGTCATTCCATCTTAGTCTTGGCCACTCACTTTGAATATCATTGTCTAGACCATCCTCATCTTGGGACATCTAAACTTCTAAGTGCTCCAGGATTCACTCTTTTTAAGTCTCTTGTCTTCACTATCTATACTCACTCCCTAGGTGATCTTATCCAGGCCCATAGTGTTACTTACTTTGCTGCTGCTGTAACAAATTACCTCACATTATCAACTTAAAAATATAATTTATTTTGACTCACTGTTTGAGAGATTTGAGTCCATGGTTGGCCCCGTCATTTATGGGTCTGTGGTGAAGCAGTACATCAAGGCAGGAACCATGGCAAAATTTCTCACCTCATGGCCAGGATGCAAAAGAGACAGGAAAAGGAAGGGGCTGAAGTCTCAATATCCCCTTCAAAGGAATACCCCACCACCACCAGAAGACCACCCAGGAAGCCCACCTCTTAAAGTTATCAACACTTCCCAACAGTACCAAGTTGTAGACTAAGCCTTTAACACATGAGCCTTTCAGGAACACTTAACCAAACAATAGCACCTTTAACTTTCACACAATCTCCAAGCTGATGACCTTTGTATCTCTAATACAAATATATAGCCCTGTCCTTGAATTCTTCAGCTCTCCACTGAAGTTCTCCATATGCCTATTGGCATTTAAAATTTAATATATTTAAAAACAAATCCTTAATTCCTCTCAACCTCATCTACTCCTACTTGCTCTTCCCTCAGCATCCGCCAACCCCCTAACCACCCAAATCCCAACCCCCCCATCCCTCGATCAGTGAATGGTAACTTTGTCCTTCCAACTGTTCAGGCCATTTGAAACCATTCTTGAATCTTCTCTTTCTCATACAGAGGCTAGCAAAGCCTGCTCTATCTACTCTGAAAACATATTCTGAATCACTATACCTATCACCATGTCTATCACTACTACCCTAGACTAAATTACCATCATCTTTCACCTGGATTGTTGTAATAACTTTCTAAGGGGTCTCCAGATTCCATACTTGCCCCTTTACAGACTGTTATCTACAGGGCATCCAGAGGGATCAATTAAATGCTGAATATTAGACGCCTCTGCTTAAACCTCTCCAACAGTTTCTCATCTCATTCAGAGACATAGACATTATCTGGCCCTGGATACCTCTCTGATTTATTGATTATCATAATGAATGCCCTTGTTCACTGCACTTGAGCCTGGTTCTCTCTGCTGTTTGGCAATTTTGGTCCCTTGCCAGTAGTGTTATTCCCCCCAGACATCCACAGGGCATGCTTCTATCTCCTTTTACTCGGGTTACTGTTTAAATTAAATCTTCTTAGATAGACTGTCTCTGAGCACTGTATCTAATATTATGTCTAACACATACATAAAAACACACACTCCCCTTACTTATAATTTTGTCCTGCTTTATTTTCCTTTATTATATTGCATTATACTGATCCTTTTTTTTTTTTTTTGTCTATTCCCTCTGCTAGAAAGTAAAGTCCATGAAAACACAGAATTTTGATCATGCTGTTCACTTCTATATAGAGAACGCCTAGAGAGTACCAGGACACATCCTGTGTGCTCAATGGATATTTGTGGAAAGACTAAATTAATTTCTAAATGAAAGAAAGTGGCCCTAGACTCACCTCCACCAACATGACATTATCTTCCCTGACAAAGGACAGTGGTCGCTGTTCCAACTGCCAGCAAGGAGGCGAGAGTGAAAGAGGCATTTGATGAACTTCAGACAGGATTAAGTGTAGAAAGGTTAAGTAGGAAGGGTTGGAGTGAAGGGTTGACTACTGCCCAAATGACACTGGACTTCACAGAAGTGCCAGAGATTACATATACAACAAATTACAGCATATCATACTCATGTGTGTACATACATGTGTATATTTAAATACGTACTATCTTAGTCTATCATGCTTGCCAAAACAAAATACCATAGACTGGGTATTTATAAACAATGAAATGTTATTTCTCATAATTCTAGACACTTGGAAACTCAAGATCAAGTTGCCAGACTTGGAGTCTGTGGAAGGTCTATTTCCATGGTTTGTAGATGGCAACTTCTCAATGTGTTCTCACATGGTGGAAGGGGAAAAGACTTCTCGGGCATCTTTAAGGGTGTTAATCCCTTTTATGAGGATTCTTATGACCTAATCACCTCCCAAAGTCCACCTCCTAACACCATCATATCGGTGACCAAGTTTCAACATAGGAATTATCGGAGAAGACAAATATTCAGATCACAGCATTCCACCTCTGGCTTCCCAAAACTCATATCTTTCCCACATACAAAATATATTCCAACAAACCCAGTAGCCAAAAAGTCTTAACTCATTTCATTCCAGCATCCAAAAAAAAATTATTTTTCCAGTCTTAGGGATAAAACCCAGGGCCCCATGTATGCTAGGCAGGTGCTCTACCAGTTAGCCACATTCTCAGTCCCTCCACATCAAATTTAAATGCTAATTCCCAAATGTCATCTGAAAAACATCTAAATCAGTTATGATTAAAATTCAGAGTTGAGTTCCTCCTGAGACAAATTGCTCTCTAGCTATGTGAAATCTAAGTAAGTTATACACTTCCAAAATACAACATGGAACAGCCATAGAATAGCAATTCCCATTCCAAAAAGGAAAAAAATAGGAAAGAATAACTGGTGTTGAGAAAATCTGAATCAAACAGAGGAAACAACATCAAATCTTAGGGTTCCAGAATAATCTTTGACTTGATATTCCACCTTCTAGACACACTGGAATATGGGTTGGACCCCCCACTTCCTAATACCATCACGTGGGTGATTAGATTTCAACATATGGATTTTAGGGGACACAAATATTCAGGTCATAGCACATAAGCACATGTATCATCTAACTCTTGCTTAGATTGTGTCAGAGAGGCTGCCTTCTAGGAGATGCTGAGAGCACCTATATCTGAGAAGGCTGAGATAATTAGTAGTAATTACTGGTTACACAGATCCACTGACAAAGCAAAACATTGGATATAAAAGCCACAATTTTAGTTACTGAGAAAAAATATCAGTTTAAATGGTAAATTTAACAGAGGAAAGAGTGCTAGAAAAGGCCCCTCTGAGTACCATAGTGTCCAATAAATAGGCAGAGCTTTATACCGAGGGATCTGAGAATGGGGGACAAACAGAGGACTTAGGTGTATGGGCCATCATCGGCCCTGGATTAGACTGCCTGAAGATGGAGGGACCCATTACTCTGTCAGAAGGTAAAATTCCAGTCCTGGGAGGAGAGTAATGCTACATTTGTTGTGAAAAGAGTGACTGAAGCACTAAAATTGGGACATAAAGTGGGTCAGTCTCAGAAATAAAAATGAGCCCAGTTCATGAACTTGGAGCACAACATCAGGGCACCTTAGGAGTCACTTGGAAATTCCTCTCATAGTGTGGGCCCAAGAGTTATAAGTTTGACCTATTTTAAAGTCAGACTTGGTCCTCGCTATAGGAAGAAAGGATTGTAGAAGCTATGGTCCAAGCTAGACAATACCTGAGCCCCATAATTACACAATGAACAATCCTAAATATTGCAAAATCTTTCCTGGATAAAAATTACATATAGAAACTGAGTATTGAGGATATATCAATAATGTATCAAAGTTAATGTGGGTGTATAAGCAGGGAAGACTAGAGTCTAAGAAGGAGGAAAATGTTTTTATTCAGGATGCTAAAAATAATAGCTTTGCATGCCATATTAAATACTACTGTTGAATGCCAACTAATTATATATTCTAAAATCTAGCTTACACCACTTTTATTCAAATATAGCAATATTTTTTAAACATTAAAGAAGTGAACCATCTGTTTAGCACACCTATGTAAAAAAAAATACTTTGCTACTTTAAAAATAACCATTACTTGATGACTTCAAAAGGTAAATTTCCTAGCAAAATGAGGATTAATTTTTATTACATAGATATAATTATTTTGGACAACTTTTTGCTTGAATAACTTCTTTTTTAATTATGGCATTTTATCTTCTCCTACCTCTTCTTTTCTGTCAAATAGCTTTCTTTATGTTGCCTCCAGGGAAGGAGGACATGATAGGCAAACATCTTGCCAGGGGTGCAGCTCCGTGGTAGAACACATGCTTAGCATGAAGAAAATCCCAGATTCAATATCCAGAATTTTACAAAAGAAATAGCCTAAGAGACTCTCTGTTCTGTGTTACCAAAGCCCAAGCCCTTAGAGGAATTTACAGAATTTAAGAACCTAATACTCACCCCACCCCATATTCGAAAAGAATTTCTCCTAGGTTAAAAAAGGTCTGAAGAAGGAAAGGAGAGTGAGGGCATTGGAAAAGGAGAGGCAGATGGGGGAGACAGAAGATAGATAATAAGAAACCAGTACATTCCTGGTGGAGGAGCCTGCACATCTCTCCAGAACTGGGAGGATGACAATCCCAGAAAAAGAGAAAATGGTTACATGGTGCTAATTCTAGGTGGTAATGAGTTCCACAGACTGGCAAAGACTCCTTCTAGCACAGCTCAGAAGCAGAAAAGACAGCTTCCAGAGGGAAGGGCCATCCTCTACTGGAAAAGTATAGTCGAGTCTTAAATAATGCTTTTGTAACTGTGTCCTCTAGTGTTACAGATGTAGAACAGTACTGTATCATACTCCGTGAGTGTAAAACCTCTTGTACCTGCTTTATGATACATAGTAGTGTCTGTGCTTTATCAGAGCTGTTTTAAAGATGTTACTCTAGAATGTTTTCTTTTCAGATAGTTATTGAGAAGCTTAAAAAAAATATATGGTTCCAGGTATCAAAACAGTAACAGAACTTTGCTGTTTTCTCGGGTTTTGTTTTGGTTTTGTTTTTTAACTCTCCCCGCTGCCCCACCACCCTTTTTCTAATGGAATGTGCTGGATGACTCTATAATTTTGTTCAGATGACTGCAGAACCTGGAAAATCTGTTGCTGCTATTGATGCATAACATATTGCTATTATTAGTCTTTTTATATAAATATAAATATATATAATTTGAATTTTTGGAAACTTTAGCTGTGCTGTCAACTTTGGAAAAAGTATCCCAGTTCACTGTGTTGAGTTGGCATTGTACAGAAATTAACAGCCATGTTAATCTAGAAATGTTAAACTTATTTTTTCCCATTTTTACAGGGGTAATGCATGTATTAAATATGGAAGGTCTTATCTATGTGGGTTTGATCACAAAAACTAATATTCTCTAAATAATGAAAAAAAAGAAATGAAGGGCCATGTAGACAAAGAACACCTTACCCACCACCTGCTCAGACGAGCCAAGAACCAGATGGGCTCCTGCCAGTCCACATGTCAGCACTACATGTGGCACCCTCAGATATTTCAACAAATATCTCAGAGCAGTGGGAAATCCTCAAAATTCACCAAGTTTCCATGTCCCGTAGTTCTGCATTGAGTCAAGATATAGCAACAAGGACTAAATTTATCCTCCTACCTGAAAAAGCAAAACAAATTACATAAAATAGTAGTTTTTAAGACACTGGATAGCAGATAAAGAAAGACAACTGTCCCTGGAAATGGGAAACAAAGGAGATGAGCCCTGTGGTTGCTCCAGCTTCTCTCCTTGAGAGAGTTTTCAAGATGCAGCTCAAAGAAGGAGAACGCAAGCAGAGCCCAGCGGACTTGTATTGAAGAGACAAACTTGAAAGCTTAGAGAGATCAAGAGTTTGTCAACATAGAATATCATATCCAGCAAAAATATCCTTCAAAAATGTAAGAGGAAAAAGACTTCTCCAGAACTATTTTTTAAAAGTGCCACCAAAAATAAATAAATAAATAAGAATAAGAATACCACATGAAAATATGGATATAGGGATGGTGATATAGCTCAGTTGGTAGAGTGCTTGCCTTACATGCATAAGGCCCTGGGTTCAATCCCCAGTACCACATATTAAAAAAAAAAAAAAAGAAAATATGGATAAACACAAAGGAATAAATTCCACAGGAAAAAGTAACTACATGTGTAAATATGTAAGTCTTTTCTTATTATTTAACCCCTGTAAAATAGAATTGTTCAAACATAAATAATAACAATGTATTGTGGGCTTATGGCATAGGCCTAAGTAAAATGTATAACAGCAATAGCATTAAGGCTGGGAACGGAGAGAAGTAATGATCTTTTGCTATGTGTGAAGTGGTAGTATAATATCACTTGAGCATAGACTGTGAGAAGTCAAAGGTGTATGAATACAAACCGATGACTAACAAAACAAGAGTTATGGCTTATAAGAACAAAAAGAGATTAAGATGGAATGACAAAAATTATTTCATCTAAAAGAAAACAGTAAAAGACAGCATTGAGCTCCACCAGGAGATCCAAGTTCCAGTCCCAGCTCTATCTCTGGATGATGGTAGGAATCTAATCACAATGTCTCTTTGGACCCCAGTTTTTCTCCCTATAAAATGGGTGTTTGGAATAGAGTCTAGCTTAGTTACTAGACGATATGCAAGCCTTCATTGAGCTCTAATATTCTGTAGCTTCTGATCTCTTTTCCAGAATGTCATCTGAGATTTTAGTGATTAGAGAATCAAGGGTGGCTCAGGAAAACCTCCACTAGAGGTTCCATCAGAAAAGAAGATCACTCAAGGTCTCTTGATGAGACCTGAACTCACATCTTATCTTCTTCTGACCAGCAGAAACCCAGTCACAATGAGACTCTTGATTTCTGACTCCTTGTCTATGATATAAGGTGATTAAATGAATCCTCTGGCCTTATCACTACTGACATTTCAATTTGAACTTCTAAATGTCATCCTCAGTTGTTCCCATGCCCTTAATCAATACTCAGTAAAAATAAATTAAAATCCATCTCACAAACTCTGATAAGTTCTGAACTGATATTAACTTTTTGGTGATTTTAAATAAAAATGTTTAGTCAAGTCCTGACTAAAGAAAATGAATGAAACCAACCAACTATGTGGCAGGGAAAATTCATTGGTTTTCTTTTTTAAAAAAAATTTTTAGTTATATTTGGGCACAATACCTTTATTTTATTTGTTTATTTTTATGTGGTGCTGAGGATGGATCCCAGAGCCTTGCACATGCTAGGTGAGCACTCTACCGCTGAGCCACAACCCCAGCCCAGCGATGCTTCCTTCTTTACTGCCGCAGTCTGGCTGGGCGAAATAAAGGGGGGGGGGCAAGTGACAAGGAACTTGTGAAGGTTGATACAGCGGGAGCGGGAGCCGCTTTATTGCAGGACAGCAGAGGTCTATATACTTAACTAATTACACACAGCTTATCTTAATTAACATAAACTAGATACAGCAGTCAACCAACAAGGAGTCCTCATCATCTTAATGATTACACACAGTTTAACTTAGTTGACATCATCTAGACACAGCAGTCAGTCATTAAAGAATCTCCACAGTTAATGGCTCCATGGCGTTACTTCACAAACCATTCCCTCTGGCAAAATGCCAGGTGCCATCTTGACTTGTTTAGGGACCCTAACACTTTACATCACCACGGTTGCTCTGGTTGCTCACAAAAAATTCTTACTAGTGAAGGAAACCTTCAAGACCCAAGTCACCTACTTAATTGTCAATCCCCATTCTGTATATGAATTTTGCTCTTATCATTCATTTATTCTCTATGCCTGAATAAATTCAAAATACAAAGGATGGGAGGAATTTCATCACAAACATACAGTTCTTTGACCACTTGAGAAGCACAATTTCCATGTGAATCTCTCATCCAGGCTTGAGACTTGATCTGAGCTCCACCTTTGACAGAATCATAGAATTCTCCTTATGTCCCTCATCTGTTTTCCAGGATTTCACCACATTGCTCAAGGCTATTGAGATGGTACTAAAATGAAGGCAACTGAGGAGGATTACTAAAAAGGAAGAGGGAGGTTTTTAAACTGTGTGTCTTACAGAAAAAGCTCAAACGAAGGAAAAAAAAAAAAAGCTAAGCTATTGACAGCAGTTCTTTTCAATGCACAAAGCAATTCCCAACCTTGCATCCTTGTCCACAGATGATCTCTCACCAAATGTCTCTTTTCTCAAAGTACAACAATAAAAATTTCCCACAATAAGCCACAGCAAAGACAGATACTGGGCTGGGAATGCAGCTTAGTAGTAGAGCACTTGTTTACTAAAGGTGAGTCTGTTTTGATCCATAGTACTATTTAAAAAAAAAAAAAGAGAAGAAAAATAAGACAGAACTTGTCAAGGAGAGTGGTGCCACTCCCCTTTATTTACTTGTGGTTTTCATATGGAAAGGGGTGGAGATCCATTCCAAGATGATCCATGGATGCCTGAAACCTCAGAAAGTCCCTTCCTCTATATATGTTTTTTTTTTCCTATTTATACATACCTATGATAAAGTTAAATTTATAGATGAGGCACAGTAAGAGATTAACAACAATCACTAATAATAAAATGGGACAATTATAGTAATATACTGCAATAAAAAAATGTTTAAGACTTATAAATTGTCTATTTCTGGAATCTTCCATTTAATAGTTTTCAGACCAAAGTTGACCATACGTAAAGTACAACTGCTGATTGGGAGAGGAGGAGATGATAATACAAGGAAAGTGAAGCCAGTGTCGCTTAGATCCTTTAGTTAATAAGAAATCAATATCCAGTTCTAACCCAATTCAGTGTTCACTTTGAAATGTTATTTTCTCATAATACAGAATGTCCTAATTTGAGGTTTGGTTAGTTCTGTTATTCAACAATGTCATCAGAGACTCAGCTCTTTTCTTCTTTCTGCTGAACAAAGCATTGACTTCCTCTTAGGACTCATATCCTCATGGTCAGTGATTGGGACAACAATATACCCTCATTCATATCCAGAGGGAAAAAAAAAGAAGAGCATTGGCTTTTTTTTCTAGACACCTTAAGGAAATCTATTCTCCTTCTTGCTGTATTTGCTGCTATGTCCGCAGCACCTTCAGAGAAATCACGAAGACCTCCTTCATGCCAGCTCACAGTATCTGCATATTCCCATTTTCAGTACAGATTTCAAATTTTCTATGTCCTTTTATATTTTTTTAACATTGATAGGCTTTAAAAATTAATAATTGACAGTGGTCGCGATCTTTGGTGTAAAGAACTTTTAGCCAAACATTTGAGTATCTGGCATGTAATAGAATCTCAGTAAGTCATTGTTGAGTGAATGAAAGAAGAAATAAATTATAGTACTTTAAATCAGCTTGAACCTGAACAGTCATAGACAAGAGAAAAGGAACAAGTTTTACCATTCTCATTCTTATTCAAAGAGAAACAACCGTAATATCAAGAAGAATCCCATTGCAGAAAATTTGCCTCAAGAGTCTTACCTAACAGCTACACAAAAAAATCCAAGCAGGAACTTTGAAATTAAATTGTTTTACTTTCTATATGTTTACTTTACCCACTATGTTAAAGATTGGAAGAGTGCACTCTTCTATAATTTCTGACCATGGTTTGGAATCAGTAGGAGGAGCCCTATTCCTGCTAGCCATGAAATCTCCTTAAACTAGTGTGGGACATGATTTGATTTCCAGGAAGACTGTTTCAGGCCTCAGATGCCTTCTCTTGTGTTTTGATATCTTCTTGCAGTGGGTATAATTATGTTGCCCCAAAACCACCAGAAAAGAAAGATGTTCAAGTCCTAACTCCCAATAACAATGAATCAACCTTATTTGAAAACATCGTTCTTACATATGAAATCAGATTAAGATGAGGTATAATGAATTAGGGCAAGCCCTCATTCAATGACTGGTTTCCTTATAAGAAAAGAAAAATTTGGACACAGAGATAGAAAACACACACATACACACACACACACACACACACACACACACACACGGAGAATGCCATGTGACCACAGAGCCAGAGGTTGGAGTGATGTGTCTACAAACCAAGGCATGTCTAGGAGTGCCAGCAATCACCTGGCTCTAGGAAGAGGCAAAGGAAGGATTCTGCTCTAGTGCATTCAAAGATAAAATAAGCTTCACCAAATAAAGTGTTTTTAAAATCTCTCCTGTCACCAAAGACCATGAAAACTAAGTTTATAATCATCTAAAGAGTTCCTTGTCCACCAAATTGTTAGTTCCTCCACAATTAAAACCCTTCGTGTTTTCACTCTATAGTTTGTGCTGGCCAGTTTGCAGCAATAGCTCAGAGCCATAACTTAAATCCTCAGAAAGCTATTTGCCTCCTTTCTCTTCATCTCCCTGCAGTATCAGAAAACTACTGGTCTAGTAATTGTCGTGTAACTCAACCTCCTCCTGACAGATATTCCCAATCTCCTGTGGTCAGAGACATGAGGCGCACATACCGCACCATCTCCTCAGATATCACTGCTTCTGCTGCTGACGTCTCATTTATTCATTCATTCATCCCTTCTGAGCATGTCCTCTGTGTCAGGTCCAGTTCCAAGCCGTGGGAATACAACAAAATGAAAATGGATGATGAATACCCTTAAGGAGTGCACTTTCTATTCTCTATGATCATAAATAAATGAAGCAAACCAATTGTTGCCAAAGACTATAAAGGAAAATTAAATATAAAGATGGAGGTTCAGTAGGGAGTGCAAGTTTAAGAAGGGTAGTCAGGGTAAATCAACTTCTAGTTACTATAGCAAAATTCAACTACCAACAGTACTTGGTTGCAAAAGTTCTATTACCTTGAGTGGTGGTAAGTGTTTCCTCTTGATTTTCTAGGCAGAGCCATCCCTTGGTGCCCATGCTCTTTACCTTCTGTCCCATCTCTTGGAGGAAACTTCTTTCCTAGCCCTCCCTCCTCTCCCCTCCCCCATCATAATCCTCCCTTCAGTTTCGGGCTCCTGGTTGGAAGTATTCTGGTGACTCCATTCCAGTTGTGCTCTCTCTAAATTGGAGCACAGAACTGATAAACTCCCTCACTATTCCAGTTGACTCTGACCTATACAGAGTAGAAGGAAACTGTCACCTCTGATACTCTTTATTCTGCATACTTTATTTCTTATGGTACAAACATGATCAGGCCCACTTTTCCTTTTTCCTTTCTTTCTTTTTTGTACCATGTTGCTGACTCATAGACCCCAGAGTCAGTTAGATGGCTAAGAAATTTTTATGTCTCCTAACTTTGCAACCCCCAGGCTCTCTTTCCACTCCATAGAGTCTCCTCCCTCCTCATTTTATTAGCTTTCGGAAAAATTAAAGGAGTTAAGGCAGTCAGGACGCTCAGTGTGCAATGACCTCTAGGTATCCTCTCTGTCCCCTATAACTCTGCCTGCTTTATTCTAGAGATTTGATTAGACACCATCCCAATCTGCAATGCTTTAAAGTGCTGAGTTATCATCTGCCTATTTTTTTCCCTTCTAATGTTTAAAAAGAAATCAATTGATGGCAGCTCATGTTTCTGTCCTTTGCTTCCCTTGCCAGAGGTGACTCCCACTGTTTCTGAGTGAGAACAGGCTGTGTGCCTGCCCTGCAGCCTCTCCAGTGGAGAATGAGATCATGAAGAAAATTCACATTCTCTTCTTACTGCCCAGCCCCACAAGACAATTAGACCATGTGGTGTAGAGGTTAAACTGCTCTTATATCCAAAATTTTCTTTTCTTTTTCAATTGATTACCTTCCAAAATCAGAAAGGAAAAATAATCAAAAAGGCACTAAGTCTGGGTGGCACATGACTATAATCCCAGCAGCTCAGGAGGCTGAGGCAAGAGGTTCCAGAGTTAAAAGCCAGTCCCAGCAAGGCGAGGCACTAAGCAACTCAGTGAGACTGTCTCTAAATAAAATGCAAAATGCAGCTTGAGATTTGGCTCAGATGAGCCCCTGAGTTCAATCCCTGGTACCTCCCCGACTCCGCAAAAAAAGACACTAAGACCATATATTACAGCTGTCTTGAGGGTTTAAATCAACCAACCACTACCTGTAGAATCTTGGGCATATCATTCAGCCCCTCAGTGACTCTGTTTTCCCTCCATAAAATGGACTTAATAAATAGTAGCTACTGTCAGGGCACATCCATTAAATGAGTTCACATGTGTAAAGTACTTGGGACCATAACTGGCATATAGTGAACACCATATTAAGTGTTACCTTCCACTCAGGGTTAAAATTAAGTACTTAAACTCATAGTTTATTCCCAGATAGTTGGAGACAGATTATCTGTTGTGTTGTGTTTTCTCCAGGAGAAACTGTGTGATACACAGGTTCCGAAGTCAGACAGACAAGGAATAGATAGATCCAAGCTCAGCTGCATGATCTTGGAAAAGAGATTCATCCTAGGTAAGCCTCAACGTCCTCATTTGCTAAAGAGTGATAATAACGTGTGCTTCAGGGAACTAGGTGTGTTAAGTGTTTGTATCGAACGTGCACATTCAATATGTGGCTTCTGGTTTCTCAAAATGCAATATACATCCTTGAAGGGGGAAGACTGCTCCCTGAAGAATGGAATGTCATCAGACTGGAATTCCAGAAAGAGACCTGAGCTCCTGACTTACCTTTTGTAATGGGGAGCCACTTCTGTTCCAGCAGACCAAGTTGCACTGTAACCTGGGCAGGTAGCCCATGTGTCCTCAATGTCCCGTCCTTATGTGTCTTCCCTTGCAGCCCAACAAGTTTCCCAAGGCTATTCTGACCCAGGTCAACTCCCTTTGCCAAGAGCACCTCCGTTATTCAGAACTGTCTTCTAAATATGGTTCAAAATGTGGCATAACCATCACATAAAATTTTCCCATTGAGAATATCCCAATGAGAATCAGAGAGGTTACCCTTTCTGATTTTCTAATAGTAAAAACTTGCCTTGGACAGGATCAATTAAAACACAGCCAGATGAGCATATTAGGCACTAAGGCAGGATCAGCAAGGGTAGAAGCATAGCATTTCAAAGCAATTCCATCAAGTCATCAAATTGCTAAGTACACTGTATGACCTGTATGTGCAGAACTCTTTGACTGCCTTAGAAAAAAATCACATTATGTACATATAGTATCTTATTTCTGATTGAATCAATTTTTATTTGGTACCTCAATGATAATAGACTGGGGTTCTACTTGTAAAGTAGCAGAATTAAAAGTACCTTCTGGATCACTCCTTGCACGTACTTTATGTTGTACATGAATAAACTTCGAAAAAAGAAGGTTATCCTTGAGCACAAAGGTAAGGAATAGTCAGATGTAGAACCCTAGTCCCAATTTCTCTTATTCTTTCCACTGCCTCACACCACCCCCATATTCCTGCTGGACCTTAGATATCTGCACAACAGTGCTGAATCTGTGTAACTAAAACTTCTTTATGATTGCATGATTTTCTTTCTGATGGTAAACTTAAAGAAAAATATCTTTATAGAGAGCACCCTGTGTTTAAAACAAGAACAAAATCCTTCCAACAGCAAACTGAGATATGCTTTCACTATATTGTCATCCTTGAATCACTTCAAAATGTATGTATGCCCTTGTTCACCTAATATTCCAGATAAATATCATCCTCCACCTTGAAGCAGCTCATTTTCTGCTGATAAACAGCCCTTGACAAGGCTATAAGCAGTCAGTTTTTACCACCTGTTCATTAATCCCTAGAAATGCCCTATACCCAAATTCTTAATTGCTTAAACAAATGGTTTCCATGGATGATTAAACATCAGAGTGAATCTTTAGCACCTGCTGATAGTAAAAGTGGTTCCTGGTGACATTGCTCCTAAATACTCCTCCCCTCCATCCCAGGAAACACTGAGAGAAGTAGAGAGAACCACGACAGGTGGAAGAATAGGGCTGTAGGTGGGGGACCAAGCTCCTGCTCCCTTCCCAATGTCATTTGGAGAGCAAGTGAAATAGCAAAGTGGCATGTTTGAAAGTCAGGACTGGTGGGAAGACGCTTCAGTGTCTGTGAGAATTTAGGTCTCAGTTAGGATTAAACAAACATCTTCATTGAGAAGCTTTAAATAGAGGGATACTTGTACAGCACATGGGGAGCACTCAGTTCTTGATGTAATGGTTGCATTGTGGTCCTACGATGCCCACCGTTTTGGTTTGCCTTTCTATTTGGCTCCATTGTTGGCCTGCCCAGCTCTTTGGCTTTCCTGGAAGCAGTAACCCCTTTCCTGCCCTCACACCCCCACTGCCACCGTTCACATGGTTTCATCAACACAGCTGTTTCACACCACAGGGCTGTGCCCCAGGTCGCAGTTGACCCCTGATCTGGGTAAGCCCACAGAGCCTCTTCCTACAATTCTCAGACCCCAGGCCAGTTTCCTTCAGCATCTTTCTGTTGCACATTCTGTAAAGCTCAGAACCCTCCATGACTGTTTCCTACCCTGTCTTCAGGACACAGAATACACCAATCCAAAGGGAAAAAAAAATGAGAGAGAAACTGATGATAGCAAAGGAAAAATGAAGACAGAGGTCATTGGGATGAGCTTTGTCCCTTGTTCCTGCTGTCCCCGGAACACATCTGCTGGGATTTCATGAGACTCCCTGGCATTTGAATAATAAGTTCCCCCTTTTTTACTTTAAGCTAATAGGAACCTGTCACTGAAAAAAAGTTTTTCATAACTAGTATGTTTCCTTGATTTCTTCCTTCCTTTGACACCATCTTTAGGGTGGCTCATTTAAATCCAAGGACATCTTCTGTTTTTCTTTGAGAGTCATGTCTATGTTTTCCTCAGGTTTACGTTATAATTAGATAAAGACGAAGTGCCTGGGATTTCTGCAATCTTAGCATTTTTCCAATACTGTCTAGTTGTGGGGAGGTAGATGATCATTGCTGCCAAATGTCGAGCACACCTGTTATCTACCTGCAAGCACAGCCAGGGCTAACGGGGAAGTGATATTAGGAGGGCAGGCTTATTTGTCCTGCATCTCCGGTCTTTTTATTTTTTTATTACAGGATATGGGTCATCAGGAAGATAAAAGGAATATGAGTGGTTATCCAATTAAGGAGGCTTTAAAAACTGCCTTCCTCCTCCTACGGTGCTGGTGAGACTCATGGGGTCAAGACAGTGGCCTAGGATTCCCTGTGCAAGACCAGTTTCTATCTTCTGAACCAACCTGGGCAAGCACAGAGAGATACGGCTACTAGAAGATAACACCTCCTCTCTGAGGTCAGAGCTAAGGTCAATAAGTGAAAATAAAATTAGAAAGGCCCAGTGGGTCTTGAAAACAGTTCTTAGAGACAAAATTTAGTCATGCTTGTGAATATGCTGAAGAGTGACACAAAGTGGTGCCTGTCTTCTCCCCATATTTTCACCATTTCCTTCCCATTGTCCTATGTTCCTATCTTGACAGATTCGTTAAAACTCCTCTGATTCATCATTTTAGGGCAAGTTTTGAGCAAAGGTGTGAAGTATGGGCTCCACGTCCGCTGCCTGCTCCCTTGCTTGCCCTCGGCACATGGGGTTCCGGATTCGAGTTCTTTCCAGTCTTCATCTGTCCAACAGAGATCCAGGTGATTCCAGCCTCACTCCTCCATTCCTGATCCTCACCTCCGATTGGTCCATAGTCTCATGATCTTGTTCTCTATTGATTTCTCCATGGTTAATTAAACCTTTTGTGTAATATGTTTGCAAACTAACATCTCAGGAATAGTATGCCAATTCCAAAGAGATGCTCTTAATTATGGAATTGCAGGCAACGTGTTACATAAGTTGGGGAGTTGGATCTTTAGATATTAGAGGCATAAATAACCTGTTATTTATGTTTGAACCAGCCTCTAGGTCTCTGGCCACATAAGAATTCCATTCAATGAAGTGCTTAGGCGTATTTTACTGCATCCTCTTTTGTATTTATTGAGAACCTCTCCTGCTAATGTTTAAACGGCTCCTCGGTGTACTGTTTCTCTCAGCCTTTTAAAGAGGAAGAATTGAGTAATCCAGAATCTTAGACATCCTTAAGAGCTCAAGCTTGGAACAGACATTTATATAAACTCTACAACTTCCCACACATTTCCTTGCACAAAAAAAAAAAAGGAAGATGGATGAGAGGAAGGCAAGATTTTGTACACACACACACACACACACACACACACACACACACACACACACGAAACATTATTAGTCCTGACCTCCCTGATCCTGACACTGACTAAAGAGTTTTCATATTTGCAGGCCAGCTCCTAAGGCATATATAATCAAGATCTGAAGAAAGTACAGCTGTACCTGAACTTGATCACCACTTGACACTGACATCCCCCATGATTCATTCAATAGAAAATGGCCATGAATCTACCATGTGCCAGTCATTATGATAGATTTTACCTCCTCTTGCTCAGAGCTTTGTGTTTTCCCAATCACTGACTAGCACTACTATACTGGCAAACACTTAAGGTACCTAAGAATAAAGACTATACAAAGTATATGAGATCATTAAACTTTCATTTGCTAGTCGATTGACTAATACTTTACTTGCTAACAAATACAGAAGAGGAATACCTGAAAAACATTTTTTTCCATTTTTCACTTCTCAAAATGAATCAGGGAAGAACACAATCAAATGTTGAAGTAGAACAAAATTAAATTGTGATCAATGATAGTGAGATAATTTGCAAATGATTTACAACTACCCTAAAAGAGTTCATTTGCCTTTCAGCACCTGGAATGCTACATTTTAATTTTGCAAAACTTTTTTAGTTGATCTCATCTAAGTTTTTCTAGCTCAGTTGGTTGTCTAATGAATACTTCCTAATTAGATACTTGTTGTGGGGCTGGGGATGTGGCTCAAGCGGTAGCACGCTTGCCTGGCATGCGTGCGACCCGGGTTCGATCCTCAGCACCACATACCAACAAAGATGTTGTGTCCGCCGAGAACTAAAAAATAAATATTAAAAGTTCTCTCTCTCTCTCTCTCCTCTCTCTCTCTCTCTCTCTTTAAAAAAAAGATACTTGTTGTGGTTTCTCTCTTTGCTATCTATTGATGTACAATAAATCACCCCAAAACTTAGTGGTTTAAATCAAGAATTATTACCTTTCATAGCTCTCAAGTAATTGAACCGAGATATATGGTTCTCTCTTGGTATCTCACATATCAGACAGAACCATAGCTATCCAAAGTTTGACAGGGCTGAACATCCAAGATGGCTCATTCACTGGTGAGAGTTGATGCTAACTAAATACTAGGAATCAAGTGGGGATTTAAACAAAAGTACTTACCCATGATCTCTATGAGGTTTGGGCTCCTTGTAGCTGGACTTCATGGCAGCTCAGTTTAAGAGGTAAAAATCAGAAAAACAAACATTATAAGAGAATCAGGCAAAAGGTAGTAGATTTCAGGCCTCAGAAATTATTGTTTCTGATGTATCTTGCTGGCAAAGTCATCAGGGTTCAGAGTCAAAGGGAGAGGGTTATATAAAGGCACAAATATAGGGATGCTTGGTTCTTTGGAAATCCATCTTTAGAGAGTTGCTACCGCAGTCCACCTTCTAGCCACTAGTGATTTATATGTCTCCAACATACAAAATACACTCACTTCTCCTAATAGCTCCAAGTATCCCCTCCCGTTATGGTGTTAGGTTTGGGTTTTTGAAAGTGTAGGGTCTCATCATCTCAACCAGGTTTAGACAGTGAGGAGGCTCCTCAGACATAGTCCCTCAGGTGCACTTGTTCAAATGGTACCAATTCTCTTCTAATTAATTATTAGTACATGGCGAGTCACTCAGAGTTGAGTGGCTTCTAATAGGCATGATATTTTGTAGATCAGGCATTCAGAGAAGACACAGCTCATTCCAGGGCACCAGCGGGAGCAGCTGTGATAGGTAGAGATGTTCCCTCCCTTTCACATCTGAAGCTGCGCTCACTCTCCGGTGCTCACTCTCTCCTCTCTTTTTCCTTTCCTCCATTGCATCAGCGTCTCACAGCAGGGTGGCCTCAGAATACCTGAATTTCTTATTTGGTCACTGGCTTTGTCCAAAAATGAAAGTTCCAGAATATCACTTCTGCCATTTATTAAGCCAGGTCACCAAAAACAGCCCAGATGCAAGGGAAGAAAATCGAGCCACTTCTTGGTATGATGAGGAAAGGGATTCATGTTAGCCATCTTGCAGAAAAATTACTAAGTTTTCCTTGTTGCCTACCGCGAACATGGAGCTCTTCCAGGAAAACAATTCATCTCCGCCAAATTGCAGCTGAAATGTCACTTCTCTTTAGGCAGTTTTCCTTGACTCCCCTAGAATGCTGAGATATCCCTTTTAATTCATATAATAAGTACTTATGTCAGAGCAATGGCTACTCTCATTACTAAGATTACTTGTTTAACTTTGTCTACTTGTCTAACTTGACTAAGTGCTGCTGTGAGCCTCTGTCTTGCTCACTGCTGCATCTGCTGCATCTCCAATACCTAGCATGGGACCCGGCACATGATAGACCCTCAATTAATATTTAATGGAATAAAACTGGAAGCTGATTATATCTGCTGCCAACCTTGCTGGAGCCATCCTTTGGTTTCAAAGGCATGTCTCAATCCTTGGACTTTGTATCCCTCTTATTTATTTTTCCCAAAAATAGAGCAGCAATACTTTTTTTTTGTTAATAACATCATCAAGTCTTATCCCGGACTGATTTTTTCTGCATGAGCTCCTGTGGGCTGAAAGAGTGATTATCATGCATAAGACAGAAAAGGGGAGGGGACCTAAGCTGCTCCTGAAAATGAATTTACCATGATGCACCAGCCAGGAGCTTAATAGGGAGCATGATCTTCAATTTGCTGAGTGTAGCTCTACAAGGAGCCCTGAGCTGAGTTTGTGACATGCCATTTCTCAGAGGATTTCAGATACTGCTGCTGCTACAGGGAAGGATTGATGACTCTGATAAGAGATTTGAACACAGTCCTCATAAAACAGAAGGACTAGGGTTGTTGGGCTAATTGGCATTACAGGCACGTGCATGTGCATTCCACACATGATAATGCATGTAAATTATAGACATAGAATAAAAGGGTAGGATAGTTGAGGATAAAACAAGAGCTGGAAGGACAAAGGCAACCAGCAATCTAATCCACTTAATGGGTCAAGGAGCTCCAAGCTGAGCCACAAATGCATCATTTGATAATGGTAATGAAAAAGACAGCAATCTATATCCACAAATAACATTAAGGTAGATTTGGTTTGGAGGCCAAACTGAGTTGATGTGAGATTTACGAGACTGACTGTCTCAAATACGCTGGGTGAGGGGGAGCTCTGAGTGAAGTCTTATTTGTAAGACCTCATATGTGGGACTTTTTTTTTTTAAGCGACAATTAAGTATTTGCCACCTAAGCTTATCATAGTGCTCAGGATGCCAATTTTACAAATGGGTGAGGTCAACTTGATGACATTTTGGGACATTTCATTTCCCTGTCCAGTCTCTTTGGCTGTCTTGCTTGCAGGAGAGCAGACACACACACACATACACACACCGTTAAACATGGCAGGTACAAATTGAACTGAATTTGCATTAGGGCATGTGTCTGAATCATAACTTAGCAGCTGATCCTAGAAAATATCTGAAATGTGTCTTGATGATTTGGACAGTGTGCTTCATGTCTGCAAATCCCATGAAAATATTCCTGTGCAAAATGCGATTGGAAAAGTGCTTCATTTTCAACCAAAGTTCCCATACATCCTTCACAGTAATGACAGTACATTGCATTGCAAATATGCATGGCATATTAAGCTTTTTTTTCCACGATGCTTCAGTCAATATCAGGTAGCACTCACAAAGTGTAATAAAGTCTGTTTTCCACACATCAGCATTATGTGCTGATTAACCTTCACTTGGTGCTACACCTGCAGAGAAAGGGAACCCTGATGTGTTGTGCCGTGAAGAGCATATGCAAGTCAGGTGTCTTGAAGTAAGCAGTGAGCTTGTCCCTGCTGCATGTGGTGGGAGGTTTCACTCCAGGCTCACTCCTAATGAAAGACTATATTACTGCATGTTGGAGTGGGGCTTGGGCATACAATATCAGCTACTGGATGGGGCTGAGACAGAAGAATTGTAAGTTCAAGGCCAGCCTGGACAACTTAGTGAGACCCTATCTCAAAATAAAATTTTTAAAATGGTTGGGGATAGCCCAGTTTGGTAGCACACACTTGTAATCCCCTCCAGTGGTTCTGGAAGCTGAGACAAGAGGATTGCAAATTCAAAGCCAGCCTCAGCAACTTAGCAAGGCCCTGAGCAACTTAGCAAGACCCTGTCTCTAAATAAAAAATAAAAAGAGCTGGGGATGTGTCTCCGTGGTTAGGTGCCCCTGGGTTTATTATTTAACTCTTATTTTTACCCAGTAATTACCATTAAACGAGCTATGTCAATTCCCTCCTTCCCACTGAGCAGTAACTCTCTTAACGATATCATAGCAGATTTAACAAATTTATGGTATCTATTAGATACCAGAACGTCTCATGATCTAAGTATCAGACGCCTGCTCCTTCTTCCTTTTCCAACTTAACTTTCCTCAAATGTGAAGAGGAAGGAAAAGGATAATGAAGGCAGGATTTCTTTGCATGGTTTTCCATTGCTCAAACAAAATACATGAGACAAGTTAATTTTAAAAGAAAAGAGGTTATTTACTATCAGTTACGAACGCGGAAAGTCCAAGATCACAAGCCTTCATCAACTCCATCTCTGGTTAGGGCCCAGACTGGCTGCATCACAATTATGCAGAGAGCATCAAGGAAAGAGTGTATGTGAAAAACAGATCACATGGTGAGAGAGAAAGCCAGAGAACAGGAAAAAGCCAGTGTTGCTCTTTTTATAGCCACCTGCTTTCACAGGAACTAACCAGGATTCAACATGAACTACATTAATCCATTCCAAGGGCAACCCTCCAATTACCAATTACCTCTCACTAGGCCCTACCTCTTAAGGACCAAGCTTCAGTACCCCCACACTGAGGACCCAGCTTCCAACACATGAAACTTGGGAGACAAACCACATCCAAACTATATCAGGCTCTCTTGAACTCATTCTGTTTCATCTAGTTCCATCAAATGCAGATGGCTTCCCATTAACAATGTAGTGTTTGGGGAAAGATTGGCTTTAACCCAGCACCCTCCATCACTGAGACCCTCTCCCAAAGGCCTCCACCATGTGCACACACCACATTTACCTTCGGATTGAGCAGTGTATTGTTTAGTGCAGTGCATTAGGCAGACCCAGAGCTGCTGCTTCTCTGGTAAACCTGGGGCTCTTCACAGGGAACTGCTGGTATTGTGGGAACTCTCTTGTGCTTTCTACCTATGGCCTCTGCAGGACCGGGATGAGATACATCTTTTCCCAAACACTTTATGCTACAATCTATTTCAAGCCCATGCCACTGGGCCTTTATCCTCATAAGTCTTTCGATC
Organism: Urocitellus parryii; assembly: GCF_045843805.1. Lineage (NCBI taxonomy): Eukaryota > Metazoa > Chordata > Mammalia > Rodentia > Sciuridae > Urocitellus > Urocitellus parryii. The sequence continues at coordinate 5,066,336 of NC_135544.1, forward strand.
TTAGCTCTTTGGGTTTAAGTGTATCTCCTCAGAGAACACATATAAGACTGTGAAGCGAAAGAGAGCCATGTAGGCACTGCCCTAGGATTCATTCCAGCATGTTCCTCCAATGGCCTTAAAACACTCACTACTCCAAGCATCAGAACAACTCTGGGAGTTTGCTCTCCGCTCAGCAAATAGTCAAGGAAAAAGTTGCCATTCTCCACACCCTGAAGTAGCCTCCAGTCTTCATAAGAAAGTCTCTTTGAACTCTCTGGCCTGTGTTTGGGTAGCATGGCACTGCTCACTCAGCCAAGTGTTTCCCTGTCCTGAAAGACAGGAGGGTGGCAGAGTAGTGGTGGAAGTAGGGCTAGCAAAGAGCCATGTTATAGCAGCAAATCTGTCATGATCCGGATCCCCAATAAACCCCAGGCAGTGTTACTGGAATCATTTGCTGAAGAGCTTTGTTAGAATATGGAGTATGTAGGGCCTTTGTTCTTCACCTCTGGGTTTTAGCAATGATAGATGAGGGGAAAACACACTGTTAAGTGCCTTATATTATAGACATATAGATTCCTGTTGGCTTTATCATTGCTTTTATAATATATATCCCTAAGTATGTGTCTCCTTGCAGATGCTGGAAACTCTTTAAAGGAATATATCTTCTTCATTTTCTATCTCCGTTTCTTAGTTCAGTACTGAGCATTTTGTGGGCATGCAATGAATGCCTGATATACTGTTTCCTAATCCCCAACAAAGCTAAAGTTCCAGGATCGTGAGATGCCAAGCTCCTCACTTTTCAGGAGAAACTCAGGCCTAGAAAGATGAGGTCATCCATCCAAGGGCACACAGCTAGTTGGGATTCCATTTCTCATACAAATTCATACACTTAATGGTGCAGCAGAAGCCAAAGTGAGCCAAGCATATTTGATGACTGGCCTTTGGAGAGAAGAAAATGGGTAATGGAAAACACTGTACAAATTCCAAAAGTTAATTTTTGCAGATGAAGCACATTTTTCATTCCCTGATCTGGTAGGGTTTGCCAGTGTGTGCCGTGACGAATGCTGGCCCAGCCTAGACTTCCTGTTTTTAGGGCAGCATGACAGATTTGTTGGTATAATTTGGCTTTAATTCATTTCAGGCCAATCCTGGAAACCAGAGGCTCTGTCATGTCTCATTGCAACATTAACTCCATTTTTCTGCCTTCACTCCTTCTATTAATAAGCAGAGGCCACTCAATAGGGCAATCTTAACTGCCTGCTGAAGGTGACAGCCAGAAGTATAAATAACTCTTCTCATTTAGTCTTTTTTTTTTCTTTTCCAGGAAAAGTCGTGGTTTTGTTCTTTTATCTTTCAAGTGAATACAAGGCTGATTATCTCATTCAAGACAGAGCACATGTTTCTTAGTGAAATGGAATTTCCAGAAGGGATGATACCTGTGGTGCCATCTGATGAACTCACAGTGCCTGAGGGTTAATAAACTATCTCCTCTGGGACCCAGTTGTGTCCACATTTAATTCCATCTATTAGAGCATAAAATGGTTGGAATCTGAGTATTATCCAAAAAGAGGGGTTTTTTTTTTCCTTCTACATTTTCTGTGGCTCACTTATTCAGAATCCCCAGAATTAGGGTGGAAAGGGAAAAGGATAGGAAGCAGAAGGCTGCAGGTGTGCTCAGAATCTTCCACGTACAGATGGACCCAGTGAGGCACTCTATGGAATGGGAAGTGGTTTCTAGAAATAGATCTTTAGGAGGGAAGAGGTCCTACTCCAGCAGCTCTTGGCCTGGATGCCTTTTTGTATGGTTCACCCTCACTCATTGAGTAAAGCCTGACCTCAAAATTTACCCAGAGTTCAAAGTCATTCTTGGTAGAGACACAGAACCCAAAAAACTGTCCTACCACGAACCAATTATCATAGCCAGAAATACCAAGAATGCTGATTGGCCATTCAATACTGTGCACCCAGATCCAAATGCATAGAGGGGAAAGGAGAACCTACTGAATTGAATGGCAGGAGCATCCAGAGAAACACAGGGAGTGAGGGAGAGTGTGATGGTTCAGATATCAGCTGTCCCCCAAAAGCTCATGTGAGAGACAATGCAAGAAAGTTTAGAGGTGAAACGATCGGGTCATGAGCGCTTTAACCTAATCAGTGCAGTACTGGAATGGATTAACTGGGTAATAACTGTAGGCAGGCAAGCAGTGGCTGCAGGAGGTGGGTTGCTGGGAGCGTGCCTTCAGGTATATATTTCACGTCCTCGACTGCTTTCCTCCTCCACATCCTTCTGCCATGATGTATTTCTGCCTCATCTGGGGACCAGAGCTATGGAGTTGACTGTCTATGAATTAGTCCTCCAAAACATGTGAGCCCCAAATAATCTTTTCTTCCTCTACAATTGTTATCGTCAGGTATTTGGTTCACAGCAGTGAAAAAGCTGACCAAAACGGACAGGATATTCTATTGAGAGATGAACACTGAACTGATATCTATCCATCAGTTAAGACTCCTATACATTTTTCTATTTATATTTCAAAACTCACTCATTCATACATTACCTAAGATAATTTTGGTATTTCATGTGATATTTAAGAATTTGGGTAATGCCTAGTAAGCCTATTGGACATAATATTAAAATATACTCTTCCAAAGACTGTTAGGCTATCTATCTAAAACCTAGGACCCACACACAGTGGATATCTTCTATGCTTCCCCAGCAATAAATCACGTGTCAAATTTATACACCAAGTGCCCTGTCTTTCCCAATCCATCCCTTTCTTTTCCCATAATGAGAAATCACATGGAAAAAATTTTTAGAAATAACCAAGTATTTCAGATGGAAAAGATGGGCAAGACACACTGCTATGGATCAACCATACTTTCCTAAGAGGCAATTTGAAATATCACAGGATGTTTAGAAAGTCTAAAAGTAACTGATTGTTTTCAAGCACATTTTCAAAAAGTAAACCCACAGCAGAATTTTCTGAGATAAAATCTAATTCTCACAAGGTCGATTAAAAGAGAGGCTGTTATCTTTATGTAGGAGTTGGAAATCTGGAAATTTTCTTTTCCTTCATATTTCTCTTTTTTTCTTATTATAATATTAGACCCATAACCATTGCCTCCATAACACAATTACTCAATACTGCAAAGGGGAAATGAGGCTGATTTTCCCATTCATTACATGATGTGGCTTGGAGTCCCCAAGGCTACAAACAATGCCACAGAGAAGGAAGAGGCAGAGCTTCCCTTATTTCCATTTCACTCTTAAGTAAATGTGGGCAGCCAAGAATTATGAGTGCTCATAATGAGGTGTTCTTACAAGATTTAGTATGTTTCTAGGCTGCCATCAGTACAGCACTAGGCCTTTCATATTCTTGTAAATGGGCCTTTCCTCTTCAAAGATCATTTTAGTTGCTTTTCATCCAAAGATTCATTTAAGCAAGTGCATAACCTAAGGGAGAACAAAAGAATAATAATCCATTTTACCTTCTAATTCACCTCAGCCCCAAAGTACTTAACACTAAAAGAAAGACATTAAAAGGTGCAGTTGTTTAGGGATTACAGGGAAGATAACAATGCTTTAAGACAAGGTGGAAAAAGAGAAAAAGGACCCAATTCTTTAAATGTTTGCTTCATTCCCAACAAAGATGAAAAGATTTCCTTTCCTCAATGAATCACAAACCAATAGGGAGGACAAATATGCACTTTAACATAAAAAAGGGTCTCACACACAGAAGATGTTATTAAATGTTTTTTGGCCTAATTATTTGCCTATAACAAAATTCATATTCTCACACTGCATTATACCTGTGCCAAACTCTGGCTCTACCACTAACAAGCTGTGTAGTATTTCACAGGTTACTTAACATCCCTGTTATTATAAAGTGCTTTGCACAGTGCCTGGTACATACATGTCATAGCAGTTAATATTATTCCCTGCCTCTCCCCATCATCTGCTGTTACATGTCTCTCCCTTCTTTCCTTGAAGACCTATGATTCTGTCTCAGTGAAGTCACACGTCAATACACACTATATTCCACCTTTCTGAGTTTGTGATCTTTATTCTATCTTGTTCATCTCAAGTGACCTCCCAACCTGATTGTGATCCCTTCACGGGGAGGTTTTTTGCTTTTATAATTCCAACATCTAGCATATTTCCCAGTGCAATGTAGACTCAACAAATATGTATGCCCTTAAACTAACTGTGTGCACTAATGATAGTGGGAATAAAACTATATACTACCCAAGTGAGGAAACATTGGAGAATTCTTCACAAGGAATGAATCACAGAAGGTTTTCTGTAAGAACAGATGAATTAATATGTGAGCTTTGAAGTCTAAATTCATCAGAGATAGAGGTTTGGTATGTGCAAGCATTGTAGTTGGCTTATGAGAATTAGGGGCACCGTCCCTAATGCAAGGTAGTGGGCTGGGGCTGAGGCTCAGCGGTAGCACATTTGCCTGTCATGAAGGAGGCACTGGGTTCAATTCCCAGCACCACATATAAATAAAGGTCTATCAACAACTAAAAAATTTTAAAAAAATTTTTTTGAAAACCTAATGCAAGGTAGGGAGTAGAAGGGCCACTTTCTAAGTATGAGCTAAATGAAGAAAAGGATGAAGGCACACATTTATTCTCTAAGCAAAAATATGTATTCACACTAAGAAAAAGCACAATTTGGATTGTTTGCTTCATGTTAGCTTCTCTCCTACATCAATAATATTTTTGTAAACTCATAAACAATGAGGAAGGAAAGGACCTTAGCTATTTCTCAAACTTTTATAGATAGTGCAAAAAACAACAAACAATTCTCACTGCCATCAAATCCCCCCTTCCATTTTCCAAGTCTCCTTTGCCCCAGCCCATTATTTCCCATAGCCAGTGGGGACCTCTTCCCAGCCGTAATCTATGCATAGCTTTCCCACTTCATCTTCTGGTGTGAGCCTGTGTAGAAGCTGATCTCAGGAACCTACTCTTCAGGGAAAAGAAAGATTTTTTTTTTTTTTGGAATTACATCTGTATTAAAGGTCTATGAAAAGATCAGTTATTTTCTATTAAAGTGAGCAACAAAATGCTCCACTGACAGGCAGATGCAGCACAAGAACTAAGCCAAAGCAAATTTTCTACCCAGTATGCTGGAGCAAAAAGATCAGCCCTTCTGCAAGACCCATGCAGAAGGTACTTGGTTTAAGAAACAGAATAACATGTGTGTGTGTGTGTGTGTGTGTGTGTGTGTGTGTGTGTGAGAGAGAGAGAGAGAGAGAGAGAGAGAGAGAGAGAGAGAGAGAGAGAGAGAGAAAGGGGTGAGGGAAGGGAAGCTGAAAGATCAAGGGTCAGAGGAGGAGGGCACCATATATGGAGTTGAAATTGAAGTTGTGGCAAAATCTTTGGAGAAACAATATAGACACATACCCTTCCTTTATGGAGAAATAATCTACCAGGTAAAAGAGAGATCATAAAAGAGTAATCACCAACATGATAAGCATTATGAAACCAAGATGCAAGGAGTGGAGAGTCATATAAATTAAAGAACATTAATGTCCTAGGGAGTTTTTAAAAGGCTTCCAAGTTCTTTTAGAAAGTGTCAATTTGTCAACAGAAGAACTGAGAATCTGACATTCCAGGGAGAGGACTCAAAATAGGAAAAGGTCTAAAATAAAAACTGGAGTGCCTTTGAGATTGAAATTCCAGTGATGCTAAGATTGGGTATCAGAGGAGAGAGGTGCTAAGAGGTAGGTGAAACCAGAATCCAGAGAGGCTGTTCTGAGAAGTCCCTATAAATCATGGTATAGATCTGGATCCACGTCTGAATAGCCAGAGAAGGCCAGTTAAAGCAGTGGAGTCGTGCAATTAGACTGCAATTTTAAGAAAGTCATGTTCCAAGTGGCTGAAAGACAGAGTGTGGAAGGGAAGTGACAAGAGGTTACACTGAAGAAATCAGCAGAGGCCAGGACACAGGAGAAAAGGTCCAGAAAATTTTTCTCTCCAAGAAAAAGAAAGGAAGAAAGAGAATGAAAGAGGAAAGAGGGAGGAAAGGAGGAAGGAAAGATGCATATTAAGACAGTTACACTAGGGCTGGAGATGTGGCTCAAGTGGTAGCGCGCTTGCCTGGGATGCGTGTGGCCCCGTGTTCGATCCTCAGCACCACATACAAAGATGTTGTGCCCACCAAAAACTAAAAAATAAATGTTTAAAAAAAAAAAAAGAGACAGTTACACCAAACATCTCTGAGCAATGTCCCTCTCTCCTGTTAACTTTATTCTCTTGACCATGAAGACTGAGAGTTGATTTTTAATCTTAATCTTAGCTTCACAGTATCTGCCAACACATGGGTTGTTTATTCGAGTGCTTCTCACACTTTCCTAAATGAATCTGCTGATGACCTTATTAAATGCAGATTCTTAATCAGTAATGATAGGGCCTCACATTCTGCATTTCTAACGTCCTCCCCAGTGAAGCCTTTATGCTGGTTCATGAGCCATACTTTGAATAGCAAAGCCCTATTCAGTTCTAGAACTAAAAAGAAGGTTATTTTTGGCCTTCCGAACACAATAGGAGAGTTTAAAATACAAAACAAGCAAAAAGAGCCAGTAGATTATGCCTCTGTCACTTTACTGCCTGTTTTCATAAAACCTGAGTATGACATACTTTCCAGGAAGAGACTTTAGAAGATGTTCAGTGTGTAACTTAATCGGAAGCAATTCAGCACCAACATATTCCTCCAGGAAGCACGAGTCTGGCCCCCATCTGACTGTGACCCTACACCACAGTGACACCTGCTGGTGAAATGATGGGTTACATTTTAAACTCATTCTCTTAGGAAAGCTCTGAGAAAAATGGAATCAAGTGAGGAAAGTTTTTTGCACTTGTAATTTTTCCTGAAGTGTATCTTCTGGATGTGAAACGAATCTTATAATATGAGATGTCTGAAACTTCTTATAAATATGAGGGCCTATATGCTAATAAGTGCTTAATAACCAGCTTTTCAGGGGAAATTAACGTGTGTCTTATAAATATTACTGACATAAAAGACTACAATGGCAATATGATTATATTTATAATAAATGAATAAATAGAAAGTTTCCACCAAGAAAATATAAAACTTCAAGAAATAAATAGGAAGTGTAAATGAAAAGCAAATGAGAAATTTAGAATTAAAATATACAATATCCAAGTTTTAAAAATTCATAGAATGGGCTGAAGGTAAGGATGGAAGAGACGGAGGAAAGGATCAGTAAACTGGAAGGTAAAATAGCAGCAATGACGTAACTTAAAACAGAAATAACAGATTGAAAAAAATGCACAGTGCCTCAAGAACCTGTGGTGTTATAACTGCAGGTCTCACTTACGTGTCTTTGGAGTCCTGAAAGGAAAAGAGAAAAATGGTGGGGTTGAAAAGAGGCTAAGAGAAATAAGGCAGAAAACTTACCAAATTTGGCAAAAGACAAATCCACAGATTCAAAATGGCCAAATGCCAAAAAAAAAAAAAGCCATACCACAATTTTTTAAAAAGGCCATATCATCTTCAGTAAATTTCTTAAAACTATACACAAAGAAGAAAAATATTTTAAGCATTCTAGAATAATGACACCTTACCCAGATAGGAAAAAGATTTCTAATGACAGTTGATTTCTTATTCAAAAGCCATGGTAGCTAGAAAAAAAAAAAGTGTCATAATGTTTTTCAAGTGCTAGAAGAAAAGAAACATCAACCCAGAATCTTATACCCCAGAAAAAAAAATGCTTGAGAAATAAAAGGAAAATCAGATATGTTCACATGAAGGAAAAAAGAACCTTTTTTGCCAGAAAACCTACCCTAAAGAATGATTTTAAGAAATTCTCTAAAATATAATGAAAATTATGGTAGAAGCAATACTGGAAAACTAGAAAAGAAGAAGGAATATAGTAAACCAAAAAGAGACACAGAAAGAGACCCCTCAAGTTTTCTAATTTATATTTGCTAATTGAAACAAATAGTATAACACTGTCTGATAAGGTTTGAAATATATATATTGATACTTAAGTCATTTGTACCATAAGTTAAGAAGGCTAAAGGGGAACCAGAAATGAAGGATTTTGTTACCTCTCCCAAATTGGTAAAATGACAACAGCAGTAGATTGTGATAATTTCTGTATGTATAATATATGTAATAAAGAAGAAACATAATAAAGATCAAATAATACATTTTAAACACTATTGATAATTAAAATGAAACATTAAAATATGTTCACATATGTACAGGCTAAAAAAGAGAACAGAGAAATTAACATCAGAACCAAAATTGACCATAATTTCAAATATTATACTTAGCAGAAATCAGTAAAGGTAACAAAAAAATATTCAATATTTATATACAGAAAACCACACAATGGTGAAGAAATAAATCTAAAGAGATCTAATTGAAGAGAGATTTTTGCGAATTAGAAGACTCAACACACTAGAGATGTCATTTCTTTCCAAACAGATATACAGTTTGAACGCAATTCCTAGAAAAATTTCATCAAGCCCTTTTGAACATATAGACAAGGTCACTCTAAAATGTATATGGAAATGCAAAGAAATTAGAAGAGCTGAAACCATTTTTAAAAGAAGAAAAGCCTGGGGATGTAGCTCAGTGGCAGAGTGCTTACCTAGCATAGCGGAAGCATCAGCTCCCAACACAGGGAGGAAAGAAAGCAGGAAGGATCAGTCTACTGATTTCAAGAATCATTAACTATAGTAATCAAGACTGTATGGTATGGCTGAGGAACAGACAAACAGACCAATAAATAGAGAACCCAGAAATTGATTCAGACAGTGTTTAGTCAGCTTTTTCAGTGCTATGTCCAAAATACCTGACAAGAACAATTTTAAGGAGGAAAAGTTTATTTGGGGGCTCGTGGTTTCAGAGATCTCTGTCCACAGACAGCTGGCTCAGGTGAGGCAGAACATCATGGCCAAAGAGTGTGGTGGAGAAAAGCAGGTCTGGACGTGGCCACCAAGCAGCAGAGAGAGCTCTGCACAACCAGGACAAAATATAAACCCCAAAGGCCTGCCTCCAGGGAACCACCTTCTCCTTCCCCAGCCACACCCTATCTACATACAGTCACCACCCAGTTAATCCTCATTAGGGGATTAATTCACAGACTGGGCTAAGGGTCTCATAACTCAATCATTTCTATAAACCTTCTTGCATTGTCTCACTCATGAGTTTTTGGGGGACACCTCATATCCATACCATAACATACAAATATGCCCAAGTGATTTTTAAGTGTCTTTATTCTAAATAGTGGTGCTTATCTGAGGAAATCAAAACAAACAAGTACACACAACAGTGGATTATTTATTGTTTATTGAAAGCAAATAAACCAGTTCTTATGTTTCCCAAAAACAAATTTAACAGCTCCTATTTCTTTAGTGTTTATCAAAATACAAAAGGGAAAAAAAAAAGAAGGAGAGGTCATCTTTTTCCTTAGTAAATAGTACTCTTGCAGGGTTAGGGAGAGAAATCTACTTCACATGTGAAGATGGAGATGATCCAGGGGCTATGGATCTAGAACGAGCCAACCCTTCCGGCTTGTAAGGTCCCACTAGTGAGACCGCAGCCTCACGTCATGTATCTGAGCCTGTTCATAAGCAAAGGAGCACTGGGAATTACAGGGGCCCCCATACCAGTGACACACTAACCAAGAGCAGGAATGGAGCCCTGCCTCCCCATGATGGCCCCCAGCCCATCTCCTAGGTGACTGAATGAGGTCAAAGACAGCACAATGCTGTGGAATGCAGGTGACCTGAAGATAGTGAGTCACAGGGATCTGTGACCATGCAGAATGGTGGAGGTCTGTCTCATAGCTATCTCTCTCGGAACCAGAAGGAAACAGCCAATCCGATCTGATGAACTCATATTTCAGACAGTTGCTACAAAACCTGCATTTGGTACAGTCCTCCTTCTGTGTCTTCAAGTGCTTTCCCTATCTTGAATTTTTAACTCTTTTTAAAAGTGCACTGAGTTCAGGTGAAAAACAAACCACCAGATGGATGTCCACTCCAACCTAACTAAAGCCCAGCAGCTCCCAAGGCTGGCGCTTAACCACGCACCTTCCCTTTCAGTATTTAACAACGAATTGATTTTTTTTTTTTTAATGTTGAGTAATGTTGCCTGGGAACACCAAAAACTGCCTCAGTGGAAACAGACATTATTTATATTAAATAAAAACCTGGCTGCCGTCAAAGTCTGCACCTGTACAGCAATGTGACCGACCTATGGAGCTAGCTTCTGTCTGTCACTCAGGATTGCCACCTGAGAGAGAGAATCTGGAGGTGAGGAAGAAGAGAGTGCGGTTCAGGTAGGGCAGGCTTCTGGATCACTTCTAGTTCCAGAACCGAGAGGACAGACGCTCCAGTCCTGCCTAGAGCCCACCTCTGCTGGCACAGGTGACTTGAACGTATCAATTCCTGCAACGCACACTTGTCTGTGATTTGGGGGATGTTCATGGAATTAGGGAGATCCCGCTTATGGGTCAACACCAAGAGGACGGCAAAGACCAGGAGGATGACATTCCCAACCTTTTCCTCCTCCAGGATCTTCATGAGCTCCTCACGGGCCTTGTCACACGTTCTCTGTCATTGCTATTTCCCTCAAAGAAACAAGGCTTGGGTGTCCTGGACTGCGGTGGAATCAGTGGTCATGATTTCGAAGCGCTTGTTCATGCAGAACCATAGTCTTCCCCGGACTATCCAAACCCATGGTGAGGGTACCCATTTCTTTTTTGCCAAAACAACTCTTGAACCTCTCTTGTGCCTAAAGATATTCCCCATGCGTGTGGGGGGCTGGGGCAACACCAGCCATAGAGTCTCAGTGGCTGCTTCGTCAAGCAGGGCATGGGTTTCCACCTGCCCAAGTAATCACTTTGAATCAAGGTGCAAAAGTAGTTCAAAGGAGGAGAGATAGCTTTTTCAACAAGTGATACTGGAGAAATTAAATGTATTTCAACCTAAATCTCATGACTTCTATAAAAATTAACTCAAAATAGATTGTGAACTTAAAGATCAAATGCAAGACTATAAAACTTTTAGAAAAAGAAAAAGGTAAGAGAAAATGTCTGGGATCTAGGGCTAGGTGGAAGTTCTTAGACTTGACACCAAACACAATCATGAAAGGGAAACTAATATGTGGTTTAAAATAAAGTTATAAAATGATAAATTGGACTACAGAATTTAAAAAAAAAAACTTTGCTCTATAAAAAAAAACATGTTAAAGGGATGAAAAGACAAGCTACAAAGTGGGAGAAAATATTTAAAAAGCATTTATCCAACAAAGGACTAGAATATGTAAACTTAACAGTAAAAAATAAACAATCCAATTAGAGTGTGAACTAAAGATATGAAGATGCATTTCACAGAAAATATACAGACAGAAAATTTTTTTTAAAAGCCCATGAAAAGATATTCAGCCCTACCTATTAGGGAAATGCAAATTCAAACCACAATGAGCTGTCACTACACACTGTATAAGAATGGCTAAAATTAAATAGTGAAAATTCTAGATGCTAGTGAAGACAAAGAAAAATAGAAGTACTCATACATTGTTAGCAGAAATGTTATAGCCACTCTGAAAAAGTTTGCCAATTTCTTTAAGAGTTAAATTTGCAACTAATGTTTTACCAAGCAATTGCACATCTGATCACTTATCCCAGAGAAATCAAAACTTATTTTCACACAAAATCCTCTATTAAGCTTAATTTTAAAATATTTAACTTCTCATGGGTGGCACAAAAGTGTAAAGACACAAGACAAGATCTCTACGTGGTCCTCTCTTCTTCACTATATACCTGTCTAGCACATCTGGAATGACATTTAAATTTTGCCTTCATATGAAGGACAGTGACGACTCTAAATTCTGTGCTGCAAAGATTCTAAGGTTCTAGATTACAGAGTTAGCAAGAAACATTTTTACTATTGATTAGCAGTGTCATCATGGGCATAACCAGCAAAAATTGCATATGCAGCCTGGCCCAGTGGCACACATCTATAATCCCAGTGGCTTGGAAGGCTGGGACAGGAGGATCACAAGTTCAAAGCCCAGCCTCAGGGGCTGGGGATGTGGCTCAAGTGGTAGCGCGCTCGCCTGGCATGTGTGCAGCCCAGGTTCAACCCTCAGCACCACATACAAACAAAAGATGTTGTGTCTGCCGATAACTAAAAAATAAATATTAAAAATTTTTTCTCTCTCTCTTTAAAAAAAAAAAAAAAAAGCCTATCCTCAGCAAAAGTGAGGCACTAAGTAGCTGCATGAGATCCTGTCTCTAAAATGCAAAGTAGGACTGGGGGTGTGGCTCAGTGGCCAAGTGCCCTTGAGTTCAATCCCTGGTACCCCCCCCCCCAAAAAAAATGGCATATACAAAGTTTAATATTTGACAATCCCAAATTGAAGCATAGGTTTAACGTGTTTTATTATGACTCACTTTCTTGCACTTCACAGATATTGAGTTATTTTGCAAAGTAAAGATCAGTGGCAGCCTGTGTCAATCAAGTCTATGGGGGCCAATTTTCCAACAGCATGTTCTCACATCATGTCTCTGTGTCACATTTTGGTAATTCTCATAATATTTCAACACTTTTATATCTATTATGTTTGTTATGGTGATCTTTGGTTAAAGATCTTTGATGTAACTATTGTAATTGTTTTATGGCACCAAGAACTGCACCCATATACAACAGCAAACTTAATTGATAAGTGTCTATATTCTAATGCACCATTGACCAGCTATTCCCCTTCTCTCTCCCTCTCAGACTTCCTATTCCCTGAGATACAACAATATTGAAAGTAGGCACATCGATAACCTTATGATGCCTCTAAGTATTCAATTGAAATGAAAAGTATCATACTTCCCTTTTTATATCAAAACTAAAAATGATGAAGTGTGGTAAAGGAAGCCATGTTGAAAACTAAACTTCACAGAAGAAGATATACAATCAATCAATAAGCATATGAAAAATGTTCATCATCTCTAGCAATTAGAGAAATGCAAATCAAAACTGCTCTAAGACAGCAAAAGAAACAATCAGTGAGGTGAATCAAGCGTCTACTAATTGGGAACAAATTCTTATCACACTCATGTCAGATACAGCACAAATCTCTAGAATATTATAAAGAACTCAAAAAATCTTAACAGCAAAATAATAATAATAATAATAATAATAATAATAACCCAATCAATAAATGGGCCAAGGAACTGAACAGACACTTCTCAGAAGAAGATATACAATCAGTCAACAAATATATGAAAAAAGGTTCAACATCTCTAGCAATTAGAGAAATGCAAATCAAAACTACTCTTATTATTTTATCTCACTCCAGTCAGAATGGCAGCTATTAAGAATACAAGCAACATTAAGTGTTGGTAAAGATGTGGGGGAAAAGGTACACCCATACATTGCTGATAGAACTGCAAATTGGTGCAGCCAATATGGAAAGCAGTATGGAGAATCCTTGGAAAACTGGGAATGGAACCACTATTTGACCCACCTATCCCACTCCTCGGTCTATACCCAAAGGATTAAAATCAGCATGCTACAGGGGACACAGCCACATCAATGTTTATAGCAGCACAATTCACAATAGCTAAACTGTGGAACTAACCTAGAGAGATGCCCTTCAGTGGATGAATGGATAAAGAAACTGTGGTATATATACACAATGGAATATTACTCTGCAATAAAAGAGAATAAAATCATGGCATTTGCAGGAAAATGAATGGAATTGGAGAACATAATGCTAAGTGAAATTAGCCAATCCCAGAAAAACAAATGCTGAATGTTTTCTCTGACATAAGGAGGCTAATTCATAGTGAGTTTAGGAGGGGGAGCATGGCAAGATTAGATGAACTCTAGAATAGGGCAAAGGGGTGGAAGGGGAAGGTAGGAGGATGGGGGTAGAAAAGATGGTGGAATTATATGGACATCATTACCCTAAGGACATGTATGAAGACACGAATGGTGTGAATATACTTTGTATATAACCAGAGATAGGAATATTGTGCTCTATATTTGTAATATGAATTGGAATGCATTCTACTGTCATATATAACAAATTGGAATAAAAAATAAATATTTTTTTTAAATGTCAAGAGAATAATAAGAAGAAGTAGAGCCTGAAAATAGGACCAGAATTCTGCAATCTCATGATAAAACATAGTGGAGTTGCTTCCTACAGAGGCACAGGGAAAGTGTTTCTCATGGTGGAATCTACCTACTACTGGTGATGATGCCGAGAATGTTGTTAAAGACAACAAGTGATTTAGAATATTACATAAACCTAGTTGGCAAAGTTACAGCATTATTTGAGAGAATGAATCAATCAATATGGCAATTTGGGGGAGGGTACTAGGTATTGAACCCCAAGGCATTCTACCAGTGTGCAACATTCCCACTCCTTTTAATTTTTCATGTTGAGGATGGCCCACTGAGTTGCCAAAGCTGGCCTCAAACTTCCGAGACTCCTTTCTCAGCCTCCGGAGTCACTGGGATTATAAGTGCATACCACCATGCCCGGCTCAATGTGGCAAACTTCATTGTTGTTTTAGTCAGCTCTCTGTTACTATGACAAAGTACCTGAGAAAAATAGACTTAAAAGGAGGAAAGATTTATTTTGGCTCATGGTTTCAGAAGTTTTAGTCCATGGTGGCTTGGCCCCATCACTTTGGGTTTGTCGTGAGGCAGAACATCATAGTAGAAGCATGTGGAGGAGCAACATTGCTCAACTCACGGCAACCAGAAAGCAGAGAGAAAAACTTGAAGAGGTCCCAAGATCCTCTTCAAGGACACATCCCCAGGAACCTCACTTCTCTCCACTAGGCCCACATCCTAAAGGTGGCACCACAAGCTAGCAACTAAGCTTTTAGTATATGGCCTTTAGGGGACAGTTCAAATCCAAACCATAAAAATCATCTTTATTGTAACAAATTACCACAGCCATCCCAACCCTCAACACCCACCACTGTGATCAGTCAACATCCATCAACATTGAGGCAAGACCTTCCACCAGAAGAAAAAGATGACGATTCACTACAGTCTCAGAGGATCATCAGCATTTTAGTAATGAATTATTAAATTAAGGTATGTTCATTTTTAGATACAGTATTATTATAAACTTAATAGATCATACCATTGTGTAATTGTGACTTTTATATGCACTAGGAAACCAAAACACTTGTGACTCACTTTACTGTAATACCTGCTTTATTGCTGTGATTTGGAACCGAGCTCACAGTATCTCCAAGGTACACCGCCTTGTTAATCAGGAATACTCAGACCCAGGAGGTACTATCAATTACCGAGCACACCCCTTAGCAGGCCCCGTGCTTACTATCTGACTTCTCCATTTGCAAAGTCCCTCCTTGTTCTCGGAAGTAATTGACTACATATTTCAAATCAATGAGTTTTCTCTTTTGACTCAAGGATCTCACTTGTGCAATCCTTTCTCACAAACATCTGGATGCTGGTGGTGTCCTAGAAAAGACAACCCCAAAACTTGAAGCAGGACCCCTATTTTCTTTCACCATCTTGAAAGTCAAGCTAAAGAGTCCTAAGGCCCTGTCTTGTCTGATTTTTAGGAAGTGCCTTTATCCTCTTACATTCCAGGAAGTAGTAGGGTAGAGGGTGTGAACTCTCTTCCTAATTGCCCACTGTCTACACACGCATCACCCCAATAGGCTGGCAATTACAGGAGTCTTTTCAGGCTTCCAGAGCTAACAGATTCCATTTCCCCTCTCAGCTCCTTTGCCCAGCTAATATTATCAAGAATAAATAGAGTCAAATTAAAATGTCCAGATCTTGATGTGCTTATGTTTTTTAAAGAGGGAAGGAAGCCAGCTCCTTAAATCCTTCACCACTGAGAACAAGCTGTGCTCTGGGATTTGAATTCATTACTGGCTACTTTGGTCCTGTGTGCCTTGAGACCTGACAATCCGAAGCTCCACTTAAGGTCCCTCGGTGACCACATATTGACGGTTAATGAATACATGAGGATTGGAGGACCAGGCTGGCTTGAGCAGGCCTGACACTTGATCTTTAGAGGGAAACTGGTGGCAGCAGCTCACGGTGTGGCCCTCTGAAAGCTTTCCGTGGCCTTTGCTCTTGGCAGCCTCCTACCTTGTCAGCAGGCACCTCAGCTTCAAATTACAGCTGCTAATTGGATGAAAACGGAAATGCATCCTCCTAATGGAGTGAGAGACTTATGCCTGGATTTTTTTTTTCCCCCTTCACTTGCAGAAGCAAAACAAAGACCCAGAGGAAGGTTGTGATGCAGGAAAGTAAATTGGCTCACTTCAGAGTCACGGATTGTGATCCAGTCAAAATCTAAGGTGTCTTAGAGACTATAGACGTATAGAAAAAAATAAGGGAGGAAAACAACATAGCAGCAGCCAAATTGTTCAAGAAAAAACCTACCAAATCCCTTGCTCTCAGTATAATTTAGCAGTACAATTTGCCTCCATCCATGGATAAGTTACTTTGTACCTAGAGATAATTTCATTTATGGCCTGGTTTTATGACATTTTTATAACTGTGACACCCTATATGGGCCCCAGAAATAAATAGAGCAGAATAATAAGAGACATCAAAATAAAGATTTTATGTGAAATTGTCTAATGCAATTGGGACTCACAATATAGCCAACAGGACATATTTTTCATGAGCATTTGTTGCTCCAGTAGATTTCTTATGCACTCGTCTAGTTTTTATTAAAAGCACATTGCAG
Organism: Urocitellus parryii; assembly: GCF_045843805.1. Classification (NCBI taxonomy): domain Eukaryota; kingdom Metazoa; phylum Chordata; class Mammalia; order Rodentia; family Sciuridae; genus Urocitellus; species Urocitellus parryii. The sequence goes on from NC_135544.1 coordinate 5,083,056, forward strand.
TTGGTTCAAGAGAGAACTCTCTTGCTACATCAACCCATTTTATTTAAAGCAGTGTGCAATTTAAAAAATACATGGAGAAATATCTTTTTATTAAATTACTCTAAAGAGCAATATTACCATAGGGTGATTGAAACACTAAAATTCAAAGGCATTTGAGAGTGAGATATATAGTTTATATATTTGATTTACGCCATTTAAAAGACAGGTTTGAGATTAGTGATGCCCATCACCTACCATGCAGGCCATTGGTTCACACTGTCAGCCCACAACCGCATCTCAGTTAAGCACCAATTAAAAGCAGAACCTTGGGTTATCTATCCTGTGAATGCCCAATGTGGAATGGACAGAATATCAGAATATCAGATGACCAAATATATATATATTTTTTTCATGACTCCCACCTCTCTCTTTTTAAAAAAATTTATTTATTTAATTTCTCAGAGGGCCACTAAGTATACCATTCAGAATAATTCTATTTCTTTAAAAAGTATATTGCAAAGCAATCATGAACTTTGCTCTAAATCTGGACACTGACAATTCTTTGCTGTGTAAATTTGGATGTCACTTGATAGTCTGCATCTGTTTTCCCATCTGCAAAAATCAGAATAATGATATTTCCACCTTACAGAAGGCTCAGGTCTCATCATAGCCTTATATAAAAATGTTTGAATCATAGTAGATATATATTGAGCTACAGAGAATTAAAAGAAAGACATGAACCCCTAAGACAAGATAATCTTGCAGGTGAGATGTGATATGGGATTATCATAAAGCATCATATAAATATTAGACACACACACACACACTGAGTAGGCACAGCCCATGTGAACATTATAGTATTTAAGCAAGTGACAGTAAACATGGGGCAGGTTAGTCCAAGGAAACTTCCAAGAGATTTTAGCCCTGGAAAGGAATATGATCCATCCATCAAATCTAAAATCCTAATACACTGTTGGTATTTGTAAGACATATATGTCTTCAAAGGACTTCTCAAATGCTTTACCCATCTCTGACACTTATTAATACAACTTATCCTTCAAAACACTTATCACAAACCACCTGATGTCCAAGTGTTCCTTCTCCTGGGCTTATCACAAAGATTTACATAAAGATCAGAGCTTCTTTCCAGGCTCCTCCAAACCTGGAAGAAAACATAGAACCCCACCTCAATCGCCACATTCAACACTTTGAACAGACACTTTTGAAAGTGTCTAATTCAAATTAATTATTCAGGCTTAGTTTTAATTTCTATTTTAAAGTATAATGCATTTACTTTAAAGCAACAATACATGAGCTTACCTATGCCTGTTGCTAATTTTAAATGGGAAGATATTCAAAATTCAAACACATTTGTAAATATTCAAACACATTTTCATTTGCTCATGAGCAGGTTTTTAATTAAGGCAGAACATATTACTTAACTCATTAACTTTGGTAGTGGAAGTATAGACAGGATTAAAATTCACAAATTAATTCACTGATTCATTCTGCCACTGTGCTGGGCACTAGAGATACCTACAGGAAGAGACATCATCCCTTCAAGGAACTCGTGTTTTTACATGCAAGAGACACATGTAAACAGATTCTAAAAACAGCCATTTAAGTCCTTTTATAGACATGGCAGGAGTAGCTTTTCCCATTTCAAGTTTCTCCTTCTGGTGCCAGGTATATATTCTAGAAAGTATATTATCCACTAATCTGGACTAACATGGGAAGAGAGAAGTCAAGGAAGGAGTGCAGGATGACTCACTTATGTACAATTTTGATGATGAGATGGGTTGATAGAGAAAGATCCTGATTTCCACTTTGTAAGGTAAAAAGGCCTTGATACAAGTGAGCACTTTAACCTATGATCGAGATTATAATCATAGCTTTGAGGAGAAAACATGTTTAATGTCAGATGCCTGGAACCCAGAACAAGAAGTATTGACTATAAAGTGGGATTAAGAGATGTGTTGGTGTGAATAAATGTTCTAAATACTGATTGTGGAGATGGATACAGATTTGAAAGAACTCACTGATTCTGAAATGGTTGAATGGTATTTCAGGAAATCACAATGCAGTAAATATTTTAAAATGTTTAAATCACAAATGCTAATGAGAAATAGACAAGATTATTAATAATGGTGATATAGTTTTGTGCAGGGGTTCAAATTTCATTCTACTACATACGGATTTCCAGTTTTCCCAGCATCATTGGTTGAAGAGCCTATCTTTTCTCCATTGTATGTTTATGGTGCCTTGTTTAGTATGAGATAACTGTATGTGGGTATGTGTCTGTGTCTTCTGTTCTGTTCCATTTGGTCTTCATGTCTGTTTTGGTGTCAATATCATGTTGTTTTTGTTACCATACCTCTGTAGCATAATTTAATGTCTGGTACTATGATGACTACTGAGTCATTTTTCTTGCTAAGAATTGCTTTGGCTACCCTGGGCCTCTTGTTTTTTTCAAATGAATTTCATCATTGCTTTTTCTGTTTCTATGAAGAATGTCATTGAGATTTTAATAGAAATCTCATTAAATCTGCATAGCACTTTGGGTAGTGTGGCCATTTTGACAATATTAATTCTCCCTATCCAAGAGCATGGGAGATCTTTCCATTGTCTAAGGTCGTATTCAATTTCTTTCTTTAGTGTTCTGAAGTTTTCATGGTAGAGGTCTTTTACCTCTTTTATTAGATTGACTCCCAGATTTTTGTTTGTTTGTTTTGAGACTGTTGAGAATGGGATATTTTTCCTGATTTCTCATTCAACTGATTTGTCATTGGTGTATAGGAACATAACTGATTTATCCATGTTAATTTTAAATCCTGTTACTTTGTTGAATTTATTTATGAGTTCTAAAAGTTTTCTGGTAGAATTTTTTGGGTCTTCTAAATATAGAATCCTGTCATCAGCAAATAAAAATAGTTTGAGTTCTTGTTTTCCTGTATGTCCAATTTAATTTCTTTAATTTAATTTCTTTTGTCCAATTTCTCTGGTTAGGGTTTTAAGAATTACAAAATTCAACTAAAAGTGGATCAAGGACCTAGGCATTAGACCAGAGACCTTGTGCCTTCTAGAAGAAAAAGTAGGCCCAGCTCTCCAACATGTCAGCTTAGGAACCAGCTTTCTCAACAAGACTCTGAAAGCACAAGAAGTAAAATCAAGAAGCAATAAATGGAATGGTATCAAACTAAAAAGCTTCTTCACAGCAAAGGGAACAATGGACAATGTGAACAGAGAGCCTACAGAATGGGAGAAAATCTTTACCGCAAGCACCTCAGATAGAACATTAATCCCCAGGATATATGAAGAACTCAAAAAACTTAGCACCAAAAAAACAAATAACCCAATCAATAAATGGGCAAAGAAACTGAATAGAAGAAGAAATACAAATAGTCGAAAAATATATGAAAAAATGTTCAACATCTCTAGCAGTTAGAGAAACGCAAATTAAAACTTCACCGAGACTCCTTCTGACTCCAGTCATAATAGCAATTATCAAGAATACAAGCAACAATAAATTTTGGTGAGTATGTGGGGGAAAAGGTTCAGTTATACATTGCTGGTGGGACTGCAAATTGGTGCAATCATTATGAAAAGTAGCGTGGAGATTCCATAGAAAACTTGGAATGGAACCACCATTTGACCCAGTTATCCCACTCCTAAGTTTATAACCAAAGTACTCAAAATCAGCATACTAGTGACACATCAATATTTGTAGCAGCTCAATTCACAATAGCCAAGCTATGGAACCAAGCTAGGTGCCCTACAACAGATGAATGGAAAAAGAAAATGTGGTATATATACCCAATGGAATATTACTCAGCCATAAAGGATTAAATTATGACATCTGCTGGTAAATGGATGGAACTGGAGAATATCATGCTAAGTGAAATAAGCCAATCCCACAAAACCAAAGGCAAAATATTCTCTCTGCTATGTGGATGCTAACCCACAACAAAGGAGGGGAAGATTAGAAGTTCATTGGGTTAAACAAGGAGAATAAATGGAAGACAGGGGGTTGGGAATAGAAAAGAGTAAAATGAATTAGACATAACTTTCCTATCCTTCTACATGAATACATGACCAATGTAACTCCATATCATGTACAACCACAAGTGGGATCCTAATTAGGATAAGTATATATCCATGTATGTATAATATGTCAAAATACACTCTACTGTCATGTATATCTAAAAGAATGAATAAAAAAGAATGATGATGGAGTGAAATAAGAAGGGTATAGAGGCGGGAACTGTATGTAATGGGTAGAAAAATGAAAACTAGCCAAATTGTCAACCAGTCTTTAGCTCTGATAAAATTGTATCATTTTCAAGCTCTTTAGGAGTTTATATTCATCTAGTCCCACCTCATTTGATATATGGAGGAACTGAGGCTCCTAACGAGGTAAAATATTTTGCTTGAGCTCATAAATGTAGTCAATAACAAAGGAAAGTCTACCCAAGCCAGGACTCCTGGGTCTGAGATGGTCCCATCTTGGAACGCTCCATCAGTGGGATTCAGCATATGTGTCACCCTACATCACAAAAAGAAGCCCCACTTGTGACCCACTGAGATGGAGTCACATGCTCTAGTTCCTGCTTTCTGTGTTTATGAAATAGCCATGTGACCCTACAAGCTTGGACAAGGCTTTAGAAACCTTCAAGAAAAGAGAGAGATACTCCCGGCAGGGACGACTTGAGCTTTGGGTGTTTGGAAGAAACAAGATCTGCCCCCTCTAGGCCTAACAAGAGGGGAGGGGCACACAAATAAGTACCGACCAAGCAGGCCTTGTCTCCCCTCTGTGATGATACATCTCTGCACACTGCACAGGAACTTCCTGACAAATCAAATAAAGAGCATGTTTGAATGCCAATGAAAATTAAGAAAGAGGAAGTGTCGAGAAGCTCTTTAATAATTTACCAAGCCAAGTGCCAAGTTTAAATTTTTATTTTATATTTTTTTTTTAAACATGAACTCACATATGTGTATTTCTACTTATTATGAGAAAGAAAAAAATTCGCCTTCATCAGTGAATATCTAACAGATGGAAGCAGAAACATTCAGGGGAGAGGAAATGGAGACAACTATGGTTGTCATGGTTTCTTTGAGACACAGTAAACATCGGGACCCAAATGGACAATGAAATCCCCCCATTGGGAGAAGCCACATGCCCCTCCTCTCTTTCTTAGATAATTGCCAAGCTGACTTTGAATGTCTGGAGTCAGTGGGAGATGAAAAAGTACAGATATTCTCACTCACTCCCGGCTATTCTCCAATTAGGTTTGCCTTGGACCATCCTATTCTCTCTCCTACATAACAGATATCAAACAATTCATGACAATCTCAGATTCATCAATCATCCCAGTGGGCAGTGCCTAGGGGAAATATGGGGCACATGTAAACACAGAAGAAGCTCTGCACAGCTTGAGTCGGAGTGCTGGGTTTCACTGGAAAGCAGCAAGCCCACCTGAGAACATTTCAGATTTGTATGTCCTGGTAGACACATTCAGGCTCCCAGTCCTCGGTGTCATTTTTCCGTCATGTCCAAATTCATCCAAACCCAAAAACCACACACATTTTGAGTGCTACGTGGATGGCACCCATAAACAAATTATGGGTCAAATGTTTACCATAATTTATTGGCAGGTGCTAGAAAAGGAGAGAGTGAAGGTGGATAAGGGGGATCCTTCACTATAGATAGGGAGTAAAACCAAAGCCCAGTGCAATGGAGACGATGCCTAAATGGTGTCCGACAGGCCAACGTGGAGACGTTGTCTGGCTGAACTCACGTGTTTTGTCTGGAGGTTCCCATCAAGTTGACACAGACTAAAAAAATCTTTCCCAAGGTCATCCCGGAGGCTGCCAGAGCTGGGATCACTGTTGAAACCCCTGAGTTCTACAGCAGCTCCCCTCCTCACTAGGGCCAAAACAGACTCTTTCTAGTCCACCCAAGATGAGGAGTTGTTTCTCTCTTAATTTTCTGTGCCCTCCATGAGTGACCCTCCGGTTTGCTACAGGACGGGGCAGCTTCATCGGAGGCCATGGGAGATGTGGGGAATGGGGTGGTGTGGCTCCAACCCCAGTTCTGGAACAATGAGCAGTCAGACTGAGGGCACTTGAGCCAGCTGCAGACAGAGGTAAGGACGGGTGGCTTCATCTTGGCTCCGTTACGTGTCTTCAGAGGCTGAGAAGCCACAGAGCAATTTTTAGGTTGTTGTAATTTATCTCTCTCTCATGAGTCTTTCCCAAAAGCCCAAAAGATTGCAACATCTTATTTCCTGTTTGGGAATTTCCTGAAACTGAAATACAGACTTTGGCCTCTGTCAAGAAACCCATGAGAAACCTTTTTCTCTGGAACTGACTGTGTGCATCAGCGTCACCGTGCAATCTGCCTCACCAACTTAACACTATTTTTATATATCCTCAGAAAGTGCTGTCTTTAAAACTTTTTCTTCATTTACTCATACCTAACTGTCCCATGTTATTGTCATTTCCCAAAACTTACAGAAAATTTGACAGCCCCTTATTATGATACAGATGGTCCTCGGCTGATGAAGGTTCGACTTACAAATTTTCAACTTTAGGATGGTGTGAAATTAACACATTTCGTAGAAACTGTACTTCAAATTTTGAATTTTGATCTTTTCCCACACTAGGGATATGCAATAGGATACTCTCTGGAGATCTGAGGCAACCACAGCTGCCAGTCAGCCATGTGATCACAAAGAGAAACAACCAGTACCACAGGGTGCTGTGTGGCTGGGAGGTTCCGTGGGTTAGGCATATTCAACACATTTTCAACTTATGATTATTTCCAACTTTAAGTTATGTACCTACATCCTAGGTCAAGGAACATCTGTAAAATAAGGTTTATTGGGGGATATTGGTTTTTTAAGAAATGGGGCAGAATATGAATTTTGGAGAGTCATGTCACAGTTCTCCAGAGAGACAGAATCAACAGGGAACAGATTTATCGATATAGTCATAGATGAGATTTATTATGGAAATTGGATCATGTGACAATGGAGGCTAAGAAGTACCATTATCTGCCATCTTTAAGATCCCTACAGATCTAGGGAAGGTGCTGATAAAATTTCTGGTACAAGTCTGAAAACCTGAGAAAGATAGGGGAATTCCCATCCTGAGAACTGGGAGCATCAATGTATGAGAGCAGGAGATGCATGTTCCAGACGGAGAAGAGAAAGAAAACTCACCCTTGTTTGCCCTTTGGTTCTATCAGGGCCCTGGATGAATTGGATGAGGCCTACTCACACTGGTGAGAGTGATTTTGTTGACTCAGAACAGTGATTCAAATAATAGTCTCGTCTGGAAACACCTTTACAGACATAATAGAAATAATGTTTTTCAGCTACCCTTAGCTTAGTTGACACATAAAACATATTATTATAAACAATCTTGGATTGAAATTCACATTTGTCATTAGTTGTGTAACACTGGATAAGTTATATATATATAATTTATATTCATAACTTATAATTAATGTCCATCATCCTAGATAATAAAGGCACATTTCTTTTAATAGGTGTTTCCATTTTTTCTATTTCAAAAGAGCTCTTTAATCTCATAAGTATTCTGATAAATCTAAGAACTTTAGGGGACTATCTAAGGCTATGATGGATTCAGATTCTCTTATATTCTACCAGACAAGTGGTTTGGATTCTTCCTAAATGTTGGGGTCACAAAAGACCAAACCAAAGCAAAATAAAAACAAATTTAAAAAAACAGAACTATTGTAGATTTAAAGATATTAAAGATACATAAAAAATAAATGCATCAGTCATCATAATGGCAACTGGGACACTGAATATGGACTTTGTATTCAATAATATTATAATATCCGTGTTTCGTTTATTGGGTGTAATAGTGGTACAATAACTGTTCAGAAGAATACCATCATGGTCTGAATTTTGTGTCCTCCACCCTGCAAGATTCATATGTTGGAATACTAACTCCTAAGGTGAGGGTGTTAGGATGTGGGGTCACTAGGATGTGGGTAGGTCATGAAGGCAGAGGCCTCATGAATGAATTTAGTGCCCTTACAAAAGAGAACCTAGAGAGGCCCTCACTCCTCTACCATATGTGGTTATAGTAAAAAGATAGTCACTAATAAACCAGGAAGTAAACCCTCACCAGACTCTGAGTCTACCTGCACCTTGACCATGAACTTCCCGGCCTCCAGAACTGTGAAGAATAACATTCTTTTGTTTATAAGCCTCCAGTTTGCAGTATTTTCCTAGCAGCCCAAACAACCGAAGACAATGTAAGATGGAGGGATAAAGTGACGCAAGGTCAGTCAGCCTCTTACTGTTGAATGGCAAAACATTAAAACAGAAAGAAAAAGAGATAAACCCAAACTGGCAAAATTTATCAATGGATGGATGTGGCTGAAGAATATTCAAGCATTATATTATTCTTATAGGTTATTGGTAGTTCTGAAATCATTTTAAAATAATATGTTGTGTTTAAAAAAAAAGGATTCTTTCTGTAAAGAGGGAGTTTCTCTAAGTGCCAATAACTTTCCCCCCAAGAGAGACTGCAGGACCTATTCTACTCAAATTTCTATACCTCCCTATAAATGGCTTTTGACTTTTGCTATGGTTTGAATATGGCTTGTCTCCTCAGAAAACATTTCAAAATTAAATTCCTATTGTGAGATCTAAGAGTGGAAACTTAAACGACGGTATTTAGAGCTAGACCTTTGGGGATGATTAGGGTTAGATTATGGTCATCAGGGTGGAAGCCCAAGATTGCATATCCACAGCTTTATAAGAAGAGGGAGAAACCAGAGGACACACACACACTGTCTGTCTCTTGCATACAACGCCCTGCATAACTTAGAGTTTTTTTCTAGCAAGAAGGCTATTATCAGGGAGCATGGGAGCATGGGAGGAATTGATGAATTCTAGCTAGGGCAGAGGGGTGGGAGGGGAAGGGAGTGGGCAGGGGGGTAGCAATGATGGAGGAATGTGATGGACATCATTATCCAAAGTACATGTATGAAGACATGAATTGGTGTGAATACACTTTATATACAGAGATACGAAAAATTGTGTTCTATATGTGTAATAAGAATTGTGATGCATTCCACTGTCATGTATTTAAAAAAATAAAAGCATTTTTTAAAAATTAAAAATAAAAAAATAAATTCTCAGCAACTTGGGAAAAAAAAAAAAAGAAGGCTATTATCAAATGTGGCCCCTCACCTTGGACCAGAACCACAAGCCAAAATGAATCTTTTTGTTTTTTTTAAACCAACCCAGTTGTGGTGTTGTGTATTTCTAGCAATAGAAAATGGACTAATACAACTTTTCCATAACTAAGGTATTTGGTAGAGGTGAGCTATCATTTCCAAGTACCAAAAAAAAATTTTTTTTTCTTCCTCCAGAATAAAGGGAACCTGAGCACCTACAGCACCCTGGTAAGAGAACTGCTCAAGAAGTTCTTGCTGGATCAAGATCATCTCCATGATTTTGTCATTTTTTAGTGCTGCGTAATATTCCATGGTGTATAAATGCCACATTTTTTTTTTATCCATTCATCTATTGAAGGGCATCTGGGTTGGTTCCACAGTCTAGCAATTGTGAATTGTGCTGCTATGAACATTTTGCAGGGAAATGGATGGCACTAGAGCAGATTATACTTAGTGAAGCTAGCCAATCCCTAAAAAACAAATACCAAATGTCTTCTTTGATATAATGAGAACAACCAAGAACAGAACAGGGAGGAAGAGCAGGAAGAAAAGATCAACATTAAACAGATACACTAGGTGGGAGGGAAAGGGAGAGAAAAGGGAAATTGCATGGTAATGGAGGGAGACCCTCATTGTTATATAAAAACACGCATAAGAGGTTGCGAGGGGAACGGGCAAATAAACAAGGAGAGAAATGAAATACAGTAGATGGGGTAGAGAGAGAAGATGGGAGGGGAGGGGAGGGAGGATAGTAGGGGATAGGAAAGGTAGCAGAATACAACAGTTACTAATAGGGCATTATGTAAAAATGTGGATGTGTAGCGGATGTGATTCTGCAATCTGTATTTGGGGTAAAAATGGGAGTTCATAACCAACTTGAATCTAATGTATGAAACATATGTCAAGAGCTTTGTAATGTTTTGAACAACCAATAAAAAAAAAAAAAAAGATCATCTCCACCCTGGGTTCTTGGGGAACACTACCACTAGAAAAAGAAGTTGCTGTGCTGGTAACTCTTATCACAGTAGCTTCTCAAGTGAAAAATTAAGTCAAAAATTTATCCCACCATGGTTTTATTTTGTATTATAAATTCAGGGAAAACCAAATGTTATAATAACAATTGTCATTATACACGACAACATCTAGCCCAGTGCCCAGCACATGACACCCTTATTAAACATCAGTCACCTTTCCTTATCTGAGCACTGTGTCCTCAGGGACTGATGCTGAACAGTGTTCTAAAACACCACGTGCTCCCCAGTACGTCCTCACGCGTGGACTGTGTTATTCCCAGGCTAAGTCTATTGTGCTGGCCTCATCAAGAGCACCACCCCCCCCCAACACTCAAAATGTTCCAATTTGATGATAAATGATAAGACCACCCTACCTATTGTCATTCCTTCCAGAAAAAGTCCTGCTAAGGGCACAAACAGCTGTGCTGGTCTTTCTGAATCATGGTCACCAAAATGTGTTTCAACAGCATCCCTCGAGCTCCTGTAACAATAAATACACCAATGGGGAAGGGGGTGTGGCACACAGGTGTGATTCATTTTCACTGTTTCTGCTTCCAGGCCAACTGCACGCTGGAGTTGAAATTTCAGACCACAAAAACAGGATGAAGACAATATCGGTGACTAAACTTGGATATGTGAAGATGTTTATCTAAGTGGCCCACATTCTCTGAGACCCGCAGATTATTTCAGTGGTGAAATGATTCTTCTTAATAATGGCATGTGAGCTCCATCGACTGACTGAAGGCTGCTGCAGAGGTAACTCTTACCCTTTTGAGACACCATAGTACGTAACTATTGACTCACCCCAGCCTCTGTACTTGAGGTGAACAGATGTAGATGGGATAGAGCAAAACCACTTGCCCAGGTGGGCTCCCCACTGTCATTTCCACTCCCCAAGTCGGAATTCTAGTCAGCAATCACCACATGTTGACAGACGAAATGCCCCTTCTCCCAGGCCACAGGAATAAACATGGATCAAAGAATGAAATGAACCGAGAAAGGATATGCTTCTAGACTTGCCAACTCACTTTGGATTTGAACTTTTAGTACTTCTAACACATGACTAACATAGCCCATTTAATACAGTCTATAAATATAATCCATTTATATCACATTTCATGTTACAGATGGGAGTGGTAGGAACTCAGAGGTGAATTCCATCCCACAGGGATCTTAGAAAATAAAGAAAAGCTTCCTTGAAGTGCTTCATATTTTGCTAAAGTATTTTAATTTTCATTCCCTAATAGAATTAGAAACTATGGTGACTGGGCTTTGTCAGTTCCAGTCACTACAATAACCCCATAGCCCTGAATAATTCCTGGCGTATAGTAAATGTTCAATAAAAATGGATAAAATACACTAATAAGTTCTAGGCTGCTTGACCCCAAAACAATGACTTCCTTGATACATTTAATAAATATGTATATTTTTATAACATTTTTCTTATCCTTGATTCATCTTTTTCTTGTTTCCCATTTTAAAAACCAAGAATTTTTTTCCTCATTGATAGCTCTGATTATCACTTCTCTTCCCACAATTGTCAAATAACCAATATTGTTTAAAACCTGAGGTGCAGGGCGAGGTGGGGGTGTCTCATAAATGTAAAAGGGAGACCAATATAGGAAGGAGACCAGGGGAGCAGGGAGAGAGAAGAGGAGGGTTACTGGGTAATGAAACTGACCAAAGTATACTGTTATATGACTATGTGACAGTATATCCCACTGTGACATATAATTGTAATGTACCAATAAAAAGGGGAAAAATCTCTTCACATATGGACCTCTTTAACTAGTGTGTGTGTGTGTGTGTGTGTGTGTGTGTGTGTGTGTGTGTGTGTTTTCAAGAATATTCTCGCTAGGATATAACACTTTTTCTTCCTTCCTTAGAATTATGAAAATAAAAAGGAAATAACACCATTACATGTGTCAAAAGCAATATTGATTCATATTACCACCAATATCATCAAGAAAATCTTTTAATATGGGAAGTTGTCAGCTTCAAAGTGTGAGATACTAGTTTTCTAAAATTTTAATTTTTACTTGAAAGCTCAGATTTTTATCACTGGCAGCAAACTCTATTAGTCTCTTAAACAGGCTTACTTTGTTTTCATGAAAAAGACTGACAAAACCCCAAGACTGAATAAGCATCATTTGTCAGATATTCTTTTGAATATCCATGGCAAACAAGGCTAGTTCATCTCACCACTCAGTCACGTGAGGCTTTCCTTAAGACTCCTGCTGTACTTTGGTGTGTAGCACAGATGTTGAATGTATACTCTCAATTTTGTCACACAAAAAAAGACATGTACTCAAAGGTTGGGATTTAATAAAATCATTTTTATTGTTTCTTCAAGGATGTTCTGACATAGAACTGGCATTTTCTCCCCCCTGGAATAGACTCATGAAATGAGTTTCCTCTAAATAGAGAAGGTTAGATTCGTTCCAAGGACTCCTGGGATAATTAATGCCCCTGCATCAAAATATACTACCAGTCCCTATCTACACAGTCTTTAAATTTCCTTCTCTTCATAATCAGTGTTTTTTTAAAAATTATTAAGTTCCTGATAGTAAAATTTTGAATGTTCATAATGGCCGATTGGGGCTGGTTGTATAATCTCTGGTGAGCTAGGTTTGATGACGGTCACATTGTGCATGGTAAATAATATAATGAATAAATTTTTGGCCTAATGCTCGAAATGTCCTTGGAAGCATGGATCAATGTCTAGTTCCGACTCAATTCAAAAGGTTCAGAGGTAATAACTAAACTGCATATGTCACTATCCCAGGGGGATACAAAGGGGCAAGGATAGATGTCAGGAAAGAACTCTCAGGAAGACAACAGGAGGCCTCAGTTCTCACAAATGGCCAGATACCCTGTGGGATACAGCCACACCTCGGACTGACCAGAGGTTTGACTGTTACACCCAATGAGTTTAGAGGACCAACATCCTGGAGTCACTCTGCCCCTCCCAACACCTCTGCCCCTTGCCAATCTTCTTAACAAACCCTACCACCAACACCAGGGGGTCTAGGAAATTAGCAGGGCCACATTTTAGAATCAGGGAGGTCCCTACTAATTAAAAGTAAGGCTCTACTCATGGTACTCCATAGTCTGGTATCCATCCCTTATGGAGAGCAAAAGAAGGTCCATCTCCCCTGAGAAGGCCAAATAAGGTTTCTCTTCTTTCCACCTTTGATTTTCCATTAATGAGTGAACTGGGTCAAGACCTACAGACCTGGTCATTTTTCTCTCCTTTTTCTTGGTACTAGCATAATGAACTGGCTGGTCCCAAGACTCAGACTGAGAAATGGAAAGATCACAAAAGAGTCTATTTAGGCTTCCGGTCTAAATCAAGCTTTTACCAGAGAGTTCTGCAAAGGGATTGCTCAGATTTACACAGCCAATATAAGGAGGCTGTTTTGGTGTCATTACCTCTTGGGAGGTGTGTATAAAACTCCATCAAAGATCCCATGGAGGAGGTAGAGAGTCAAAGAATAACCTGGGCATTCTCCAGTCCCTAGCTTTAATACCATCATAAGATCACAAAACCCTACCCAGAGCCCTGCACATCTTATTCACATCAGCTATGGTGTCTAGCAGAATGCCTATTTCATAACACTCAATAAATATGTATCAAATAACAAAGAACAAAAAGTATCACTAATGATATCATTTTTCTGGACAAATCTCAATAGAAATCTTCAAAAACAAAAGGTTGTTTGAAGAAGAGAAAATAAAAATTAAGGGGAAAAAAGTCTTGGCTACAGATAGCTATAACCAATACAGCCAGCATTTGGTTAGCTGTGTTTGAACATTAGCTTATTTAATCCTCACAACGACCTCACCGGGAGGCTGGATGTCATAGTAGATGCTAGAAACTCATTTTACAGAAGAGCAAAGTGAAGCTTAGAAAAGCCAAATAACTTGATCAAAATAACGGACAATACAATACAGAGTGGCAACTAAGAATAGGTCTTTCTTACCCCCAAGTCATAGTTTATAATTCTACTTTGAGGTTTTCAAGCATTTTTAACTTTCTGTCATCAGAAGAACTCAACATCTACATTGATAATAGAATTATGCAGGGATAATATTATCGGTACTGAGAAGAAAAGTTTTTAAATTTCCTAAAGAAGGATGAGGAAGTTTTTAATAAAATATTCAAGATTAAAAAGGTAATCAAAACATAATCAGCACTATTCTTGGTCTGTGAACTTTCATACTATATACTTTGAAGCTTTTAAGAAAGATACATGAGCCGAGTGCGGTGGCACAGGCCTGTAATCCAAGTGGCTCAGGAGGCTGAGAAAGGAGAATCGCGAGTTCAAAGCCTTCGTCAGCTACAGCAAGATGCTTAGCAGCTCAGTGAGACCCTGTCTCTAAATAAAACACAAAATAGGGTTGGGGATGTGGCTCACTGGCCGAGTGACCCTGAGTTCAATCCCCAGTACCCACCACCCCCAAAAAAAAGAAATAAAGATATATGACACGCAGAGTGTACCTATCTTGCTTTAGGGTAATCAACATTGTTCACTAAAAATTAACTCTACACTGATGCTACAGACTGAACTTTTGTGTCCCCCTAAAACTACTATGTTGAAATTCTAATCACGATGTGACAGCATTAGCAAGTGAGGCCCATGGGAGGTAAGTAGATCATAAGAGTGGAGCCCTCATAGATGGGATCGGTGGCCTTGTACGAGACCTGAGAGACCTCACTCACTCATTCTGCCAGGAGAAGACAAAGCGAGAAAACAGCCATCTATCAACTACAAAGTAGGCCTCTTACCAGACTCCAAATCTGCCACCACTTTGATCTTGTTGTACTTCCCAGCATCCAGAATTGTAAGAAATAAATTGTTGGTGTTTGTAAGTCATCAAGTGTATGGTATTCTATTACAGCAACCCAGAGGGACGAAGACAGAAATGGATATCAGGAGAGGGGTGCTATTGTACCTAAAAATGTGAAAGTGGCTTTGGAACTAGGTATAGTGTGGAGGCTGGAAGAGTTTTGAGGTGCATGCTGGAAAAAAAGCCTGCATTGTTATGAATGGTGGAAGTGATTCTGGTGAGGGTCCAGAAAGAAAGAACAACCGTAGAAAGAGCTTCAGTTTTCTTAGCGAACACCTCAACAATCCTGAACAGAAAGTTGTTTGGAATATGGTCGATAAACACCTTCTGATAGGGCTGGGGATGTGGCTCAAGTGATAGCGCGCTCGCCTGGCATGCGGGCGGCTCAGGTTCGATCCTCAGCACCACATACAAACAAAGATGTTGTGTCCGCTAAAAAATAAATATTAAAAATTCTCTCTCTCTTTCATTTTTTTTTAAAGCCCTTCTGATAAAGCCTCGTGTGACAATGAGGAATATATTACTGGAAAGTGGAGAAAGGGTGATCCTTGTTATGAAGTGACAAAGGACTTAGCTAAGTCATGTTTGTGTTCCAGAGTTTTATGGAAGGGAGAACTTGTGAATGATGAAATCAGATCCTAGCTGAAGTTATCTCTAAGCAAAACGTTAGAGGTGTAACACGGCTCCTCTGGGTGCTTGCAATGAAGTGTGAAAACAAAGACGTGACTTAAAGACAGAATTGTTAAGCAAAAACAACAACTTAAAGATTGAGGAAGTTCTCAGTCTATCCTATATCAAAAAATAAATAAATAAATAAAAATAAGAACACGAAGGGCGTGTCCAATGACCACTTTATAAGGAGATCAGTTTGGATCAGATATCTCAACAGAAGCCAGGACCTATTTTCCAAAACAATGGAAGAATGATGGAGCTGCTACTCCTATCAATGACTTAAGGCACAAGCGAGAGTGAGAGTGAGAGGAGCAGTTTCAAAGCAACCGTGGCACCTGAGGGCCTTGGGCCTGCGCTGCATATCACAGCCTTCGCCGTTGCACTCTGGCACCATTCCTCAGCCACCCAGATGCAGTGGAGCCCGGCAGGCCAAAGTAGCAGCACACCTCCAGAGGGAGCAGGCAGCAATCAATCTCTCTCTCTCTCTCTCTCTCTCTCTCTCTTTTCTTTTCAAACCCCAGGGGCTCCTTACCACTGAGCTACACCCCCAGGTTTTGATTGTTTTTTGAGACAGAGTCTCACTAAGTTGTCAAGGCTGGTCTCAAACTTGTGATCCTCCTGCTTCAGCCTCCTGAGTCGCTGGGATTATAGGTATGGGCCACCCAGATAAGCTAGCTTTTATGGAATCCACACAGTACAGTCCGCCCTGACCCACAGAGTGCAGAGGATGTGGGGGAGCATAGAAAAGCTGCCTCCACTGGGTTTCAAAGGACAGAGGTACATAGAGCCAAGACTGCATAGCACAGCTCTGGCCTGGGAAAACTGCAGCAGCAGGGAAGGACTGCTACAGAAAGCTGCTGTGGGGCTGTCTCACAAGCACTGAGGGTGACGTTTCCACCCCAGTGGTCCTGGAGGGAAGAACTCTGAGAGTCAAAAAGTTTTATTTTCAAGCCTTAATATCTAATGGAATTTCCCCATTAGGTTTTGGACTTACCTGGGACATTGTTTCCCCCATCTCTCCTCTTTGGAATGGCAATGGCCATCCTCACCCTTATATTTTGGATGCACAGAATTTATTTGGCTTCACAGCGAAAGAGCGATTCATTTCAGGATAAAAATATATCTTCGTCTAGGGTTACCAACGTAGTTCATTGATCTTAGCCTCACTCCTTTGATTTAGATGATATTTAGATGAGGCTTTGGATCTGCAGACATTTGAGTTGATGCTGAAATACATTAAGACTTTTAAGGCTGTTTGGATGTATGAATATGTTTTATATGAGAGAAGGATAATTTGGGGGGCTTAGAGGCAAAATGCTATAAACTGAATGTGTTTCTCCCAAATCCATAGTTGAAATCTTAACCTCTAAGGTGATGATTTTAGGAGGTGAAGGCTTTCAAGGGGGGAGCCGCCATGAATGGGACTAATGCCTTAACAAGAGAGAGAGCCAGAGAGCTCCCTCACCCCTTCCATCCTGTGAAAGGTCAAAGCAAGATGGCGGCCATATGTGAAAGAGAAAGAGGACCTTCACCAGACACCAAATGTGCTGGCACCTTGATCTCAGGCTTCTCAGCCTCCTGAACTGTAAGAAAAAAAGTTTATGAGCACCCCAGTTCATGGTGTCCTATTAGAGCAGCCTAGGCAGACTAAAATAAATAAATTATGCTAATGAACTGTCATCTTTAGCAGGGATTATGTTCCACCAATGGCTTTTTTTAAATGTGTGATATTACCCCAGGCATTTCAAGTTCAGGTTTGTATTGTGCTTGGATTCACACAGTGTTCTCTGGATTCGGAGCTGGCTCTCCTACATGTCACATTCAGTGTGTGACTGAAAAAAGGATACTCATTTTTTTCTTGTGTCTTTTATTTCTGAAGAGTGCACAGCATACTTATGTGTTCAATCTATTACCATAATGCTAATGACCCCAACTAATATTCCAGATACTATAAATTAGTCCTTCTAGTTCCTATAAACTAGTCCTTAATAGCAACAAATAAGCCAGTCACAGCCTTTGGGGTCTGAAATATCTGTACATGATTGAAGGTCAGAGTTGCCTCCATTTTCAGGTGGAGCCCAGAAGGCTATTAACTAGCGTTAGGGATCACTGTCACACTAGGTTACGTCTGTATTCCCCAACATTTCTGGAAAGGTTTCTGTCCACCTTGTCATATCACTTTGAAAATTTGTCCTTGAGAACAATCCAAGTGAAATATAATGAAACACTAAACAGAATGCTGTGTGGTACAAAGTTTTCAGAGCCATGAGGCATTCCTCACAACAGTGCTATAAGTCAGACCCCTTTCTTAATCGTGTTTCACAAATGAAGACAGTAAGGTGAAGAGAAAGGTGCGGCATGATGGAATGCACACAGACAATTGTATAAGAATTGTGTAAGTTAAGAATCCTGTTACCATGGGGACCACTTCTCACTCCCTAACACTGATTATCAGACAAGACAGTGTTGTCTCATGAATGAAAACCCTGTTGAAGCAGCACATGGTAAGCAAAAAAAAAGAAAGTCTCAAATCTGTGGGTAGGGACTCAAGAGTCTCAAAGAACCCCTGAGTTATTTTCTTTGAAATACATCCTCTTTTCAAGCCTGTGGATTTCTCTCTTCGCCATCCTCTTCCCTGACAAAATCTTTAGACTGCATTGCACAATTTCATTTCCCTAAATTTGTTTGGAGATACATAATTCCGAAAACTTTAGGGAGGATTTCATCTAGGAACTCTTCATAAAGAACTAGGATACGACAAGAGTACATGGATCACTGAGGTTTCGGACATGCTACATATAAGCCCTGGATATTTGTTAAGGCATTTGTGGAGAGAACATAAGCTATCATCATATCTTGCTGGAGGCATAGGTCAACTCTCAGTCTTCTCTTTCAAAAAGAACATCACTTCATTCAGTAGATAATTTAAAACCTGATCTTTTAACAAATTCTTCCTTTCTAATGTATGCTACTTTGATATCATCAGATAAAAAGAGAAATAAAGCTTCCCTGTCCCCAATACCACCCAAGAAGTATGCTCCTTCCTACAAAAAAAAAAAAGGGCACACTTCCTTTGACAGTCACTCTGACCTACTGACTTAGTAAAAGCACCTTCTAAAGTAAACTTCTTAAATTTTAGTAAATTAAAGAATATCACACACAAAAAAATTTCAAAGACTAACCCCATCACTTCTTTGTAGATGCAAAAACTAAGGTCCTACTATGCTGTGGGTATAGCTCAGTGGTAGAGTGCTTACCTAGCAGATACAAGGCCATCTCCAGCGTCATTAAAAAAAAATAAGTAAAAAAAAAAAAAAAAAAAAAAAAACAGCAGTTCAGGGGTTAAGGCAAGAGGATTTCAAGTTCAAGGCAACTTAATGAGACCCTAAACAACTTAGTGAGACCCTGCCTCAAAACTAAAAAAATAATAATAATAAAAAGTACTAGGGATATAGTTCAGTGGTAAAGAGCCCCTGGTACTGACTGTAATCTCCAGTACCAAAAACAAACGACAAAAATACCCCGGAAGCTCAGGTAAGTTAAGAGATTTGTACAAGATCACATTTAATTATGGCAGACCTGGGTATGGGAAGCAATTAGTCATAGACACCTTCTCCCCCCCCCCCCCCAGCAAAGTGACCTTCACCTGCTGGTGCCACCAGCAGAGAGAACACTGTATAAGAATGACCCAGCTCACTGCTGGGCACATCAAAGGCACCGGCCACCAACTCACGGAATAAAAGTCAGTGTTGTTCTCCTTGTCTCTCATGGAACTCCAGGAGACACCCCAGATAAGACAGCTGACCCTTACCAGGATCGAAACCAGGAAATGCTCATGAACTGAACGCCTGTGGCTGCCCACCATGACAGGCTGTATATCATCCTAAAGACAGATCAGCTTCAACACAACTGGAGGGCCTGGGGCATTCAGTTCTACTCTCCTGTTGATCAAAACAGATAGGCTGTCCAGGCAAACCAGACAAATCTTATTATTCTGCTCAGAAGTATAAGGAACAACTGGTTGATCTCCCTGATCAAAAGACACAGGAAGAAATTACTCCTTTATGAGACATTCCACTTGGGAGGGAAGACAGGAGGATGCCTGGGGCAAGGTGAACATAAGAAAGGTCAGAGAGGCAGCTGACAGCACAGAGAATGGAGCCATAAAAACAAAGGTGTGTCATGATGGTATGCACACAGACAATTGTATAAGAATATATATATATATATATATATATATATATATATATATAATCTTTTGACATAAAAAGCAGATAGAGCATTAGTTTGACACAGTTTTTCCTACTCCCTTGCATGCCTGGAAACAAACAGATGGAATCTCTTATTGCCAAATTCTAATGCATTTCATGTTCATGCTCAGCATAGAAACATTGGGCTTACCAAAAGCCAGTAAGTTGCTGATCGTTTAAGATATACATGGAGGAGTGACTATCAAAAGTCCACAGCTAGATACTCTGGCACCCCTGCAGCAAGGAAAACACTCTATTTAGGTGAATTTTTACAAAAAGCAGCAAGTATGTGGGTCCAAACATGTAAACTGAAGATGGTCAATGTCCATAAAAAAATATTTACTTTTTCACTATAAAAAATACAGAAGCAAACCCCTAAGGGTAATAATTCATATCTGTTACTTGATAGGGCTCATTATGAGAACTGTAGCAATTAATGTTTATCCTAAAGGATAGTCAACAGAATAGCTATTATAGTCAGACATTAAGGCAACCTAGAAAATAAACCTCATAAAGGCTTTAGTCTGTTATTCTGATACTTTTGGAAATTACTCCTTAAACACTAGACCCCAAAACTCTTGAGTTGAAAAATTTTGATTCCTATCCACCAGCCACCTCAGTGCCTGGGCTTCTTTCTTGGACTGCTGGAAGCTTGGTATCCACATCTCTCGCAGGGAGTTCCTACGCGGAGCATGAGGAACTGGAGATGAGAAAGCAAACGTGGTAGGTTCTGGGCAACTCAGGTGTGTAACTTCAGCCTTCCATTTTTGGGGGGGTAAACCCTGCAAGAGACAAGAGGAAAAAGAACTTAAGACAGGATAAGGAAGCCCAATTTCCATGTTTCCATCTCATAATAATAGAACACAACACATACTTTCCCTAAAGCAAATCTCTTCCCTGATAATGTCTCAATAGTTATACTCTCAACAGTTGAAGGGGAAAGAAAGCATATAATCCTTATGGAGACTACTCTGTGTACCACACACACTGCAAGACAGCTGCATAGATTGTCTCATTTAATTCTTATGACAAACAAATTAAATAAGTACTACTACCTTATTTTAGAGAGGTAGGAACTAGGGTTCCAAGAGTTGTAAAAACTGTCCCCCAAAACAAATCTTGATATAACTAAAATGTAACCTAGTTCTCTCTAGACTCTAAAGAATTCTCCTTGCTTTTGTTATTATTTGTTGCCTCAGTTATGTTCCCTTTACCTGAATGTCACTGCCACTGTGATCCTCCCTGCTGCTATGAGCTTGGTCCGTGCCCTTTCCTGGTTTATTTCCATGGTCTCCTGACCAGTGATCCTCATTGTCCTTGATTCACTGCCAGCCTATACTCAGCAGCTGTTTGCATTCCGAGTTTAAGACCAAGTTTTTTGATGACCTACAAATTTAAGATTTGGTTCTTTAATAATTTTAAAAGAGAAAAGAAGGAAAGGAGAAAGAGAGAAAGAAAGAAAAAGGAGGAGGAGGAGGAAGAAGAGGAGGAAGAGGAAGGAGGAAGGAGGAGGGAGAAAGAAGGAAGAAGGGAGAAGGAGAAGAAGAAAGTGAAAGAGAGAAACTCCAGAATCTCAGCCTGAACGTACCCACCTAATTTCATTTGCTTATTAAACGCCATTAAAATAGGAGTAAAATGATTGTCTTTGGAAGTTATGAACCTGGAAGAATTGAGAGACGAGAAGATGGCAGAATTGTAGTAAAATGCTGGGCACTAGAATAAACAGGCGGGACAGCAGTAAAGAGTGCAGCAGCAGAAGTGTGAGATGCAAAGCAGCCTATTTTACACTGCAGAACCCCAAAGAATAAGAGGCAACAGATACCCCTGGAAGTGGAAGAGGGGCAACAAATTTAAAAGAATTAATAGAAAGTCTGATAAAGGTTTGAAAGACAAAGCTGAAAAATATTCAAAAACTAGAAGGAAAAAGTATTTGAAGATTGGACCTCTAGGATCAGTTTAACACCAGACCACCAATCCATGAGATCCACTATGCAAATATGAAAAGTTCCAGCAAAGAGACAGGAAAGGGAAGAAATGCCCAAGGAAATAATTCAAAGAAATTTCCCAAAGGTGGAAATCCTTGCTTCCAGATATAAAAGTCCCAGTGAGGGCCCAGACAATCACAAGAATCTCTTGCCAAAATACATTTTTATGAAATTTCCAAAGAAAAAGATTCTATTGTTGTAGGGACAGATGAAGCAAGGCACCGAAGATAGCAGGACACTGTTTTATTTGGCTGCAGCCAGGTTCAGAGGGCACAGCTTTTGTTGTAATCAATCCCCTGAACCCTGAGTTCAGGTAGTTTCAGAGTTTCATACCCAGCATATAAGCAGAGGGGCTCAGAAGTTCACATTCTGCAGAAGTTCACATAAAAGCAGTTTTTTTCTTTCACTGTTCTGGGCAAGTTAACCCTTCAAGGACAACAGACAACACCTGAGAAGGGGAGAGCTTCTTCACCCCTTTCTCTCCTCCCCCTGCCAGCTGTTACTGTGGAGCCCAAATGGCAACTTCTCTTCTCTTAGGAATGTAGACATCTCTGTGAAGCCCCAGCTCAAGGCCAGAGGCCTTGTTTGCACATTTCTACAAACTACTACGCTGGATACATATTTGTGAGAAACTAGTAAGGGGGTGTCCAGCACCTGGAGTGCTGATTTCTTCCTGGCCAGTGGCCAAGTAAAACAGGGCAACACGAAAATAGGAAGTTTATCTACATTGAACTCTTTTGCTGACAGTCCTAAAATCAGCCATGGTGAAGATTTCTGGAGAAACCCAGTTAAGTCTTTTCTGTGGAGAAAATGGGTACTACTACACTACACCTCCCTGGTAGGACAAGACTAATTCAAGGACCAGAAGTTAGGATGGTTTGGGATTTCCTGATAGCAATACGGGAAGTTAAGAATCAATGGTGAGATTCACTGAAGAATGTAAAGTTTAGTGAATAAAACTAAAACTACGGAGAAAAAGGATAGCTGCATATCTTCAAAATATTTCACCAAAAGTACTTTTAATTACTCTGGTGGTCTGGTACTTTTTACACATGCCCACTAATTATTTGATATTTCTCTCTTAAGGAGATAAAGTTTAATTCCTCTCCCTTTGAATCTGAGCTGGACCTAGTGATTCATTAAGTGAAAAAAATGAAAGTCAGTTTTTCATAGTGGAAAAACCCAGTAGACACCAGCCTTAATGAAGTTAGTACTATCAGTAATGTCATGTGGCTATCATGCACCCTCTGAGATCAGACACAATGAGGATGCTTTCTCTTCTTTAGCATTATTTCCCAAAATCTATAACCCAAGCGTGAACTTGAGAGAGAAAACATTAGACAAACCACATGAAGGGCTGTTTTATAGAATTATGACCAACACTGTTCAAAAGCCATTAAAAATAAGGAACGTAGAGATCACAGATTGAAGGAGACTAAGGACAGATGATGGCTAAATACAACCTAGAACCGGGATATGGTCCTGGAAGAGACAAAGTCTATTAGGAAAATATGATGAAAAATGACTAATGTTTATAGCTTAACCAAAATTAAAATTGTTGTTGAAAAATGTACCATGATTATGTAAAACATTGACATTAGAAGCCAGGTGAAGTGTGCACAGAACTCTGAGCTTTCTTTTTAACTCTTCTGTAAACAAATTATTTAAAAAAAAAAAAAAAGCTTTTGAAAGGCACTGCAAAATGCCTTCAAAATTCTTAGAAAATTTATGTCTGTTTTCATCGTTTACGCTCAAATTATTGCTTAAATGTTCCAGTGGAATGAAGACATTTTTATATACTCTCTCAAATATCTCTTCAGAGGAAGCTAGTAGAGCAGAACAGAATTGAGTAAGGAGGTCCCAAGGTGGTTACCAAAAACAACTTTGAGAAGACATCGTTCATCTTTATTGACTGGTAAGTACAAAGGCAGCCAGGCAGTATCCCGCTGAACTGAAGAATCAGGTGCAAGCAGCTAAGAACTATGAAAGGGGAAGCTGGGGTTCAATATAAAGAACCATGTAAGTGTCCAAGCTGGCAAAGGATAAAATAAGCTGTCTTAAAAATAATGAAATCACAAGGTGTGGTGGTGCATGCCTATACTCCCAGTGGTTCCAGCAGCTGAGGCACGAGGAGAGTGAGTTCAAAGCCAGCCTCAGCAAAAGGCGCTAAGCAGTGAGACCGTCTCTACATAAAATACAAAATAGGGCTGGGGATGTGGCTCAGTGGTCGAGTGTCCCCTAGTTCAATAACCAGTATCCCCAAAATAATAATAATAATAATAATAATAATAAAATCATCAGCACCAGAAATTTTCTAGCACAAATTAGGGCACAACTTGTTCACAATATTTGAATCATCAGTTAGCAGGCAGCTGTACTCATCACATAACCTTCAGTGGCCTTCTCAATACGGACCCTGTATGACTGTTTACATGAGACCATTGGAAATGACAGTCTATTCCACTGCCAGCCACCTGAGAAGACTCCACTCGACAGTACAGGATAAGGTTCCATCTGAAGGTGACATAACAGAGGAAAGAATCCTATAAAATGGACTCTTTCACTCCAACATTCTGCCAAAAACATTTCACAGTATGACCTGAAGGAAGTGTGTTTGATGAAATCATTATGGCACTTTTAGAAATAACTAAGTTTTGGTATTCCGTTCTAGCTGAGATCTTGGGAAGAAAAACAAGCTAATTCTAAAATATGATTTTTAAAAGATTTTCCTTCCAAAAAAGAATATGGCTCCTTCTTCAACAAATGAAGAAAGAAATCAGATAATCCTCAAATTCTGAACTTTTATTGAGTCTACTGGAGAACTGAATCCCAGAGAGAGACACCCTTCCATGGAGAGGTGGATACATGATCTGCTTCACCTTTGGCAGAACACAGGGGAAAGATGTGGTCACCATACAGACAGGTAATAAGAAATCAGGTAAAATTCTAACCCTTCCTTAAGTGTGAAGTATCGGCTACCCTGTCAGTCTGGCAGAGCTGGGAGGTCCAGTTGCAAAAGGAAAGTTCTAACTCACTCAAGAGCTCTTTGCCATGCCTCTCATTCAATGCCAAGAAGGAAGACGAGGGTGGGGAGAAAACTGGAAAGGGCCCCCACCTTGGCACAGTGCAGTGGCAGGAGGAAATCAACTTGTGCTTGGAAACATTCAATCAGCCTTCCCAACCTCCCCCTTCTTTGATAAAGTGAAAAAAGCCTTATGCCACTGAAGGAGTAGTAAGAAATCCTTCTGCCCCCAGATACAAGAGAAAAATCTATTATCTGCAGGGAATGGGGGGGGGGGCGGGGGCGGGTCAAAGCAAAACTCCTCTCTCCTAGTTGGGAAAAAGTTCAAAACTCTGTTGGGCCTAGGATCCTACAGTGATACCAGAGGTGACCGACACTGGTGAGGGACACCCAATCCAACCAAAACCACAAGGCACTGTTTAGCTGCCTTGGGAAGGAGAGGCTGGAACACTAGAAAGCTTCACCACTGAGACCTAGGGATTGAGGGCCTGCCTAGACCTGGGGCTGCCATACTGCCAACATGAGCCTACCATGAAGTAACAGGAGCGATGCAGGAATCAATAAAAGTTGAGAGTGGAGGATAAAACCTGAGAAAAAAAAAAAAAACTCTAGCACTTCAAACCTGACTAAGCATGGGTAATAGCAAGGCTTAGTTACTAGATAAATGTTATCACTGAACAAATTTGAAGCCTGTGGAGTACGAAAGGTAATAACACAGATCCCAAGTCTAGCTCAACTTCCTTACCCACTCACAGCCTGACAGAAAAGAAAACCTGCCCATTTCTACACACAAATGCTATTGACCTCAGTCTCTACATTCATGTGCATGATATTGAGCAATCCGTTAAAAAAAAAAAGAAGACACATTTTTTTCAAATGGTCAAGAGCTAAAACAATCAACAGACTCAGATAATGGTACTATCAGGCAGGAACTTTAAAAATATCTACTGTTAAAAATCATAGTGGAGGGGCTGGGGTGATGGTTCAGTGGTAGAGCGCTTACCTCACATATGTGAGGCACTGGGTTTGATTCTCAGCATCGTATACAAGTAAATGAATAAATGAATACAAAATATAATGGAGAAGGTGAAAAAAACATGCATGAACTTAAGAGTTAAATCAGTCAAGAGATGGAATACAAAGCAGGGATCAAATGGAAATGCTGGGTTTCAGCAGTCGAAGAGATGTGAGATTAGGTGACCGCGAAGCTACTTTCAACTCAAATATTCTGAGGTCATCACGTTAAAAAGATAAGAGAAAAAAAAATAAGGAACTGACCAAATTCAATCAGGAGGACATACAAAATTTAAACAGATCAATTTCAAGCAATAAAAGATGCCATCAAAAGCCTACCAAGAAAGAAAAGGTCAGGACCAGATTCTCAGCCAAGTTCTATCAGACCTTCAAGGAAGAACTAACACTAATCCTCAAATCATTCCATGAATTGGAAAAGGAGGAAATCCTTCCAAACTCCTTCTAAGAAGCTAGTATCACCCTGATACCAAAACCAGACAAAAATACATCAAGGAAAGAAAACGTCAGACCAATAGGCCTGATTCATAGAGATGCAAAAATTCTTAATAAAATCCTAGCAAATCACATAGAAAAATATGCTAAAAACATAGTGCACCATGATCCAATGAGGTTCATCCCAGTGATGCAAGGTTGGCTGAATATATGAAAATCAATAAATGTAATTCATCACGTCAATAGACTTAAAGACAAGAATCACATGATTATTAATAGAAGCTGAAAAAACATCTGACAAAACTCAGCATCCACTCAAGTTCAAAATACTAGAAAACTTAGGGATAGTAGGAAGATACCTCAACATTGTAAGAGCTACCCATGCTAAACCCAAGGCCAACATAATTCTAAATGAAGAAAAACCGAAAACATTCCCTCTAAAAACTGGAAAAAGACAGGGACGCCCTCTGTTACCACTTCTGTTCAAAGTAGTCCTTGAAACTCTAACCAGAGAAATTAGGAAAAAGAAAGAAATTAAAGGGATACAAATAAAAAAAAGAAGAGCTGAAACTATCCCCATTTGCTGATGACATGATTCTATATTTAGAAGACCCAAAAAACTCCACCAGAAAACTTCCAGAACTCATAAATTAATTCAGCAAAGTAGCAGGATACAAAATTAACATCCATAAATCAATTGCACTCCTATATATCAGTGATACATCAACTGAAAGAGAAATTAGGAAAATTATTCCACTCACCATAGTCTCAAAAAGAAATTATTTTTGAGAGTCAATATAACAAAAGAGGTGAAAGATATCTACAATGAAAACTACAGAACACTAAAGAAATTTAAGAAGACCTTAGAAAATGGCAAAATCTCCCATGTTCTTGGATAGGCAGCATTAACATTGTCAAATGGCCACACTACCAAAAGTGCTACACAGATTTAATGCAATTCCTATTAAAATTTCAATGACGACTATTCATAGAAATAGAAAACACAGTCATGAAATTCATTTGGAAAAATAAGAGACCCAGAATAGCCAAAGCCATCCTTAGCAAGAAAAGCAAATCAGGAGACCTCACAATACCAGACCTTAAATTATACTACAGAGCTACTGTAAGAAAAACAGCATGGTATTGGCACCAAAACAGACCCGAAGACCAATGGAACAGAAGAGAAGACACAGAAAAAAACCCACACAAATGCAATTACCTCATACTAGACAAAGGTGCAGTAAACATAAAATAGAGGAAAGACAGCCTCCTCAACAAATGGTGCTGGGAAAACTGGAAATCCACATGTAGCCGAATGAAATTGAATCCCTGATCTCTCACCCTGCACAAAACTCAAAGTAGATCAAGGACCCAGGCATTAGACCAGAGATGTTGCACCTACCAAAAGCAAAAGTAAGCCCAACTTTCTCATCATGTTGGCTTAGAAACTGACTTCCTCAACAAGACTCCTAAAGTGCAAGAAGTAAAATCAAGAATCAATAAAGAGAATAATACCAAACAAAAAAGCTTCTTCACAGCAAAGGAAACAAACAAGGATATGAAGAAAGAGCGTACAGAAAAGGAGAAAATCTTTGCCACCTGCACTTCAGAGCATTAATCTCCAGGATATATATATAAAAAAAACTCAGAAAACTTAACACCAAAAAAAAATGATAATAATAACCCAATCAATAAATGAACAAAGGAACTGAACAGGCACTTCACAGAAAAAGAAATAGAATGGTCAACAAATATATGAAAAGACTGTTCAACATCTCTAGCAATTAGAGATATACAAATTAAAACCACACTGAGATTCCATCTCACTCCAGTCAAAATGGTAATTATCAAGAATACAAGTAATGATAACTTTTAGTGAGGATGTGGGAGAAAAGGTACACTCACACATTGCTGGTAGAACTGCAAATTGGTGCTACCACTATGGAAAGCAGTATGGAGATTCCTCAGAAAACTGGGAATGGAAGCAATATTCTCCCAAAGCAAAGTTATCCCACTCCTCAGCATATACCCAAAGGACTTAAAACCAGCCTACTATGGTGACACAGCCACATCAATGTTTGTAGAGCTCAATTCACAATAGCTAAGCTACTGGAACCAACCAACCTAGGTGCCCTTCAACAGATGAATGGATAAAGAAAATGTGGTATATATATATACACAATGGAATATTATTCAGCCATAAAAATGGCTTTATGACTTTTGCCAGTAAATGGATGGAGTTGCAGACTATCATGCTAAGTGAAATGAGCCAATTCTAAAAAAATCAAAGGGTGAATGTTCTGATACGTGGATGCTAACACACAATAAGGTGGGGACGGAAGAACAGAAGTTCATTGGGTTAGACAAACAGGAATGAAGTGAAGGGGGGTGATGAGAATAGGAAAGAAATCAGACATAACTTCCCTATTTCACCACCAGTGAAACTCCACATCATGTACAACCACAAGAATGGGATCCTAATTAGAGTAAGTTATACTCCGTATTTGTAGAATGTGCCAAAATGCACTCCACTGTCATGTATATCTAAGAATAACAAAAATTAAGAACTGGGTTGTTAATATGTAGAAAACATGATGCAATTGACAGTTTCCCACTTGGAACTGTTCCTTCACATATTTCGTCTAAAATATAAAAAGCAGTGAAAAATTACTTCAGGAAACTCCAGTTAGAAAGTAAGTTCTGTTAACCCTAAGAGAGATTTTCTGCTTTATTCTGTTTAAATATAAATAGGAAACCTCTAAATCATCCATCTTTTAGAGTCATGTCACACTAAATCTACTTTTCCTAGAAATCCTCCCCATTTCATACCTCATTTATCCTTCTAACTTCACAAAATCATCCCATCTACTTAAAACATTAATACTTAAGAAGAAAAGTTTTGACCCAAGGAGTTTATTGGATGACTTTTAATAAATGACATCTATGATATAAGCATAAATTTTTACTCTGTGTAGATAATGGATAAAAGTTTGCTCAAAGAAAAGAAAATGTAAAGAAGCTCATTCTCTCCTGGCAAGTGTCCACTTAGGGTTGTTACTCCTGGTGGTGATTTAGTACTAGGGACACATGATGCTAAAAGCTTTAAAATGAGAATACAACTAAATGCATATTTTGTCTCTAGGGTTCATCATCTTTGGTCAGGAGTTAACAGAATCGCTGTTGCTGCAGAGTCGGAGCGCTGGGGCAATAGGACTAACAACTACCAACCAGCTGACAGTGATTAGGATGGTCCTTTGGTAGATTCTTGTAGAATCTTTACCAGAAGTGTTCAGATCACCCATCAGAGAACCTTTCCCTCCCAACAAAGATCATTTCTATGGCTATTTAATAATATCTGTCTACACTGTAAGTCCTGTCTATGACAGGGACCATGTATTTTATTGTCTACCCAAATAATGTCAGAAACAGAGCATATCCTCAATGAAAATGTTTCTCAATAGTCTATTCAATAAATGAGTGGAGACTTTCAGATTTAAAAAAAAAAAAGATTGACTAAACATACATTTTAATAATGAGAGTAAGGAGTTTTCTAATATGACATAATCTCACAAGGAAAGACAAAATGGTGGAGAAACAGTAACAAAATTTTGGAAATGGCAAAGTCAATAGGTGGGTGACAATGACTTAGTTGACTGGAGAAAGTTCTAAGTTCCAAGAAGCAGAAAAGCAACTCTGAACACTACAATGGGCCCAAGACATTCTAGAATTTGATGACATAAGAAAACTCTGGAAGTGAGTAAAAAGCAAGGGCTAAAACAGAAAAGGCATTTGTTTCGTCAAGATGCCACAGAAGTCACGGATCACTCTGCACAAACGAGAAGCTGATGCTCCCCTACCCCAGCAAGTCAGGTGTCTCTTTCAAAGAATCTTGTATGGTGGGTCGTTAGGTTTAGGGAGAGTGGGCAGAGTTGAAGGTGAGGGCACTCTACTCTAGCAGACACCTCTTAGGTGCCTGAACCATCTCAGCCAGAACAGTTTTGGCTATTCATGGCCCTGGACAATTGCACACCTCAGCTTCTTCCATGTGACTCCTTTCCTGCCCTAAGATTTAACTGCGGATGTCACTATAAACTCTTCTCAGCAACTTATCACCCATGTGCAAGCCAAAAGTAAGTGGGATTTAAGTCCAGTTGGAAAATTTTTTACTTACAGAAGATTAGAGTCAATGGATAAATTCACCCCCCTCCCTTACCCTGATCTGGAGATGCTCTATATGCTTTTCATTGGAAGGGTTGAAAAACATGAACCATTCGCCCCATTTAAAAGCACTCAGCTCAGTCACATCCTTATATTTGCCCCTCCTCCTTCACTGCTTCACTCACCTCTTCCTCCCTCCATCTCTACAGGATCATACTCCATAATATAATCACAGCACATATGCCGCTGCTTCCCTTTCTGTCTTTTGTGGAACCCAGGCTAGGAGTGGCCCTAAGAGGTATTATTCAACTGATGACAATAAAAGCCCCACTACTGGTGGTAAATAACCACTAAAACCAAGAAGGATATCACCTTTCACTTGGCACATGAGTGAAAAAATGCAGGGCCTGCTCTCAGGAGAAATAACTCATCAACCCCAAAAGCCCCTGGAAGCGCTGGCTAGAACACACTGCCAAGAACTGGGGAAGCATCTGAGGGTATATCTTGAGGCATTTGGATCAGAGTGAGAGAAATATGAGGATAAATAGGAGAAACTTTATGGTCCTAGAGAGACACACTTATGATATGAAATACAATACTCTGGCAAGAAGTAGGACCTGAAGCTGGTCCTAATGATTTGCTGAATGTCTCCTTGACACTGGGACATGATGAGGGTGTACTGTAAATGAGACAGAAATGGCAAAGCTTACTCGGCATAATATCTGGAAGATGGTAAGAACACTCAGGAGCTGGAAAAGTTAGGATGGATTTACTACATAAGACTGAGAACCAACCCAAAGGACACTGAGAGCCCAAGAGGACACTTTACAACTTCAGCATGGGAAGAATGACTGACACAAGAGAAGAGAGAAGGACTGACACTTTTTATCAGTGTGCCTCTAGAAACAGAGTCTCTAAAAATAAAAATTATATATATATATATATATATATATATATATATATATATTACTTTCCCTGATGGTCAAGTACTGATATCTGATCTTGTCCCATTTGGGGACAAGCTTGCTCCAAAATGGGACAAGATCAGATATCAGCACTTGACCATCAGGGAAGGTACCATAAAGATTAGGAATGCCACACTAGAGTTGCCTCACTCACAGGGTTTGTAGCATTTCTGCAGGTGAGATAGATGGTGGTCAAGGTAACTAAGTTGCTCAGATTGCATAACCAAAAGGGATAAATCTTGAAGAGAAAATGTATGGTAGTTACCACCATGGAACTCACTGTTTCAAAATCTAAAATTAGGTCACAGAGCAGAGCCACTGGCTGAAAGGTCCATTGCTGCAGTTCCTTATTCATTTGAGAAGAAAAGCAGAATATTCATATTTTCAAAGACTGCTGGATACAGCGTCTGAAGTTGATACAGTGGCCAGGCCAGGGGCTCAAAACTGCACCGTGACCCTCTGTTCAGAGTAGGAGCACATCATGAGCTGATGATAAATTAAGTTGTTGCCTAGGCCCAGTAGCTTCAATGTTTCTACAAATACACTTTGTGTTTATTTCCTTGGTTCCTGAGTGAGTATGTGGGGAAGTTGTACTTAGCAGCTGGAGGAAAATTCATATAAATTCCCTAATCTGAGGATCTAAGAAAAAAAAAAATCATGATAAATCCCTTCAAACTACCCCCTTTAGCCAGGACACTGACTGACGCTATACCATATCCTTGGGGGAAAACTTCAGAGATCAACTGTACCAGACTCAGGGGTTGTCCTCATGATCCCCACTCACCCCCATTTAATTTACTTTTCTTACTCTTGACAAAAACAAGTTAAATCATGGCAGAAGATGAGATATATTATGACCTTAACCTAATAGTGAACCAACTACCGCCGCCCTACTGAATGTGCTATCTATGTAAGACCAACACTACTCCAACCAATATCTGATATTAATAACCACCAATAAGTGTTCACTGACAAGAATCTCTTAACAAACAGGTAGATAATATGGTTTGTCTTGGATGTCACCCAGCTTCCATGCTGTTATCCATTACTGCTCTATGGTCCATGAACCAAGAAGACATGATTACAATGATACAGGTTATGCATGAACCAAAAAGCTTCAGCTCCCAAACATGAAGGCAGAATTCATGATTGTCATTTTTTAATACCTTGCCTACCAGCAACAACGATCAATGCTATGAATTTTGGATATGGCACCATTCTTTGAAGGAGACCTCTTACTGACTGACTAAAATCCTTTCACCCAGAAGGAGCAGAAATTTGTCTTTGCTGAGATTGACACTTACTCTAGATACATATTTGACTTAATTTCCACCCCCTGCCCAAATTCTGCCAACACTGACCATCCAGGGGTTACAGAATCGCTTCTTTAGCAACATGGTAACTTGTGAACACTAAGACAGACCTAAGAACCCACTGTATATTGAAGGAGATATCAATGGACAACTGCCAGGTAACAACAGGCAGTATGACCCTGAGCACAGGATTTATTTCTTTCACCTTAGTGACCCTATCACTAAGAAGAAGTCAGAATAGTCTTTAGTAACTCAGCATAAGTCACAGCTCAAGGATAATACTTTATGGTTTATTAAACCAGTAGTTGATGTCTGGTATTGTATTCCAAGCAGCTAGACAAAATAGTTCTAGGAAACCCCCAGTTGAAGTAGGATTGACTAACCTCACCATAATTCTATGACCCATTTGCTTATTTTGTGTTTTTCATTCCTGCAACTTGAGTCTTTTCTGGGTTCCCAGGGAGAGTGGGAAATGGGAATCTTTTCCATTAGGAGCACAGGAAGCTTTCCACTGAACTTGAATCCACAGACCTACACTACTACCTGGTCACTTTGAGTCCTTCATGGCTGTGGATTAGCAGGAAAAATAAAGAAATTTCTGTAGTGGGGGTAATAATGGACTAATAATTAGCTAATGTTGCAGCTATACAATGGAAGTAAACTGGGCATATCCAGGACTGGGCAGTGTCCATACACAATGAATTTCATATCCAATATGAAAGTGTAATTGCAGTCATCACTGCCTAAGAGGGACAAGGCAACTACAGGTTCCTATGGGAAGAAAGTCTGGTCACCACACCAGGCAAGCAATCCAAACGATTCAAAATTACTGGCCAATAGTGAAGAAAATAAAGAACGGGTTGTGGAAGAGGAAGAGAATGCATATCAGTCATTGACTTTGGGTCACCTGCAGCAATGAGGTCTAAACCTATTTCATTAACTCTCTTGTCTGAAGTCTTTGAGAGAGCTGGGCTGACCAACTGGACTCATTCTAACTTACTCAGGGAAAAAAATGATAACCTCCCCTCCTATCATTGCTAAATACTATAGTATGAGACTTGGACACAGAAGAAAGATAAGGGAATCTGGGTGATATCAAGAATGGATGATATTAGATACTTTTCATTTCATCATTTCAGATCCCCTCAGCATAAATGGACTCTCATTCCATTTCTGCATATGCTTGACAGATTTCACATAGACATAACCTGAAAAACCACTGGCTATTACCTGCACCAATGCTTTTCATTTCCTACCCTAAGACTTCCACGATAATATTGCTTTGAGATCACATAGGAAGCTGACATGCATACATGTACATCCAGAAGTCTAGGGAAGTTAACACACCATGGGACAAACCTATGACCAAAGGGTCATAGAACCAGTGGATCAATTCTCTCTACAGTCTTCCTACAAGCATTAAGAAAGTATTTAGATTTTGGAGAGCACATTTCTATAGATAAAGCAACCAGTCACACTTAGTAGTGGCTAGCACAATTAAGGTATCTTTGTGTTAACTCCTTCCCTGCTTTACCCTCCTTGGCCTTCACTCTGGCTTAATGGGATTATACTCATTAATAAAATAATAGTACATAACCCCCTGCTCAGGCTACATCTGGGTGTGTATGGAGAGAAATCTAAGCTATTACATATACTCACGATACAAGGTGTAATGCACAACTTCCAGTTCTGAATGCTGGCAGACATAGCTTTCTTTTTCCACTCAACAAACAGAACACTTGCAAACAAGCCAGCACCTCCCTTGAAGGAGATTAGACGAGCAAAATGATAAGTAAGTCAATTCATGTAGAAGACACAAAATTACTAAATATTTATTTACCTAATAACAGAGCTTGAAGACACTTGAAGCAAATATTAACAGGACTAAAAAAAGAAATCAACTCAAAATGGATTAAAGACCTGAGAATTAAACCAGAAACTATACAACTCTTAGAAGTCTTCTTCTAGGGTCAACATTTCAACATAGAGCCACAGGCAATGACTTTTTCAATAGGACTCCTAAAGCTCAGGAAATAATGCCAAGAGTTAATAAATGGGACAGCATCAAATTAAAAAGCTTCTGCACAGCAAAAGAAACATTAGGAATGTGAAGACAGAACCTACATAATTGGAAAAAATCTTTGCTAGCTACTCTTCTGACAGAGTATTAATATCCAGAATATATAAAGAACTCAAAATACTTAACACCTGGGGCTGAGGTTGTGGCTCAGTGGTAGAGAACTTGCCTAGCATATGTGAGGCACTGGGTTCAATCCTCAGCACCACATAAAAATAAATAGATAAAATAAAGGTTAAAAAAAACAGCAAAAAAATAAGCAACCAATTATGAATTGGGCAAATGAACTAAACAGACACATCTCAAAAGCAGAAATACAAATGGCCAACAACAATATGAAAAAAAAAAGTTCTACATCATTAGCAAGTAGGGAAATGCAAATCAAAATTTCCCTGAGACCTCAGTCAGAATGGCAGTCAGCAAGAATACTAACAATAATAAATGCTGAGGAGAATGTGGAGAAAAAGGAACACTTTTATACTGTTGGTGGCATTGTGAATTAGTACAACCACTATGGAAATCAGTAAGGAGGTTCCTCAATGACTAGGAATGGACTCACCATATAACCCAGCCACATCACTCCTCAGTATTTATCATAAAGAATTAAAGTTATCCTACTCTAGTGATACATGCACACCCATGTTTATAGCAGCACAATTCACAACAGCCATACTATGAAACTAGCCTATATGTCCATCAATGGCTGAACAGATAAAGAAAATGTGAGATATATATATACACACACACACACTCAAAATGATATGTATATATATAAAATACACACACTCAAAATGGAGTTTTATTCAATCATAAATAAAATGAAATTATGTCATCTGCAAGAAAAAGATGGAACTTGAGAACATTATGTTAAGTGAAATAAGTCAAATTGAAAGGTCAACGGTTATGTGTTTTCTCTCATATGTGAAAGCTAGACAGGAAAAAGGAAAAGAAAGGTGAGAGGTCAAGAATCTCATGAAATGAAAAGGGAAATCAACAGAATAGAATAAAGGGACCAGGGGATGGGAAGAGGGGAGGGAAAGGAGAAACACTGGGTAGTCATATTGGCCAAATTATATTGTTATATTGTG
The DNA here is from genome assembly GCF_045843805.1 of Urocitellus parryii. Classification (NCBI taxonomy): domain Eukaryota; kingdom Metazoa; phylum Chordata; class Mammalia; order Rodentia; family Sciuridae; genus Urocitellus; species Urocitellus parryii. The sequence continues at coordinate 5,119,116 of NC_135544.1, forward strand.
TGCATGTTCAAATGCGTAACAAGAGATCCCGTTGTTGTGCACAAGTATAATGCACCAATAAAAATATGGAAAAAAAGAGATTTGTTTGTGTTTTAACAAAAATAAACATATATTCATACATGAGTTACTTAGGGTAACTCATGAGTTACAAAATATGTATATCAGACACAACAAAATACTGTCCAGAGAAATTAGAGACCTAAACACTTTGATAGATTTACATGTGTATGGATTAACTGTCTCATTGTCAAGTCTCCCCAAATTGATATATAGATTCAACATAATGGCAATAAAAATGCCACCAAGGTTTTTGTAGAAATTGACAAAAATGTATCTAAAATTTTTGTGGAAATCAAAAGACCCAAAATTGTGAAAATAATTTTTAGAAAGAACAAAGTTGGAAGACTTTTCAAAAGGATCTTTCAAAAACCTTTTTCATAAAGACTTTTTGTCAAGCTAGAGTAATTAAGATATGTGGTCCTGGCATAAATACAGACATATTGATAAGCCCAGAAATTAAAGAAAAAATATAGGGACAATTGATTACTGAAAAAAAAGCCAAGGTCATTCAATCAGTAAAGTATAACATTTCCAGCAAATTATTCTTCTACAAATGGATATCCAAATAAATGAATCCCAACTCTTGCCTCATTCTGCATTATAAAAACTTATTCTAAGTGGGTCATGGCATAAATGAAAAAGTTAAAACTATAAAATTTCTAGAAGAAAACAGAAACAATTCTTAGTGAATCTGGGCTAAACAAAGATTTTTTCTAAGCAGAACACAAAATGAATGAAAAAAGAAGGATAGGTTGAGCTTCATCAAAATTTAAAACTTCACACTTCAATAGACACTATGAGAAAAGAAAAAAATGGGCTGGGGTTGTGGCTCAGTGGTGGACTGCTCGCCTAGCATGCATGAGGCACTGGGTTCGATCCTCAGCACCACGTAAATATAAAATAAAGATATTGTATCCACCTAAAACTAAAAAATAAATATTCTTTTTAAAAAAGAAAAAAAAATGAAAAGGCAACCTACAGGCTGGAATAAAACATAGCACTTATAACCATATAATTAAAAAATCATTCTGTATTAGAAATATGTAAAGACTTCTTAAAAATTCAATAACAACATACACAACCAAATGTTTTAAAAGCAAGGATAAGTCTTAGGATACCCCGTCAAAGATCTCCTTAGCAAACAAGCAATTGAAAATGTTCAATAAAGCCAGGCACAGTGGTGCACCCCTGTAATCCCAGTGGCTCAGGAGGCTGAGGCAGAAGAATCACAATTTCAAAGCCAGTTTCAGCAACTTAGCGAGGCACTTAGCAACTCAGTGAGACTCTGTCTCTAATAAAATATTTTAAAAGAGCTGGGGATGTGGCTCAGTGGTTAAGCACACCGGATTCAAATCCTAATACCAAAAAAAAAAAATGGTCAATATCATCAGTCATTAAATATATAAATTAACGCTAATGAGATACCATTGTGTACCCTCTAGAAAGTCAGAAATTGAAAGATTGACTGCACCAGGTGGAATTTTCATACAATGCTGGTGAGAATGCAGGACAAAAAGAGAGTGGAAACCAATCTGGTAGTTTCTCTAAATGTGAAATATACATCTACCATACAGCCTAGCCATTATAGTCCTAGATATTTACCGAAAAGAACTGAAAACATATGTCTTAAACATCCACGCTTGTACAACAGACTTTGTACGAATGTTCATAGCATCTTTCTTTTTTTTTCTTTTTTTTTATTGTTGGTTGTTCAAAACATTACATAGTTCTTGACATATCATATGTCACACTTTGATTCAAGTGGGTTATGAACTCCCATTTTTACCCCTTATACAGATTGCAGAATCACATCAGTTACACTTCCATTGATTTACATATTGCCATACTAGTGTCTGTTGTATTCTGCTGCCTTTCCTATCCTCCAGTATCCCCCCTCCCCTCCCCTCCCCTCCCCTCTTCTCTCTCTACCCCCTCTACTGTAATTCATTTCTCCCCCTTGTATTATTTTTCTCTTTCCCCTCACTTCCTATTGTATGTAATTTTGTATAACCCTGAGGGTCTCCTTCCATTTCCATGCAATTTCCCTTCTCTCTCCCTTTCCCTCCCACCTCTCATCCCTGTTAAATGTTAGTCTTCTTCTCATGCTCTTCTTATCTACTCTGTTCTTAGTTACTCTCCTTACATCAAAGAAGACATTTGGCATTTGTTTTTTAGGGATTGGCTAGCTTCACTTAGCATAATCTGCTCTAATGCCATCCATTTCCCTCCAAATTCTATGATTTTGTCATTTTTTAATGCAGAGTAATACTCCATTGTGTATAAATGCCACATTTTTTTTTATCCATTCATCTATTGAAGGGCATCTGGGTTGGTTCCACAGTCTAGCTATTGTGAATTGTGCTGCTATGAACATCGATGTGGCAGCATCCCTGTAGCATGCTCTTTTAAGGTCTTCAGGGAATAGTCCGAGAAGGGCAATAGCAGGGTCAAATGGTGGTTCCATTCCCAGCTTTCCCAGGAATCTCCAAACTGCTTTCCAAATTGGCTGCACCAATTTGCAGTCCCACCAGCAATGTACAAGAGTACCCTTTTCCCCACATCCTCGCCAGCACTTGTTGTTGTTTGACTTCATAATGGCTGCCAATCTTACTGGAGTGAGATGGTATCTTAGGGTGGTTTTGATTTGCATTTCTCTGACTGCTAGAGATGGTGAGCATTTTTTCATGTACTTGTTGATTGATTGTATGTCCTCGTCTGAGAAGTGTCTGTTCAGGTCCTTGGCCCATTTGTTGATTGGGTTATTTGTTATCTTATTGTCTAATTTTTTGAGTTCTTTGTATACTCTGGATATTAGGGCTCTATCTGAAGTGTGAGGAGTAAAGATTTGTTCCCATGATGTAGGCTCCCTATTTACCTCTCTTATTGTTTCTCTTGCTGGGAAAAAACTTTTTAGTTTGAGTAAGTCCCATTTGTTGATTCTTGTTATTAACTCTTGTGCTATGGGTGTCCTATTAAGGAATTTGGAGCCCGACCCCACAGTATGTAGACTAGAGCCAACTTTTCCTTCTATCAGACACAGAGTCTCTGATTTGATATCAAGGTCCTTGATCCATTTTGAGTTAACTTTTGTGCATGGCGAGAGAAAGGGATTCAGTTTCATTTTGTTGCATATGGATTTCCAGTTTTCCCATTTGTTGAAGATGCTATCCTTCCTCCATTGCATGCTTTTAGCCCCTTTATCAAATATAAGATAGTTGTAGTTTTGTGGGTTGGTTTCCGTGTCCTCTATTCTGTACCATTGGTCCACCTGCCTGTTTTGGTACCAGTACCATGCTGTTTTTGTTACTATCATAGCATCTTTATTTATACAGCTAAAAACTAGAAACAACTCAAATGTCTACCAACAGGTAAACAAATAAGTAATGTTGGTATGTCCTTACTTCAGAAATTGAGTATGGTCCCCCATGATCCCTGTGTAATCTCCTATCCTTGTCTCTTACTCTATTTAGCTGCTGTAACAAAACTGGGTGGCTGGGAAGTGTAAGACCAAGGCACCAGAAATTTTGTTGTCTAGGATGGGCCTTCCTGTGGGTTCACAGATGGCCATCTGTGTATCCTTGCTGTATCCTTCAAGGCAAGAGACCCACTCATGAGGGCTCCACATTCATGCTCTATTTATTTCCTGAAGGCCCCACCTACAAATGCAATCACATTTTGAGGGTCAGGGTCTCAACATATGAATCTGGGGTAGATATGAACACGCAACATACAGCATCTTAAGTGATTCCTTCTTACTTGCTTCTACTCTATAAAATGTAGCAAAGGTAACAGAATGCATGTTATTACAAATATATGATTATGTACATGAGAGTACCCTGGTCTTTCTGGAGTCTCTGGCTTCCTTGCTGGCTTTGAGGAATAAGCAGCCACGTTGCAGAAGCTCACATGGCAAGGAACTGTGGGTGGCCTCTAGGAGCTGAGAGCAGCCTCCAACTTTCTATCAGCAAGAAACCAAGGTCTCAAACTAAGTCTCAAGAAACTGAACCTGCTGCCAGGTGCACGCCTGTGATCCCAGCGGCTTGGGAGGCTGAGACAGGAGAATCATGAGTTCAAAGCCAACCTCAGCAACTGTGAGGCGCTAAGCAACTCAGTGAGACCCTGTCTCTAAATAAAATACAAAATAGGGCTGGGGATGTGGCACAGTGGTCAACTGCCCTTCAGTTCAATCCCCAGTGCCAGAAAAAAAAATTTTTTAATTAAAAAAAAAACAACTGAATTTGCTAAAAGGCACAAGTTAATAAACAAATACCCAGATGAGAATACAACCCTGAATGACACCTTGATTGGAGCCTTGTACAGAACCCAGCTATGCCATGACCAGAATCCTGATCCACAGAAACTGAGATGACATATGTTGTTTTACACCACAAGGTTTGTTATACTACAAGATTCTGTATATTGAGAGGTAAAGAAGAGGAGAAGCAAAGTAGAGGAATGGGAAATGCATATAATATTGTAAAGTACTTTCTACCTCCAAACATAACAATTCAAACTATTATCTACTGCAAGATAAAAATCATCAAGAAAGGAAATCAAGCTGTCTTTTAGCTCTTCTTTGGCTGAAAGACAAAAAAAAAAAAAAAAGAATGAAGAAACTTACACTTAAGTAGTTTGAGTCATGCCACACGTAAGCTATAACAAATATTATAAAATAAATGCAAATGAAAACAACTGGTCTAGTATCCTTTAATGTACTTTAATGGCATGCTTGTTCTGCTTTGCACTAAAGAGGATAATTGCTTTTTAGGACTGTAACTAATTCACTGAAATGCAAGCGAAGGCTTCTAAGCACCTTTGCTGACCACCTCTCTGGAATAAGAGCTGTCTCTTCTGTTCGTCCTCAGTAAGTCCAAAGCGAAGGATATTCAATTGTGCCACCTTGGGCAATCTGAAATACCACAATCAGCTGTTGTTCTGTAAGAAAGGCACGAATGTATGTAATCTCCTATAACTTTCTATTTACCAGTATCATCATATCCCCTCTCCTGGTGCCCAATAATCATTCCTAGAGGGCTTCTGTGAGGCAGGAAGCAGTCAGGATTTTCACAGTTCTTGTAGTTTTCTGTGAATGTAATCCACAAGATAGTCTAAGCAAATCTTCACCTTCCGAAATTTCATTTTCTGACTTTATATTTTTTATATACATAATTGGTATAGCATGGGACAATTAATGTGTGGCTACTATGGTGTATTTATGTAGCTGTGTGTGTGTGTGTGTGTGGTGTATCTTATTTTTTTCTGTGCTGTAACCCTACAAATTACACATAAAGGAAATCATCAGAAAGCAGGATACATTCTAAGAATGATGTAATTCTTAGTTCCTGTTACTGACCAAGATACATAACATAAAATAAATGATTTTATGAGTTAAAATGTATTTCATAAGACCAGACAAAAGAATGTGTGTTTTATCTCTCTCTCTCTCTCTCTCACACACACACACACACACACACACACACAATACACAGATTAAGTATGTGAAAAGCCCTATATAGTATACACACAATACAGAAAAATAATCTTACATACTGTTTAGGTTTTGTCTCACTTGAAATTAATATGATGGTCAAAATAAACATTTAAACATTTAACAAAAATTGTTTGCCTTCAGAGAATTTAGGTAAGACATTATGTATAGATGGGAGTCAGGCAAGGGGATGATGGATGATGAGCAACTGGTATGTGTGAGCTATCTCATTTCTCTGAAGTTTCATGAGAAGTTAAATCTCATCCTTCTGTTTCTTTCAATAAACTTAATTTTAACAAATACAGTTATATATAACCATTCATATTGTAAATTAGTAAACAAATGGCAAGAGAAATCTAGAAACTTAAATACATTACTAAGAACTTTACAATAATTTTTTAAAAAAAACAAAGTCTTTCAAGAATTATCTCCATCACTATTTGAATAGTCTCTCTACATACGGGTTGAGCATCCCTAACCCAAAAATCTAAAATCTGAAATACTCCAAAATCTAAAGTTTTTTTTTTTTTTTTTTTTTTACACCAACACAATGTTCACAACTTTTTATATTTTGGAGTATTTCAGATTTTGGATTTTTAGATTAAAGATGTTCAACAGGTAAAGTCTAGGTAAACATTTTAAAACCTGGAAAACTCCCAAATCTGAAATACTCTGGTCCCAAGCACTTCAGATAAAAGATACTCAATCTGTGTTAAGAAGCATATATGTGTGCCCAAAAGAAAAAAATCAAGAATGGGGTTGTTGGTAGTGGGTAACCGAGTTCAGGAAATGAAAATGAGTTTCAGGATGGCAGGCTGGGGGCCGTGAATTAAAGGGTCTGGCAGAAACCACCATCCTCCTTCGTCATAGTATCAATGAAAAGGTGAAAGGATCAACATGTGGCTGATATGCAGAACTTATTTTTTCATTTTTGCACTGGAATTAAACCCAGGGATACTTCACCACTGAGCTAAATCCTCACCTCTTTTTTAGTATGAGAAAAGCTCTCTCTAAGTTGCTGAGGCTGGCCTCAAACTTGTAATTCTCCTCCTCACTTCCCAAGTCACTGGGATTACAGGTGTGTGACACTGTACTTGCCATTTTTTTTTTTTAAGGCTTCTTCCCTCCTTCTGGAGGCCCCAGCATCTGCAGTACAGGGGTCTTCCAGAAGAAAATTGAAGAACTTCAGGAAAAAAGACATGACTTGTTTGTTTTTGTTTCATTTTGTTTTGCTTCATTTGAGTTGGTTTCTAAGGACATGACTTGTAAAATTCATACCAGTCCCAAAGATATTAATGAAGATCTTTTTGAAGACCTCAGCCTCCTGCTAGGAATGAAGAACAGTGATGGGCAGCAGCCAGAGAAAGAAGGGCAGCACATTGAGAAATGGCAGAGATCCTAGAAACGACCAGCCTAGCACCCCTTTGCCAGATCTTGATGCACTTACCTTTTCCTGTAGCCTCATGTTATCCCACACTTTGCTGCACACCATACACTCAAATGCATCGATGTAATTGTCCTGATTGATGTCTTGCACTCCCCACTTTCGTTCCCTGAGAGTGGCCAGAAGCCGCTGATTAGAGATCTCACCCTTCAGTTTCCATTCCATGTAGGCCTCATACAATCTGTCATCGTGATCCAGTTGTCTGATGTAACTCGCCAGTTCTCGGGGGTGAGAAAATTCTGATACAAGAATAGCACTTCTGTTACTTGGAAGCCAGTCTGCAATGCTGGGGGATCCGTAATAGACAGGGACAACCCCCAGTTTCAGTGGTCTCCAGAACTTCTCGGTGATGTAGTCATCACAAACTGCATTCTCAAAAGCAAGGATAAACTTATACTGTGCAATAATCCTATAAAAGCCATCGGCATCCATGGAGGCTGGATTGTTCAGCGGCTGAGGGAGATCTTTGTTTCGTAGACACTCACCATAGGAATCGACCTCAATGTAGGTCATCAGCTCACGGACATAGCTGTCCCTGTCCGACGGTGGGTCACAGTCTGACTGTACGTACACCAGTGGAGCAAGGCGTTTCCTTAGGTTGTTTTTGGACTGCAAAGGAACCAGGTATCGGAGTGACTTGAGGACTTCCACACCCTCCAGGTATTGGGTAGTCAGTGGCAAGTGGGAATGCCGGCTGAAGGTGGCAGTGTAATTGAACAAGGTGATAACTGGTTTATGAAAGAGCTTATAATTGTTTTTCGGGGACTCTTCATGAAAAAGGGCCCAGTCGTGATGGGCTTTCCGAGGCAGAGGTAAGCTCTCAATGTTAAAGTCAGTCCCTAGGAAAAGAAAAGAAAATGTTAACTAGTATGCCCCAAAGAATCTTGGTATCTCTGGTTAAGAGGAGAATTCAGAGTCTGAGGCTATAAATAAGGAGTATGTAACACTGTCACTGTAAAGTGCCTGGCAGTCAATCATCAAGAATCTCACCCCCAAAACTGCGTAAGGACAGGATTGTCAAGTAGAAGGAATATCCTTCTCATTCTGTGAAAAAGGAAATGAGAGTAATGTCTGGCCAGATGCTAAAGGAGAATTTATTCCACTGCCTCCTGCAATTGGGTTTCCATTGGAGCGGTGTTGTCCACGGGAGGGTAGAAGAAATAAGGAGGTCAAGATAGACAGTTCTTTAAAAAGAAGAAGCAAGAGAAAGGAAGCCTAAAAGGAAAAAGCAACCAGGATGGCTGATTGATTAATTGGGGTGGGGGTGGGGGAGGCAGTGAAATCATGCAAAAGGAGCCAGAAGAAATATACAGGATAGATTTTTTTTTAATCCAAAATGATCGATTTCAACAAAGTGCAGTTAATCAATCTTAGTCAAAATGGTAGACAGAGGCTTTTAAAGACAAAAGAGCTGATAATAGCACTATGTTACAGACTGTTGCGGGTGGACATGAATTAACAAGCACATCAAGAAATAAAGAGGCCTAACAGGATTATAATTAGGAATGATTCTAGCTTCCACAGGATTAATTGGAAAACCTTTGAAACATGATAATGTGGAGGCAGAAGTGATGGATGTGGGAAGCAATTGTTTCCTGACTGTGTGGGTGGAGATCTATGACTAAGGAGGAAGAATTAAGACATTATCACAATAGGTAATGTGGAATTTCTGAATGATCCTGACTCATGATTTTGTGGGTTCTGATTTGAAATTTTAAAAATAAATGTAAGGAAATGGAAAAAAAAAAATCTGTCTTCCAGCACCTGCAGTGGAGGGTAGGAGGGGAAGATCAGCAAATAAATAAATACAGCAGAAAAAAAAATTCTCTGGTAAAACTCACAAAAATCATTTATTTAATGCCGGTCAGTGCACACTGTCTCAAATAAATATAAACTCTTTGGTGACAAAAACACATCCAATGAGAAATCAATTATCAAGAAAGGCTTTTAAAAAATTAAAGGTTAGATAAGATTATGGCAGAGGAAGCACACTGATCTCTGGGAAATTGCTTTTAAAAAAATGCCTCTGTCATCAGTGATGAGTGACGTGTAAACCTGGGTATATATGTGTTTATTTGGCATTTGCTATATTTGACTTTCAGCATCAAAAAGAATACTCATCCACACCTCGAAAATGTAATGGCATACAGAATTGGATAGCTGGCAAAAGTTAATAATCATTAGGGCAGGGAAACAGGAAGACATGAAAGAGAATTTGAGACAAAAGGCAATTCATTGCACTGGAGTAGCTGCTGCTCAGAAAGGGTCTAGGCTGGTCAGTGGTCAATGATAGGAACCGGAACCCATAAAATTGAGTTAGAACATAAAGTTTCCACCTACAGCACAACAGAAACCAAGGTCATTTACCAGCAGAGAAAGTACAAAGTGCAATTCATAGGAATCAGAGGCAGGAATTAAAGCTGTAAGCTTAGAGGCTGAAGGGGATACAATTAAAACAAAGGAGATCCAGCATTAAGCAGGCGAATCAGTCACAGGTGTTCTGAATGAGCGACTTTAACACCTCTGGCTGTCTGCTGTTAACTGCTAGGAGGCATATGGTGATTCTTAATTTGGCTCACTGTGGGTACACCAAAACAAAGATCCAAGTTGCTGAGCAGGGAAGCAGAGAGACAACCCATACTCCAGTGCTTCAGAGAAAATGGAGCGGGCCTGAGTTCCATCTCTGTTCCATCTACATCAGCAAAGTGCAGGGACTAAAAATGGCCATGTCAAGACTCTTTTGTGGGCACTGTGTAGGTCTTCTCAGGTTGTGCAGGTGATGGGACTTGTGGGACTTGAAAGCTGCACAGTTATAATGAGGCTGCCACTCATGGTAACTGCAGGTTGATAGGTCCATTATGCCTCTAGCCAAGCAGCTATTAGAATCTTGACATTGGAAGAAAGGAGAGAAGAGAATGGGGTCCCCCCACATGCAATCTAGAGTAGCAAAACATACTGCAGAATCTAAGCAGGAAATATTTATATACACGTATTAAGAAGCAACACACCTTAAAAATTAAAGTGTGAAGCTCTCAAACCCATCTCATAGTCAACTCAACTCTGAATCCTGTTGAGTTTGCAAGTTGGTGATATCTTCAATAGTGGGGGATGTCTCTTTAATAGTTAAAGGGGTCTATCTTTCCAGCAATATTTTCCAGGTTTTTATTTTTAAAGATCATTCCCTAAGATAACACACACAAAACAATCTACCCCCTGCCCATTGCACATATACTATCACATTGAAAATGGGTTTGTGTCAGATTGTTTCAAACTAAAATTTTCTGGGGGAAGATATGTCATGTTGCACTGTAAACTTATCTCTTGATACCAAAATTATAACCACAACAAACCTAACCTACTGCACTAGCCTACAAAATGAGTGTCAATGTTGGGCAATTTCTAAAAGGTGTTGGATGTGGCTCATGAAACAACTAAGTCATTCAAATCTCCTTACCTCCAGAGGAATACCAACTATAACAAGAATTGGAACTCAGGTGTTTAAAGAAATGGAAAGCCACCCACCTATGTAAATCCAGAAAACATGACTAAGTTACATGTAACTGGATCACTAGTTTAGACAGTCATCTTTGCTGCCTCTGAACATTTAAAAACTTTAGATTTAGACTTTTATTTTTCTGGGTTATTCTGTGTTTACTGAATACTGACAAATTTATTTGTTCCTTTAAACAACAGCTGACAAATAGAACTTAAGCACTAAAGTGCACTGGAAAGGGAATTACAACTTAGAATACAAATGGAATGAAATGAAGGCTAGGAAATGGTGCCAGATTGCTGACTACGAAGGCTGAATTTAAAATAGCAATAAGCAGAGGAGTAACATACATTACAGGATGTGTTTATGTGCCCCTCTCCTTCTGTAGGGGCACGTTTGATTCTTTCATTATCCCCACACAGACTGGGAAAACCAGAAGGCAACACATATGATTCACCCCACTTATTAACAGAGTGTGAATCACTTTTCCAGAGCTACAAATCCCAGGTGGGGCCAAAATTTCAGACTGGCCAATAGCAAAGGACCCCAGGGATCAGTGGCCCTGCTATGATATTCATTCTGTGAATGAATGACTGACTCTGGCACTCTCAAGTATGCCCCCAAAATACCCACCACCAGCTTTTAGCATACTAAAAATGTGGAAATCACATTCTGTTCTAGAAGATGGCATGTCTTGACATGGAACCGAGAAGTGGTCTCATAAACTGTCCTCACAGTAATTTATTTTAGAAAAGAATCCTCATCATAAAGTTTTACAGTCATACATCCTATAAAGTGTGGTCCCATCAAAAATTCCAATAAGAAAACTTTTGAGAAAAAGTAATGCAGAGAAAAGGGCTGCCTTGTGTATTATCTAGCAATTGCAGAGTTCACTGCTATTTTTCAAGTCTTTAGCATGAATTTTCTTGACTTATCCACACAACTCCATCGAATTATTTATTTTCTCCAAGGTTCTAAGTGTTAACTAAAAATCTGAAAGAATGATATTGGTTAAAAAAAAAAAAAAGATAGTTCCTATTACTAGACTTCTGCAGATTTCCTGGCTCCAGCCAACTCGGAAGGATTTTGACAGGCCACTTGATTCAAAAAGCTCTCACACTAATTTCTAAGCCCATGTTCCTCCCTCTTCTCCCATTGTTTCTCTTTGAGAGTCCTCTTGCCTTCCCCTTAATCAACTCTATATCATTCAACCCTCTCTCAATTGCACTTGTTCATTAGGCAGGTATGTTCTACCTCTGGGCACGGAAATTTCTTTAGCCCCCTTATGGAGTCTGTGCTACAGGCCAGTCAATAAATTTGCAGCCCCCTTCCTAACATATGCAGAGCCCGAAGCACGAATATAAATAGAGTCCTGTGTAAAATATGCCTAAATACTTAAAAGCCATAAATCAATCTAACAAGCTGCTAGAGATAAAATATTTGTTTTATCCTGCCACCACTGCACATACACCTTCATGGTGAAAGTATTATGTGTACATGTGAGCGTGAACGTGTGTAAAGCTGCAGCCCACAATGAATAATTGTGCATAACATACATTAAAAATTAGCACCCCTCTGATCTCCTACCTCTCCTCTAGTGATCTTCCTTCTGTTTTTATTTTTTTAACTGGGGGGAAGGAGAAAGGGAAAGGGAAAGGACTGGGGATTAAAGTGGAGAAAATTATGTTATATGCATTTATGAATATGTCAAAATGAACCCCACTAATATATATGTATAACTCTAGGGCAGTAATGACATAAAAATTTTACAACATTTTTGCCAAAGATGATGGCTGTCTTTGGGGCTTGGCTTGGAGTGAAGAGATGAAAAGGGAAAGGGTTCTTCCTTGCTGACTCACCCTGACCTGATCCCTCAAATCTTCTCTTCCTTTCACTCAGGGTCACTACAGTTCAAACTCCCCTCCCTGTCCAGATGCCTGAGGAAGTTCATGAGTATGTAGCCTCTGAGGTTTCTCCTCTGTTGAAAGAATCCCCACAGATAACCTCTGTCCCATCCCTGCTGTCCACTGTCTTTCAAGTTCCTCAAAGGAACCTACAGCTAGAAAACCAGATACAAATCTAAAGCTCTCAGACCTCTCAGAGTTCTAAGCCAGAATATGATGATGCCTGGCCTCCTTCTCCTTGCACCCAAGCCGTGGCCCACACTATGAGGGATGAGTCTCTGCGTATAAATATGGATACTCCAACTTCCAAGTCCAAGTTCCATCCCAGCCAGACTCCCTCCTTGACCTGAGTATAGTCAGACTCCTCTGAAGCCCCTTTGACCTTGGCCTGCTGAGCTCAGCTTTAGCAAAGAATCTCCACCTTTGATAGCTGATCAAGGTCCTCATTCCCTATACAGCATGTCTAAGCCCTTGGCCTGCCTTTAGCCATTTACCATACACTCCTCGCCTCCCTCACTCTGCTGCTGGACCATAAATTCACAACTGTCTCTGTCGTATTCAGAGTTATATTGAAGTCTCTCTCCCCTACTGCAGTAGCACAAATACAATTTCTTGCTGTTTTTAACAAGTATCTGGTACAAAACTTTTCTCTTATAGTCCACACCTTTGCTGTCACCCTTGGCCAACCATCAGGCCCTGGGGTGTATACTAGCAGCCCAGTTTTCTCTTGAGAGAATAAACTAGGCAAAAGGCCCCTGCAAGTTCTGGAAGTAGACTCCAGGTCTTTGCAGAAGGGAATTTTGGGGTCCTGGTGTTTGCATGTGATATCCTCCCCCTGAGGATGGGGTATAGGCTATCTGTCTACAAGAGGACATAGAACTTTGGCTCATGGATACCTTGTCCTGTGTGAAGGGGCACAACTGAAGGAAGCCGGACTAGACACTCCTGGCCAAGTTTATAGGTTCCATTGTCTCATATTAGTTGTCAATCATCTTTCCCAAGCACAGCTGTAATTCATGCACTGAACTAAACAGGGCTGATGTACATTAGTGATTCCTTAAATCATGAGCACAAATTCTGCTTTAAAATCTCTCAGCAACTACATGCAATATGATCGGACAGAGAAAGGGGCAGCAAGGACAATGATTTACCTTTAGTGCATTTTCCCAAATTAGTTCTTTTCAGTGAACTGAAATTTATTTATTCTATTCTAAAGTACTCTGTTTTAACTAAATCCTTTATTTGGAAAATTACCTAGAGTTTCAATCAGACACCTACAAGGCTACTAGAAATGTCCCCTTGTATATTCCATAGACAAGCGTAAATAATTACCATGACTAAACCTGTCATCTTTCTCCCAAATGTGGCCTTTCTCTGTTTTCTTTTTCTCCCTTGTCAAATCACCAAAGATGATTTGAACCTCTTAGAATAAACTGGGTGCTCCTCCTCTGAGCATCTCTCTTCCTTTGTTTTCCCCCAATGGAAACATACCTCAATTGCATAGAATTATCCTTTAACAAAGCAAGTATAAATCTATATAAACTCTTGCCATTGTACCTCTTCTTACCACCAACACATTACCCCAGAACATAATTTAGGAGTTGCCATTTAGAGACAATGCCCCAGAGATCTGAGTAATCCCTTAAACCTTTACATACTGGAACAACACTACATGTAGTCAAACTTGTTTCTTAAATTCATATTTTTCAATGACTTGAAATGTAACAATTACAAATTCCTATGAGGGATAAAACATCATGTACAAAAAAGAATTTTCTCTTTTAAAAAAAGTCTCACTGGGCACAGTGTGTCACTCATCCGTAATCCCAGCTACTTGGGAGGGTGAGGCAGGAGGATTACATATTCAAAGCCAGCTTCAGCAATTTAGCAAGGCCCTAAGCAACTTAGCAAGAATTTGTGTCAAAATGAGATGTAAAAGAAAGGGGTTAGGGATGTGGCTCAGTGGTTAAGTACCTTTGGGTCAACCCCTGGTACTCAAAAAAAAAAGAATTCTTCTGCCAAAATGGATCAATAGATCAAGATTTTATAAAAATATATCACTAAAGCAAAGAATTTAAAGCAGAGACTGTCTTTCTGGTGGTGGAGAATAATTTTTCCCAAGTATAACTATGTCCTCCAACACACTTTGTTTCAGGATTTCAAACACTAGGCCTAGTATTACAATGGTTTTTGCCCAAGATTATTGCACTGTCAGGTAAACCTAGGTTCACAAAAGACTACAAAGTGACCTCTGATCTTTTTTTCTAACAAGAGTCTGTACTAGCCCATTGGCTTTTCAGTTGCTCAGCTCCATTTCTACCCTCCTGTGCTATACTCTGTATTTTAGGGGCCCGGGAACCAGAAAACTTCATTTCTCAGGCTCCCGGGACAACTGACTCGTAATTAGGTTCTGCCAATGGGAACACAGTAGGGAGACTGGGAGGAGGGCAGAAGAGAGAAGGAATTTTCAACACAGACCCCTGAGACCCAGCCAGACTGCACACCTGGAGAAGTTCCTTTACCTGTGCTTCTTTAGCCCAGGAGTGCTAGGGTTTTCTTGTATCCCTGCATTTGCCTAACATTCTCCTACCTTCTTTCCTTCTTTTGTTCCACCAGCCCTTCAACCAGATCCCATTAAAAAAAAAACCTACTGTTTGAAATATCTAGAATTATTTCTGTTTTCCTATCAGAACATGTATAATACAGGGACCCATTGCAAAAGCTTGAGACTTCTGATGGCAACTAATGAGTCCAAGTTTTCTTGTTCTCTGGATCTTTGATTTTTTTTCTAAAAATTCTGTTTTGTTGTTTTGTTTTGTTTATGATTCTGTCCCCTTGTTATTACCATCCCAGGTTTCTGTTTTCTTCTCAGAGAATCACCTTTCTGTTTATGTCTCTTAGTCCATCTGGTGAGAACATGGAAATAGAATAATGAAATCTTTCTGTTTAAGAATGAAAAAATATAAAATCAGAAAACTAGACTCCTTTTAAGAAAGGAACCATCAAACTACTTGAAAACAAAAACACATTCTTCATTCAGGTATGGTGTCACAAACTCCTCCTCTGAGCTATGATATAAAATATACAGAATATTAAGACCCAGGTAGCTACAATTAATAATCAGGTGGAGTAGGTCTCCAGGGCTGAAGCACATCCCACATTTTATCACAAATTACAAATCCTCTCCATTGTTTCTTGACAATGTCAAAAAGAGATGAGGACATTTTTGTTTGTAAAAGATTTTATTACAAAAGTTTTAAGCCATACAAAGTGAAAATTTCCATGGCCATAAGATATTAAAGCTTGTTAAACAATTTCCAAAATATGACTATTGTAGGAGACAGCGATAGCTCATAAATTACACCTAGTTTAAGTCCCCTAGGTTAAACTAAATTCGCAGTGACTCTCTGAGTTTTTCTCATTTCCTACCTTGGATTAAACCGTTTGTTTCACAAAGCTCGAACAACTTCTTGTGTTTGAGATAACTATTAAAAGTGCTACCTCCCTGGTACCGCTGTCCACAGTAAGCTGAAAGCAAATTACTTCTGACAGGTTCTAAATCCAAGCACAAAACCAATTCACTCTCTTTCAACAATTATAAAAAGTGAGAATAGGTGTTGTGAAGAAGACAAAAAAAAAGTTCAAAACAGAGCAGGAGGTGACAGCTTGCGGTTCAGCCTGAGGCACTGCCCTCCACAAAGAAAAATAGCAGCTGAGATGGCAGTGAGAGGCTGGCAAAGCCCGTACAGAGAGTCCCATATTGTTCCACTCAACACCAACAAGAAACCTTGGGACAAAACTGCTTAACTCTGAGGAGGATTGGAGAGTATCTCTCAAAGCACGTGAAAAAATTATTTCTAATTATTAAAAGCCACATGCATGATTCTACATATCACATTCTGGTTTCTTGATTGCAGTCAATATATCTGGAGACAAGAGACCATACTACTAATTAAGAGATGCTCAGCCATTACTAAAAAGCATAATGATACTGATCCTACTATTTGAAAAACATTAAGCTAGAAACTCTGAAGCTTCAAAGATGAGCAAAATAAGCCCCAAGGGATTTTATGATTATGAATGTAAATGTTAAACCATTAGCTCAAACTCCAACTAAAATAACATGTACGCATGTAGTATGGCAGGAAAAAGAAAGGAGTGATTATTTTTGACTAGGTAGAGTTTGTGAATTAGTAATTCATAGAAGTACATAGAAAAGTACATAGAAAACCTAGCAATCAAAAAAAGAAGGCTTAATTGTTAACAAAAGACAAACAAGAAGATAATCACTGTATTATCTGGTTCATCTATGAGTATCATTTGCATAGTCATCATCACGTCAGGAGTGGATATTGATCTTTCAAACACCACAATATAAAAGGAGGGCAGAATACAGGAAGGTTGAATGTGCATGTTGAAAAGACAGGGTAAATGAGTGAATGATCATAATCCAACACAGAACCAATAGATAATGCTTAATACTAGTAATTTCAACATGTTACTTAGAGGTCCAGTGATAGTAACCAAAACAGATTGCTGGGCTAGGGATACAGCTCAGTGCTAGAGCTCTAGCCTAGCACGGACAAGGTCCTAGTTTCATCCTCAGCAATGAAAAAAAAAAAAAAAAGTCAGATAAAAGACTTGAAAGGTGATAACCATTCCCTGATGGGAAAAACGGATAGTCAGATGCATAAGATTGAAACTTGACCCCTATCTCTCACCCTGTACAAAAATCAACTCTAAATGGATCCAAGATCTTAATGTCAGACCTGAAACAGCTACTGGAAAACAGGGAAAACACTTCAAAATACTGGTACAAGTAATGATTTTCTGGAGACGACTCCAAAAGCACAGAAAATGGAAACAAAAATTGACAAAGTGGATTATATCCAATTAAAAAGCTTCTGCACAGCAAAGGAAAGAACAGAGTGTAAAAAACCCACAGAATGGGAGAAAACACTTGCCAGTTATTCATCTGACAGAGGGTTAATATTCGATTATACAGAAAAAATCATAAAACTTAACAACAACAAAAAAACTAAGGGCTGGGGCTGTAGCTCAGTGGCAGAGTGTTTGCCTACCATGTGTGAGGCACTGGGTTCGATCCTTAGCATCACATAAAAAAGTAAAGACATGCTGTCCATCTACAAAACAAAACAAAACCAAGTAATCCCATTAAAAACTGGGCAATGATCTGAATAGATACTTCTCAAAAGAAAAAAATGACCAATAAACATATTTTTTAAATGTTTAATATGCCATAAGGGAAATGCAAATCAAAACTACAATGAGATACCATCTCACTCCAGTTAGAATACCTATTACCAAAAACAAAAACAAAAAAACAAATGCTGGTGAGAATGTATAGATAAAGGAACCTTTATACACTGTTGGTGGGAATGTAAATTAGTACAGCCCCAAACCCTATGGAAGCAACTCGGAAAACTAAAAATAGAACTATCATGTGATCCAGCTATCACACTAGTAGGTGTAAACCCAAAGGAAGTCAGTATACAAAAGAGATAAACACCCATGTTTATTGCAGCCCTATTCATAATCACTAAGATATGAAATCGGCCTAGGGTTCCATCAACAGATAAATGGATATGATGATATCACATATAGAGAGGGGAGATTATTCACCCATAAAGAAGAATGAAATTAGGGGAAACAATGGGGAATAATTTTGGCCAAAATCATAGTGTTATATTGCATAAATATGTAACAACAAATCTCACCATTATGTACAACTGTGATGCACCAGATAAAAAAGAATGAAATTCTATCATTTGCAGAAAAATGGATGGAATTGGAGGACATCATGTTAAACAAACTAAGCCAGAAACAAAGACAATTATTTTTATGTTCTCTCTCAAATGTGGACACTTAAGAAAAAGAATATCTGAAAGTAGAAAAGTAGGAGAGATTACTATGGACTTGCAGGGTGCCAGGGTGGGGTAGATGGACGTAATCAATGCACAATGTATGCATGTATGGAAATATCACAGTGAATCTGTTCAATATGTACAATTGATATGTTAGTACTCACTTTAAAAATCCAATGGAAAAAAAAACATTCACTATCTAAACCTGGAGTTTGTATAGCTCTGATAAAAATACAGTGAACAAAATATTACATGGAAAATAAGTCTTCTTTCCCATACCTCAGCCACACAGGTGACAGTTTCTTGTATGTTCTATAGTTTTAAAAAAATGGATAGAAAGGTTGAAAAGGAAGAGAGGAAAGGAGACAGGGAGGGAGAGATCTATAATATAATGATTTCCTATACCTACATTTTTTTGTATTTATACTTATTAAAAGACTTCTTTTAAATTTACTTATAGATTTTTTTTTACCATTGATCACTTTTGTGAATTCTTGGGAAAATTAAATTTGTTAATAAATCAAAAACTTTTCAGAGTCTAACTCTTTTGAATCACTTGTTAAATCTTTGACATCTATGTTTTCCTATGTGATATTTTGCTCTGTACCTAAAACCACTGACATCACAGCCTTCCTTCAAAGAGTGCTCGGCTAACATCTCTGAAATTTTCTTCCAAGCCACTGATAGCCAGTCCCAAATTTTAATGTTGATGCTTTCTTTATGACACCAGAAGTTGTCAAAGAATGTTTCCACACACCAGCTGGACTCCCATACCTTCCTTAACTAGTCCTTAAGTGCTTTGCTCAGAGAAACCCCCAAAGGCTGTCCCTGTCCCATCACACTCCATGGGGGAACCCGGTTGGTGTCCGTTAAGGGTTGCACAACAACAGCACTGCTGTCACCCAGCTGACAAAAGACAGACAGTAGACGACTGGGATAGTTTTGCACCACTGTGACTAAATACCTAACAAGAACAACTTAGAGGACGGAAGGTTTATTTTGGATCACAGTTTCAGAAGATTCAGTCCATGGATGGCCAGCTCCATTGCTCTGGGCCTGAGGTGAGGGACAGTTTTCATGGCAGAAGAGCAGAGCACGGGAAAAATGCTCATCTCATGGCAGCCAAGAAATAGAGAAAAAGAAAGAGAGGGAGGGAAGGTGAGGAAGTGAGAAAGGGAGAAGATAAGTTTTCCAGGACATGCCCCTTGTGACTTATTGGGTCCCACCATCTAGCAGTCCATTCAGCCATCTATGGATTAATCCACATTCATCCACTCTGAAGAGCCCTCATCATCCAAACATTGCTTAAAAGCCCCACCTGTACACACATGAGCCTTTGGGGAGCATATCAGGTCAAAACCATAACAGCTATTATGCTGTTGACCTGTCATACATGCATGTATGACGAGACATGCTGATTTCAAAGATGCTGAAATTTGAAAAGGAGATCAAAACTTCCTAGAATTAAGGAAATTTTTTTCTAATAAATAAAAACATAGACATACCTATAAACTTGGCATTATCCATAAAATTACCACAGAAGTACTCCATCCAGTGCATAAGAGTACCCTGTTCTCTTTATTGATCACATGATATTACGCATGTGTACGTAGTCTCTTCAATATTCGCCCAACTTGGTGAGGTTAAATCTATATAATAAAAGTTGGGTCAAGAAACAGCAAATTTTACAAGTTACGTTGTATCCTAAGACACTCAATACTGGCTGATATCTTCAATAGCAACTCATATCTCAGTGTACACTGTCAATGTGTCTGTCTTAAGCTCTTGGCGCACAATAAGGGAGGGACTTTTTGAAAAGTCAATGATGAATACAATAGTCAGATTCCAAGCTTATTAAATCAAAGATTAATCCTCTGAAATTATTAACAAGACACCAACTGTGCTCTTAAAGCAAGCTTATCCACCAAACTGCAAATCATTTACTACACTTTTGACCTAGTTGGAAGCTATGATTTGGAGAATAAACTCCCTTACTCCCCAAACCGGCAGTTTTCCACTCCATTTAATCATCTTAGAATCTCTCTACTCGGGGGAGCAAAAGCGTAAAATAAAGCACTTTCCTCTAAAGTTAATCCTGTCTAAATACAGTTATCTCGTAGTAGACAAAAGTTCCATAAACATACACTGGAATGGTGCTGGGAAAAATGGAAATCCATGCGTAGAAAAATAAAATTAAACCCCTATCTCTTACCCTGCAAAAAATTCAAAAGTTGATCAAGGACCTAGGCATTAGATGAGAGACCTTGCACCTACTAGAAGAAAAAGTAGACCCAACTCTCCAGCATGCCAGCTTAGGAACTGAGTTCCTCAATAAGATTTATAAAGCACAAGAAATAAAATCAAGAAGCAATGAATGGGATGGTATCAAAATAAAAGGATTCTTCACAACACAGGAAACCATCAAGAATATCAAGAGAGAGCCTACAGAATGGAAGAAAATCTTTACCACCTGCACCTCAGATAGAGCACTCATCTCCAGAATATATAAAGAACTCAAAAAACTTAACACCAGAAAAACAAATAACTCAATAAATGGGCACAGGAACTGAACAGGCACTTCACAGAACAAGAAATATGATAAGTCAACAAATATATGAAAAAATGTTCAACATCTTTAGCAGTTAGAGAAATGCAAATTAATTCTACACTGAGTGTGGATGCCTCCCAGTGTGTGCACACGCTCTCGCTGCTGAGGGGGTCGGGGGAGAGCCCAGGAAAAAGGGGAGTTGGAGCCAGGATCGAAATGCCCCGGGACTTGGAGGTGAGAGAACACCGAGCCAGTCGCTGGAGCCTCAGCAGCGGAGAAGCCCTTGTTCCCGCTGCTGGGAAGGAGAGTCTGGTGTCCACATCAACCCACCTGCTGGTGGTACCAGGATGTCGTCCAGGAAAGATTGTGCAGATGACTGAAGCAGAAGTCCGGGGCTTATGTATCAAGTCTCGTGAAATCTTCCTCAGCCAGCCTATTCTTTTGGAATTGGAAGCACCACTGAAAATTTGTGGAGATATTCATGGACAGTATACAGATTTACTGAGATTATTTGAATATGGAGGTTTCCCACCAGAAGCCAACTATCTTTTCTTAGGAGATTATGTGGACAGAGGAAAGCACTCTTTGGAAACCATTTGTTTGCTATTGGCTTATAAAATCAAATATCCAGAGAACTTCTTTCTCTTAAGAGGAAATCATGAATGTGCTAGCATCGATCGCATTTATGGATTCTATGATGAATGCAAACCAAGGTTTAATATTAAACTGTGGAAGACCTTCACTGATTGTTTTAACTGTCTGCCTATAGCTGCCATCGTGGATGAGAAGATCTTCTGTTGTTACGGAGGACTATCACCAGACTTGCAATCTATGGAGCAGATTCGGAGAATTATGAGACCTACTGGTGTCCCTGATGCAGGTTTACTCTGTGATTTGCTGTGGTCTGACCCAGATAAGGATGTGCAAGGCTGGGAGAAAAATGATCGTGGTGTTTCTTTTACTTTTGGAGCTGATGTAGTCAGTAAATTTCTGAATCGTCATGATTTAGACTTGATTTGTCAGCTCATCAGGTGGTGGGAGATGGATATGAATTTTTTGCTAAACGACAATTGGTAACCCTATTTTCAGCCCCAAATTACTGTGGCGAGTTTGACAATGCTGGTGGAATGATGAGTGTGGATGAAACTTTGATGTGTTCATTTCAGATATTGAAACCAACTGAAAAGAAAGCTAAGTACCAGTATGGTGGACTGAACTCTGGACGTCCTGTCCCTCCACGTCAAACAGCTAATCCTCCGAAGAAAAGGTGAAGAAAGGAATTCTATAAAGAAACCATCAGACTTGTTAAGGACATACTTCATAATATATAAGTGTGCACTGTAAAACCATCGAGCCATTTGACACCCTTTATGATGTCACACCTTTATCTTAAGGAGACGGGTAAAGGATCTTAAATTTTTTTCTAATAGAAAGATGTGCTACACTGTAATGTAATAAGTATACTCTGTTATAATATTCAACAAAAGAAGTTAAATCCAAATTCAAAATTATCCATTAAAGTTACATCTTCATGTATCACAATTTTTAAAGTTGAAAAGCATCCCAGTTAAACTAGATGTGATAGTTAAATCAGATGAAAGTATGATGATCCATCTGTGTAATGTGGTTTTAGTGTTGCTTGGTTGTTTAATTATTTGGGGCTTGTTTTGTTTGTTTGTTTGTTTTTGCTAGAATAATGGCAACTATTTTTAATTTTTTTCTGAAACATTTTTAAAAGTGAAACATGGGAAGAGCTTTAAAGACATTCATCTACTCTTATTTTCCTTTACTTATCTATTTGCTCTTACTAAGAAAACATGCCTCATTACAGTAAAAGGAATTTTAAGAGATTGATAGTTTTAAAAATATGCGAACTATCCAATCCAATAATTTTTAATCAAACAGTTTGGGCATACATACAGCTGATAGTGAATATTTTGCTTTTTACAGAAATTGCCACTGATTTGGATTTGTGCACTCTAATTTTTAACTTATTGATGCTCTATTGTGCAGTAGCATTTCATTTAATTTTAAGATAAGGCTCATATAGTATCACCCAACTAGTTGGTTATGTGATTATGTGGTACCTTGGCTTTAGGTTTTAATTTGCACGAAACACCTTTTGGCATGCCTACTTCCTGATAATACCCTCACTTGCATCAGTTTTGTTTTGGGGGTTTTTGTTGTTGTTTGTTTGTTTGTTTTTAGATCCACAGAACATGAGAATCCTATTTTGACAAGCCTTGGAAAGCTGACACTATTTTCCTCCCTCTGTATGAAGGATGTATTTAAAATGGATGCTGGTCAGTGGGACATATTATCAACTATGGGTATTGGGTGCTTCACTGTCTAATATTGCCATGTGAATGTTGTATACGAATGTAAGGCTGTGTCACTAAAGATTTTAATTCTGCTTTGTAATGTTTTGAACAACTAATAATAAAAAAAAAACAATTACAAAAAAATGATAAGACAGATCACCTAGTAGAACGAGGTAGGGGGTGGAATATTTGGGTAAATGTTTTGCCAAAGATGACACAAGGATGGCAAATAAACACCTGAGAATTAAAAAAAAAAAAAGATTTTAATTCTGGTTTTTCATAATCAAAGGTCATATGATATTCTATAGATATGCTTTGTAGTGAACTATAGTAGCAATAATTTCTGTACATGATCAATAGTTTATTGCAGCATTTCTTTTCTTGTTTTTGTTTTGTTTTGTCTTGTTTTAAGAGTTAGAATTAACAAATGGCAAGGAGTAGAAAAGTCAACATAAAGATTTTAGAAGGAGAACTTATAGGACACAGGTTTGTGATTCATTGGATGTGATTCTAAAATCTTTTATTGAGCATTGTCAAATTTGTAAGCTTCACAGGGATAGACATCATATTTATAATACCCTTCTATATGTGCTACCATAGACGTGAAATTCTTGACCTTAATATTGTCTTTGAAAATGTTAAATTGAGAATTTTCTGTTAACTTACATTTTATGGATTGGTGCATTATATTACTGCAAGAAATATTTGATTTTCAGCACAGTGCAAAAGTTCTTTAAAATGCATATGTCTTTTTTTCCTAATTCCATTTTGTTTTAAAGCACATTTTAAATGTAGTTTTCTCATTTAGTAAAAGTTGTCTAATTGGAAAAAAAAAAAACTACACTGAGATTTCACCTCACTCCAGTCAGAATGGCAATTATCAAGAATACAAGTAACCATAAATGTTGGCAAGGATGTAGAGGAAAAGCACTACATATATTGCTGGTGGGACTGCAAATTGGTGCAACCACTCTGGAAAGCAGTGTGGAGATTCCTCAGAAAACTGGAAATGGAACCACCATTTGACCCAGCTAGCCCACTCCATGACCTATATCCAAAGGACTTAAAATCAGCATACTAAGTGACACAGCCACACCAATGTTTATAGCAGCTCAATTCACCATAGCCAAGCTATGGAGCCAAACTAGGTGTCCTTCAACAGATGAATGGATAAAAAAATGTGGTATACATATATAATGTAATATTACTCAGCCATAAAAAATGTCTTTACGACTTTTATTGGTAAATGGATAGATTGGGAGACTATTATGCTAAGTTAAATAAGCCAATCCCAAAAACCGAAAGACCGAATATTCTCTAATATGCAAATGCTAACACACAATAAAGGGGAGAATACAAGTTCATTGGATTAGACAAAGAGGAATGAAAGGAAGGCAGGAGAATGGAAATAGGAAAGACTAGAATGAATTGGACATAACTTTTCTCTGTTCATGTACGAATACACAAACAATGTAACTCCACATCATGTACAACTACAGGAAAGGGATACTAATTAGAATAAATTATACTTCATGTATCTATAATATGTCAAAATACACTCTACTGTCATGTATATCTAAAAATAACAAATTAAATAAGTAAACAAATAAATATAATCATATCTAGGATGTTCCCAGCTTGATTTTCTCACGTACATGCTTTATCAGTGAAGCAACAAACATGGTCAAGGATCAGGTCTACATTAAGTATCACTAGTAATGCAGGAACTGGGTATATAATTCAGTTAGTAGAGTGCTTGCCTACCATGCACAAGGCCAGGGTTCTATCCCCGGCACTACCAAAAACAAATAAACAATCAAAAAGAATCAAAGTAATGCAAAATGCATGAACTGTAATTCATTGGCCCAAGACTATTAATGAATAAGGTCTGAAAACAAATAAGACCCAACTCTCTTAGGACAGTCCCCCCCAAAAAGCAAAATGATAAAAACATTAAGCAAAGGACATACACATTTCCAATATTTTTTCTTTTATTTAATATGTTTTCATCAAATTTCTAATAATAATATAATGTTCAATACAAGACGTTCTAGTGACCTCAAAAATAAAAGGAAATGGGTAGAAGAAGAAAAGTATCACCCATTTTCACAAAGAAAAGCAACATTCAACAATGGGGGCTTTTCCCCCACATAAGTATGAATTTGTGCATGAGTACTATGTGCGTGTGTGTGCATATATGTGTGCGTGTGTGTGAAAACATGTGTGTACCTGAATGTGTTATGATGTGCTAGTGGGTGTAGAGCTAAATGAGAAAACACTGATTTCAACCTAACAATGCATTAACTATTGACATATGTCTTCAGTAAAAGAATTCATGATAAAATTAGCATATTCTATATTACTATATGTAAAGTAAGTTAAGATTTGTTTCCAAAACCATATTCTATAGAGACTAATCATATGGCTCCCCAGCTGCCAAGATACACAGCCAGCCTGTTAATTTCTGCCATGAAGCAATGGTGGAGCACTAGAGGGGCAGTCCGAGTAGGCTGGAGCGCAGGCAGTGAATAAAGGCCCCAGCCACAGCAAGCCCACCATACAAGTGCAGTGAGCCAGAGCAGAGGCAAGGCAGAGTGCACCCACTTGTCATGCAGAGGCAGGCAGCCCAAACCCAATGCAGATGCCCACTCCACACAGCACCATAGCCTGGAACCCCCAAGCATCCATGGTCCCATAACCTCAACCTCCCTCCCACTTCCTGACAAGGTTTGGGAGTGAAGAAAAGGAAGTGGGACAGATCTAAATGGGGTTGCAGGGCTAACCAATAGCAGTTGGTGCTTTTCCAAACCCTCATTAGCATAAATTGGGACCAACGGTATTGACCAATGGCTATATAAACCCCTAGACTACCATATTCAAGCAGCAATCCCTACTGGGTCCCTCTTGCCCTGCAAGAGCTCTGTCTCTTTTTTCCCCTCATGAATAAGTCCTACTCCTTTGCACTCAATCTTCCTCATCTGTGAATTTTATTCTTCAAATCCATGAAGCAAAAACCTGGAAAGAAGCTGGTAGTTAGTTTCTGGGGTCTTCTGGAGGGAATGGTATGACATGAAGAGCTTCAATAGGCCACTCAATCATAGTGGGGGGCTACCCAGGCTGTGTCCCTCAGAGCTGACACAAGCAGGAACACCCCCCTGATTAGCTAACACTACAACAGGCTTTCTCTGCTGCAGAGGCCTGAAGCTTATGGAGATTGGACTCACCTGAAGCAGAAGCAGAGAATCCAGTTCCATCTCAAACTCTGGTTTCACTATGAGTCAAAGAAGAAACAGAATGGGCCCCAAAGTAAGAAATAAAAAATGCCATATATACTCTAACAATGACAGGGGAAGCTTAACAGCCACAGCTTCTTTCTTCCCAGCTCAGTTACCCTATCTCCAAAGCTTTAGCTCATGTGGTATGTATGCAGCACGTGTGTGCAGCTGAGCATGACAGCCAGCCAGGAAGCAAGCAGGTACATGGAGCAGAAGCACAGGACACGGGGGAGGAAAGGAAGGCTCTCAGAGAAGGATCTCATCACACAATGTTGGGGGATGTTGGGTTTTCTGCACAGGTGAGGTCCTTCAGCTACTATAATCACAAAATGTGTGGAAATGGCCTCACCCACATGTGGAGAAATGGCAGCTTAGAGGGGTGTCTTCAAATGACATGTTCAACTACGGAACAAAACAGGTCTGTCTGCCCTAGACTTCTGGCTAATTTTGTAAATTAATATCTTTATTGCTAAGCCACTTTGATTAGGTTTTTCATACTCACAGCCTATTACATTTGAATGGCAAAAACATGACACTGTGGCCTTACATATGAGAAGTCTGTATGTGGGTGTTTAAAAACAGTGTAGGACACTAGGGTTGTGGCTCAGTGGTAGAGTGCTTGCCTGGCACGTGTCAGTCACTGGGTTCAATCCCCAGTACCACATTAAATAAATAAATAAATAGATAGATAGATAGATAGATAAATAAATAAATAAATAAATAAATAAATAAATAAAATGTATCCATCCACAACTTAAAAAAAAAAAAAACACAATGTAGGAGATGAGACCTTCCTGGCTTTTTTTTCCAAGAAGTCAAATCACTATTGCCAATAGGGACTCTAGGAAACAAATGCTTTTTCAGAAAGAGGTTTCCAAGTTGGTTATCCCCATTCAGTTATCTCATGGCTTTTGTAATGGACAATGCATAGCATTTATCATTCTCAATTGCAATTATGTGTACATCTATCTAACTCCCTACCAGTGAGGGAAGCTTTCAAAAAACAAGTATTGCTCATCTTTGCCTAAGAACCAACATACTTCCAGCAGTGTAGTAGGTCCGCAAAGATATTCCAAGTATAGTCAAGCTTGATGGAATATGCCTGTAATCCCAGAGACTGGGAGACAGAGGCAGGAGGATCATCCCAAGTTCAAGGACAGCCTCAGCAATTTAGCAAGACCCTGTCTCAAAATTTAAAAAATGCAAAGGACTGGGGATATATCTCAGTGGTAAAACACCCCGGGTTTGTTGAATCCCTAGTACTCCCCCCAAGCACTCCCCAAATATATATGTATATGTGTGTGTGTGTGTGTGTGTGTGTGTGTATTCCAAGAAATAATAAACATGGTTAAGTCTTATTTTGTAAAAAGTCAGGCCTTAGCATTTTCTGACAATAAGCTGTATAGAGTAAGCAAGAAGTAAAACTAGAAACTTTATGCTAATAGCAAGTACATGTCAAGGGACACCACTCAAATATAGATCAACTGTAATTAAATGTAAGCATTGAAATATGGTACAACCTCCATACAGATGTCATCTGAAAGTTTAATCAGTCTCATCACAAAATTAAAAAAAAACAAGAATTTCATTCAGATTCCTTGTTAGATTTTGTGACTTGGATGGCCACCCAATGAGGTCAACAGGTTTCTCTGAACAAAAAATAACATATTAAATTAGAAACTGATGAAACACATTGATAAGAAAATGACTACCTTGTCTCATGAACTTTATCTTTACTGATTTACAAGCTTAACAGTCTTATTCTAATTACTTATGATAATATTTCATGGTAGACTAGTATATGATACTAACTCATTGATAATAATAATAAAATATAAGCAAGTTATTAACTCTTGGCAAAAAAAATAATAAAGTCAGTGCTTTGAGAAAGAATTAATGAGACATGAGAATGGAAATGAGACATTAAAAAAATGCTAAAGAACCAGAAGATTTAATTTGAACTTTGGAAGATCTTCTCCTTGGAGGTGGTTTCTTGATTATTCCATGCTGATCACATTTCATTATTGTTTATTACATGCAAACATATTAGCAGTCAGTCAGGAGGAAACACTAAGTTTCACTCTAATTCTGAGCTCATGTGAAATCCATGAAGTTATAAATCTGCAAGTCAATGTCTTAAGCTTGTCTGAGAAGCTTTATATGAATCAAATATATAAGTAAGCAATAAATAAAATTTCACAAAAAGTAGATCATATTTCCAATTTGTTATTTGAACTTGCAAGATTTAATTATACACTTTTATTTTGCTTTAAAATTTTCAAGTGTTAAAAACATTCAAACTTGGAGGGGAAATTGGTATAGCCAATTTCCAATTTAGCAGTATGTGTAGAAATTGTAATTTATGCACTCACACAGCAATTCAGATATTTAGAAAAACATTAGCACATGAACATAGACATACAATATGTTCATAGTAACTGTTACAGTTTGATTTCAAAGTATCTCCCAAAGACTCATGGGTTAAAGGCCTGGTCACCAACCTATGGCATTACAGTAGTGGAACCTTTAGCAGGTGGAGCCTAGTGGGAGGAAGTTATTCATTAGGAGGATGCTCCTGAAGGGGATATTGGAACCAAAGCTCCCTATCCCTCTTTTGCTTCCTGGCCATCATGAGGTGAACAGCTCTGCTCTTCCATGTGCTCCTCAACATGATGCACTGCCTTGCCACAGGCCCAAACACAATAGAGCAAATCGACCATGAATTACAACATCTAAAACCTTCCTCCTTTTAATTTGGTTAGCTCAGGTTATTTGTCACAGCAATGAAACTGATGAGCACAGTAATATTACAAAAGAAAGAGAAAGAAGGGAGGGACAAACCTAAAATTCAATTATACAAGAATGGTTAATTTGGATACATCCATACTATGGAATGAACATAGCTTTTAAAATAATAAAGTTGATATAACATGAAAAAAATCTTTGAAACATAAATAGAAATTCATCAAATTATGTTACATTCATGTATGAATATGCCATAATGAAACCTGCTATTCTATATAATTAATATGCACCAATAAAAAATGTTAAAATGGAAAGAAAGAAAGAAAAACAAGGAGAAATCAGTATCTTTTGTGTAATTCATTAAAATAAAATCAAGCAAAACTACAGGATAAACTCAATTATGCCTAAAAATTCTAGAAGGATAGCCATTAATCTGACTGGCATGGGGTATAAGAACATAAACACTAAATTTCAGTTTTTCCTGGGAGACTATTGTTTTAATTTGGCCCTAAGTAATATATTCATTCATTTCTTAAACTATTTTTGAAAACCAAAAATATTAAAGAAAAAAACAGAATCTTTCTGAAGAGAAAAATAAAAAAAAAAAAACTCTCACAAATTTGGTAAAATACGTCAAGACTCACAGATACATTCCTAAAACTGCCACATCATCCCTGTGATATTTAAGAAATACTGCCCTTGGACTCCTGCCTGTTTTTACAAGAGTATCATAATTTGGAATTTATGTGGAAAATTATATGGCACAGTAAACTGCCAGGAATTTCACCTACCCCAAAAAGGAAAGAGGCAAATTATAGTTCACTTGAACATCAGCAGGTGAATGTGTTCTGCTAACATCCACCTAATGAATTAGAGATGAGCCTACATTCTCTCAGCGGCCCTTTCAGAACACTGCCTAATAATTCAGCTTAAAGGTTGGCTGGAATTTAAAAATTAAAACTTGACAAAAATAAGCAAATCAGAGACCATCAAACCAAGCATCTTGAAATAATAACATTTACAAATTTATCAAGCTTAGCACTTTTAAATATGTATTTCAAAAATCTTGATTATATTTAAAAACCAAATATTGGCAATGTTGAAGCTCTTAAGATAGTATTCTGGAAGGAAAAGGGTAATAAAACATAATATATCCATAGTAAAATAGGAAACTAAACTATAAAATGGGGAAAAAAATTTTAACAGTTGAGAAATCAGGTATGTGATGCCTAATCCCTCAGTAAACCCTCCAGCTGGATTTAGCTTCTAGAAGGCTTCTCCCAGAGCAGGGGCCCCTTTTAACTGAGGGTTTCAAGGTAAAGAAGCATAAAATACCCATTTTTCTTACCCTTTCTCCATTAGGTTAGAAGGTCCTACACCACAGGTGCTTGACAGTACTTTCTAAAGGGGAATAGGGAGACCAGTTAATCTCAACTGGCCACGGACTTTTCCAGTTTTACCACTGAAAATCCCTTATCTCACATGTGCACGCTAAAAAAAGATTGATTTAATAGAAGTTGAGAGTAGAATGCAGTTACTAGAGGCTGGAAAGAATAGTGGGGAGGGAGAGATGATGAAAGGTTTGTCCATGGGTACTAAATTACATTTAAATAGGAGCCAGAAGTTCTGATGTACCATTGTGCCATGGGGTGACTACAGATAACAATAATGTACTGTATGTTTTTTAAAACTAGAAAAAGGGGTAGGGGTTGTGGCTTAGCAGAAGAGCCTCGCCTAGCCTGGGTGAGGCTCTAAGTTCAGTCCTCAGTACCACATAACAATAAATAAATAAAACAAAGTTATTGTGTCCAACGACAACTAATAAATAAATTATTTCTTCTTTTAAAAAAAAATTTAAAATCTTTCACCATAAAAAATTTATAAAAGAGAAAACAGAGATGTTTAACTTGATTTAAACATTAACCTGCCGAGCACAGTGGCATACACCTGTAATCCTGATACCTCAGGAGGCTGAGGCAGGGGGATGGCAAGTCCAGTGCCAGCCTTGGCAATTTAGTGAGACCCTAAGCAACATGCAAAATCCTGCTTCAAAATAAAAAATAAATAGGGTTAGGGATGTAGTTCTGTGGTAAAGTGCCCCTAGGTTCAATCCCCAGTAACAAAAATAAACAAACACACACACACATTAACTTGATTTAAACAACCAGACTGTCATAGACATGAGTACACAATGTACACATGCATTGAACATCACATGGCACTTCATTAATATGCATAATTTTATGTTTTATATACCAGTTTCATGTAAAGTTATTTTTATTTTTTTTTTTTTTTAAACTTTTTCATCTTTCTTTTTTTTTTTTTTTTTTTTTTTAATTTATTTATTTATTTATTTTTTTTTTATTGGTCGTTCATAACATTACATAGTTCTTAATACATCATATTACACGGTTTGATTCAAGTGGATTATGAACTCCCGCTTTTACCCCGTATACAAATTGCTGTATCACATCAGTTACCCTTCCATTGATTGACATATTGCCTTTCTAGTGTCTGATGTATTCTGCTGTCTGTCCTATTGTCTACTATCCCCCCTCCCCTCCCCTCCCCTCCCCTCCCCTTTTCTCTCTCTACCCCTTCTACTGTAAATCATGTCTTCCATTTGTATTCTCTTGACTTACCCCTCCTTACCTCTTATATGACATTTTGTATAACCCTGAGGATCGCCTTCCATTTCCATGCAATTTCCCTTCTCACTCCCTTTCCCTCCCACCTCTCCTCCCTGTTTACTGTAAATATTCTTCTCAAGCTCTTCGTCCCTACCCTGTCCTTGTTTACACCCCTTATATCAAAGGAGTCATTTGGTATTTGTTTTTTAAAGATTGACTAGCTTCACTTAGCATAATCTGCTCTAATGCCATCCATTTCCCTCCAAATTCTATAATTTTGTCATTTTTTAATGCAGAGTAATACTCCATAGTGTATAAATGCCACATTTTTTTTATCCATTCATCTATTGAAGGGCATCTAGGCTGGTTCCACAGTCTTGCTATCGTGAATTGAGCTGCTATGAACATCGATGTAGCAGTGTCCCTGTAGCATGCTCTTGTTAGGGCTTTAGGGAATAGACCGAGAAGGGGAATAGCTGGGTCAAATGGTGGTTCCATTCCCAGCTTTCCGAGAAATCTCCATACTGCTTTCCAAATTGGCTGCACCAATTTGCAGTCCCACCAGCAATGAACAAGAGTGCCCTTTTCCCCGCATCCTCTCCAGCACTTATTGTTGTTTGACTTCCTAATGGCTGCCAGTCTTACTGGAGTGAGATGGTATCTTAGGGTAGTTTTGATTTGCATTTCTCTGACTGCTAGCGATGGTGAGCATTTTTTCATGTACTTGTTGATTGATTGTATGTCCTCCTCTGAGAAGTGTCTGTTCAGGTCCTTGGCCCATTTATTGATTGGGTTATTTGTTATCTTATTGTCTAATTTTTTGAGTTCTTTGTATATTCTGGTTATTAGGGCTCTATCTGAAGTGTGTGGAGTAAAGATTTGTTCCCAGGATGTAGGCTCCCTATTTATCTCTCTTATTGTTTCTTTTGCTGAGAAAAAACTTTTTAGTTTCAGTAAGTCCCATTTGTTGATTCTATTTGTTAACTCTAGCGCTATGGGTGTCCTATTGAGGAATTTGGAGCCCGATCCCACAGCGTGTAGATCATAACCAACTTTTTCTTCTATCAGATGCCGTGTCTCTGATTTAATATCAAGCTCCTTGATCCATTTTGAGTTAACTTTTGTGCACGGCGAGAGATAGGGATTCAGATTCATTTTGGTGCAAATGGATTTCCAGTTTTCCCAGCACCATTTGTTGAAGATGCTATCCTTCCTCCATTGCATGCTTTTAGCCCCTTTATCAAAAATAAGATAGTTGTAGTTTTGTGGATTGGTTACTGTGTCCTCTATTCTGTACCATTGGTCCACCCGCCTGTTTTGGTACCAGTACCATGCTGTTTTTGTTACTATTGCTCTGTAGTATAGCTTGAAGTCTGGTATCGCTATACCGCCTGATTCACACTTCCTGCTTAGTATTGTTTTTGCTATTCTGGGTCTTTTATTATTCCATATGAATTTCATGATTCTTTTATCTATTTCTACAAGATATGCTGTTGGGATTTTGATTGGCATTGCATTGAACTTATAGAGAACTTTTGGTAATATCGCCATTTTGATGATGTTAGTTCTGCCTATCCATGAGCAGGGTATGTTTTTCCATCTTCTAAGGTCTTCTTCTATGTCTTTCTTTAGGGTTCTGTAATTTTCATTGTATAAATCTTTCACCTCTTTAGTTAGGTTGATTCCCAAGTATTTTATTTTTTGGGGGGATATTGTGAATGGAGTAGTTGTCCTCATTTCCGTTTCAGAGGATTTGTCACTCATATACAGGAACGCCTTTGATTTATGCGTGTTGATCTTATATCCTGCCACTTTGCTGAATTCATTTATTAGCTCTAATAGCTTCTTTGTAGACCCTTTTGGGTCTGCTAGGTATAGAATCATATCATCTGCAAATAGTGATAATTTAAGTTCTTCTTTTCCTATTTTTATGCCTTTAATTTCTTTTGACTGTCTAATTGCTCTGGCCAGTGTTTCGAGGACTATGTTGAACAGAAGTGGTGAGAGAGGGCATCCCTGTCTTGTACCAGATCTTAGAGGGAATGCCTTCAATTTTTCTCCATTCAGAATGATGCTGGCCTGTGGCTTATCATAGATTGCTTTTACAATGTTGAGGTATGATCCTGTTATCCCTAATTTTTCTAGCGTTTTGAACATAAAGGGATGCTGTACTTTGTCGAATGCTTTTTCTGCATCTATTGAGATGATCATATGGTTCTTATTTTTAAGTCTATTGATGTGGTGAATAACATTTATTGATTTCCGTATATTAAACCAGCCTTGCATCCCAGGGATGAATCCTACTTGATCATGATGTATAATTTTTTTGATATGTATTTGAATCCGATTCGCCAGAATTTTATTGAGGATTTTTGCGTCAAGGTTCATTAGAGATATTGGTCTGTAGTTTTCCTTCTTTGATGTGTCTTTGTCTGGTTTCGGAATCAGGGTGATGTTGGCGTCGTAGAATGAATTTGGAAGTTCTCCCTCTTTTTCTATTTCCTGAAATAGCTTGAAAAGTATTGGTGTTAGTTCCTCTTTAAAGGTTTTGTAAAACTCTGCTGTATACCCATCCGGTCCTGGGCTTTTCTTAGTTGGTAGTCTTTTGATGGTTTCTTCTATTTCCTCTATTGTTATTGGTCTGTTTAGGTTGTCTATATCCTCCTGGCTCAATCTGGGCAGATCATAGGACTCAAGGAATTTATCTATGCCTTCACTATCTTCTATTTTATTGGAGTATAAGGATTCAAAGTAATTTCTGATTATCTTCTGTATTTCTGAAGTGTCTGTTGTGATATTGCCTTTTTCATCCCGTATGCTAGTAATTTGGGTTCTCTCTCTTCTTCTCTTCGTTAGCATGGCTAAGGGTCTGTCAATTTTATTTATTTTTTCAAAGAACCAGCTTTTAGTTTTGTCAATTTTTTCAATTGTTTCTTTTGTTTCAATTTCATTAATTTCAGCTCTGATTTTAATTATTTCTTGCCTTCTACTTCTTTTGCTGTTGTTTTGCTCTTCTTTTTCTAGGATTTTGAGATGAAGTATGAGATCATTTATTTGTTGGTTTTTTCTTTTTTTGAGGAATGAACTCCAAGCAATGAATTTTCCTCTTAGAACTGCTTTCAATGTGTCCCATAGATTCCGATATGTTGTGTCTGTGTTTTCATTTAACTCTAGGAATTTTTTAATTTCCTCCTTGATGTCTTCTAAAACCCATTGATCACTCAGCAACCTATTGTTCATTCTCCAGGTGATGCTTGCTTTTTCCTTTCTTCTTTTATCATTGATTTTCAGTTTCATTCCATTATGATCAGATAAGATGCATGGTATTATCTCTACCCCTTTGTATTGTCTAAGAGTTGCCCTGTGACATAGTATATGGTCTATTTTTGAGAAGGTTCCATGTGCTGCTGAGAAAAAAGTGTAGCTACTTGATGTTGGGTGGTATAGTCTATATATGTCAATTAAGTCTAGGTTGTTAATTGTGTTATTGAGTTCTATAGTTTCCTTATTTAACTTTTGTTTGGAAGATCTGTCCAGTGGTGAGAGAGGTGTGTTGAAGTCTCCCATGATTATTGTATGTTGGTCTATTAGACTCTTGAACTTGAGAAGAGTTTGCTTGATGAATACAGCTGCACCATTATTTGGGGCATATATATTTATGATTGTTATGTCTTGTTGGTGTATGGTTCCCTTG
This sequence comes from Urocitellus parryii, assembly GCF_045843805.1. Taxonomy (NCBI): domain Eukaryota; kingdom Metazoa; phylum Chordata; class Mammalia; order Rodentia; family Sciuridae; genus Urocitellus; species Urocitellus parryii. The sequence goes on from NC_135544.1 coordinate 5,154,603, forward strand.
AGCAGTATGAAGTGTCCTTCTATATCCCTTTTGATTAGCTTTGGCTTGAAATCTATTTTATTAGATATGAGTATGGACACTCCTGCTTGTTTCCGCGGTCCATATGAGTGATATGATTTTTCCCAACCTTTCACCTTCAGTCTATGTATATCTTTTCCTATCAAATGCGTCTCCTGTAGACAGCATATTGTTGGGTCTTGTTTTTTGATCCATTCTACTAGCCTGTGTCTCTTAATTGGTGAGTTTAAGCCATTAACATTTAGGGTTATTATTGAGATATGGTTTGTTCTTCTATCCATATTTGTTTATTGATGTTACTAAACCTGATTTGTTATCCTCTATGACTACTTTCCCCCCTTTACTGTCCTACCTCCCATTGTTGGTTTTCAATGTTGTTTTCCATTTCCTCTTCCTGTAATGTTTTGCCAAGGATTTTTTGAAGAGATGGTTTTCTAGCTGCGAATTCTTTTAACTTTTGTTTATTGTGGAAGGTTTTAATTTCATCTTCTAACCTGAAGCTTAATTTCGCCGGATACACGATTCTTGGTTGGAGCCCATTGTCTTTCAGTGTTTGAAATATGTTATTCCAGGATCTTCTAGCTTTCAGAGTCTGTGTTGAGAGATCAGCTGTTATCCTGATTGGTTTACCCCTAAATGTAATCTGCTTCCTTTCTCTTGCAGCTTTTAAAATTCTCTCCTTATTCTGTATGTTGGACATCTTCATTATAATGTGTCTAGGTGTGGATCTCTTATGATTTTGCACATTCGGCGTCCTGTAGGCTTCTAGGATTTGGGATTCTGTCTCAATCTTCAATTCTGGGAAGTTTTCTCGTATTATTTCACTGAATAGACTGTTTATTCCTTTGGAATGGAGCTCTGTGCCTTCCTGTATCCCAATGACTCTTAAATTTGGTCTTTTGATATTGTCCCATAATTCTTGGATGTTCTGCTCATGGTTTCTTAGCAGACTTGCTGAGCTGTCTATGTTCTTTTCCAGTTGAAATACTTTGTCTTCATTGTCTGATGTTCTCTCTTCTAAGTGATCTACTCTGCTGGTAGTATTCTCAATTGAGTTTTTAAGTTGGTTTATTGTTTCCTGCATTTCTAGAATTTCAATTTGTTTGTTTTTTATTACCTCTATCTCCCTGTGAAATTGATCTTTGACTTCCTGGATTTGTTTGTCAATGTGATCTTTCATTGTCTGAATTTGCTGTCTCATGTCTTCCTTGAGACTCCAGATCATCTGAAGCATATATATCCTGAACTCTTTATCTGATATTCCATCTGTTGCAGCTATTACCTCTTCTAAAGTTGAGTTGACCTGCATTGCTTGTGGTCCTTTCTTTCCTTGTCTTTTCATACTGCCCGCGTTTCTTTCTGCTTGGTGCAACTGTTGTGTTTTGAAATTTACCCCCTATTTATTTATGTTGCTCTTGTATACTTGAAAAGTCTCCCTTGCAGGTGCGGGCGGCGGCTGTGCCCCTACTCCAATTGGGGTGACGTGTCTATCACGCTGGCGGCTCTCTGGGCCTGTTCCGGGAGTGGAAGGCGGCTCTGCTCTGTCCCTATTCCAATTGGGGTGTCGTGACTACAATGCTGGCAGATCGCTGGGCCTCTTCCGGGCGTGGGCGGTGGGCTTGGCTGGCGGGATTCCACCTAATGGCAGTCCCTAACCTCCCTGATTGCTAATTAATGGCTTCTCTGAGGCGCCACGCCTTCTGTAGCTGCGGGGCAGGCCGCGCGAATCAGTTGGCCTGGATCTCCGGGGTCCTGCTGCTGGCTGTTTTGATGTTACAAGCTGTTGGAGAGTGGTGGTGTATTCTTCAGCTTTCCCGGATGGTGGCCACTGACTGCCTGGATGGAGTGTCCGCTGTTTTGATGTTGCACTCTGAAGGAGAGTGGCGGTGTATCCTTCAGCTTTCCCGGATGGTGGCCGCTGACTGCCTCGGTGGAGTGTCCGCTGTGGGGGATGGGACTGTACCGCTTTCTTCCCCTTCTGAGAACCCGAGCTCGGCCCAAGGGTCCGTGTGGGCTTGGCTGGTGGGATTCCACCTAATGGCCTTCCCTAACCTCCCTACTTGCCAATTAATGGCTTCACTGAGGCGCCACGCCTTCTGTAGCCGCAGGGCAGGCCACGCGAATCAGTTGGCCTGGCTCTCCGGGCCCTGTTGCAGGCTGCTGGGATCCCTGGCACTCTATCACTTTGATTTTTTCTGCTTGCCCCTCCCCCAGCGCTGGCTAGCCAGGTTTCCTTTTGGCTGCTACTGGGAGGAGGGGTTGGAGGTCAGGTGTCTCTGGTTTCCCCCTAGCCTGTATGGAGGCTCAGCTTGATACTCCCTCTCCCGGCAAGCCTAGGAGAGATTTTATGCAAATTCCCGCTGTCTGGGGGGTGAGCTGAATGACACCGACCTGTTTTGATGTCGCACTCTGAAGGAGAGTGGCGGTGTATCCTTCAGCTTTCCCGGATGGTGGCCGCTGACTGGCTCGGCGGAGTGTCCGCTGTGGGGGATGGGACTGTACCGTTTCCTTCCCCTTCTGAGAACCCGTGCTCGGCCCAAGGGTCCGTGTGGGCTTGGCTGGTGGGATTCCACCTAATGCTAAAGTTATTTTTAAAATAAGCATTGATTTTAAAAAGAGGAGTGGGCTCTTCCATCATCAAAGAGATGCAAGACAGACTGGAGCAGGATCTTTCAGGGATGCCACTGGCAGGATTCCTGAGTTAGATGGTTTGGGCAGATCAAAGAGCCATGGTCACTTTCAACTCAACACTTACAAGATTCTAATAGGGCAAGCACCTTACTCCTCTCCCTTTTCTAAAACCAATTCAAAATTCACTCAATTTGAAATTGTCTCAGAATTCACGCAAGCCTTCAAAACAGGAAATTGTATAGATTCCTTCTCTGGAAATATCTAAGAAAAGCATAGCTAACATTCCCCCATTTCATGTGGCTTTGTTGTCGTTATATCTACAAACTTACGAAAAGACTAGAGAACCAGACACAAAGTCGAAGGGGAGGTGGTGTAGATTGCAGCACTTTTGAATAGACCAATAGAGCAACCCAACACAAACAGCTAAGCTTCTAGTGCAGAGATTGTCTCAGCTGTGGGGACCTCATCTAATAAAAATGTGTGAAGTGGCTTTGGTTCAGGAGTTGGTCTCTGTTCTGATTTTGATGTCTTATTCGCTTACTTCATGAAAATGTCTTTGAGCTGGCTAGGAACTGGGAAACAAAGATATAGACCTCAATGACTAAAGGAGAGAAACACCTTTGGTGATGGAACGTATGTCCTTCAGTGCATCAGACAACACTTCCACAGGGAAATGGTTCTTGGACGGTTTGACTTTTAGAACATTAGCTTGCTCTGATTCCCTTTTCATGGTCCTAAGGCTACCCAGAGGATCAGTGTGCACTATGAATAGTTGGCATGACAGGCTGGAACTGATGGAATCCACTATGTTGCTAAGCAGCTCCAAGACAGAGTGTAGCACCCACAGGAGAGCAGAGGTGCTTGCTGGTAGTTCACCAGGAGAAAAGAAAGCAGCCCAGCCTTTAAAGAGCCCACAGGGAATCTTCTGTGAACTTTCACTGATAATTTCTCAAGCAAGAAAGCCAGCAGTCTCTCACTCGATACATATTTGGCAAGGGATAAGGCTCATGAGCCTATGGGTGTGTGCATGTGCCTACATGACCATGTGTCAAGAGTCTGCTGGTTCCTGTTAGCTAGCATAGTGACTCCTGGCACTGTACCACAAGAGCCAAACATCTTCCCAGAATGATTTCCCGGTTGGGAAATGGAAAGTTATTGGATTGACTCTTCCGTCTAATGGTATGTAATGAAGTTTGGTACATAATAGAAATCCTGGCCCAGTAAAACATCAGAGACAATTCTATCCTTTGCAACCCAAGAGCTGAGCTGGCATGCATGGGCCCCCATACAGCACTGTCAGCCGGGGCCAGATCCTCAGGCAGAATGCCTGTGCCTGATGACTACCTCTAACAGCCACTGCACTCAGGTTTCCTACCAAACTGTCAGGTCCCTTTTGTCTAATAATGAGCAGTGGATAGCTGCTGGGTGTTATGGTCTGGGCCATTCAGATGCCAAACCTTGAAAATAAATCCTCCCCCAGTAACTTGGAGCTAGTACTCAGGAAAAATAATGGTACCACAGAGATATCATTGAGCTTGCATGAAAAGAATTAGAGGATTAGAACTGGTAAATGACGTTATGAGAAAAGTACCACATTCACTGATCCAAGGTAAGAAAATTAAGATAGAATAACACGAAACGAGGATGAAAGGGAAAAGCAGAGAAATGGTGAACTTGTTTTAAGCTACACAATAGCTGGAACCAGGCCAAAAGGAACCAAGGAGTCATATTTCGACATTCTATTCATCTGTTCCCTAGCAGATAGGCCAAAGAGGATGTGTTGGTTTCCATTCAACCTTACTGAATGACTCCATCTCAAAAGAGAAATTGCACAGCACCATTCATTAGAAAATTGATTCTACCTCTTTCTAAAAATATTTGTTTTAGATTTTAAATAATATGACATCCTCAGAGGGAATAATCTAGAATACTGTCCTAGAACAGCTCTAAATAAAGCACCCCTCAGTTCCACTGGGCAACAGCCAAGAGCTCTGAATCTCAAAGGCTGTGCCTGCTCAGGCATTCACCACTCCAGGGTCAGGAGGAGCATTTGACAATTCCTAAGTTTTCCTTTTCAGACTGGACATCAAGAGTCAAATCCCTCATGAACATAACTTCAGCAACACAAATATTCAACAGAGTCAACATAGGAATGTCAATTCAATAACAGGGCACCACATTTAAGCCCATCCTTACTGAATACACACTTTCATGTTCTGCAGTCTAAAGAACCAAGACAGAAAAATCCTCAATATTTGTGAAACTCAGCACCTTTCAAATCAACATCACCAAATTAGTTTTTTGAATGAAGCCTCCAAATACCTCAAAATTTAAGATATTAAATAGAGACCCAAGGAAAACAAAAGTGAAGCATTGGAAATGAAGAATAAGTCCATGATGAATACTAGAAAAGACTTCAAAAACTGACACCCACCAAAGGCTATACAAATGGATTTTTTAATTCAATCCCTTCAGTTCATTCTTCAACCACAGAGCCATGTAAGAAGGTGACAATCAGAAAATACTGGCCCCGTCACCCACTGTACTAACACAGCATCAGCCTTGCTATGATAGTACAGTGCCGGTGGCTACTTAGATCTGAGCCATTCGTGTTGCCCGGGGTCTAAGGAGAGCCACCATATGCAGCCTGTGAAGCTACCCCGTAGAAAAGACTCTCTCCTCCTCTCAAGTTGCTCATGATATCTCTGCATTGCTGTCTTAGGAGATCCTGGGCATCAAGGCAATGCAGTAATGTGTCCATGCAGAAGGGAATGGAAAATCATGAAGGACAGAATATTTCACTTCCTAAGTATATATGATCATGATAGTTTATTTCTTTCATTTGTTTATTCATTTATATTTCTTAAAACAAAAATAGTGGCACAATGCTATGGACTAAATGTGCCCCCCACAAATTCTTATGTTGAAACCATGATTTAAAGGTATTGGGAGGCTGGACTTCTTTCAAGAGGTAATTAGGTTTAAATGAGGTCATCAGAGTAGCATCCCCTTGATGGGATTAGTGTCCTTAAAAGGGGAAGAGACACCAGAGCTCTTGCTCTTTCTATCATGTGAGGATACCGCAAGAAGGTGGCCATCTGCAAACCAGAAAGACAACCCTTACTAAGACATGGGATCTACAGGCACCCTGATCTTGGACTTCCCAGCTTCCACACGATGAGGAATAAATACCTGTTGTTTAAGCCACTGGTTCTATGGTAATTTGTTATAGCAGCCCAAACTGACTAAGGCATTCTCATATCTTGGAATACTACAAAGTGTCTCTCTTCTATTCTTCCACCATCCCTGTCCTTCTCTCCTCTAGTAAATGTCTTTATTGCACCAAGTCAGCAAGCGTTTAAGTGAACATGTGGCAATGATGCTATATAAAGGTATTAGTGCACTCTACCATAATACTCTACCAAAAAAAAAAAAAAAGCAGATTCTAATACTTACAAAGAATGTATATACATCATAAGTACATCTTATTTTCAAAAATGGACTAATTAAGGGCTGGGGATATAGCTTTGTGGTAGAGTACTTGCCTACCACGTATAAAGCTTTGGCTCAATCTCCAGTACTGTACTGCAAGGAGAAAGAAAGAAAATTCACTAATTAGAATTAATATAAAGATGAACATATTTCCTATTTATTATTTATTAAGTATCTATGTAAGCTGTCTGTTGCTATAACAAATATCTTAGATAACCAACTTGTGAAAAGAAAAGGTTTACTTTTTATTATAGTTTTGGAGATTTCAGTTCATGATTGTTGACCCTGTTGCTTTGGGCCTGTGACAGCACACCATGGCAAAAGCATGTAACAAGCAAAACCTCTTGCCTCACAGCCAGGAAGTTCAAGAAAGAAAGAGAAAGGGGATGGAGTCCCTCTCTCTCATTTGACAGCACATCCCCCAATAACCTAAACACCTCCCAATAAGCCCCATCTATTAAAGGCTCCACCCCACCCAATAGCATCAAACCTAGGCTCAAGCCTTTAACACATGGGCCCTTGGGGGGCTACTAAGATCCAAACCTTTGTAGTGTCTTTTCCTCAAAGAGCATAAAGCTCCACAGTTACCAACCCAAATATTACAATCTGGTCTCCCTTAATTATAATTCTTCCTTCTTTTATTCCCATCAACACACTGTCTTATTTCCTTCTCTATATATTTACATATGGCCCCAGAAGTGGAGTTGGACACCTAAACTCACAGGCCAGGTAAGTGAAAAACTGAACTCAGTGCCTGGCTCACAAGTTTAAGCATCCCTCAGTCTCCTAGTTAAACACAAGTTCATCTCTTTCCCCATTTCCAAACCCCTAAAAATGACCGCAAAGAGAAAAAAATACAAACCTACAAGAACGCAGGATAAAAGAAAAGACGGAATCATGAATCAAATGAGGGATCTGAGTTTTTTGAATGGAGGAGCTGGTGAACCCAAAGAAGGAAGGTGTTGTGGGGGAGAGGGGGCCAACTGGGCCTGGGGACACTTGAACCATGCAGGAAGGGACAAGGATAGTACTGTCAAGGCAGGGATGAGGGGTGAAAAGACAGAATAATTAAAAAATTAATTATGAAACAAGTAAGTACCAGGTCCACTCCCTCTTCATGTAGCCTGTGACCAATACACTCTCAGCCAAGAGACAGTTATTTTCTCCGTAAATTTGAAATTAAAATCTCCAGACTTGGTGGTACCAGGTATAATCAAGATCAGATAAGATCAAAAAATGGGAGGCTTAAGAGAAATTGTGGGCATTAAAGCCCCAGGACCTAGTCCCTCAGCTCCCGGAATGTTGGCAGCCATGTCTATGCGCTGTAAACACTTTCTTTTGGAAACTGAGCAGCCCAGAGAAATGACCCACACATGACTAATACTCAATGGTCCCCTGCCGCAACCTGGCTGGGCACAGAATCACGAGCCACTCAAGCAGGAACAAAACTTTATTTTTGAGCTAGCAAGCTGGTCCACACACGTGGTTGCGTCTCCCGGAACCGGGGCCCAGGACCTCCCCCGGAAAACCCTCCTACTATCCTTCCCCAACCAATGGGAACTCTCCAGGAGTCCCATTGTAGCAGGCTCAGGTGAACAGCAGGAGTCCAATTTCCATATGAATGTATATCTTAACATAATCATATCATCTCAATGGCTAGCTAGCAGTCACCTAAACCAAAGGTGCCATGCATCATAATACTTTGCTGTGGCTCCTAGCAGTCCCTCAGGGGAAAGGAGATTCAAGTAGACTCCCCCAAACCAACCAGAGAAAATTGAACAAATAAACAAGAAATGGAAATGCAGGAGAGAAATGAAATAATTAAGATATTTTAATTTTAAAATAATTAAAAATTCTGAATGAAGAGAATTGATCCAGGAGCTTCAATGGATACCCACTTAACATAGTTTCAAAAGTAGAGATCAGAGAAGAGGATCTGATCAAGAAAATACTATGAGACATGTTTTCAGAGCTGAAGCACACAGGCTCTAAAAGGTTTACTCAGTGCCTATTCCATAGCAGAAAAAAAAACCTACACTAAGCTACATCGGTAAGAATTTCCAGAAAACTGGTTTGAAAAAAAAACAGGATGCTGGGCACCATGACACATACCTGTAATCCCAGCAGCTCAGGAGGCTGAGACAGTAGGATCACAGGTTCAAAGCCAGCCTCAGCAAAAGCGGAGGTAGGCAACTCAGTGAGATCCTGCCTCTAAATAAAATACAAAATAGGGCTGTGGATGTGGCTCAGTGGTTGAGGGCCCCTGAGTTCAATCCCTGGTACCAAAAGCAACAACAAAAAAGAAATGGGAAGTGAAATGCCACCACATGCAAAGAGTAATAATAACCAGATAAAAAGCCCAATCCCAAACAGCAGTATTCTTTGTTCAGTAAATACGGCACCTTTTTCTTCAAAGACAGAACTGTGTATTGTTACCAACCCCAAATTGACAATTTAATGTCCCTTAATTAAACTGGCCAGTGTGAACTACTAATCACCGCATTTACTTACAAAAGAAAAGGAACCAGAATGACATCAGACTTCTAGAAGACAATGGACCAAAGCCTTCAAAGTTCTGAGGAAGATGATATTCAGTCCCAAATTCCAAACTTCCCTTTCATCATTTTAAGGAAATGATTAGAAGAGTGGCTGCAGCCATTTAAAGGGAGTAAATCAAAAAAGCAGAAAATGTCAGACCTAGGAAATAGGAAATCAATCCATTATAAAGCAGCAAAAGTGAAAAAAAAATTTTTTTTCTCATGATAGCTCCAGGATAAGAATATTCAGGAATATTCATAAAGGTTAGAGAACAACAAATTTAGTTTAAAGAAGAAAGAGGGAGCTGCAAAATTAATAAAATTGGTACATCACCTATTATATTAGACCATTTATTTAAAATTTATATATGTGAATATGTGTTTGATATATCTGAAAGAAGCCTGTTAAACTAATTAATTAATTTTGAGATACTTAGTTTTATGTAAATAAAATACACAAATATGGCTCTATATCTAGTAATATTCTCATTGTTAATAATAATTTAAATGATCTTGATAAATAGTATGATGTTTAGGATTTATTCAAGATAAGGGAGGAATACTCAAATCCAAATAAGATGAAATTAGCAGTTGCTGAAGTTTACAAAGATTTTTAGGGCATTTCTCATTCCATCTGCTCTTGTTTGCATATAAAAATTTCCATGATAAAAATTAAGATTATAACAATTGTATTACATACAGCCTATGATTTCTAAGGTAATATAATTGGATTATATTAGATTTGGGGGCTACAGAGATGTATGTGTCTAGGGTAATTCTTTACAAATAAACCAAATAACCATTTGCTTCAAGAAATAAATGTACATATTATTTAAAATAGTAACATCAATTCTGGAAGAAACTATGGGAGAGAGAGTAGGTAAAATAGGAACTGATTTTTTCTAATTAAAAAATTAATATTATTTGATTTTTTAGGGTACTACTTTAAAATTAACAAAATCTTTCATCCTCTAAAGATGTGTTTAATTATACATATAACTTCAATGCCTTTTTCCCTTGATGTAATGAAATGGGAAGAATTAAGGGGTGATACTTGAATATTTCTAAAAAATGTAACTGGAAATGATAAAATTCAGTAACTTGCTTCAAGATTTCACTGTACACACTGCCCTCTAGTGTCACTTCATGGGAAAACATCTTGAATTTTGTAAACTAGAAATTTACTTAAATCTTTAAATGCTACATTCTCACTTCTGAGATCCTCTGCTCTCTCCATGTGATCAGTCCCCTATTTCTCCGACCTAGAATTCAGGCTTGGATTGATTTTATAATTGAATAGCTTGGCTTCATTATGGACTCAAATGATTATGATGGAGGGTCCTGGAACCTAGATAATGGTTCATTAATCAGGAAATATGTTCTGAGTTCCAAACAACTGTTTCCTTGGTTGGGGCAAAGAACCCTCTGTTTGTCCTCAGTTCCTTGAGAACAGATGCTTCTAGAATCACATGTAGTTCTGGGCAAAAGTCTGACACATGGGGATGTTCAAAGAACAGTAAGCAAACCGGGCAACAAGTGGTTTTCAGAAGCCATTTCATTATGTGTTGGTGACCTTGGTTATTTTTGAATAGGACATGGATATTGTTGTCATTAATAACTGCTTGCACAAAATTATCTAGTTAAGAGGAACAAGGCAAATCAGATGATGTCTAAATCATTCCTGGTTGTGAAATGGAGAGATTAAATGACCAAAGGTCCACCTTAATGCCTCCTAGCCACTCCTGAAAAAAGAAGACGTGGTGGTGGGGTGGGGGGCGGACAGTAAGAACCACCTGCTTTTCACCACACTCCTTCCTTTGCAATGAGAAGAATGTGATTTGTTCCTAAGCATTATTTACTATTTGATAAAAATCACATATTTCTCCCTGCCAAACTTTAACACGGGTTTAGTTCCAAGTTTTTTTCCTCTGCTGTTAGGTAACAGAGACCATGTGTCTCCCCCAACTTTACCAGTTTTAGGTTTTTCAAGTATGCTCCTCCACTCTAAGCTAAGGACCCTCATCCACACTTATTCAGAAGAAAAGGGTCCTGGGTCTCAAGGCATGGGACAGTCAACACCTACAGTAAAGGTGGTATGTGTTCTACTGAGACGTATTCTCTTGGAAGAGCTCACAAAAGCTCCTAGTTAAGGTCAGAAATTCTTCCACTCCAAAGTAGTTCAGATTTTGACTCATGATTTGTAAACATTTGTGAATTTCCTACATTGGTATCTACCTGATTAACACTTTGACTAAGAAAATTCACAATGTTTGCATCCTTCAGGATAAAATCAGGAGGACAATTCCAGACATATTTTGACCCTCGCAGGCATACCACGTAGAAATTGAACATTTCAAATCCTGAGTCTTTTTTCAGCAATTAGATATAGCCCATTCTTAGCCTAAAATGAAATATTTTATATCCTATGGTTTGCTTAACTTCCCCAAAACCAACAAGTATATAAACAGGGATAATAGTTCCAGTAAAAATTATTTTGTCAGTATTAGAGATAGAAGCCAGGGCCTCAAGCATGCTGAGCAAAATCTCTACCTCTAAGCTATGCTCCCAGCCCCTCAATTGTAAATTTTGAACCTACTAATATGACAAATAATTGAAAAGGGTATTTTTCTCTTCAATGGCAAATAAAAAACAGTCATTACAAAATCTTTTAATAAACCACCAGAATATATTAGAAAGGATTTGTTATTTTCAGCCAATGGAATGAGTTTAAAATTTTACTTTATCCACATGAATATGATTTTAAGTATCTTGCTATAACTCTCTGAGCCACAGCTCGCTCATCTTTCAAATGAAGAAAATATTGACCTTATCCTACCATGTGCCTGTAACACAGAGGGAATTTTGGAAATGTTAGTTGATAGTCCTCTCCCTCCTGTTTTTGTCCCAAGGTCCAGCCTGTTAGTCCTATACCCCATGGAGGAATAGAACTGCTACCACCTGTTGTGCAAGAAGCTTCCAAAGTAAAGCTGTTGTCAGCAAGAAAAAACTGCTCTCTCCCCTTACTGTTCTGCCTCTGTCTATATAGTTACAGCTTTCATGTATATGGGGACAAGACCCTTCCCCCCCCCCCAGAAGGGACTGGTGAGAAGCAGAAGGCCTGACCGCCAACTGGGGCTTCACTCACAGCTAAGATTCCCTCCAGCCCCCTCACCAACTCCAGCTAGAAGTTCCTCACACTCACTCCATTTTTCTCCTGGATAAAGTATGCTTTTGCTTCTCAAGTTTCCACTTTGACATTTCTCCCTCTCCTCCTCTGTTCCTGATTAAACATCCTGACAAACTAGATTTACTAACCTCAAAGACAGAAACCTCAATTCTGGCAGCTCTCTGCTGCCCCCTCTTGTCAATGAGTGAAACTGCTCTTGCCACAAAAATCTTGCAGGTTTTGGCAATGGGCAGCATTTATTGAGAGCCTTCTGTGTGTGCCTGGTATTGTGTTCAGTATTAAAGATGTAATAGCAAGAAAAATCAGAAAATTCTCTTGCTTTCATACACTGCATTGATCAAATAATCATATAAGGAAATGTAACACCAGAACTCAGAGGTGTTATAAAATACTTTGAAAGCCTGTGATAGGGGATTTTACCCTGTCAGGAAGGTCAAAGAAGTCTTTCTGGAGATGGCATCAAAGGCTGAGATTGCAGGGTGAGTGGAATAAACAGGACTAAGGAAGAAGGAATGTTCCAGAAGTGGAAGCAGCATGTGTTACAAGGTCTGTGGTAGCAAGGAGCATACTAATTATAAGGGACCAAAAATGGTTAGTGTAGGCAGAGGAAAGGGGAGAGCAAAAAGAGGAGCAGCAGGAAAGGCTGCATGGCTGCAAGAAGGTTGAGCTGGAGGTTGTCATGGGAGTCCAAGCAAGAGGCTATGGCAATTTAGGTTCCAGATGTCACGGCAGAGCTTGAAAGGAGATTTGGAAAAACATGTAAAAACTTTATTTTCCAGTTTTAGGAAACACTATAGAATTAAAACAATCTTGTGACGGATTAGATACCCATACAAGCTAAGGTAAAGAGGGTTCTGAGGATGATTCTTGGTTTTCTGACGTGCATAAACAGATGGACACCATACCCATGATCTGAGTGATTCTTAAAGTGGAAATTGAGTACACAATAGGATATTCACATGTGGAGCGCTGAAGAGAGCCAGAATGAAGGTGTACGTACATGTGTTATCTGCATGTAGGCTGCCAGCTGGGTCGTGGAGGAGGCCTCTTAGGGCAGTAGTCTTCCCGATGAATAGGAACCTGTCTTAGTCCATTTTGTGCTGCTGAACCAGAATACCACACACTCGGTAATTTATAAAGAAATCTGTTTGGCTTATGTTCTAGAGGCCAGGACGTCCACAATGGAGGGGCCACCTCTGGTAACCACTTTCTTGCTAGGTTGTTACATGGCAGAGGTTCATCACATAAGGAGAGACAGCATGCATGAGGATGGAGCAAGAAAGGGACAAACTCACTCCCAAAATAGCTAACCCATCCTTGTTAGATAAGGACTTAAGTCCATTCACAAGGGCGGAGCCTTCACACCTAAACGCCTCTCATTAGGCCCCACCTCCCAAGACTGTTGCATGGGGGACTACATTTCCAACAATGGACTTTGGGGGAGACAGTCAAACCACAGCAGATCCCTGGAGGCTTTTTAGGGAACAAGACATCTAGGAGGCTTCTGGAAATTTTTCAGGGTGGAAGAGATAGAGCAGATGTCTTACTGTGATTTGGGATTGCTACTGCCATTCAGTCTGAGGGGACCAGGGATGCCAGTCATCTTGCAAATCACAACACAATTCAGAGAAGAAACAGCCCATGTTCCACATGTCATGAAGGTTTAAAAACCTGTTTCTAATTATCTGAGCCTGAATTCTAACTCATCTTACACATAAACGCCAAGGCTTATATTTCTTGCCTAGTTTCAATTTACATGAATTTTTCAGGAATGTGAGAACCATGTAAATTAAAGGAAAAGTGGACTCTTGTTTATTATTTAGAGCTACTCACCAGTTCAGAAAAACCACATCTGTGCTCATGGTAAATGAGTGTCAGTACAACATTGCTCTGTCCTTCTGCAGTGTGGACTCTATGTAAAAATGCCCACATTCACCCCTGATGATCCCCACACAGAGGTACAAACTATTTGGCTTGTTGGTGATGCTTTCTACATGCCTAAGCACATACATATTAAAATATTTATTAAATATAACTTATTTCCCTTTATATTACAAACACGATGTTATGTATTTTTTAACTGCAAATTTTTATAAAGAGTGAGCATATAGGTTGATGGGACTATGAACTACCAGCCCAGAAAATCTAAGTAAGAAACAGAGTGCTTTGGGTTGAGTCATGAAAAATTTCAACATTCAATGGCCAGCTAGAGAAATTCAGCCTTGCAAAGGCAGAAAAAAAAAAATGAAGAGGGAAAAAAAAAAAAAAAACAGAAATGTTAGGTGGGAGAAGCAAAGAAAAAGCATTTTTAGGAGGGAGGACTTAGTTATCAATGTCAAATACCACTGAGAAGTCTAACAGGACATGTACTGGGAAATGCCTTCATCTTATTTAACCATGTGATGGATTTGGCAACAGAGATGTCTGATAATTTAGCAAGAGCTATTTCAGTGGGGCCAGAGCCAGGCAGAGTTGAGGAGTAAAGGAGAAGATGGGAAGATAGAAATGGCTGTGGTATGCTTCCTGAGGAATTTTTTTTATAAAGGAGGAATGATAGGAGGCAACAGGAAGATGAATAGGAGGCTGTTTCTTGTTGCTTTTTTTTTTTTTTAAGAAAAACATCTACCTACAGATCTGTTTGTTAATGTGACCTTTATATCTTCAATGCAAACTAATGACCTGGGTTCCCTCCTTTCAAAGGAGTTCAGATTGGTTGAAGTTGTTAAGAGAGGGATGGAAGTTGGGACCATGGGCAGCAAGTGGTGTTTTTTTCTGCCTCTAGTTTCCTGACCTCAAGTGGACATATATATGCTTTTGCAACTGTAGTCAGCACCTAGTCACTTGTGATCTGGCAAGAGATCCTGCCAGGACCCAGAGGAAACTCCATTGGTAACTCAGCCCCCTCAATGCCCATTAGGAATCTATCTCTCTGGGATAACCAACCATACCACTTATGGTACACATGTGACCCTTTGAAGAGTGACCCGGAGCACCAACTGGATGCAGGTACTGTGGATGAAAGCCCAGTTGTCATGGGCCAGCAAGTGCACAGTCACCCTAATACTGAGTCTGCTATGCTGAGGAAGGAGAATCACAAGTTCAAATCCAGCCTCAGCAAAAGCAAGGCTCTAAGCAACTCAGTGAGACCCTGTCTCTAAATAAAATACAAAATAGGGCTGGGGATGTGGCTTGGTAGTTAAGTGTCACTGGGTTCAATCTCTGGTCCCCTCCCCCCCCAAAAAAAAAAACTCAATGAGTTTCCTTTTTAAATATATTATAGACTCCTATTATCACTGTTTTTTAACTTTATATGGCAGTTCATCTGAACATAAGCATGATGGTTAAGTCTCTGGCACAATCTATTAAGCCTCTACCATGCCTCATATGCTATAATGAGTATTTTCTAGGAATTATCTTTACACGTCACAAAAACATAAAGAATTGCTTTACTATCTTTACTTTACAAATAAAGATACGTGATGAGATTAAGTAGTGGTGCCAATATTACAGATTTAACGAGTGGTGAGATGAATTCAGCCCAGTGCTTCCGACTCAGACCACACATAGTTCCCTTGAACCGCTGAATTTCTCAAGAAGTTTTGGAGTATAAAGACTAGTTATGGTGTGCCTCACTTACCCCTCTCCCTGCCAAAATTAGACCGGCCTTCATTCATCATGAAAGAAGCTCTTTCAGTCAGTCTGAGTGTTTAATAGCAATTTGGCTAATGTGAAACAACTATCAGCCTCTTGCTTCCCAAGAATAATGTGACATAAAATAAAGCATAATGAGGTTCACAAACAAGATGGATACTTTCTACAATTCATGACAAAAAGGCCTGAAGCAATTGAGGAGACTAAGGAGGAAAAAGGGGAGGAGAAGAGAAGAAAGGGCAGACACACCCCCAAAAATGCTGATCTGTAAACAAGGCAGAGGAGATATGGGTACAAGCAATAAGGAGAAACGTTTGATCTTAACAAAAAACAGACAAACAAACAAAAAAAGTTCAATATGGTTCATATTTAAACCTGCCGTGTAGTAAAATTTACTACCCTCTATACCACTACCACCATTACCAACCACCTGATAGTCGCTGAGAAAACCAATTACTTGTATGCTCATAATGGTGTACTGGTGCCAAACATCAATGCTAGCTTTGCAGACAGAGCACCGGCCCAGAGGACCTGAGGTCTAGGATGAGCAGAAGCAGAAGTAACTTGATGGCCATGAAAAAGAAAGAAGCTCACTTCATCTTTATGCCTTCAACCCCTCTCCACATATTTTCCAAACACTTCCAAACAAGGAGTGTTTGAAAAACTGAATTTATAGGCTAAAAGTAGGCAACTTGGGAAATTAAAATGTGATCATTTGACTTCACTTCAAACTAAGGAACAATTTAACTAGGCAGCTTGCAAACTGCTGAATGTCATATATGAAAATAAAAACTAGCATTTAGGTGCCTTGAGAATAAAAGGAATACAGATGGCCGAAGTCAATCATTTGTCAAAGACTTGAGTTTTGGAAATTGAAGCTTTATAGTGCTTGGTCATATGGGAATTTATAAAGATTGTTTTAAAGGAAACTAGTAACTTGAGCACTATAGAAGAAAGCTAAGTCAAATGTCCCCTACCCCCGCAAAGCCTCAATAGTTTTGTGGTTTTATGGCATCATGCACATTCTCATTGGAGACTGTATTCTGGGTCTGTGTTCTTCCAGGTAGAGATGGTAGAAGATTTCTACCTCATCCCTCCTGGATCCATACTTTAGATCAGTCTCTAAGCAGAGGCCACTGGTTCTAACACTTTCAGAAATCACCAGATTCTGTGTTATGGTTTCAATAAATGTCCCCAAAAGGACCCTGTGTTGAACGTTTAGTCTCCAGCCTGTGCAGCTATTGGCAGTGATGGAAGCACCCGGTGGAAAGAACTTTGGTCATTGGGGACACACCCTTTAAGATAATATTGGGATCCCAGCCCCTCCCTGTCTCTCTGACTTAGGGAGAGCTGTTTCCTCTACCACATACTCCTGCCATCATGCACTGTGTCACTACAGGGCCAAAACTATAGGGCCAAGCAACCATGCACTGAAACCTCTCAAACCATGGGCCAAAATAAGCCATTCCCTCTTACAAGTTACTTACCTCAGGTACACTGTCACAGTGATGACAAGCTAACATGTTTCGTACATGTCCAACAATGAAGTGCTCCTCAAAGACTAAATTCTTCCCATGTGGCTAGAAGAATACCCTCACTGTATAATTCCTTTGAAGGAATTATCAAAACTCACATTTCGAGAACCATTTTTCTGTTTTCAACACAAACCAATCTTGGAAACTTTGTCACAAGGCAAATGTCTTCAAGCAAATTTCATTTTTCAGAAAATATAAGGCTATAACGGGATATTTTGTTATCATAGCACCAAATAAATAATAAGCATGTGAGAGCAACAACAGGAGATAAAACCAAATATACATCTGCAAGTTCCCATAATGAAACTTGGACATTTTATATTAAATCATAAAACATTAGCAATAGAAGCCACCATAGAGATCACCTAGGAACTGTCCTCAGTGCCTCACCACAGACTGGCCATAATGGCCAAAGAAGCTTGATAAAGGATATAGGTTCTTCCCAGTTGCAGTGAGGCAGAACCTGTAATGCCAGTGACTCAGGAGCCAATGACTCAGGAGGCTGAGGCAGGCAAATCACAAGTTTGAGGCCAGCCTCAAGAATGCAGGGAGACCCGGCCTCAAAATACAATATAAAAAGGACTGGAGAGATAGCACAGAGGTAAAGCCATTCCTGGGTTCAATCCAAAGTACCCCCAAAAAAAGAAAATACAGATTACTGAACCTTATTGCTGAGAAGGCTGATTTGGTATGGAAAACAAAAATGATGTCATTTTCATTTTCCAGGTAGTTCAGATATGCATTTGGATTTGGGAATTGCTAGTCTAGACTGGTCACGACTAGTGTCAAGAGTTGGACTTCAAACTTAGATGATCTGATTCTCAGATCAATGCTCTTTCCACACCACAGTTCCTGCTATCCAAAAATGCTGAATATATTGTTTTTTTCAAAAGGACAAAATACTAAAAAGTGTACTATTAGAATACATTAAAAAGTACCACTTATTATAAAGTTACCCAAATAGTAATATTTAGCTATCATAAAGGTTCAATTATTTTGGCTAATTGCATTTGTATTTTTAAAACTATAAAAGGATCTTTAAGATAATAAATAGGATAGCCAAGATCTTTAAGTCCTTCAAAAGAAATTGACACTGCTTTAAATTTCCCTTACAGCATATTGATGCATTTAAAATCATTAATTGAACATTCTTTCCATAGTTGTCCTGCAGCAGGTCATTAAGCACTTTATTTTATCTATAGGAGTCTCCTGAATCTGATCTTATTCATCTTCTTGTATTTGCTCTTCCTGGTTATTTTTTCTCTCCACCCTGACCAATGCACCTTGGCCACACCCATCATTCCAGAACAATCTAGGGTAACCACGGAAGAGAAAAAAAAAAAAAAAAACATGTGGCAGCATTGGAGCAAGTAAGGATGGAAAGGCCAATGGGGAAGACCACTTTCAATTCTTCTTTAATTATGGCCTAGTGTCTAATTCAGCTCCATGGATACTTTAAAACCAAACCAAACCAAATAAACAAAAAGGGTATTCAGCCACGCACAGTGGTGCATGCCTATAATCCCAGCTGCTCAGGAGGCTGAGGTAAAAGGATCGCAAGTTCGAGGCCAGCCTGAGCAACACCAATGTAGCTCAGTTGTCAAGTACCCCTGGGTTCAATTCCCACTAGCAAAACAAACAAAAAACACTATTTAATTACCTCTTTTTTCCTTCCCCTCGTCACTCATACACTTCTGCAGAAACTGTCAAGAGCCCTGCGGGGTAACACCAGACCTTGGTTTTCTGATGGGTGTCACTGAAGAAGCCATCTGGCACCAGCACATTATCCTAGGCCCAAGAGAGGAGGTTCTGACCCCCTTTAGAGAAAGACTCAGTGACATCCATCTCCACTTTCCATGGTGGCAATCATCCTGCAAGATCACCCAGGTCCACTGCAGAGTTGCTCCTGGCTCTCTGAGGGACTCACACATAACCTGACCGGGTCTCGCCTTCTCTGGGGACTTCTCTACCACTGCTGCAGGGCAGGTGCCAAGGCCAGCCAGCATACTCACCCATGGGCTAGCTGGCTGGCTGGTGTGCAGGGGTGTCACTATATCTGGCTTACTCAGAGTCTACCCCAGGGACCAAATAACATGACTCAAAGTATCTTGGAGAAACTCAGACCAATGAAAGTCAGGAAGCAGACAGGGAGGAAGAGGCAAATAAGTTCCAAGACACATGTTTCACACGGCTGCTCCAGAGACCTCTCACAGAGTTGTCTTATGGTGAAATGTACCATCTTGTACTTCCTTTTCTTCCTTCCAACCGCCACCTCCCTTTTCTCTCACTCTTGCTCCCTGGAACTGTCTCCCCAATAAGTTATAGCTCTAGAGAACCCGGACTAAGACAAAGAGTCAGCTAAAGAATTAGCCACAGAAGCAAGAGATTCAGTTGCCAGTGAAACAAACATTATGCACTTTCAAAAGACTCCTACTTGGGCCTGGGGTTGTGGCTCAGTGGTAGAGCACTTGCCTAGTATATGTGAGGCACTGGGTTCGATTCTCAGCACTGCAAGTAAATAAATAAAGTAAAGGTCCATTGACAACTAAAAAATACTTTTTAAAAAAAGACTCCTACTGCTGGGCACAGTGGCCCATGCCTTTAATCCCAGTGGTTAGGGAGGCTGAGGTAGGGAGAATTGCAAGTTCAAAGCCAGCCTCAGCAAAAGTGAAGTACTAAGCAATTCAGTGAGACAGACCCTTTCTCTAAATAAAATAAAAAAATAGAGTCTGTCTCTAAATAAAATTTAAAAACAGAGTTGTGGATGTGTCTCAGTGATTAAGTGCCTCTGAGTTTAATTTTCAGTACCCCCACTACTAGGGAAAAAACATACATTTGTACAATTAAAGTAACAATTTTAAAAACATGCATAAATGACTCTGGATGCTTGTCTTCTAGAGGTACTGGTTAAAATGCCAATCAGTAAATGAAGTAGTCTAAAGAATTTGTATTTACATTTTTAGATGCTAAAATCTTGGGGTAGTAAAATCAGCTGCACATTTAGATTTTAATCACTGGTCCTCACATACAACTAAAATATGTAGTTACCAATGATTTGGATGTAAAATTAAAGTACCCATACTCAGGAAAGTAAAATATGAAGATCTCAATAACATTAAGGATTAAATATTTATATGCCTATGAAAGCAAAATATTTAATGATCAATAGTTTACTGATTTTTTTCACCTGTCAGGAAGGAAATGAATAACTCAATTTATATTTCTTATGCATCATAGTTGCGGTAAGTTGATAAGATGAGGTCAAACAGAGTGTCTGAGAGGCCATGAGTTAAACGAAGAAGCTGAGTTAATTTTTCTCTTTGGCCCCACATATACATAGAGATACTGTTAAGCCATAAGCAAGACACCCATTCTGTCTTCGGACACATCTCAACTCTACCCATCTCTTTCTTTCTTCCCTGCCTCCCACCCTCGTCCAGGGCACCACCACTTCCACTTATTTTACACTTTTACATTCCAATCCATTCTCCAGAAAAGCCAGAGGGAGTGTTAAAAACATAAATCAGAACCAAACAAAATCAGATCATACCACCCTGCTTAAAACCTTCTGATATTTTCCTCTAGCTCTTAGCTTATATCAAACTTGTTAGGGCTGGAGGGATAGTTCAGTAGTGGAGCACTTGCTGGGCATCATAATGCCCTGGGTTCAACCCCAATACCACACACACAAAAATAAATAAACAAATAAAAAGAACCAAAATGTGTGTGTGTTATACTTCTCAAACCTCAAGGGTTAGTCCTCAGAGAGGTTTCCCTGGCAGCTCAGCCTAAAGTCAAAATACCTGTGTCTATCTGGTCACATCCTATTTATGAATTTCATAAACTCCATAAGGCAGAGCCTTTTAGTTTTATAACCCCAGTGCCTCCACAAGGATAGACGTACAATAAATGTCTCTTAGATATCAGGTGTGTAAAGAAATAAAGAAGAGACCTCAACGTGACCCACAGATACACCCTGACATACTCTCAAATTCTCCCAAATCATGACAATTATAGCATACTGCTTCCTCAAATGAATAAAATTATGTAGACTAATTCACCTGGATCCAAACCATCAAGTTAGCTGTTTTAATGGATTAAAGATCAGAACATTGCACTATCTTTTGTCTAATAACCACTATTAATTAAGACACTAGATCTTTGCGCTTATTTCTATGATCAGCACTGCAGTTGACTTTCAACAGAGGAATGATTTTTTTCACTAATAAACAGAGTTTTTAACATTTGAGGGGAGTTTCAGCAAATGCAACAAGTATATAAAGCAGGCCAGGTGAGAAACAGACCTGGCTGATCTCACCCAACAGCAGTTGACTCTCCTTAGCATCCCCATCTTGCAAAGGCCAAGCAACCCAAATCTGTGCCACAGAACAGTCTAGACAAGTGAATCAACCGTGAATGTAAAAATTTATGGGAACAAAGTCCTGCCATCCTTACTCTTTGGTCTAATTTGTTTTGTTCTAGTTTTCATTAGCAAAGAGAAACACATCGACTAAAGCTGCATAGCTACATTCTGTATGTCTATGAGATATGTCATCTGGTCTGAAGAATGGAGCTGCCAGATTGTCTCGGAGGATTTCTGGGTATCAGAGAATCTGCCTGGACCTGGATCCGTGCCAGCATTTCCATTGGCCCAAACTGCTGAAACCGCAGTCCTGAAATCTGTCCACTGCCTCCTGCTGCCAGATGGAAGGGAAGTGCCTGAATGAGAACTCATCACTTCTCTGCCTCCTTTCCAATGTTGAACGTCAACCTGAGAAATGAAGTCGGACCTCCAGCCACTTTTGCTCTTTCTTTCATCCTTTTATTTCCACATGCCAGAACAGAGAGGGTTTAAAAAAGAAGGGAGATGCTAAGTCAGGGAAAAGGCCAAGAGAAGCCCTACTCAAACTGAACAACCCTTAAAACTAAATATTATGAGGCTCAGTAAAGCCCTTGCCCTTACATCAAACTAAATGGGGCAAACCTCTGTTGATTTATTTTTTTAACTGGAAAGACTGGAAATAAAGTTATATTATAGCCAATATACTCATTATTGGAAATAAATGAGTATATTGGCTATAAGAAATAATAACTTCTTTAAGTAATCTATACTTTTCCATAAAGATATAAAGCAAAAGAGCCTAGAAGTCATACAGTTTATTAACAATTTTTTATATTTTGTGCTTACCTACCTCTTAAGACAAAATGTCTTTGTTAATTAAGTTTTTATTTATGTCAAATGAAGTCACATGGATTTTTCTTTATTTTTTGTAGTTGGAGATGGACAGCATGACTTTATTTTATTCATTTTTAAGTGGTGTTAAGGATTGAACCCAGTGCCTCACACGTGCTAGGCAAGCACTCTCCTTTGAGCTTCAGCCCCAGACCCACACAGAGCTTTTTAAGTGAAATACCACACATAGTTTTATCAGGAGATCACATAAAACATGCCACCCCCCATTTCCATAGGACAGATGATGCTCTAATTCTTTCAGATGTTTCTTCTGTACTTATGCTTCAAAAATATCTGAATAACATGCTATTTCTTAGTCTCTCAGTTTTAGGTAACACCTATTTTCTTGCTGTTGTGGAAGACGTAGGTTTTAACTGTCCCATATCACTCTGTGCCCCACACATTTGTCCTTCACTTTATTCATTTTTTATTAAATCTGTATCCAGGGTTTTCATTATTAAAAGTATAAATACTATTTACTACCAAGTTAAACCAGCACGTTACAATTACATTTTCTTCTGGAAAATTTATTTTAACAGTGTAACTCAATGATATAGCACATGTTTAGCATGAATGAGGTCCTAGTTCCAGCTCTGGCACCAAAAGAAAAAAAGAGAGAGAGAAAAATCAATCTCTCACATGGACAAACTGACATATTTCTGACAGCATGAAACTTCAAAAGCAGAGATTCTGAAGGAGTCAGTTTGGAATGGGGCCCAGGAAATTAAGTTGTTTCTTTGTTTTTGTTTGTTACCTGTGTTTCCTGACACACGACTAAACCAGTCAGGGTCACTCCAGGAGAACTGGGATGGCATTTAATAATCACACAAAGACAGAGAAATACCTTTTCTTTGGATTCTGTGACGACCCCTCTGACCCAGCTCCCACAAAGGAGTCAAAGCAGGTAAGAAAGAGAGGGAGCATACCTCGAGCTCGGTTTTATTGAGGGAGGCTGTTCAAAAGAACATTCTGTCCATATAAGGCAGGGGGGGATGTTACAAAGGGTAGTCCACTCCCCCTGGGTAATGCCCACTCCCAAAGCTGTGCTCGTCTGCTGAGCAGAAATGGGGATCCACCTGCCTCTGGGTTGGGGAATCCTCCACATTTCCATCATTCAAAGTTAGGGGGCGCTCAGCTCCTATGTGGCAGCTAACACCTGGGATTGAACCCAGGGGCATTTTACCACTGAGCTACATTACTAGTCCTTTTTATTACTTTAATATTGAGACAAGGTCTCATTAAATTACTGAGGGTGGTCTTGAACTCACGATCCTCCTGCCTCAGCCTCCTGAATCTCTGAGATTACAGATGTGCACCACTGTACCCAACTGTTTCTTTGTTTTAAAACTACACCCCTAGGTGAGCTAGGTTTGGGAACCACTCATTTACAGTGAAATGAGAACCCTGATAAACTCTTTGAGATTTAGAAATTGAAATGACAGAGGATTTGGGTTCAGTTCTCTACCACTCTAGTATCACCTGCAGAATCTTTCTAGAGACAAAAATTAATTTGGCACAAGTTCAAGGAATAATTCATGCTTTATGTTACATGAACAAGCAACAAAACTCAACACAACTATTCCAAGAACCAAAGTCTGGGCCACTGTTTGCATTTCTTTACTTTCCCATCTTAATACCTGAATGAGTACTGTGTTTACACCTGGTTCGTGTTGGGCATTAAGATTATAAGCCCCAGTTCCCATGTCAGCCTTTCCCTCATGGTGTTGCTCTTGGATGACACATTTTCACCTAGTAAAAATGATGATCATATCCAGCTGATGGAATATGGGCTGCAATACCAGTCCAACAGAGGCCAAGCTAAACTGCTGTGGCACAATGCCAAGTAAGTGTGTGGCATCCATGCTGTGGATCCAGATCCCAAGGCAGACAAAGTATATTTTCTTTTTCCTCCTCTAAGACTTCAGCAAGTCTATTCAGATCTTCTTGGGTCTTTATTTTGTCAGCTTAATCATGAATAAACAGGTTTGGTGCTAAAGAGGTCAGATTGACTGTTCATTAAATGATTGATAGATATTTTCTTTTTTTTAAGAGAGAGAGAGAATTTTTAATATTTATTTATTTATTTTTTAGTTTTTCATTGGACACAACATCTTTGTTTGTATGTGGTGCTGAGGATCGAACCTGGGCCGCTTGCATGCCAGGCGAGCGCGCTACAGCTTGAGCCACATCCCCAGCCCAGGTATTTTCATTTTGTTTTGTTCTTGCACTACTGGGGATTGAATCCAGGGCTTCTCAAATGCTAGGCAAATGCTCTACCACTGAGCTACATTCCCAGTCCTTTTTATTTCTTATTTTGAGACAGGGTCTCACCAAGTTGCCTAGGCTGGCCTGGAACTTGCTATGCTCCTGCCTACAGAGTAGCTGGGATTATAGGTATGCATCAACCATGCTCAGTTAATGACAGAGGATTTTTGTGCTTTTAAAAAAAAAAAAAAAAGATATAAGCCCAGAGAGACAAAAGAGGGTAACTAACTACACATGACCTCTATAAAAAGCACAGTGATAAGATTCACTGTCTTGCCAGATACAAGAAGGATAAATCTAAAACACACAGTGGGGAAGGTCAACAAACAACCTAGTTTACCCAAACAGCCCCAACCAGCATTCAACAATCTGAAAACATTAGCTGTGTCCAAAAGTAAAGGTGACGATGAGACTCAGTGCAAAGGATTTGTAAATGCTAACTTAACAGACAACTATATTCTGTGAACGTAAGCGACACTGACTTCTCCAACCTGACCTGTAAGCAGCAAAAGAAAAGGTCTTGGGCTGCAGGTTCAGGAAGAAGTGCTGAAAAAAGAATTAAGTGATCGTTTACAGATGAGGTATTGAGAAGTTCAGTTGTCTTTCCTCACTCAGCTCCCAGAGGGATGGCATCTCCATATTACTCTCCATGTTAAAAATTCAAAGAATTCTCACTGGAGAATGTGACCAAACCAAGAGAACACCCCCAAAATACTTACATAAGATAGTAAAAATAATATAATGATAAGCTTCCTTTCCTAGCTGAGGTGTGAATGTTTGAAAGAACATTCTATTGATATAAGGCAGAGGGGTAATGCCTTATGAGTTATAATATTGTGTTATAATATTATTGAGTTATACTAATGCAAGCATTGAGTTCCAATAATGTAAGTTCTAAATAATCAACAAACTAAAATCCTCATCTTCCTTCTTGGGAGGCTGACAGACAATGCCTAAAACAGAAAGTCATGAGATTACCAAAAAATGACAACAGAAGCTTGTTACTTAGAAAATAACTAGAACTGAAAATGATTGCTTCTAGCAACTGGAAAAATGGGGGCAGATTCATCTGTTTGCTGGAAATAAGCCTTATTCCCAGACATACACTCAACTTCATATGTGAATAAATGTAGCAAAATATAATTTAAATAAAGCAGAGTTTTCGTCATAGGGTCTGATGAATTCCTGTGTGATGAATGCCAGGCACAACACAGATAAGTAATGGAACATCTCAAAAACCCAACAAAGATAAAATTTGAAATGTTCCCATTTCCTCCTCAACTGTATGTGAGGATCAGGCCAGGGCCACTTATCCACTCACTCATTGACTAATGTTGTCTAAGCCTGCTCCGTGCCAGGCACGGTTCTCAGCAATAGAGCTACTACAATGGACCCAAGGCTCTGTTCAAACTAGTCAGCAAATGAGTAAGAGAACTTCAGGAGGTGAAAGAAACAAAAAAATAAAGCAAGGCAAGCATTTCTGCCATCAGAGAGTACTGAAGAAATAGAGTACTATTCTAGAAAAAAGGTGAGGAAAGTGGCTAGTGTAAAGGAGCAAGCCAGGAAGCACATACCAGGTGCAGGAAGACAATGGCAGTTTGAGAGACACCGCAGAGCAGTGGAGGGAGGGGTGAGCAAAGGAGGAAGACCTAGGAGGAAACTCATGGGATGGGGGGAAGGAGGACAATCAGCCGAGTTTCACAGGCCACAGGGAAGACCTGGAATTTTAATGAGATGGGAAGTCACTGGAGGAGTCTAAACAGAGCTTCATGAGAGCATTAGTTTATATGACATCTCAAGACCCAGTAGAGGTAATCATGTTAAATAAAACAAATCACCATCATTTGTGTAAGTTAAAATGGAATGTCTATGGGCTGGGGCTGTAGCTCAGTGGTAGAGCGCTTGCCTAGCATGTGTGAGGCACTGGGTTCAATCCTCAGCACCACATAAAAATAAATAAAATAAAGTCACTGTGTCCATCTACAACAACAACAAAATTTTAATGGAACATCTGTTTAACAGAAAATGTTTGATTATAACAAATAAATTAAATCTATCACTCACTTATGACCTTCTTTTCCATGTTCAGCTTGGTTACTGACCAACATTCCAATTAAGCCCATTTCTTTACCATCTCCCAAATAAGACACAATAAATCTAGCATGTTATTGACAATTATCTACTATCTGCATTTAATAGTGCACAGAGCCTGAGATAAAATTAACCTCTGGAGAGACAAATGAGTGTATGCAATGGATGAGATCAGCAGAAATCTCTGACCTCGAGAATGGTTCTTAGATACGTCTTTGGAGACACCCACGAAGGAAGTCAGCATAAGGAATCTACCACAGTTGGTACTGTGTCAACAGTCATAGAATTATGGTAATGTATCTGCTTATTTTCCATGCCACTCCTCCATAGGAGGGGCCTGGCAAGTGATAACTCTCAACAGAGACACAGAAAACTGGATGTCAGTATGAACCAAGAAGACAAATATCAAGGTTCCAAGGCCAATATGAGACAGAAACTCCAACTTGCCTCCACCCACAGAATTTATAGAAAGGACAAAGGAGAACCTATTCCATGGTTCACAGATTCCTCAACGAGGTCAAGAATGTAGAAAGGGTGGGAGAAAAGAGTCTGCAGGGAGACCAGGGAGTTTCCATGGAAAGTGCTTTTGCTCTGCCCTGAATCCCTGGTTTCAAAGGGGCTACCTAGAGAACTGTGCTGGGTAGAGTGCCTACATGTCTGAGGCAGCTCAGGAATACTGCAGGCTGAGGTCCAGCTCCCTTGGCCCATCTTCCCAGGAGAGTGGAGGAGAGCTGCTGAGCTACCAAAGCTGGTGGGGGTGACAGGTAGGTGAGCACATCTCACAGGTACATGTCGGGGGGGTCTTGGTCCTCCTAATAATTTCTGAGAGAGGCAAGGAGACCTCCAGAGAAGAAAAGCTGGGTGTGTTCTGTAGGATGCCAGTAGCAGGGAGGGTTTCCCATGTGACTACCCAGAGCAGAAATGCAGCTTTCTGGAAAGGAAAACTATAAAAGCTAGAAGTCCAACAAAGAAACTCCAAGGACTAGGAAAATGATCCAGAATGGGAAAAGTGCACTCTTATCATCTGCCAGGCCCTCCTGAGGATACCAGCTTTAACCACCTGGTAGATTTAGAGGACATGAAGCTACCTATCCAGGTAAGGAAGGCCCCATTCTCCCCACCTCTCCTCACTGCAACTCTGGCTGGCTCCACCAAGCAGCTGCTGAGGGAGAAAGAAGAGCATCAAGGAGTGAACACAGAGCAAAAAGTCCACAGCAGGATTCCAGTATGACAGGGATCTGAGCTGGGAAATGCAAGAAGATACAATGAGGCCTGCTTGAAGCTTGGATTCTACATGGGACTGAATATTACATTTACTAAATTTGAAACTGTGCTTGCAATTTAAAGTGATCATAATATTGTCATTCCTAAGAGGGAAAACAAAAGCAGGAGATCAGCTAGAGTTGGAAATTAATTCTAGAGCGATGAATTAACTTCCTTAATAAGGTTTTAAAGGGACAAAATTAAAAACACAAAGAATGTGGGTTGATCTTATTGCACGCATCATGTTTGCTAATAATACCGGCCAGGAAAAAAAAAAAAACAAATAAAATGTCTAAAAGGGAAATGAGTAAACTAAAGAGTCAATGCTTGCATGAAACCTAGATGAGAGAGACATAAATAGCAACAGAATCCACTGTTTAACATTTACAAAGGAGAAAGATGCTGGTTGTGCTAGGTCTCTGCAGCTATGATAAAATACCTGAGATAAAGCAATCTAGAGGGAGGAAAGATTTGGTTTGGCTTATTTATTTCAGAGGTTTCAGTCTAAGTCACTTGGGCCCACCATTTTGGACCTGTGGCAAGACAGAACATCACAGCAGGAACATGTAGTGGAGTAAAACTGATCACCACTTGTTGATCAGGAGGCAAACAGGGGCTGGAGTTCCAATATCCCCTTCAAGGATATCCCTTCAATGATCTAACTTAATTCCACTATACTCCACCTTCTAAAGGTTCCATTACCTCCCAATAATACCACTGGATAGGGACTTCAACACATGAGCTTTTAGGGGACACAAGTTCCACAACACTGGTTCTGATACACATGCTCAGGGCCTGTGCTGTAATGGTGTGGTAAAATATGAATAGCTAGAGCAAGAGTTATAGAATCAGATGTTCAGATTTGGATACATGTTCAGACATTTACCATCCATCTGACCTTATGCAAGTCACTGACATTCTCTGTAAATCACTTACCTCTCTCTAAAATGGTAATCATACCTAGGGTAACATATTGTGTTGTGGACATTTTAAATAAGAGAATACATGGAGAGTGTTTCCTTATGCCTAGCACAGAGGACGTACTGATTAATGACAGTGAGGAGGGTTCCCACTACTCTGAGGGACAGAGGAAGCTAAGCAGGCTTTCTCACGTTATAGACGATCTATCCCTCAAGGCTTTGTTGACTGTAATTCCAAGATTGCTAAGCAACCTAATGATTCTAATTCCATTTTCAAGCTAACTTGATCATGGGGAGTAAATACCTGGAACAATGAACATCAGGAATCCTGTGACCAATAAATCAGCTTTTTTTTTTAAATTGATTTTTTTTCAGCTTTTCTTATAAACATGAATCTCCTATTCAAATCAACACCATTCAGGGGCTGAGGTTGTAGCTCAGTGGTAGCGTGCTCACCTAGCACGTGTGAGGCCCTGGGTTCGATCCTCAGCACCATATAAAAATAAATAAATAAAGTACACGTATTCTGTCCAACTACAACTAAAAAATAAATATTAAAAAAAATCAATACCATTCAGTTCACTAAGGTCTCACAGATTCTTGGTGAACTAAAAAAACTGACTAGACATAGAGGGATGAAGATTCTGCCAGAGGACTGACCCTTGAGAGGCCCTATATGAACAGCTGGGCTCTCCTCCTACCTCCCTCTCTTTAATTATACATGATGACACCATGACACTGAGAAATCCCAAAGAATCCTCTGAAACAAAGAAAGCCTCCTACTACATTTGCTATTTTTTGTTCTAAATGAATCTCATAACTCTCCAAAAACTAGAAATGCATATCTAGTATAGATACGACACTACCATTCAGGGGAACTTTACGACCAAAACACCGTGTTCACTGACACGCCCTTATCACCTGTCACTCTCATGCTGATCTCTGTTGACTTGCTGGTGACATTTCATGACTGAATCCACTCTCCCCTCTTATATCCACAACCTCTTTTATAAACCCTTCCTCACAACTCATGTCCTTCAGAAGTCTTCCCCAACACTACGAGCCCTTTCTGGTTGAGGGTGTAGCTCAGTGGTAGGCAGATGACATGCTTTATATGCACGAGGCTCTGATTTCTATATCCAATATCCCCATTCCCAGCCCCAGCCCCCAAAAAACTAATTTATTCACTTGTGACCACTTAATTTTTCTTTCGAGCAACTGTCAAGCAGCTAAATCCTTGCATTTCTCAAATGGCTCAAAGAAGACCCAATCCTTGATATATTTCACCAATTAAGTTCTTTATTGCCACCAGTAAATAAATCATCTTAAGGAAGAAGAAAGACAAACTCGGTTACAAAGGTAACAAACAAAAGATGTTCTGGTTGACAGAAGCTTTGCGATCACATAATCCTTGGAGTTTCCTTTTCTCTTAATTAGGTCAGCTTTTAATACCATAATCATTCTTTCTGCCTTTTCCTTTTCAATCCTGCTGCACCAGAGTCCCACTGCAGTTTAAGTGACCTACTTAATAAAAAGTTTGGAGTCCTCAGACAGAAAACTGGGTTGGTTCCTCTACTGCCAACTGCTATGCAATCTTGGCACATTCCCGAGCCTCTCAGAGCTGCAGTCTTCTTTTCTTTACAGAGAAGAGGTTAGATTCCTTTATGGCTGTAAGTATCTATGAATATTTTCTGAGACCCTATTCCACACAAAGCACTGTGCTTGAAATTAGGGTGGGAAGAGGTATAAGTATAAATCGATGTTGCTCCATCATCTCTTAGGGAAGAGAAGGCCCATACAGTACAAAACCAAATGCCACAGTTACTTTGTTTATCATCCCCATTCCTGATTCTCTATTCCATGATTGGAATTGTGCATGGCATATAGATGTTCAACTCAATGACATACACACCTTATGGGTGTTTAGAGAAGACAGGCTTCCATCTTAAGTCAAGAATGGTTCAAAGATTTCTAAAAGGTTGTTCAACTTTCACTCCTCCCCAACATTATCTTCTAATTGGAACCAAAATCATAAGCCAGTGTTCAAGTTTCTCCATGCTCTGGTTTCAATATATCCTTCAATCCTTTTCTTTTCCTTATATAGAACTATGCTGAAGCCAACCTCCTTGTTATACCTCAGCTCCTACTCTTCACTCCTTCCTCCATGCCCCATTTATGCTGTTCTTCGTAATGAAATGTCTTCCAATCCTAACATGGTCCAATTCCATTATCTCTCAGGGTAATTTCAAATTTCTCCATATCTGTATGGAGGGGTGTGTGTGTGTGTGTGTGTGTGAGAGAGAGAGAGAGAGAGAGAGAGAGAGAGAGAGAGAGAGAGAGAATAGATCATTTTTTAAATTTTGGTGCTGGAGATTAAACCCAGGCCCTCATGCATGCTCTACACAGAGATACACCCTCAATCCCTCTCCTAGTTTATGAAAGAGACCTTAGAAAGCGTTTCTTAATCCCTCCAATCATGTGCTCCCTCCTACCTCTGAAACCCCAAAAGATTTGTCGACATTTCTCTTGTGGTACATATAACGACTAACTCTGCAGTACATCTGGGCCATATCTTTGCCTCAAGAGAATAATCTTTAACATCAAAAATTATATTATCCACCTGCTTTGCCAAACAAATAAAGAATAGTCACTAGATTAGTCTGACAGGACAAATATAAAAGGACACTTTAGGATATAGAAAGTGGATAAACAATGGTACCAAGTTAGGAACATTTGTAACTTATGACTAAAATGGTGACTACTATCCCACTCTCAATAACCTCAAAAAATAAATAAATATATATATATGTATATAAACAAATTTAACCAAGGTTGTAAAGAAAGCCCTCTACAATGAAAACTATAGAATGCTGAAGAAAGAAATTGAAGACCTTGGAAGATGGAAAACCTCCTATGTTCTTGTATAGGTAGCATTAATATCATCAAAATGATCATACCAAAAGCAACATAGAGATTCAATACAATCCTCATCAAAACACCAATGACATTCTCCACAGAACTAGCAAAAACAGTCCTACAATTCATTTGGAAGAATAAAAGGCCCAGAATAGCCAAAGCAGTCCTTGGCAAGAAGAGCAATGTTGGAGGTATCACAACACTGGACTTCAAATTATACTTCAGAGCTGCAGTAACAAAAACAGCATGGTATTAGCACTAAAACAGATATGAAGGCCAAGAGAATAGAAAAGAAGATACAAAGACAAATCCATATAGATACAGGTATCTGACACTTAGCAAAGGTACTAAAAACATACATTGGAGAAGAGATAGCCTTTTGAACCAGTGGTGCTGGGGAAACTGAAGAAGAAGAATGAAACTTGACCTCTATTTCTCATCCTGCACAAAACTCAACTCAAAGTGGATCAAAGACCTGGGAATTAGTCCAAAAAACTCTGCAACATTGATGAAAGTGTAGTCCCAACACTCCAACTACGGCACAGACACTGACTTCTTAACAAGACTTCTAAAGTGCCCAGAAATAAAACTTAGAAAAAATAGTGGGATGGGATCAAATTAAAAAGCTTCTGCACAGCAATGCCTAGAGCAAACAGAATGGGAGCGGAGCAGATCTTTGCCACTGACTCCTCAGACGGGTATAATATCTAGCATGTTTAAAAAAACTACAAAAGCTTAAAATAAAAAAAAAAAAACAGCAATTATTAAATGGGCAAAAGAACTAAACATATACTTCTCAAAAGAAAAAATACAAATGGCCAACAAATATATGAAAAATGTTCAATATCTCTAGTAATCAGGGAAATGCAAATCAAAAGTACACTGAAGGGCTGGGAATATAGCGCAGTTGGTAGAGTGCTGGCCTCAAATGCGCAAGGCCCTAGGTTCAATCAATTTTTTGGTACCACCAAAACAAGTATATTGAGATTTCATCTCACTCCAATCAGAATGGCAATTATCAAGAATACAAATAATAACACATGCTGGTGAGGATGTGGGAGAAAAGCTACACTTATATATTGTTGGTGGGACTGCAAATTAGTACAACCACCCTAGAAACCAGTCTGGGGATTCTTCAAAAAACCTAGGAATGGAACTACCATATGACCCAGCTATCCCACTTCTTGCTATATATCATAAAGATATAAAATCAGCATACTACAGTGATACAGTCACATCAATGTTTATAATAGCACAATTCACATTAGCCAAGTTATGAAACCAGCCTAGATGCCTGTCAACAGAAGAATGGATGAACAAAATGTGGTATATAGATGCACAATGGAGTTTTACTCAGTCATAAAAAAGAACAAATAAACTGGAGAACATCGTGCTAAGTGAAATAAGCCTATCCCCCAAACCCAAAGGCTGAATGTTCTCTCTGATATGTGGATATTAACAAAAAATAAGGGAGGTAGGGAGAAAAAAATAGAAGTTCACTGCATTAGGCAAAGGGGAATGAAGGAAAGGGAGGGGAGTGGGAATAGGAGAGACAGTAGAATGACTTGGACATAACTCTCCTATGTTCCTATATGAATAAATGACCAGTGTAACTCCACATCATGTACAACCACAAGAATGGGATCCTAATTAGAATGAATTGTACTCCATGTATGTATAATATGTCAAAATACATTCTACTGTCATGTATATCTGAAAAGAACAAATTTTCAAAAAGTGAAAAAAATAAGCTAGACACTGAAAGTCAAGGGTCAATTGTTTTTCTCATATGTGGAAGCTGGAAAAAGACGGGAGGTAAGAGGTTTCATGAAAATAGAAGAGAGATCAGGAGTAGATCAGTGGGATTGAGGGAGAAGGAAGAAGGATGTGAAAAAGAAAGACCAGTTAAATAAATAGAAGAAAGATCAGTAGAATCCTAGAAAGGGAGCAGGCAGAGGGAGGAAGAGAAGGAAAGGTGAAGTACTAGGGACTGACTTGGACAAATTAAATTCCATGTCTGTATAATTATGCCAGAAATAACCTCAAAATTATATATAACTGTAATGAACTAATAAAAAATCAAAATAACTAAAAAGGGCAAGGAGTATAGATCAGTGGTAGAATGCTCTTGGGTTCTATACCCAGAATTACAAAAAAAAAAAAAAAAGGTGGATAAAATTATTACCTCCAGGCTATGTGTCTGACATATATCTCAAACATAAATAAATTTTGTTTAGATCTGGGTTTCATCTCCAGAATAATTATTATGTACATACAAATATTCCAAAATCCAAGAAAATACAAAATCTGAAACACTTCAGATAAGAGATACTTAGGCTGTACTTGGAATTTCTCTGGAAATTTTCATTTCCCTGAATGCTTACCTATAACAGAATACTGCTCTGTAGCCCTGACCAACCAGTGGGGCATACCTACCACCTAGTTTCTAATGAACCCATTTTCTGTTTTATTTAAGCCGTTGTTAGGCAGAACACTGAGAATAACAGTTCTACCTTTCCAGAGCCAGCAGCAGACACACACACACATATATATATATACATTCATACCCACTCTAAAACAGATTTCCTTTCATTGACTTCATAACTGAAGCAATTAGCTTCACATGCATTTAGCCAATTGGTCTCCCTGGCCCCACCTCTCATCACCAAGAAACTCTGCTGGTATCCTGCAAACTACATCTACTGGGGTTTGGTTGCCCTTCAATCCCAGCATGACAAATAACCAGCCTCAAGAACTCTTGAAAGGTGACACTGAATAATCTTTTTATTTTTATTTCTGATTAATCTGATGTCAAATAAACGAAGAACACGATTCTCGGCTTAAGTACAATTAAAAATCTGTCACTGTAATCAAAATCTGGCTTTCATCACAAGTGACATTTTGAAGTCATGTCAGTGTATATGCAATACCCAATCCCCTGATAACAAATGTAATACACACAAAACTTAACTGTGAAAAGGTGAGAAACAAAAAAATCTCTCTTCTCCTCCATAAATACCAACTAGTCTGGACAAACACTTCTTTGCTGATCAGATTTCCTTGATGTTTATATGTGCTAAATGCTCAGGCCTTCCACAGAGGAAACCAGGTGTACCCAAGTGTCTTCAAGGGGAACTCCACCCCCTCTTCCACAGGAAACATGCAGTAACTCAGTTTTGGAGTGAGGCAGCAGCAGGCAAAGGAAGAAAGACAGAAGCCCCACTTACCATAGAAGAGGAACGCTTTGGTCATGGGATGGTGCCAGTAAGTCCGGTTGATGGTGAAGAAACAGGCATCTGCTCCACACTGGCCCAGCCGTCCAGTTTCCCCGGTCAGTGGGGACCACCAGAGCATGATGGGGTAGCTGTCGATTTCCAGTTTTCTCTTCCTGATCAAGGACAGTGCGTCTTTCTGAAGGAATGGATTGAGATGTTCAGGCTCTTCCTCCAATTTTTTACGTCCATCTTGCAAATTGGAATTTTTAAACGTCTTCCTTTCAAATTTTCCTAGCTCAACCACGACCTAAGAATGAAGGCAATTATTACCAGAGTCACATGATTTAACTTTCAACAGCATATCTCACTTATCTTGATGATTTAGCCTCCTACTAGTTTTCTATTGTTGCTGTAACAAATTTGCATGAACTTAATAATTCAAAACAGCACACACTTATTATTACACAGTTCTGAAGGTCAGAAATTTGAAATGAGACTCACTGGGCTAAAATCAAGGGGCCAGTAGGCCTTGATTCTTTTTTGGAGATTGGGAGAATCAGTTTCTTGCCTTTTCTCTCTCTTGGAGGCAGCCCACAGTTCTGGACTCAAGGCCGCCTTCCTGCTTCTTCAAAGCCAGCAGCACTGCAGACTGTGGCTCTTTTGACAATATTTCTCCGTCTAACGAGAGCCAGGAAAGACTGTACTCTTAATGATTCATGTGATTACACTGGGCCTCCATGGATGATTCAGGATCATCTCCTGTTTTAGTTGATATCAAGCTGCCTTACCAGAACACCTGAGATTGAGTAATTTACAAAGAATTGAGATGTATTTCTTACAGTTCTGGAGGCTAGAAAGTACAAAGTCAAGGGGTCCCTGAGCAGGAAAGGAAGACACACTTATGCTTTGATCCGGAACCCACACCAGGGACAATTAACTGACTTCCACCATAAGGCACGCATCTGCCCTAATGACCTAATCACCTCTTAAAGTTCCCACCTCTCAATCCTGTTGCATTGAGGACCAAGTTCCCAATGTGTGAACTCTGAGAGATATTCACATCAAAGCATTTCCATATACCTCAAGGTATATCACATTAATCCCATATGCAAAGTATTTTTTGCCAGGTGAGTAACATATTCACAGGTTCCAAGCATATGGGGCATGAAAAGAGCCTCTAAAATAATAATTTTACTAAACACTTAGACCCATTTCCCTGCTATTTCATCAGCATATATAGCGTCTAGCACATTTAGTACCTTGAAAACTATAATAGGGTTTTTACCTGTCTACACTAATGATGACATTCCAGGGAAAAAGAGTTGTAAACTACCAGCGGATTACCTTTATTGCAATTAAAGAAGTCATAACATGAGAGTTACATTTTTAATAATACCTACTATTGCACTGACACCTTGAAGTATAACAGCAAAACTTCCTGGAATCTGCGTTATCAACACAGTAAACCATTAAGGACTGGATCTCCACTCCCTTCCACATAAAACCGAATTTTTACCTACATCAAGATAGTCTAAGTCAGAGTCACTGGACAGCCAGGCCATCAAAAACAGTAATCTGGAGGTGGTGAGATTGAAACTGAGGACCAATTGTTCTCCAAAATTTTTCACATTTTAAGATTTAATGCTAATATGGCCCTACAAAAATATTATCAAAAGGGT
Organism: Urocitellus parryii; assembly: GCF_045843805.1. Lineage (NCBI taxonomy): Eukaryota > Metazoa > Chordata > Mammalia > Rodentia > Sciuridae > Urocitellus > Urocitellus parryii. The sequence goes on from NC_135544.1 coordinate 5,191,236, forward strand.
TATTTTACAGTAATTTAAACATCAATGATCAGGCTACCAAGCACATAAAGCAGTTAAAAGAAGGCACATTTACATTTTTCCTGCAGTCAGCCCTCTGTTTATGCAAGTTCCACATCTATAGAGTCAACCAACTGTGGATCAAAAATATTCAAAGAAAAATTTGCATCTGTACTGAACATGTATAGACTTTTTTTTCCCTTGAATTATTCCCTAAACAATAAAGCATAACAACCATTCACATAATTTTTACACTGTGTTGGGTATTATAAACAATCTGAGGTGACTAAAGTATACAGAAGAAAATGTATGAGTTATATACAAATAGCACACCATTTTAAATAAGGGATATGGGGATCTGCCAATTTTGGTATCCACAGAGGGTCCTGGAACCAATCTTCTGTGGAAACCATTGGATGACTACGTTAATTCCTCCACAGCCAGCCACAGAGGCATTTCCTGTGTGGCCATCAGGCCCCACCAGCCAAGGATGGTTTCTTTTTTATTTCCTTGTTACTCCTATCACGGGTCACTAATGCATGACGTGGAGTCTGCAAGTCTCTGGAAAGGGCCTATAAATTTCATTAGATTCTCAAAGGTATCTAAGGCCAACTAAAAGTAAGAATCACAAATTGAAAGTCAACCAACGAGCACTCCAAAAGGAGTAAGGAGTTCTATTAGCTTTTAAAAAATCATATGAGGGGCTGGGATTGTAGCTCAGTGGTAGAGCGCTTGCCTAGCATGTGTGAGGAATTGGGTTCAATCCTCAGCACCACATAAAAATGAATAAATAAAGGTATTGTGTCTATATACAACTAAAACTATTTTAAAAAATCATATGATACCAAAGTCCACATTAAAACAGCAAAACGATCCCTGAAAACTAAAGCCTAACCCTTGCCAATAGCTTTCTCAGCAATTTTGTAATCGAATAATGTAGCTCTTCCCCAGCAGCTTGATGGAACAGAATTGACTTATAACTCCACACTATCTTTTCATTTAACTTTCTTTTGCAAATGTACAACCAGTAACCTAAAAGAAAAAAACATGGCTTTTAAAAAGCCATGGGATAGGGCTAGGAATGTAGTTCAGCAGTAGTGCACTTACTTAGCATGTGCAAGAACATGGGTTCAATCCCCAGTATATGTGTATAAATATATATACATATATTTATATATTATTATTTGTATTATTATTTATGTATACATATGTACACACATGCACACACACATACACACACACACACACACACATATATATATATATATTTGTTTATAGTCAGGCCCAGATATCATTATCAGGTGATAGGAAATATGGGAGGACAGAAAAACATATTTAAAAAAGCTATAAGGATAAAAATCAGCCAGATCCATAATCTAGAACTCAAAAGGAAAGATAACCCAGTTTCTTCAACAAACCTGTGACATGGCATAAAATGTGGGATAAAAGAAATTTGCAAAAGAAAAACTACAAAGCACAAAACCTAAGATACACCAACCAAATGTAATATGTGAAATTTGTTTACTCCATATTCAAAACAATCTATTATTTTTAAACAAATTTTAAAAAATTGGGGGAGGGAATTTTAACATGCCTAGGATACAGAGGATATTAAGTAATTATTATTAATTTTATTCAATGAGAGAACAGTAATATGGATACATGAATGTTTGGGGGGGAGACAAGAAGGAAGACAAGCAAGTGTTTCCTCAAAGACAAGCAAGGAAGCAGTCAAGTGTTTCCTCTGTCCAGAATCCGAGTCTGGTTATAGAGTGTCTGCCAAAGCTTTCAAAATCTTTATCTCATTCTATGCTGATTAGGAGAAGTAGGATCTCGCAGAGTCAAAAAGCCCAAGGAACACCTATTTCCAGGGATTGAACTCAAGGGCACTCAACCACTGAGCCACGTCTCCAGCCCTATTTTTCATTTTATTTAGAGACAAGATCTCTCTGAGTTGCTTAGCACTTTGCCATTGCTGATGCTGGCTCTGAACTCGCAATCCTCCTATCTTAGCCTCCTGAGCTGTGATTACAAGCATGCGCCACCATCCCCAGCAATTATGTGAAATTTTTAAAAGTCCCTACCTTTTAATGATTAAAACCAACATATATCTAGGTGAAATACTATTATGTCTGAGATTTGCTTTAAAATATTTTAAATGCATTCATTTAGTTCTAAGCATCAAAAAGTAATATTCAAAAATTTACAAAATATAGTTAAACAAAAATGGATAACAATGTCTAAGATGAATGATTTCCTCCAAAGAATGACAATGTTTTAGTTTAACTGTAGGTAAACCTAACATTTTAGAGTTTAGATTATTATTAGTTAAATAATATAGTTTATATATCTGTAATGGGCTGAATTGTGTACCCAACCATTCATATATTGAAGTCCTAAGCCTCAGTACCATAGAATATGACTAATATTTGTATATAGAGAAGTATATTTGGATACAGACAAGTACAGAGGAAGGACAAATGAAGACCCCCTCCTTTAAGTCAATGTGGCAGACTAAGAAGAGACAACTCACCAATACTTTAGACTTGAATTCCCCAACCTCCAGAATTGTGAGAAAAGTAATTTCTCTTGTTGAAGCTAACCATCGTAAGGTACTTTATTATGACGTCCATGACATGACTGTGTTTGTTTATCCTTCCTTTACCCTGTTCATGTAGCAAAATATTTCATCTGCCTACTCTCCAAACCAATAAAAACAGGAATGGTTCTGAATACATAGGCATTTTATAAAAGTATCCCATGTGCCAGGAAAGACTGAGGAATAACCCAAACCATGCTATTAGTGGCAAAACCCAAACTGATGCAGACTAAGGTTTAGCTCCAGTATTCATACCATTTCTGATGCTCCGGAACTGAGAGAGGACATGAACATCAAAAATATGGTGGCAATTTATTCTGACACCAAAAGGAAAACTCTTACCTTAGGTACTCCTCATAACTGAGAAAAGAGCCACAATAAGATCAAAGCTCTCTTATAACTTTCTGTAGAAAGGAGCAGAAAAACCCAGCCCCTCCTACAGAGCAGTTCCTAGAGACAAGCAAAGAAGACAAGCAAGTGTTTCCTCAAAGACAAGCAAGGAAGCATTCAAGTGTTTCCTCTGTCCAGAATCCGAGTCTGGCTGTAGAGTGTCTGCCAAAGTGCTTTCAAAGTCTTTATCTCATTCTATGCTGATTAGGAGATGTAGGATCTCGCCGAGTCAAAAAGCCCAAGGAACACCTATTTCCATTGGTCCCATACCTGAAAGACTGACATCCACAGATAATCTGTCAAAGTCTCTTGAAGGCTCAAATGGACAGAATATATCTACACTGATAGCCATATTTTTACCATCACTGTACAATTTTTTATTTCAATTTTAAATCAGTGAATAGAGTTTAGAATAACTGTAGGAAATAAATCAAATATGTCAAGAAATTTATTAATGCAGTTGTCTGTATTCTGCACTTACTTTAAGACACAGAATATCTTTCATATACTCTTTATAGAATAGTCCTTGCTTCTTCAAGAATGCCATCTTTCAGAAGTGATCAGGACCTATCATCCCAGCTACCAAAAAATGTGGGGCAGGAGGATCACAAGCTTGAGGCCAAACTGGGCAATTTAGTGAGGGCCTGTCTCAAAGTAAAATAAAAAGAGCTGGGATACAGCTCAGTGGGAGAGCACTTCTAGCATGGGGGAGCCTCTAGGTTCAACCCCTAGTACCACACACACAAAAAAAGAAGAAGCCGATAGAAAACTTTGAGAAAGTTATTCAACTTCGACCCAATGAGACAGTCTGAACTTTGCCTAAAACCAGGACCATACAAGAGATCACACTCTGATCTCAATCTCCATGATTTTGTTTCTGCCTGACATTTCTGTTGGCTGTACCCATTCACTCAACCTCAACTCCACATGATTAAATTTAAAAAAAAAAAAAGTGTTTTTCCTGCCTTAGACAGTAGCAATCACCTGATCCTGAAAGATTAAGCAAAAAGTAACATACTTGGAATCCTGTGAGAACAGAGCTGGGGATATAGAGGAGATGGCAAAGGCTCAGTAATGAATGCACATTACACAACTCAAATTCCTGGTACCTGGAGTGTGACGAGCAGAAAGACAGTAGCTGTCATGCACAGGCAAGATGCCAAAACCTTCCTCCTCTGAATCCGCACCATGCTGCCCTGCCCTGGGTGACTGACAGAGGGCCAGCCCAGTTAACAGGTGTTCTCGCGGCAGCCCAGAGCCCGAGACAGCTTCACATGGAGGAACCATCTGGGTGCCAATTTCTTGCACTGCCATTCCTGCTGGGACCTGGTCTCCATGAAGGACTGAGATCTGAGGTTTTGAGTGAGCCTGGCTTGGCATCGAGAGCAAACAGCATGCAGTCTTCTTAAGCTATCATCAGAGCAGCTGGAGATTCTTCAGACCAGAAGACATCAAACAATTCTGTAACAGACAAATGGATAATCTTTTAGCCACAGTGCCCAAGATTTAATAATTGTAGTCTTACTGGTTTATCATGTACAAGCACTAATGTTTTAAACTAAAAGGAATCTTGGAGATCATGTAGTCCTAATACCTCATTCACAGACAGGGAAATGGAGACCAGAGTAGTGAAGTGGCTCACCTAAGGTCACCTAGCCCATTAGAACAGCATGTGAAGTCTACAATCAGGTCCCAAATCTAAAATTCTCTTTCACTTAATTTTCTCTGGCATAAGAGGACCGAATTCCAGAAGCCATTTATGTGAAGTTACTTCCTTATATTGAGGTTTCAAAGGAATAAAGAAGTAGAACAGAAAGTACCAGGACAAGAGGTTAGGAGTATAGCTCACTGGTAGAGCACTTGACTAGCCTACATGAGGCCCTGAGTTCAATCACTCTCTACCACTACAGAGTGGGGGAAAAAGGAAAGAAAGTACCAGGACTATGTACCCACTCTGGTTAAAAATTAGAAAAAAAAATATATATTGGTCAGGCTTCAATCAAAAATGAATAATAATTGACTAGGGTGTTGATCAGTGGTAAAGTGCTTGCCTGGCATGCAAGAGGTCCTGGGTTTAATCCCCAACACTGGACAAAGAAAATTTATAATGGATAATCATCAACTGCCCCAGTATACCCCAAGAAAACCAACTTCAGTGAAAACATAAAGAAACCTGATTATCAATTTATTTTGTTAATTCTTGTATGGCAAGTGTAATAAAACAGTATGCTGTTTGAGCAACATGACTCTGGGTTTCATCTATCTCAATGGATGATCTTTTTGAAAAGTTTTAAGAAGGAACTACATGGTTCCAAAAGATTGTCTCTTATTCCCAAGATTCCATGAGTTCCACGTCTTAGCAAATGGCCTTGTGCAGGGATCAGCTTGCAGAAGATGGGCAGTATTGCTTCACAGTGCTCCAAAGGCCTGACCCTAACTCAGAGCCACAGGTCTCTAGGAGAGAGTTAAAGATATGACTACAACTGTAAAAATGATACGGAACTCTGGTTAAAGACCTGGGTCTAAAAAAGTGAGCTCTTCTCTCATCTTGATTTACTTTTAAGCCCAGGATACTTTTCTTCCTCAATAACACAAAGACTCACTAAAAGTCCATTTTTCTTCTTTCATCCATGGGAATTCTCAAAATAGAGTAACTACGAAAACAGACTCTAGAGTCAGCCTGCAAGGATTCAAATCTCAACTCCCCAGCTGGCATAATGCAGGTGCACCATAAATTTAAATATTATTATGATTTTTATTAGATGGAAGTGAAGCTGAATTCTCAATGTCACTATCTCATCAGCTGGAACTTCTTAAGGAGATATGAACATGAAAAGGAGACTGCTCATGTTTATTGAACAACCTATTATGGGCAAGGCCTTTCCTAAGTATGTAGCATTTATAAGCCAAAAACAACTTCATGAAGTAGCAACTACTATCCTTAGTTTTGAAGGTGAGAATATTAAATTTGAAGGCAGCAAGGTAAATTGCTCAAGACAATAACTTCATAACTTTGATAAATACTACAACCAGAGAAGAGTCTGGCTTTTGAGTTCATGTGGTTTGGGGTTTTTTTTTTTGTTTGTTTGTTTGTTTTTTCTTTCTTTGTATTGTTTTGGTTTTTTTGTTTTGTTTTGTTTTGTTTTGTTTTGTTTTGTTTGTACTGGGGATTCAACCCAGAGGCACTTAACCACAACCCTTTTTATTTTTTAATTTTGAGATAGTGTTTCACTAAGCCACATGGGGCCTTCCTAAGTTGCTGAGGCTGGTCTCAAACTTGAGATCCTCCTGTCTCAGCCTCCTGAGTCACTGGGATTACAGGCCTTTGCCACTGTACATGACTCTTTTCTATTTTTTTAACCATTAATACTAGATAATTCCTACCAGATAATGCTAACATTACAGCTATCTACCTGAACCACAGGAGGGAAAAAACAAATAAACAAACAAAAAAAAAAAAACTACTTAGAATAGTTGTTGGCTAGTATATTAGAGAAAACAAAACAAAATCTACCAGGAACCTGTAAAGCTCCTTACCTTCTACTCAGTAGATGATAGTAGATATTAATTACATCAAATGTGAAGTTGGCTATTTGGGTTCTAATTCTGGTTCTATCACTTATACATAATATAATTTGGACAAGTTACTAAGCCTCAGTTTTTTAATAATAAACAATAAAAGTTAATTATCATTGTTTCTTTCCTTTGCATAACAGAAAAATTATCAAATTTTCTACTTAGGGGCTGGGGATGTGGCTCAAGCGGTAGCGCGCTCGCCTGGCATGCGTGCAGCCAGGGTTCGATCCTCAGCACCACATACAAAGAAAGATGTTGTGTCTGCCGAAAACTAAAAAATAAATATTAAAATTCTCTCTCTTTCTCTCTCTCTCTCTTAAAAAAAAAATTCTACTTAGATGCAAAAGCAATTTATTATAATTAATGCACCCAGATTAGAAAGTAAAACAATATTATAAGCTTAAAAGGGAATAAAATTATATCACTCTCAAAAGTTTTAGGTCTGTCAGTCCACTCAATCTTATAACCACTTTGTAAGCTAGACAAGGAGGTATTGTATTCCCAGTTCCAGCAAATAAGTAAACTGATCTTCAGCAAGTTTAAGTGATTTGCCTGGATCATAGGTTTTGTTTTTGTTTTTGTTTTTTGGTTTTTATTTTGTTTTGTTTTTAAGGCAGAAGTGGGTCTAGAAATCAGGTCACTTGATTCCAAGATTAATGGAAAGGAAAGATATGGGAAAAACAATGAAAGTTTGTCATGAATACAAAACAAGTCAGGGACAAAGGAAAACAAAGAATGGAGAGAGAACTTGAGGACAGATTTGGGAATGTTTTTACAGCTACCAGATAGCTCATGTCAGTTGTGGGGTCTTTATAAGGCTGTATAAAGAAAATTCTGCAATGGAAGAATTTAAGGCTACAAATTCCCTTGCATCTGGAAAATCTCAACTTAGGTTATACTCCTGAAGCTAGAGTAGTGAGATCTCAGGGACCAAGCAGTGGTTAAATACCCACCACTAAAGAACAGATCCCAGTACTGTGATTTATAGTATGCAGCCATCAACCAAGTCTCAGGGTACATTTGTAGCAGTAACAATCAATCTAATATATCGTATTAATCACCCAAGGCCTATCATCAAGTCAGCAGTCTCCCAGCTTGTGTGACAGATGGGCTTTGCAGAGAGCATGATGAAGACCACCAATCTTCAACTCCATGGCACTCCAAGAGCAAAGTGCCCTTCTGCCTAGCATTGCCTGAAAAATAAACCTCAGAGTCTTCTAAGAGAATGCCCCAAAATATTTTTTTTCTGGTACAGAGCAATGTGTTTGTTCAATCACAGAACATCACATCTGAAATGGACTCTCACTAACCAACTCTCTTGACCCTAGAAGCTGAGCTTCTATAATGTACTGCCCCGGGGCTGGCCATCTGCTGCCCAGAGTGGGGTTTGGAACTAAGGGCAACTGCCACATGCTCCTGCAAGTGCTATTCCACCAAAACCAGCAGCACTGTCATCCTAAAATAGATCCAAATTTCCCACTTTGTTTTGAATTAAGAGAGACAGAAGAAAGACTGAGTATCTCAAAGAAAATTAGCAGTCTGAGTGTGCCAGCTCCAAATTCTGGCTGTGCAGGGCCAGAATTGGAACAAAGAAATGATTCTACCCTGTGCCTGAGACTGAAAAATGAGAAGCCAAGCCTAGTGATGCACTTGATACATGAGATTTCCAGCCCTGACAGCCTGTGTCCCTCTCTGCTCCCTCTCCCTATTGGCAGGAAAGAGGTGAGGCAGAAGGCAGGGAGCTCTGGGAAGCCTCCTCTGCTCAGTTCTTTCTCATGTAGCAACTGGAAGTCAATTGTTTTAATAAACAACCCTCTTAACTGAGATAAATAGAATACCAGGAAGGGCTTTCAGAGGGGATGCAACTAATTATCAAACTTAAATTATTCCTAATAAGTTATCATTACTCCAGTAAGTTTGACTCTCCCAGGAGGTGTTGTCACTCTATAACATAAATCTCCAGGACATCCCTTAAATGGTGGCTTAGAAAGAGATGAGACTGTAGACTGATGGGAAGATGTCTAAGGACCTGTATTAGTCTGATTTCCATTGCTGTGACAAAATACCTGAGAAAAACAATCTTAAAAGAGGAAATATTTATTTTGGCTCATGGTTTTAGAGACTTCGGTCCATGGTCAATTGGCTCCATTCCTGTGGGCCTGTGCAAAGCAGAACACCATGGCAGAAGGGTGTGGTAAAGCAAAGCTGCTCACCCCATAATAGCCAAGAAGCAGTAAGAGATAGAAAGATAGGAGCAGGAGCAAGATAAACCCTTCTAGGACATGCCTCCAGTGACCTACTTCCTCCAATTAGGCCACCACCTCCTACAGTTTCCATCATCTCTCAATAGTCCATTCAATTATGAATGCATTAATGGATTACTACATTGATAAGATCAGAGCCCTAATTCACTTCCCAAAAACCCCAAGTCTGAACATTGCTACACTATAGATCAATCCTTCAACATATGAGCCTTTGAGGTACGTTCTAAATATAAACCATAACAGGACTTTAGACCACTCTTCAGGCACATGCAATATCTCCTTTCAACTATCTCTCATTAACATTCCTCACTCATTACTACCTGGTTACTCCCAAGACCCAATAACCAATGTTCTTCCTAGTCTGACCTTCATGCACTCTCCATTCAGCTATAAAGAGATTAGGTATATCACCTCTGATTGACATCCTTCAGTGGCTTCCCAAAGATCTCAAGGTAAATATCAAACTCTGTAAGCTTAAAAGCTAGAGGATGTGCATCCCGCCCTACACCTCTTGCTTCTTTTCCTGATGTCCTCCTCACACATTCTGCCCCAGCTATTCCTAGAATGCAGAGCTTCCTCTTCTGTGCCCTCTCTAGAGTGCCTGAACTTCCTTCACTTTTCCAGCCATTCCCCAAGACTCTCAAGGTTACCTAAAATGGGATATACCCCTCCCAAGACCAAGTCAGCTTATAGATCCATATCATCCTATGCATTATTTCTATCACAACAATGGAGAGAAAGCAGGAAGCTGGAAGATTTTAGGAAACTTTCTAAAGCTGCTTCATTGGATGCATAAAAAACAATTGTGACATAAAACAGTTGGTCTATTGTTTAATTTGAAGACTTCTTTAATACCTGTCACTGTCCCTAGAGCATCTAATGACCACAATGTAATGATTCCAATTTTGACTTTTACCCAATTTTATCAACATTTATTCCCATGGTTGTTAATGGACTTCTGATCTTGCTAGGCAATTATTTATACATAAAGAAGGCTGAGGGTTAAAGATTTCTACTTGGGAAGGTTATCTTATGCAACCAAGCACACATTTCAGACCAGACTAAGAGAGACTAGGAAGGGAGAAAGGAGCACTGGCAGCCTTGTGAATCAAGATGGACTATTAAAGGGGTGGGGAGGTGTCCGGGCATGCCCTTAGATTCCAGATACACACTTCAGTGTTAGTACTACAGCCTCCACTGATATAAAGCCCCAGTAAAAAAGCACAGTTAAAAGGGGTGATTGGGGCACAAGACTGAAGCTTTTATGTCACAATAAGAACTAAGGTGACTCCTCAAGAAGCAAGGAGGCATCATCTTTGATTTGTTTATTTAGGGTCTCACAAAGTGACCCAGGCTGGCCTTGAACTTGCAATTCCCCAAGGCAAGAATTCTTCATCTTTATTTTTCCTATAAGGTCTTCTTAGTAACTATTCATTCTTTAAAAAGAACTTATAGATTTTTTTTTGTGTGTGTGACAATTTTCCTACTTGGCAGATATGAAGAAAAATAGCTCATCTACTTTTAGCAATTTACATAATCATGAAGGAGGAGCTGGTTAAATAACACAGAATATGGCTAACATTTCACATGTCTATAAACAATAGCTGTACCAGGCAATCTTCTGAAGTTTCCTGCCAAAAACAAGTTCTCTATTCCCATGAATAGTGTCCAGGTGCAAAAATTCTCCAGAGAAGAAAGTTTAAGTTAGTAAAATGATAATCATCAAGACAATTTGAATAATCACAAACTAGAATTTCAAGAAATATAAAACAAAAAATATTTGTATATAACAAGTTTAGGAATGTTAATTTCCCCCGCTCCTGCACTGGGGATCAAATCCAGGGCCTTAAGCATGCTTAGCAAGCACTCTACTACTGAGACACATCCCCAGCCCCATTTTCCTTTTTAGTAATTCAACATTACCTTTTGAAAACTAAAATTGTATCCTCAAAAAAAAAAAAAGTATCTGAAACACATTATAAATAAAGATAAACTTTTTTTTTAATTGAGAGAGTTTTTTTTTTTTTTTTAAGTTGCTGATGATTACACTAAATTGCTAAGCTGGCCTTAAACTTGTAACCCTCCTGCCTCAGCCTCCTGAGTCACTAAAATTACAGGCATATACTAGCACTACACCTAGCTTAATTTTTCTTTATTTTTCAAAAACCCTTGTCCAGGAACGTGATAACATTTTTATTGTAGAATGCTGATAGTTGAGTAAGATACTGCATTTCTTGCTGAAATCAATTCTTTACATTCCAAATAAAAAGTATTTAAATATAGGTTGGAAATGTCTGCATATTGAGCAATATTTATACATACATGAATAACATCATTGTTTATGCAAACTGTTTTCTTTTTTTTATTTCCTAAATTTAACCAGGTTGAATTTCTTTTTCAAAAAATGATCTGTTGGTAAGATATAACTTGAAAACACACTACTTTTTTCCTCCTTAAAGAATAAAAGATAAGCAACACAGTAACAGTTGATGCTGGATGTTTAATTCCCTGTTGCACACTGCCACCTAGCAGAAAGCTAGCAAATGAAGAGTTATTGTAGCCATTTCAAAATATGCACAAACCTTAATGATCACCTAATGCTACAAATTTGCCTCTGGCTTAGAGGCAGGAGGAGAAAGTTCTAAGACTGAGGCTAGGATGCTGTCTATATTGGTGGCTTGGAAACTTTAGTGTGCTAATACCTGGACTGCTTATTCAATGCAGATGGCCAGGCCCCACCTGAAAGACCTCTGTTGGAGACCATGGTGGACTGTGGGAAAACAAGGCCCTAGTTTGCAGAGTGAAATCACCAACAAGCCCACAATTGGTCATAAGCTTCTGCAGAAGGGAGGATCTCATTTGAGAGAAGGGAGGATGTATGGAGGCATTGAGGTCCTGACAACCGATTATCCTTATTCAAAATTGTACCCAACCAGAGTTGCATGTATTCTACAAATAAAATGAACAATCCAAGTCACCTCAAGCATAAAATATTCTACCCAACATTTCTTGGTACTGTGGCAGTAAGTGGGAGTAACCTCTTGGAGCTTCAATGTTAAGAAATACAGTAGTTTGCCACAGCATTTCCTAAGTATTAAAGAATTATCAAAAGATCCCAAGACTGGTGTGGTGGTGCATGCTTGTCAAATCCCAGCCATTTGAGAGACTGAGGCAGGAGGATCTCAAGTTTGAGGACTGCTTGGGCAATTTAGCATGACTCTGTCTCAAAATAAAAAAATAAAAATAAAAAGGGCAGGGGATGTAGCTCAGTAGTAAAGCAACCCTGGATTCAAATCCCAGTATGGGTGGTGGAAGGATCCCAAGGAAATGTCTTAAAATCACAGCAGTATTCTATGTCTTACATAAAATATAGAAAATAGCTCTAAGGGAGCTAACTGGGTACAAAAACACCTTTCAAAGTGGCTTGCACGTGGAAAACCAAAGCCTGCAGTCTGGGGGCTCTCCTAAGGTATTTTCTGTAATATATACACAAGAATCTCCACAGCTGGAAAGTCAGGATTGCTGCTAGTTCCGCACGAAATTCTAGCAACAAGTGATTCTCAGTGAAGACCCAAGTGCACTGAAGCCATGCACAATACACAAGCAAAGTTAGAGGAAGCAGATGGTGGCAGGCAGGGGGAGGAACGCGAGGTCCCCGGCGCCAGAGGCGCAGCGAGCGCAGCAGCAGAACCGCGCGCTCCTCCTCTGGGCTCCCGGTGATACCCACCGCCTGTCATCAGCCTCCCACTTGTGCCATCTCAGCAGCCGGATCAGCTTAAATCTCAGGCCGTGGCTCTGGAAAGATCTGCCCAAGGTTTCTGTTCTCAAACAGACGGAGACTCTTAGTGCACAACTCGGTCTCCTAACACTCATACTCTTCTTGGCATAGAGAGATTCTCTTCAACTGTGGCTCCAGCAGGCGCGTCCCAGTTTCCAAAGGCAACAGAAAAGTCTCTTTTCTGTTCTCTACATCACGCCCCTGCCCCCACCAGGCTATTACCCAAACTAGAGAAGACCCACAGTTCCACACTCACCGCGCCGCAGCCTAGGAGGACAGCTCAACGGATTCCAGCAGGCTGCTTTTCACTTTCAGTTTGCGCCCCCTCTTGGCCTGGGGGAAGACCGGGAAAGATTGCCGGAATGGACTGCGTTGAGGATGAGAGATCCTGGATCCAGGTTTTCACTAATGCCTTATGGCGGGGAGTGGGGGGGGGGGGCTTGCTTCAGAGAACATGGATCCTCTCCTCTCTGGCGTGTCCCAGCGCAATCTGCCCTAGGACTCAGTTCTTCTTGAAAGTTTTGGAAAGTTCTTCATGAAAGCCTTCTAGAAAGGAAGGCTCCTGAGGCCCTCTTAAGTCACAGGAAACTCTTCTTCTCAAACTATACAAGTACTAAAGTTCAAAGTTAGCTATTTAGGAAAATTGTGAGTCTTTTTGTTTGTTTGTTTGTTTTTTGGTTTTTTGTTTTGTTTTGTTTTGTTTTGTTTTGTTTTTTGCTAATCCAATTCTGAGATCCTTTCATCAGTTTCCTGGGTGTTTGGTAGAGTGAACTTTAGTAGGATCGTTTAGTTTGGTATTACTGGTTGGTGTAGACTAAATGTTTGTGTCCTAGTGCAGTGGTGTGGGGAGGGGAACCATCAGGGACGTGATTTGGTCAGGAGGGCAGAGTCTGACAGAGATGGCAGGGGGGTCCTACCATCACCTGAGGAAATCTACCTGAGCTTCCATCTTGGACTGCCCAGTCTCCAAGTCGTCACTTCAGTTGCTTATAAGGCACCCAGTCTAAGGTATTTTGTTATAGCAGCCACATGGACTACAGTACTGCTAAAGGAAAACTGATACTGAGAATCCAATCCAGATAAACCAATTAAAAATATTCTGCCTTAGTCCAGGTGGTGATCAACCTAAGGACATAATTTAAGACTTTGGAGAGAGCTGGAGTTGTTAATGGAGCTCTAGGCTAGAAGCCTGACATGGGGGATTCCAATGAATCAACCCCCACCCCACCCCACCCCCCAAAAAAAAGAAAGAAAGAAAAGGTGATGGTGAAAAGCAGGAAAATAACTTTAATCAATATGGCCATATTTGGAAGGCAAAGTAAGATCCAGCATTTCAGCCCTTTGTGTGGATAAATGAGCTTTAGATTCAAATACAGGAAGAATTGGAACACGGGCAAGGGTACACAAAATTAAGCTGACTTGATCCAACTGTGGTCTGATTGATCATTATTTCAGTTCTGGTTCTGGGAGTAGCTCTGGAGAAGTCCTTATTGCTTGTGGGTGTAAGAGGCAATTTCCACTTGCAGTTCCCAATGTTTATCAACCAGACATGTGATCATGGAAAGGGGTAATTCAGTTCCCATGAAGCTATTGCTTCTGTTTAGGAGGGCAGTCACTGCAAATCTTGGGTGCAGCTGCAGGACCCAGATATGTTGTCCTAGGTCTGCCTTATCCTAGTCCTGACCCTGCAGAGCTCCCATGCCAAGCACCTCAATTAACTTCTCTGCAAAAATGGTTAGCTAATAATACTGTCCACTTCTAGAAAAATCAAACTCAAAAGAAAATTGAGTATATTAAAAGTAATGAGTTCTAGGGATTGGAGGTGGTAGGGCATGTGCAGAGAATATGCAAGACCCTGGATTCAATCCCCAGAAACAAAATGAAAAAAGTAAGAAATTCTGTTCATGAAAGACACCATTAGAAAGTGGGAAAATGATAGATAAGAGATACTTCTGTATTAGTTTTTCATCACTATTACCAAACTACCTGATATGAACAACTTAAAGGAGGAAATATTTGTTTTGGCTTAGTTTTAGAAGTTTCACCCCATGGTGAGCCAGTTCTATAGCTCTGAGCCTGAGGTGAGACAGAACATCATGGCAGAAGGGTGGTAAAAGAAAGCTGCTCAGCTCATGGCAGCCAGGAAGGGGGGGGGGGGGTACACAAGACATAATCCCTAAGAGCACATCCTGGATGACCCACTTCCTCTAGTCATGCCCCACCTGCCAACAGTTTCTACCACCTCCCAGTAGTCCATTCAGCTATCACAGGATTAATCCACTGATAAGGATAGTCTCTCAGGATTCCATCATATCCTCAAAATCCTAACCCTGGATATTGCTGCATTGGGTACCAGGTCTTCAACTCATGAGCCTTTGGGAGACATTCCAGATTCATAACGTTTTCAATAGATAGTATCTAACAAAGAGTTAATACTCAGAACATGTCAAGAATTCCTACAACACAATAAGAAAGACAAGCAGTCAAGGAGGAGGGGGGGAGAAAGAAAGAAAGAAAGAAAGAGAGAAAGAAAAGCAATCAAAAAAATATAGCACTTCACCAAGAAGGAATCTAAATAGCCAATAAGTATGTGAAAAGATGCTTAACTTCTTTATTCATCAAGGAAATGCAAGTGAGCACAATAAAGTACTACTAACACCCACCAAAATGGTTACGAATTTTAAAATTGACAATACCAAGTGAAGGAGAAGCTGTGGAGCACATGGAGCAAGAAACTAAGAAACTCAAGAATTATTGGTGGAGGAATAATTGTGACAGCCACTTTGGAAAATTGCCTATTGATATCTACTAGACCTAAATGTATACATGCTTTATGACCCAGAAATTCCCATAAAATATGCCTAATACATGTATATGAATCAAAAGACATGTATAAAGACACTAGGCAGTAAAATATACCTTAACAAATTTAAAGTAATAGATATCACATAAAGCAAACTTTCAGACAACAACGGAATTAAACAAGAAATCAATAACTGGAAGAACCCCAAATATGTGGAGATTAAACAGCACACTTCTATACAATACATGGATCAGAGAAGAAAACTCAAGCCAGCTTTGTAACAAGGTTGGCTGCAAAGTGTGACAGAAATAACAGGGTGCCAATTCCAAGCCTAAGCCTAAATGTCCTTGCATAACTCAACTTCTGTAGCTTGGTACTCTACCTAGCCCCATAAGAACATCCCCAAAATAACTAGCTGAAAATTGCTTACTATTTTGCCCCTGGCAAAAACCTACCAATTCTAAGGCATATGAGGGCACTCTAGATCAAGCAGCTGCAGGCCTTTCCACCAGCTGACTGCAGATTCTTGAGCAAGTCCAAGGTCAGCAGAACCACCCACCTGACTTAAAAAAAAAAAAAAAAGGTGAGCAATAATAAATGCTTACTGTTTTACACCTCTGAGTTTTAGAGTGCTTAGTCTGTTTTCTTTTTCTATGACAGAATACTTCAGACTGAATAATTTCTAAAAAAAAAAAAAAAAACCTTAGTTTATTCAGCTCACATCTGGTGACTGGGAAGGTCACGGTATGATATCTGCTGAGGGTGTTCTTGCTGCATCAAAATTAACCAATAATCCCATCATGCTTCCCCTCATGGACTCATCTAAAAAGCTCTACCTCCAAATATCATCAACATATGAATTTAAGGGTTAAGTGTCTAACACATAAATTCTTAGGAGACACAGTCAAATCTGATATAGTGACATATTCATACATATAGATATCAATGTATAGGAATATATGTATTCAAAGTCTAATAAAGATATGTTACACAGCAATACCTAACCAATATAGAAATTGGCATCTAGAAGTGGCTGCTGCTTTAATAGAACTTTAAAATATATAGCACTGGCTTTGGGACCAGGTGGTGGGCAAAGACTGAAAAACAGTGAGAATGTATCTACTTGACGGCTTTACGCAGTTACCACCTATTGCCAAGGGTTCTACTACAGATGCAAGAAAAACATGTCCTCACATTTTCTGTGGGTCTGATTATGGTAATGAAGATTGAATGGGGGAAATACAGGAGAAATATATAACAAAGGGGAAAACATGGAGAGACAATTTTTGCCACTCAGAAATAACCTTGTAAATAGTGAAGAATCTGTTTTGTTGTTGCTGTTATTTGATTTTGGTTTTGGTAGTGCTAGGAATAGTGCAGTTTAGCTTTACCAATAAGCTGCATGTTTTAATCCAAACAAGAATCTAAACTTTTAGTATTTTTTGAGCAACAAGGAAACTACTATAGCAAACTGGAAAAACAATGGCATATATTATGCAGCGGTGAAATATTTGCTTAAACTACTACCTATAGCAACTTGCAACAATTAAAACATTCCCAGTGAACTTTTACATCTTGATAAAAAAAATAATTTCCAGGCAGAATGCTGAATGTGTTCGTTGGTATCTTTTAGCTGTATATTATGAGAACTGTAGAAAGGGAAAAGGGAGACCAAAATTTAGCAAATTTGAAAAAATGTCTGGTTCTCATCTCCTGTCTCCAAATCAGTAAAGTATCCTCAGGTAAGGTTGGAAGGTTATTTTATTAAGACCTCTAGAAAAGACTAAGTGAGCCCATAGTAGATCTTTTCAGTTAAACAAAACAGGCAGTAGGAATAATAAGGATATTTTACCAAGTTTGGCGTGCCCAAGGTAGTCACAATTAAATCTGAAGAGAGAAGTTTGTCTGAAAAGAATTTTTTCATATGATTTTTATCTAATGGAGTGGACTTCAATCAGATGTTACATAGAATACTCATAAATATTTTAAAAATTTTTTACCTAGTAAAAATTTTTTTCCCAACTTGAACTAAACATGCTGAAATTGTGCCAATTCATAAAATGTTTCTAAGATCCAAGCTCCTATAGGCAGGATATGAACTGAGAAGAGTGCTCAGCTACCAACAGGAACCAAGTCTTCATAAGTAGCCAAGGAGGATGATGGCAAAGAGAGACGCTTCCAATGGTTGAACTAAGAGCTTTGGAGGACAAAGAAGCAGGAAGCAGAACTTGGCCCCAACCAAGGAGCATCTGCTACTCCTTCCAGGACCTGGCAACACTTGCTGGGTGGGATTTCGGTAAGAAATGGACCAGAAAATTTTGTGTACTTACTGCTAGGTACTCACAACTCTAATTAAATATCTAGTAAGAAAATAAAAATGAATGTGTCCAAAATCAACTCCTTGGCTCCTTTAATATTTGCCTCTCCTCAATCTTTCCTATCTTGTGAAGATACTTCACTTCATCCAGTGGCTCAAGCCAAAATCCTCTTAGTCATCCTTGATTCTTCTTTTTCTCATTTCTCTCATCTAACCGGTTAGGGACTATAAGCCCAACTCCAAAATATTTCCAAAATTTCACCACCTCTCACAACTTTCAACATCATCACGATGATCTGATTTGTGTTATCTTGATAACTGTTATACCTAATGATTTGTCTTCCCGAGACAGCCAGGGTGATCCTCAGAAATCATGAAAAAAAATCATGCCACTATTCTATCCAAAAATATCTGTATAAGATCATGAACTATAAGGTCTGAAATGATGAGGTTTTGGCTATTTCTCCAATTTCATTTCCAAGCACCCTCTGTTTACTCTTTGCTCTATACCCACACTGGCCTCCTTGTTGTTTCTTCAAAGACACAAAGCATGCTCAAATTCAGGGTCTTTGCTGTCATATGCTTGGCATGGTCTTTCCCCAGATATTTTTATGGCTTATGCTTCACTTCTTTTTGTGCTTTTATTGGCACTCTAAAATTATACATAATAGGGGATTCACTGTGGTATACATTACATTGCACATAACTTCATCAGTTTTACTCCCCAGTACCTCCCTTATCCTTCCTTTCCTCCTTTCTCCTCACTCCCTTCCTCAACTCTACTGGTCTCTTTTTAAATTGGTGCATTATAATTATAAAATAAGTGTGGGATTCATGGTGATATAATCATACATACATAACAATTTAGTCAATTCCATTCCCTAGTACCTCCCCTTTCCCTTCCTTCCTCCCCCTCTATCTTCTCCTCTGCTTTACTGGTTTCCTTTCTAATTTCCTGAGATCCTTTTTTTCTGTCTTCCACATATGAGAGAAAACTTTTGACCCTTGATTTTCTGAGTCAGGCTTATTTCACTCAGCATGATGTTCTCCAGTTCCATCATTTATCAGCAAATGATACAATTTCATTCTTGTTTACAACTGAGTAAAACTCAGTTGTATATATATGGTACTTTTTCTTTATGCATTCATCTGTTAATGGAACCCTGGATTGGTTCCATAACTTGGCTATTGTGAATTGCACTGCTATAAACATTGTTATATGGAGTTCTAGAATGCTAATTTTAGTTCTTTTGGATGCATGCTAAGGAGTTGATAGCTGGGTCATATGGTCATCATGTCCCCCCTCCTCCACCCCCCTCACCCCTGGAGATCCAACCCAGAGCTTCATATATGTTAGGCAAGCTACCTACCACTGAGCTAAATACCCAACCCCATTCATAGGCTTTTGAGCAATCTCCATACTGATTTCCACAGGGGTTGTACTAATATATATTCCCACCAACAATATATAAGTGTAATTTTTCCCCCACATCTTCACCAGTATTTATTATTATTTGTATTCTTGGTGACTGCCAATCTAACTGGAGAGAGAGAAAATCTCAGCATAGTTTTGATTTGCATTTTTATGAATGTGAAAGATATTAAACATTTTTTTCATGTATTTGTTGGCCATTTTTACTTCTTTTTAAAAATGGCTGGTCCGTTCATTTTCCCATTTATTGACGGGGTTATTTGATTTTTTTTTTTGGTGGCATGTTTTTTGAGCTTTTTATGTATTCGGATACTCATCCTCTGGTGGAAGAGTAGCTGGCAAAGATTTTCTCCCATTCTGTAGGATTTCTCTTCATGCTGTTGTTTTCTTTCCTATGTAGAAGCTTTTAAATTTGCTATCATCCACTATTGATTCTTGGTTTTACTTCCTGAACTTCAGGAGTCTTATTCAGGAAGGCAATGCTTTTGCCTATGTTTTGAAGTGTTGGGCCTGTGTTATCTTCTAGCAGTTGCAAAGTTTCTGGTCTAATTCCTAGGTCTTTGATTCACTTTGCCATTCTTCACTTCTTTTGGGGCTCCATTAAATGCCACCTTGCAAGAAAGGGCTTCTTTGATTCTCCATTTGAAATACCCTCCCCTACCACTCTCTATTCCTTGTCCTGTTTTTTATTATTATTATTATTATTATTATTATACTAATTGAGCCTGACATTATAGTATTTACTAGTTTATTTATCTGCCCATCACAATATAAGTTTCCTGAGGGCAAGAATGTTGTCTTATTCAAATTCTATGTCCCCAGCATGTAGAACTGTGCCAGGCACATAATAGGTATTCAGTATAGTATTTCTTGAATGTAATGAATTTTGAAAGTTGTGGAGTGGGGTCTAATCCCAGCAATTTGACATACTGAGACAGGAGGATACCAAGTTAAAGGCAGGCCTCAGCAACTTAGTGAGATCCTGTCTCAAAAAGAAGATAGAGAGAAAGAGAAAGAGCGAGCGAGCGTGCTGGGGATGTAGTTCAGTGGTTAAACACCCCTGGCCTCATTTCCCAGTAGAAAGAAAGAAAGGAAGAAAGAAAAGAAAGAAGGAAGGAAGGCGGAAGGAAGGGAGGGAGGGAATATGTTTTCAAAACTCAAATTTAAAATGTGCAGGCTATTTTAGCTGACTCAAACTTTGTTATGTTTTAGATATGAGATTTCACCCAAAAAATTATGTGAAAGACAATGCAAGAAAGTTTAGAAGCAAAATGAGTGAGTCCCAAGAGCCTTAACTTAATCAATACATTAATCCGATTGAATTGATTACCTGGGTGGTAACTGTAGGCAGGAGGGTATGGCTGGAGGAAGTGGGTCCCTGAGGGCCAGGGCGTGCCTTTGGAGTATATATTTTGTCTGTGGTGAGGGAAGTTTCCTGACACCATGCCCTGAGCTGCTTTCCTCCACCACACTCTTCTGCCATGATGTTCTGCTTCACCTCCAGCCCAGAGCAATGAAATCTGCTGTTTATAGAATGAGACCTCGGAAACTTGAGCCCCCAAATAAACTTTTCTTCCTCTAATTGTTCTTGTCAGAGCTTTTGGTCATAGTTGTAAAAAAGCTAAGTAAAACAAACATTAAATAAAATGTAAATGGATAATACAGAAATACTTATAATCTGTGAGAAAAAAATAATTTACTGGAAAAATTATGTGATTTTACTTGGAATTTAAAAATCTGTACCTTTGTGTACTGAGAATGCTGCCTAGCCCTGGGTACACTCCCCAGTAATGAAAAACCAAACAAACAAACAACAAAAAACAAAGTCTATACCTTTATACCTTTCTTCCAGTCTGCTCTTAAACTGATAAGCACTTGAAGAACATCTCTGAAAGACTATGATATTCTCAAAGCATCAGATTCAGAATAGGAGATCAAAGAGTCAACTGAAGAGGCCCCTCAGCTCTGCTATTTCAAAACTACTCCTCCACAGTAAGCAGAAGGTTGACAGCCAGGCTAAATATCTCTGGAAGTACTTTCAGAGAATTCAAGGCCTCTCATCTAAGGTTTCTGTATTCTAAACATAGAATGTGGGAAATACTCAGGGTCAGTTCATTTAAATACAAAGCTCTTTTTGGCATTTCTGTTGCACCTTCAAGTACTGGAATACCTTAATTTCAAAGCAAATTTCCCTCTAATCCTGTCGTTCGAATCCAGTAGACTAATCTGAAAGAACAGATTTAATCTGCAAGGGCAAAACCTGCCAAAACAGGGGCTGGGATTATAGTTCAGTGGTAGAGCACTTGCCTAGCATGTATGAGGCACTGGGTTCAATTCTCAGCACTGCATATAAATAAATAAAAATAAAGGTTCATCAACAACTAATAAAAAATTTTAAACTGCAAAAACATAAGAAGTAGCATCCTTTTTACTTCAAAGATTTATACCTTTGTAAGAAGTCTTATTTAGAATATATGCCCAACAATTATCAGAACAAGTAATAATATGACAGATGAGACTGGGCGAGGTGGTGCATGCCTGTAATCCCAGCAACTCTGAAGGCTGAGGCAGGAGGCTCACAAGTTCAAAACCAGCCTCAGCAACTCAGCAAGGCTTTAAGCAACTTTGTGAGACTTTGTTTGAAAATAAAAAATAAAAAAGGTTGGGGATGTGGCTTAGTGATTAAGAGCCCCTGGGTTCAATCCCCAGTACCAAAAAAAAGAGAGAGAGAGAGAGAGAGAGAAAAAAAAAAGAAAAATGAGCCCTGAGGAAAAAAAAATGGACAAAACAAAACTAAAAGCCTCTACGTACTCTTTCTCTACAGGGCCCTTCATCCCAGAATGATTTTTATTTATCCTCAGAAACTAAGAATTTTCCCACCACCCCCAACCCCCACGTGACTTTTGATCATTGTGTTGGACTCAAGATCATATAATCCCACAGGTTTTTCCTTTCCTCTTTTGCAGTTCTGGATGCCCAATTATTATTTTGGCAATCTAAACGAGCACTTTAACAGATGCTGTACTTCTGATAATTACTTGCATTTCCGCCAACTACTCACTCACTGTATCAGAGGTTCACAATTCCTTCATCCTGTGTCTCTTCCTCTTGGTAAACTCTGTGGTTCTCCTAAAAACCTAAAACTCATATCTATCCTACCTCTACCTAAACAGTTTGTTCTTCTGTTTGGGTACAATGGAACTCATTGGCTTATAGATGAGCCATCTTTTCATGTTTCATCTCCCAACAACCTGCTGTGTTAGTCAGCTTTCTATTACTATAACAAATACCTGAAATAATCAGTTGATAAAGAAAAGGTGTATTTTTGGCTTATGGTTTCAGAGATTTCAGTCCATGATCAGTTGACCCCTTGCTTTGGGCCTCCGGTGGCTGATCATGGTGGGCCCCAGTTCCCTTCAATGACCCTCAATGACCTCAAGACCTCCCGTTAGGCCCCACTTCTTAAAGGTTTCACCGCTTCTCATAGCAACATGCTGGGGATCAGCTGAAATATGCTGACATGTTGAGAAATCTCATGTGATCAGGAGCTACAGCTAGCATTCAGGACATGAGGTCAGCCTCAGGACATAGCCCACAGACATCTGGGGTCCTCCGTCATACAACCACAAGGAAATAATTTTGCCAATTCTGAATGATCTTAGAATCAGACATTTCCCCAGTCAAGTCCACAGATGAAAACACAACCCTGCCCACATATTAACACAGAGGGTCTACGAGAGATAGGCCAGAACCCTGACCCATGGAAACGCTAAGATAATAAACGTGTGTTTTGTTCTAAGCCATGAAATCCGTGGGGCAGCTTGCTGCACATCAATAATAAATTAATAAAGTTTCCATTTGTAACTTATTTTTCTCAATGATCATGATAATTTTAGGATTTATCCATTTTGTAATTCATTTTTACTGCTATGCAATTTCCTAGGCACAGCCATAACACAATCGACATCCATTTTTCCATCAATAAACATTTAAGTTGTTTATTTTTTTTGTACAGACAATGTTAACTCTAAAGAATTCTCTGCATTTTTTTCTTATATACATATATGAAAAATTCTTTTGTGTATATGTCTAGAAGCAGAATTACTGGATTTTAAAAGATATTTTAAGGGATATTACTAAGTTACTTTCTAAAGTGGGTCTGCCACCAGAAATCTTGCACATACTAGAAGAAAATGTAGGCCCAACATTCCACCAGTTGGCTCAGGGACTGACTTTCTTAACAAGACTCCTAAAGTGCAAGAAGTAAAATCAAGAATCAATAAATGATGTGGCATCAAACTGAAAAGCTTCTTCACTGAAAAGGAAACAATCAAGAGCATAAAGAGAGAGCCTACAGAATGGGAGAAAATCTTTGCCACTTGCACCTCAGATAGAGCATTAATTTCCAGGATATATAAAGAACTCAAAAAGCAGCAGAAAAAAACAAATAACCTGTTGAGAGCCACAGCCAAAGGGGCCCCAGCAAACTTCCAGCTGCCAGCAAACCTTCAGACTGCCAGCTGATGATTGGCTCACAGTAGCCCCAGCAACATCTAGCTGATTGGCTCCTCCACGGAGCTGCTCATTGGGCTGTTTCCCTGCCCATTCAGACCACGGAGCTGCTCATTGGGGGACTTCTTTGGCTTCGCCCATGCGACCCAGCCAATCGGCCTCAAGAGCAGGAGGATTGTGGGAGGTGGGGAGGTTTGTGTGGGTGAGAGGCTTGTGGAAGCCGGTGGTGGCAGTTGGGCTCTGAGGGTTTTTCCTGAGGAGCTGTTTTGCTTGGCGTTTGTAGTTCTAAAAATAAAGTTAGTTTCTTTTGACAAGTGACTCCTGAATTGTGCCCAGCCAGACTGCGGCAATAACCCAATCAATAAATGGGCTAAGGAACTGAACAGACACTTCTCAGAAGAAGAAATACAAGTGGTCAATATATGTATATATGTTCAACATCTCTAGTAATTAGAGAAATGCAAATTAAGACTACACTGAGATTCCATCTCACTCCAGTCAGAATGGCAACTATGGAGAAAATAAGTAACAATGTTGGCAAGGATGTGGGAAAAAGGGTATGCTAATACATTGCTAATGGGACTGCAAACTGTTCTGGAAAGCAGTATGGAGATTCCTCAGAAAACTAGGAATGGAACCACAATTTGATCCAACTATCTCATTTTTCAGTTTATATCCAAAGGACTTAAAAATCAGCATACTACGGTGACACAGCCATATCAATGTTTATAGTGACTTACTTCATAACAGCTAAGCTATGGAACCAACTTAAGGGCCATTCAACAGATGAATGAATAAAGAAATTTGGTATATATACACAAAGGAGTATTACTCAGCCATAAAGAAGAATGACTTTATGACATTTGCAAATATATGAATGGACCTGGAGATCATCATACCAAGTTAAATATGCCAGTCCCCCAAAACAAAAGTTGAATGTTTTTGCTGATATGTGGAAGCTAACCCACAATATAAGGGGGGAGAGGGGAAGAATAGATTTTTAGTAGATTAGACAAAGGAGAATGAAGGGAAAGGAGGACCATAAGAAAAGGAAAGTGGGATGAATCTGAAATAATTTTCCTATATACTTACAGAATATACTATAGTGAATCCCACCATGTACACCCATAGAATGGCATCCAAACTAGAATAAGATAT
The DNA here is from genome assembly GCF_045843805.1 of Urocitellus parryii. Lineage (NCBI taxonomy): Eukaryota > Metazoa > Chordata > Mammalia > Rodentia > Sciuridae > Urocitellus > Urocitellus parryii. Next base: position 5,216,062 of record NC_135544.1, read on the forward strand.
ATTCCATGTTTGTATAATTATATTAAAATGAACTGTTGTCGTGTATAACTAAAAAGAACCAATAAATAAATAAAAAGTCAAAAGTCAAAAAATAAAAACAGGGCTGGGGTTGTGACTCAGCAGTTAGTGTGCTGGCCTAGCAAGTGTGAGGCCCTGGGTTCAATACTCAGCACCACATATAATAAATAAAAAGAAAGGTATTGTGTCCGACTACAACTAAAAAATAAATATAAAAAAAAAAGTAAAGTGGGTCTTCCAACTTACAGGGCTGGAGATGAAGCACAATGGTAGAGTAACCCTGGGTGCAATCCCCAGCACCACAAAAGAAAACAAAAACTGTAGTACAATATCATCACAAGGATACTGATATTCATACAGTCAAGATCAGAATATTTCCAATATCATGTTGCTCTTTTATAGCCACACCCTTTTCCCTCACCTGCTGCGCCCCTCCCCTGACTCAGGCAATGGCAAGGCCCTACTGAGGTGGATGGCGCAAGGCGTCCATCCTCTGGAGGAGCCCAGTATGTTTCTGGGAATGGGCTGATTTGTTTTTGTATTCCTTTAATAAGTATAGTTGCGACTTCTTATATGACCATTAAGTATGAAGGAAAAAACATGACTTTCCCAATTAATGCAACTACTTCTAAAGAATGGTTCTGTTTGCTCTAAATGCAATGATTCAGCTGTAGAGCGTAAATTGTTAATGTCTAATGAAAAACTCCCTGTATTCCTGTCAAGGAAGTTTTTGAGAAATTAAATTAAAATCTAGAGAAGAAGAATTAATGTTAAGAAGACAGATTAGTGCTTAGTACTGGGCAACTTGTTCTTGTTCCTGTGCACAATGGTTTGTGCTCTTACTCTTGTTTGATTAAAATTAATAACAAGTCAACCACTTGCCGTAACCATGGCACCGGTTCCAGTCAGTAAGTCAAGAAAGAATAGTCAAAGTATAGGCCAATAGTTTGGGACATTTCTAACTATTATTAAAAGTTAACTAAGCAGAAACAGCTCAAAGCAAAACGAGAACTGAAAGTACAAATGCTTACTTATGCCTAAGCCAAGAGACATTCTTCTTATCTAATTGTAGCTAGGTAATATTTTGTTTATTTGAATAATGATTCCTGTTTTGTAACCACAAAGTACTGTGAGCCTGCCAAAATGAAAAGTATATATGATCAACTTCACAAGTAAAGATTGGGATCAGCACCTTCACTTTGGTGTCTATGTTGTTTCTCCACCCCCTTTCACCGACTCCTCACCATCTGTTCGTCTCCTGAGACCCCCTGTTGGAGCTGGACTCTGACACTCACCCCTTTCTTTTTAATTTTTTAAATTAGTTATACATGATAGTAGAATGTATTTTGACATATTTTACATATATAGTATAACTTCTCATTCTTCTGGTTCTACATGATGTTGAATTACATTGTTCATGTAATCGTATATGCACATGGAATAGTAGTGTTCGATTTATTCTACTATCTTTTCTATTCCCATTTTCCCTCCCTTCCCTTCATTCCCCTTTGTCTAATTCAAAGTATTTCTATTCTTCCCTAACCACTCCCCCCATTGTGAATTAGCATCCATATATCAGAGAAAATATTTGGTCTTTGGTTTTTTGGGATTGGCTTATTTCACTTAGCATGATATTCTCCAGTTCCATCCATTTACTGGCAAATGCCATAATTTTGTTCTTTTTTATGGCTGAGAGTAATATTCCATTGTGTATACATACCACATTTTCTTTATCCATTCACATGTTCTTTAAGCCCTGTTAACCACCAATCTAGTCTCCATTTCTATTATTTTGTCTTTTAAGAATGTTACATAAATGAGATTATATAATATGTAACTATTTAAGATTAGCCTCCAGCACAATCATCTAAAGATTAAACTATATTATTGTATCAATAGCTTGTTTATTTTTATTACTAAGTAGTATTTCATGGTATGAATATTTGTTAACCATTCTCTCACTGAAGGACATCTAAATTACTTCCATTTTCCTTATATAATGGTTTTATTAAGATGTAACTAATAGACCTTACAATTCACCCATTTAAGCATACAATGCAATGGCTTTTAGTATGTGCACAAGACTGTGCAAACATCACCACAATCACTTTAAAAATTTTTCCTTTATTTCAAAAAGAAAGCCTGTATGTATAGCAGTCACTCCAATTTTCCCTCAATGAACCCTCACTATCATGCTTTTCCTAGGCAACCACTACTCTTTTGTGTCTATAGATTTGCCTATTCTGGACATTTTGTACAATATGTAGTCTTTTACAACTTGCTTCTTTCATGTAGCATAATACTTCCTAAGATCACCCATGTCTTTGCATGTACCTGTACTTCACTTTGTTTATGCTGCATAATATTTCATTGTATGACTATAACATATTTTGGGTTTCCATTCATCAGTTGATGGATGTTGGGATGTTTTCACTCTTTGACTATTCTGAATACTGCTACCATGAAGAGTCATGAATAAGTGTTTACACAGATATGTTTTTATTGCTTTTAGGTATGTATCTAGGAATGGAACTCCTAGGTTGCATGGTAACTACATTTTAACACTCAAACTGTATTCCAAAGTGGCTGATGTTCCTATTTACACTTCTGCCGGCAAACTATATGAATGTTCCAATTCCTCTACATTCTCACCAGCCCTTTTATATCTAACTTGCTCTAGCCATCCTAGTAGATGTGAAGTAGTGTACTATGGTTTTGATTTGGACTTCCCTGATGACTAATGGTGTTAAGAATCTTTTCATGTGCTTACTGGTCACTCATGTATTTTGTTTCTGAAGAAATGTTTGTTCAGATTCTTTGTCTGATTTTTCACTAGGTTGTCTTTTTGAATGTTTAAAATTTACCTATCTATTCTAAATACTAGTTTCTTATCAGATGTAGGATTTGTAAAAATGTTCTATATATTATCTCTTCCCTTAATTTAATTTCTTAATGTATTTCTATGAAGTACATAATATTTTCATTATGATAATATCTAGTCTTTTTTTATGTTGTTGTTGTTGCTTGTGCTTTACATGTCATATCTAAGAAATCATTGCCTAATCCAAGATCATGAAGATTTAAGTTTTCTTTTTTTTTTTTTTTTTTGCTACTAGAGGTTGAATCCAAGGGCACTTAACCACAGAGATATATCCTCAACCCTTTTTATTTTTTATTTTGAGACAAGGTCTCACTAACTTCTCACTAACTTGCTTAGGGCCTTGGTAAATTGCTGAGGCTGTCTTTGAACTTGTGATACTCCTGCTTCAGCCTTCCATGCCACTGGGATTATAGGGTTGCATCAACATGCTTCACTTCTATCTAAGTTTTCTATTAAGAGTTTTAGCTCTTATATATAGATCTTTGTTACATTTTTAATTCATTTTATTTTTTTCTAGTTTCTCTCTTTTATGAATAAACCTGCTCTAAACATTTCTGTACAGATTTGTTTCCTTTCTCCTGTCTTCCTGTGGATTTCTTAAATATTCTTTTAATTTTATCTATTGTATTTTTTTACTATATCTTATATATCCTTTATTAACAACCTGACATTACATTATACAATATAGTTTATTTGACAAGTCTCTGAATGCCCATTACTAAGTAAGCTTCTTTAGGGCACAGAGCTTTTTTTTTTCCCCCTTAGTTGCTATCTCCCCAGCTCCTAGAACTATATCTAGCATATAGCAAGCAGGTTCTCCAAAATTACTTGATGAATTACTTAAAGGGTTTTGTTTAGAAAGAGTGAGGATGGAAAAAAAATCGACAGCTCGCTTTGTAGCTATAACCTATATTCATATATTATTTGTAATTATTTTAAAAATACATTTCTCATTTGAAGGATGGGTCTCCTTTTTGCATTTTGATTTGAAATTATTCCTTTTTAGGGGAAAAGAGCCATCTCTAAGACGTGGTAACAAGTCTATAGAGTATTCACAGGCCACCTATTAATGTGTTTGGGGGGGAGTTGTATTAAGTCAAACTGAAAAGTGCACCACTTCCTCTCCTTAAAGCAACTTGCAAAGTGTGGTGTGTACAGGTGGTGGGTTCTTCCAAGCTGTTTTAAATTTTTTACTAGCATAAAAAGGTGTGTGTGTGTATAACAGGACTTTCCTCTAGGTCTCCAAACCAGCCTTGTACAGGACAATAGTGTAGTGAAAACAATCACAACTACTTTATAAAGCAATTTAAACTATGTATTTAACATACCTCTAGTTCTTACATATCCCCATTTGAAAAATGGGGCAAGAGTTTGATAAAAGTTAAGTGACTTGTCTAAAGATAATTAGTAAATGCCATAAGTTTTTATAACTTAAGTTTGCCTCCAAAATTAGGGGTAAATCAATGGTTCTGAATCACGGCTTTCACCAGCACGTAGCCAAAGTACAATACTTATTACAATTACTTACTTAATGCCTTCAAACTAAGGGCCCATCCTTATTCAGAGATTGTGCCCTTCTTATTCTTTTAGCAATGACTTTTGGTAGAAACGACCTTTCTTTTGTAGAAACAGTAATTCCTCTAACAAAATGAAAAATTAAAATGGACTGTTAACCCTCCACATTTGTTTTTGAAATACGATCTGACACATGAATTTCCGAGAGTGAGAAGCACAGGGGCTTAGGTTAAAAAGGACTAATTTGGATTTCGAGCTCCGCGCCTACAAAGGAGCGCAAAAAGAGCAATCCTGCCCCCCACCGCGCCAAGGTCCGCGGGCCGAACGAAGCAGAGAGGGAACTTCAGTCTGATGCTGGAGCAACAGGAGATTAACCTCTACCAGGCGATTCTCCACCACTCTGCCTACACGACTGCGGGACCCCACAGTAAACACAAGTCAGTGCGCGTGCGCGCTGATGTCCTTCGCTTGAAGGCACACAGGAGCGCACGACAGTTAGATCGCCAGGGGGCGCCTGTGGCTTCGAGAAGTCCAGTTTCTCGCGAGACGTGAGGCTAGGCTTTCCGGAAGTGACTGCCCGGAAGAGCCGGGTTCTTCCCGGAAGCATGCGCTACTTGCTTGGACAGCCGAGACCATGCAGTCAGATGACGTGAGTTTCCTCCTGTTGCTCCCGGGATTTATGCAGTGCGTTTCGCACATTATTAGGGATCAGAAACCGCGTACTCAGCTGGTCTATTTGCCTCGTGCGGTTCCTGACTAGAGGTTTCTAGAACCCTGATTATCGAAAGTGTTTTTGCACGCGTGTCTACGCGAGGTCTCCAGCTCGCTGCGCACGTTCCGTTAAGAGGCCAGGACACTACCCCTCAGACCACGGGGTCAGCTTAACCATTTCCTAGTGCCTAGCGTTAAGGACTTTGTGCCATCTATCATCTGTATTGTTCCTGGGACTTGGGAGGGAGGGAGAAAAGGGGTTATGGCGAAGTTTAGACTTCAAATTTAGGGATCCTGCTCATCCCGGTGCAAGTTACTTTTCAGTCTGCTTTTCCTGTGTTGTTTTTCTTTACATCTGCTCTGTCTGCTTATGTCAGGATTTCAGAAGCATCCTAGGTTGATTCATTTAGCTGTTGGTAAACATACGTTCAGTATTTTTTCAAGAATGTGCCGGGCATGGTGGTAATTACTCGGGTTTGTTAACAGAAACCCCTGCTGTTTTGGAGCACTCTGGTGAGGGAGAAAGTAAACAGGTGAACAAACAAAACAATAGTACTGTGAAAGAAAGATGAGTAATAAATAGAGTGTAATTAGGAGACACTACTTCAGATGGGGCTGATCATGGAAGGTTTCTCTTGAGACCTATAATATGAAAATGAGACAACCACTGAGCATTGGAGAAAACAGTAGAGGTACAGTAAAGCGTTCCAGAAAACACAAAGGTACAAAGATCTGAAGATGGGAGAGAAAGAATATAAAGGACACTCCTATAACTTGTTACAGGAATCAAGAGGATGAGAAGTAGGTATGCTTGTTGAGGCAAGATGATGCAGTCTTATAGGAAGTGTTCTCAGGGCTTTTAGTGGGTGATGATATCAGCTATACCCTTGTGAAAGGTTCTCCCCTTGCTGTGTTGTGTGAAGGACTTCTGAGGAGAGGGAATAAAAGCAAGGAGACTAGGGTAGTAAGAGTGGAGATGAAAAGAAATGGATGACTTTAGGTTTGTTCTTTAGGTAAGTAACAAGACATGATGATGAATTGAGCCAACAAATGGGACAAATTAGGGGATTTTGATTTAAATAGTTTATTCGTGATTTTATTTATTAAAATGGGGAAGACTAGAGAAGCAGTGCCATGTTCTTTAGAGGCGTGTGGAACTCAGATCTTTATTTGAATATGTTAATAGTTATGATGTCTTTTAGACGTTGAAATTGAAGTGTCAAGTGGGCAGCTGGATGCAAAGACAAGAGTAGTCCTCAGGAAAGAAGCCTTAATTGGGAGATGGCTATTTTGGAGTCATTGTTTTAGAGATGATATTGAAGTCACAAGCCTGAATTTCCTGCTTGTCCAGTTTCATTTCCTATAAAATTCTCAAAATGTGTTCTATTCTTTGACCTTTCTTCAACTACTTTAAAGCTTTTTCTCAGTTCCTTAAGGCAGCTCTCTCAAAGGTTCTTACACTATCATACACTTCTGTGTGGCTCTTAGATTGATTGCTACTTTGTGATGCTTTGTTACATATTTTCCCCCTAACTAGATAGATAAAACTCTTAGAGAACTATGCCTTCTTTTCATTCCTTACAGTGTCAGGACTTGGAGCCTTAAATATATAAGAAATGCTGAGTGAATAACAGGAACATCAGCCAGTGAAGGATAGCAATAGAGAATTTTCCATGCCCTCCGTGAGATAAAGTTGTGGTATATATATGCCCAAATAGTATTGTGCAGCCTTTTATAATGGAAAGTGAACATATATGTAAAAAAGCAAAGTTACAAAGTACATATAATATGATCTCATTTTTGCTTAAAATGTACACACAGGTACACTGTAGTTGGTGCCACACAAATTCTGGAAAAACAGAATACTAGTGAAATTTTATCTCTGGGTAGTCACATTATGATTATTGCTAATTTGTATTCATTTTTTTTCCTACAGGAATCTGTGCAAAGAATTTGTGTAAAGAAAACAAGTTAGGCTTTCTTAAAAACCATTTCTTCCATTCCTTAAAGACTTCTTTCCTTAGTAAAGCATACCTTGATGTGTAGCATTGTCTTTTTAAATTAACATAGCATCTGTTGGGCCACCTGAAGGGTATTTTTACTTCTGTCTTGCAGGTTATCTGGGATACACTAGGAAACCGGCAATTTTGTTCCTTCAAAATAAGGTAAGACTGTATTTGCAACCTGGACTAAAATTCTTTTAGTTGCTCTGTTGGTAACCATTTTATAATCTATGTTTATTTCCTCCTATTCTAGAACCAAGACTCAGGGCTTTTGCAGAAATGAATACAGCCTAACTGGACTGTGCAATCGATCATCCTGTCCGCTGGCAAATAGTCAATATGCTACTATCAAAGAAGAGAAAGGTAATTCCTTCTTCTATAAGAACTACTAAACATCCTTTTAAAAGGATGTTTCTCAATCTCTCTGAAGTAATATTAAAGATATTTTTTTATCCTTCAGGACAGTGCTACTTGTATATGAAAGTTATAGAACGAGCAGCTTTTCCTAGGCGTCTCTGGGAACGGGTAAGACTCACAAAGAAACTGTAGTGACTATTAAATCAAGAGCAAAGATGCCACATGTCTTTTCTCTCTTCCTTGACCATCTCTAGATTAAACGTCTGAAGCCATTCCCACTAAGATTTTTAATGGTGGTGTTGATGGTGAAATCTTAATCATTTGCCCTTGCTCCTCAAGCTTCCTTTTTCTGTTTGGTAGGTTCGGCTTCATAAAAACTATGAGAAAGCACTGGAGCAAATAGATGAAAACCTAATTTACTGGCCCCGCTTCATTCGACACAAATGTAAGCAGAGATTTACCAAGATAACCCAGTACCTAATTCGAATTAGAAAACTTACACTAAAGCGACAGTAAGTGTTTGTATGTTTGTTTATTTTGAAACCTTCTTTACATAGAGCATGTTATTAATCTGAGATTGTTAAACTGCTAATAATGCTTTCTATTAAATTCAGCTTTGTATAATCTTGTATGATATGCTAAAAAGAAATTTTAAAGATGTGTCTTTTGATTTGCAGGATTTTTAAAACAAGAGTATAACTTTATTATCTCCCCACTCCTTGCCTGAAAATATGCTTCAAAATTTTTTCTTTTATAATTCCCTGAGGAAATCTTAACATTAGGGATTTGAAAATTGTCTAAAACATGATAAACAGGAATGTAAGACTTTTACTTTCTAAAAGTGTTAGACCCTGATGTTTTTTCATTGTCATGTGCAGAGAATGTTAAAGATGATATTAATCTTCTACAGGAAATTCCTATTTATTAGTTCACTGAAACATTAATCTTAGTATAGCGAATGCCCTCAGAAACCTCAGGATGTCTAAAGCAAACAAAAACACCTATGGTAAAATATATTTTAAAATAGCTGGTTTATGATAGCATTGAATTTCTGGAAATTTTTAAGTAGTATATTTTGCTGTATTGAGCTGAGCCTTATAAAACCAATTCCAATCTTTTTATCTTTTAAAAGCAACACAAAGCACATGAACCTGGATTTTCTGATAAAGTGTTTTATTTCTCCTAGGAGAAAACTGGTTCCTTTGAGTAAGAAGGTAGAGCGTAGGGAGAAAAGAAGAGAGGTAACGTAACTTACTTTTCACACTCATAGCTTTTGTATTTTCATTGTGGTAGCGGTAGTAAGCAAGGTACATGAGAAAGATTCAGTTACTGTTTTTCATGTAAACTGTTCAGCCCTGGATAATGGCGCACTAATCAATAGCAATATTAGTTGCCTATGACAGCTGAGTTTTTTGTATTTTAGGATTATGTATTTTTAGGTTAAAATATGGATGCTTTAGGGATGTGTATAGTGGAAACAATGTCTTAAGAGATTAAATAGACAAAAACAATGTCTTAATACAGATTCATAATTCCTTAAACTCTTGAAGTCAGATGTTTTAAGAATTCAGAATTCTGATGTTGCTTTTCTTATATATGATGTTAACTTCAGCAGAATTTGAGCATTATCTTTAAATAGCCAGATGTCTGGTCTGGATGTATCTGATTGATAAATTGAATTTTCTGCAGTTTAAAATTGCTGGTAAAGAATTGGAAACTCTGCTTTGATCATAGATTATTTACTTCTGTGAGGTAAATTGGGCAATTTTGTTACTAAAGTGATGAATAGTAACATTGTTGTATCCTGGAACATGTGCTCTAGTCAGAAATCTCCAACCTTTGTTCAGAACAGTATACCTGTCCACCTCCTAAAATTACCTTATGCTTCAAGACCTAGGAATCTACTATTCCTGACCAGTTCAAATTTTCAGTCCTTCTTGGTATTTGCTTTGCTTACCTCCCTTTTACCAACAGACATTTGCCTAATGTCCTATCCTTTTAAGAAATAGCTTTATCAATCTTTTGATGCTTTTGTTCCCATGAATAACATATAAAGTTTTGTATCTCAAATATATCACATCATTGGTCTCCAAACTTTTTGATGGGTCCATCAATTAAAGTTTTTTGAGTGTGCCGGGCATGGTGGTGCTTGCCTATAATCCCAGCAATTCCAGAGGCTAAGACCATTGCACCTGGTCCTCCATTTCTCTTTAAAATGCTTACAGAATGAATTTTTTCAAAAAAAAAAAAATTTCATCCTGAAACTCATTATTGAAGTGTTTTAAATTGTTTTTTAAATTTTAAATTGTTTTTTATGATCTGTACTTAAGTTTTTCTGCTGGATTACTACTACTGACAGCCATTAGTGGAAGAGTTTTTTTTGGTTCTGTCACATGGAATCTAAGATGGTTTTAGAAAGTAGAATTAGGTGAAGGTCTCTATTTCCTTTTCTCAGCTTTTATAAAGTTTGACTTTAGGGATGATAATTTTATGATTCTTATGTAGACATAGTTTGACCTGTCAAAAGCTTTGTTAGAATTAAATTTATAATGCTACTTATAAAACCATGGGAATTTTTAAATTGAAAAGTTCCCAAGAAAGCTTGAGAGGGAATGAAGAAATCTATTTGGTTAGAGGCAAAAGCCTCAATAATAGGATGAAATGGGAAATTTCTGTTTCTGCAGGCTGAAAAAATGAATACTAATGAAGTAAATGGGTTTCTCTCTTTTATAGGAAAAGGCATTAATAGCTGCTCAGCTGGACAATGCCATTGAGAAGGAATTACTGGAGAGACTGAAACAAGATACGGTGAGAAAGCTTGTAACTTTGGGGTACAGGTTTATTTATTTATTTATTTATTTTTGGTGCTGGGAATTGAACCCAGGAGCACTCAACCACTGAGCCATATCCCCAGCCCTATTTTTTTGTATTTTAGTTAGAGACAGTGTCTCACTGAGTAGCTTAGTTAGGACCTTGCTTTTGCTGAAGCTGGCTTTGAACTCACTCCTCCTGCCTCAGCCTCCTGAGCTTCTGGGATTACAGGCATGCACCACCATGCCCTGCACAAGTTTTATTTAAATTCACATAGACCTGGTTTCATTCCCAAACACAACAGTTCTAGATCTCTGTGTAAAACCCTTGGGATGCTCCATTTACCTATAAATCTGGTCTTTAAAGATTTTTTTAAAAATTTCTTTTAAAAAAACTGTTGTGTAGACAACTTAAAATATGCTTTTGCTTTACTATTTACCTTTGTCAGCAAAATTACATTTGTTTTTAATGCTTGGGTTTTATAAATTTCTAAATTTTAAATGTCCTGGTTCCATGCATGCTCCATAGAAGCTACCCATTTGGTATTAACTACTGATTTCTTAAAAGTCAAAAACAGGACAGGTGTGGCACACACCGATAAGCCCGGCTACTTGGGAGGCTTATGCAGTAGTACTACAAGTTCAAACCCAGTTGGGCAACTCAGCAAGACCCTATGTCAAAATAAATAAAAGGGCTGGGGATGTAGCTCAGTGGTGGAGTGCCCCTGGGTTCAATGCCCAGTACTGGGGGTGGGGGGAATGTCAAAAAGAAGACATCAGAAAAACTACTCAAATTCCTGAGGAAGAGATATGTTTGTAGGACAGTAGAATTTCAAGTGAAATACCCAAATGTAGTTAAAGGCAATTTGTTTGTTCTTCAGTATGGCGACATCTACAATTTCCCCATTCATGCATTCGACAAGGCTCTGGAACAACAGGAGACAGAAAGCGACTCTTCAGATGCTGAGGAAAAAGATGACGAAGAAGATGAAGAAGAAGTAAGTCTTGTTTGTTTTTGTTGTCTGGTACTGGAATTGAACCCAGGGCTGCTACATTCCCTAGCTTTTATTTTTTGAGGCTAAGCTGCTGAAGCTGACCTTGAACTCAAAATCCTTCTGCCTTGGCCTCCCAAGTTTCTGGGGTTACATACATGTACCACTGCAATGGCTTGTTTTTGTTTTGACAAGCACTAACATTTAGAACCAGATACATTTTTATGTAATTCTTACACCTTTTATTTATTTATTTTTGTGGTGGTGGGGAACAAATTCAGGCCTTATACAAGCTAGGCAAGCACTCTACAACTAGCTATACCCTTGGTCCCTATTTTATGTAATTGAGAGAGAAAATATTATCTTCAGCCCCTTAACCAAAAATAATTTAGTCACCTTTTCTCTGTCACAAGATTTGACTAGTAGTGGGTGCTTTGTCCTCCACCTCAGCCAACAAACTCTATAAATTAACTATTTTAGTTTTACTTAAGATATTTCGCCTCTAATAATTTAAATATATATAAATATATAAATATTTTAAATATATAAATTTAATATATATTAAATAATACAATAATATATACAATGTATAAATTTAAAAATTTAAATATATAAATCTAAAAATTTAAATCAGGCATGGGAATTATCTGATGTCTCTAAAATTTAGGAGCACTAAACATGGGAATAACTATATTTTGATTGGCTTATACCAAAGAATTTAGCAAAGAGTTTTTACTATATGTCTAAACTGGATCTTTGTTATGTATTCTGGACCCAATCATTATGTTTTATTTTAGGATGTGGGCAAAAGAGAATTTGTAGAAGATGAGGAAGTGGATGAGAGTGATCTAAGTGATTTTGAGGTGAGCTCTGGGGGTAAAAGTTGTCTTTTGGCCTGTGGCAAAAGAATAGTTTCTGAACATAAACAAAAGCAAATAAACACTCTATTTGTTCTAAACTAGCATTTTTCCTTTGATCTTTTCTCTCCATATTAGGATATGGATAAGTTGGAAGTCAGTGGTGATGAAGATCAGGAAGATAAATCCTCCAGTGAAGAGGAAGAAGACAAGACTATTAATGCAAAGCACAAAGGCAAAACACCCTTGAAAGGACCTTTCAGGAGAAAACGAGCCTATGTAGAGATAGAGTATGAACAAGAGACAGAGCCCATGGCCAAGACCAAAACCACATGATTTTCCTCCATTTTTAACCAGGACTGAACATTTTGAACTTTTTTTTTAATCTTAAACATACATACACCTCCAGTTTTTGCTCTTTTATGTACTATTTCACACAATACTTATATTCTTAATATTTATGCCACTTCAGTGGGGCAAGAAATCTGGAGTGAGTGGAAGAAAGCTGTAAGTTGTGAAGAGTATTTTTATACCATATGTGTTGGCAATCACAGCTTGAGCCCAAGAAGCTTAACAGATGAGTCCCTGAAGGTGGAATGAAATTGTGGGTGTAAATATTTATAAATTTTAGCACTAAATTCCTTAGTGTCCTTTTTTCTTTCTCCCATATATAGAATGTCAGGTCTTCAATTTCTTCTTTTTCTCCTTTCCCTATTCCTATGGGGTAAAAGAAAGAAAAAAAGTTCCTATTTTAAATGTTTAGTGTAATAATACCTTTTCCCACAACTCCATTCATACAATCTGGAATGGAAAGAAAATTCTTTCCTTTTAAAGAGCACTCTTAAGTTCCATGGTAGGGAGTGCCTTCAGGAACCTGTTGCACTTTTCTGATACAGCTCACCACCGTTCTGTCTTCACAGCTTAGGAGAATTTTGGCCAAGAGACCCTGAAACATGAAACCAAACAAACATGGACTTTTTTGAATTGTTACTTTTTCCCCTTTACCTTCATTCTTCTCTAGAAACATACTCGAAGAAGAAAAGAATGGATAACTAGAGGACAGTTCACCAATCAGAATAGGTTACTTCAAAAACCATTAAGCCAGGCACAGTGGTGCATGCCTATAATCCCAACAGCTCAGGAGGATCATGAGTTTAAAGCCAGCCTCAGCAACTTAGCAAGACCCTAAGCAACTGAGTGAGACCCCATCTCTAAATACAAAGAAAGGCTGGGGATGTGGCTCAGTGATCAAGCACCCCTGGGTTCAATACCCAGTACCAAAAAACCAAACTGAAACAAAACATTAACTTGTTTATTCCAGTGTCCTGTTGGTTCAAGAGGCAGCAGTTTAATTCTAACCATAGCAAATTAATCTGGATTTAGACCTCAAAACTTGAAACTGCCCAAGGTTAAGGGCTAAAATGAAATAGTTTGGTTTGTTGTTTTATTTGTTCATTCACACTCTCAAATATTTCTGAGATATGAATTTCTTTTCATGCTACCTTTAGGCTTTCAATTGAAGATTTCTAAATGGAATAAAAAATGAGACAGTCTATTAAGTCTGTTAAATACATATAAATGCACAGATAGCTAGTATAAGCTGTGACTTTGAGTAGTTAACTTTTGTGGAATATAGGACCAAAAAGAATTCCCATATGGATAAATAAAACTATGAGAAAACATCCACCTAAAATGGTTACCTACCCCAAAACAGGAACATTTCTAATAGCTAAGTTATTCAATATTAAACTCATTACTTCTTTTAATTCAAAAGACTAGAACAGAACTTAAATTTTACAAACTCTTGCCTTTGGCTCTAAGCAGTTCTGAATAGCTTTAAAATGAGGGTCTGGGGATATAGCTCATTAAGAGTAATGCTTATTAGCATGTGCTTCAAAGGCTGCCTAGGGGAAAGTGTAGTATCTTGGGATTAATTCCCATCATTAGAAAAAAAGAAAAAGTATTGAACAAACTGTTGAAGACTAGAGGGCTTAGAGATGGGAATATAAAACCCTCTAGGCTTGGTGAGGCACATAAATAGTAAATTATCACAGGAATTACATATAAATAATAAGGGCCAACTAAAACCAAATGGTAGACTCTTACCTTTACTTGTCCTTGAGAACAGTGATCTAAGAGAATCAGGCAGTCTGTGGCCTCCTGTAGCAAGGTGTTCTTAACAGGCTCAGGTGTAAGTGTTGGGTCCCTTGCTACATCACATATAAGTTTCAAGATAGCCTTCAGTAAGACCACAAGTCTGCAAGAAATTCTGCAATCAGAAAGAAAAGACTGTTCACATTCTAAAAGACCATTAACATCAAAACAGAACCAATGATCAGACTTCAGATTTTTGTTATGCATGTTCCTAATACTTTGCATTGAATTACAGAAGTTAAAAAGAGAAAATTGGCCGAGTTTTGCCCCTTTTTAGCACAGCTGTCCACTTGGAAGTTATACCTGGGCCAAGTATACTGCATGAGAAGTTTTAGGGTTTCTAATATTTTCAATCTAGCCTCCTCTTCTGGTCCGTCATAAACCTCCAGATAACTAATGATGACCCGCTCCAGCCTCTTCAAGTGCCGGACAGTTAGGATCCCCAACCTAAAAATAGAAGAGAAAATGTGATGCCAAAGAGTTGAATTTGGGATGTATGGCTAGACCAGCAACCCAGATACTTGCCTCTTCACAAAAGCTGGTAGGTTTCTTGCATAAGTCCTACGTAAGAGAAGGCGATGCTCTGGTTCCATATGGGTTAGGATCAGCCGCAGTACCTCATCACAGTGTGTGGTGGTGCGAGCTCCATCTCCCTTCCAGTGCATGGTTTTCTCCAGGATGGGGAATAAATCCAAGAGACATAGGAGCACAGCCTAAAAGGAATAAATGGAAAGAAACTATATATAGTTCATCTGTTTGCATTCACAACACTCTTGATTTTTCTAAGAACTTCATTAATCATCTACTGTCTTTGGATTCCATGTCATAGCAATTCTAAGATACCAGAGTAATTAATATATTGAATGCAAATTATTTAACACCGTCTTCACATCCTTCATCTCCATTTTTCCTAAGGATTGTTCCTTACTAGTTTGTGAAATGGGAATACTGGCAGAGCTGTGATGTTTATCCAGACTTTAGGAATTTAAGTCTATTGTCACTAAGTAAAAGTGACTTAGTGATAACTTCATATTTACATTTACTATCAATAAACCCACTTCCACACAGAATCTAAGATAGTCCAAATTAGTATCACATTTGTTCATCCTATCTGAAGTTACAGTATCCAGACCCTCCCCTTTTAGTTCTCCTGGGATGCTTGGTTATTCTTAGTGTTTTGCATTTTCAAAAGTCTCTTCTTCACCATCTTAAAAGCCATAAATATACTCTTACCTGTTAGTATGTGGAGTCTCAATAACTCCAAATACTAGTTTAAAAATAAAAGTAAAAAAAAAAAAAAAAAAGAAAAAAAAGATGCTGGAGAGGAGGTAGACAAGACATTAAAAAAGATCAAAGATTAGAGGTATAATTCTGGAAGAGTGCTGCCCAACATGTACAAGGATCTGGGTTCCATTTCCATTCCTCCCCCCCCCCACGCACGCACACACAAACCTGTAATTTTATAGATTTGTTTCTTCTGTCTTCAGAATATTCTCCCTCCTATGAAACTTCTATTCATCCTCATAAGCAAATATCACTTGCTTCCCAAAGCCTTCTAAAACCATCCCTAACACCACCCCAACCTGGTTAGTTGCCTATTGCCAGACATCTGCTGCATTTTACACAAACCTAATATAGTTATCATTTATATTGTTTATGTGTTCAGATATGTGAATACATAATCAATTACCTTACTATCCCTCCAAAGGATTTCTTAAGGCCTACCTAATTCATTTATCTCTGAATCCTACAATAGTTACTGGCACATAATGGGTATCAGTGACTACTGGATGAAAAAATAAATGACACTAAATATTTACATATAATGAGTTTCAAGTGCATATGTTGATGGAAGGCAAGAAAGAAGGAAGAACATTAAAATTAATAAAATAGAACTTTTTCAGACATAATCGACCAATGTAAAGGCAAAACATTGGTTTTTCTTTGAAGACTCAGGTGTGGATGCCTGTCTAATGTTGAGCTATTTTTTAGGCAACAGCTTTTATTTATCCTCATTACTTTATAAGAGAGGAACAGGTCTCTCAACTACTCAGTACTTACATAGTGCAATCTTCTACTCAATTTTGGAAAACTCAAACAGTTGAATAAACCTTACCTGAATGAGGTTGTGTTCTGGCATGTACAGGTGGTTGAAAATGGCATGGTATATGACCTGGGCTCTGTTAAACTGGAGCAAATCAGCAGCTGGCTGCAATCAGACAAGTTATCCAATTAAAAGTTTTCCAAGACTGGCAAAATGTTGGTAATTTTCCAAATTAGATTATGGGTACATGGAGGCTAATTATATCAGTCTATTTCTGCATATATTTTAAAAGCTCTACAATACAAAATTTTTAAGTTTCCTTCAATACTAGCTTGCACATTTGGGTACAATCCCTTTCAGGTTCAGTTTTTTTCCCTTGTTCAAAGTCAACTGTTAATCACTCAAGATCTAGTTATTCAGTATGATAATGATCCATCCTTCCTGTTTCTACTATAACTATCCTTTTTGCTTTTTTTTTTAAAAACTCAGGACCTCATGCATGCTATGAACACACTCTACCACTGAGCTATACTCCTGATTTTTGGGTTGTCCTTTTTAAATTAAACTATGAAACACATCAGGTTGGCAGAGGAGAAATTTAAGAAGAAAAATAAATAAGTGAATTTAATGACTTAATGACTTAAGCTAGTGAATGAACATAAGTGAAAATAATAGGTATATATGACAACTTAAGAATGGTCATGAATAACTAACTCAGTCTGTCCCATCAACACAGGTGACAGCAGAAATTGCTTACCACATTAAGCACAATGTGATGAAGGCAGCGTACACCCAGGATTTTGTTCTCAGTTTGATAATCATCTGAGATGAGCAATGATGGGGGAAGTATCCTTTCTAGGTGTTGGTATAGCCAGGGTCGAGTGACCTGTTGCAGAATCCATGAGAAAACATGTTTGGCAGCAGGGTTATTTTTCCAGGTTTCCCTAAATGCAACATGAAACAACATAAAGTGATGTGATGTTAATTAGCAATATAATTAACCAGTCCAAACTGAACAGAGTATTTTTTATTCTTGAAAAAATACACCCCACATAGGGTAAGTCTTGGTTTTATAACACTTATTTTATGATTTGAGTTAAAATAATTTCCATAATTGGGCTGGGGATATAGCTCAGTTGGTAGAGTACTTGCCTCACATGCACAAGGCCCTGGGTTCAATCCTCAGCACCACAAAAAAAAAAAAAAAGTAATAATAATTTCCATAATCTACACTAAATATAACAATCATCAAGGGCTCTCTGTTTAAAACTTATCCAATGAGAAACAGTTATTTATAACCACAGCTATGTAAAGAATCTGAGGTGACAGTGGTGTTGGTGACTGTTTCAGTACATATGTTCTGAAAAGGGAAAGAGGAATAATGGAAATGTCTTGACATTATTATAAGGGAACAAATGAACCAATACATGAGCACCAATTTAGAGATTATAAAGTGAATTTGCACCTGACTCAACTAATCCTCAAAGTAACTGTTAGTATATACAGTTATATTAAAAATAATGAAACAGCTGGGTTTCATTATTTTTAATATAAATAATATATACTAATATATTATTTATATTAAATAATATATAAATAATCCCAACGTCTCAGGAGGCTGAGGCAGGAGGATATCAAGTTCAAAAACAGCCTCAGACAGGTGAGGTGCTAAGCAACTCAGTGAGACCCTAAATAAAATACAAAATTGGCTGGGGATGTGGCTCAATGGTTGAGTGCCTCTAAGTTGAATCCCTGGTAAACACCTGCCATCAAGGAAACAGAGTCAGAGAGGCTATCTAAACTGGTTCCACTCAGAACAATAAAAGGAAGCCCTTGGGCTGGGGTTGTAGCTTGGCAATAGAGCGCTCACCTAGCATGCGGGAGGCCCCGGGTCCCATCCTCAACACCACATAAAAATAAGTAAATAAACAAAATAAGTAAATAAGCAAAATAAAAGTATTGTGTCTAACCAAAAAATAAATATTAAAAAAAAGAAGCCCTTGTCCTCCATGTTTCTGGTAAAAATGACAGTTTATGATTTTTTTTGTCATCACTTCAGTGCTACAAATACTTCCAAAGTAACAAGTGAAAAAAAGAGTCATTATTTTTTCATTCCAAATACTGCTTCTCTATCTAAAACCTAGTGATGAGTTTAAAGATCCCCAAATTGAAATTCGAACTTTTGTTTTTGTGGTGCTGGGGAATCAAACCCAAGTCCTGCCACATGTTAGGCATGATTATACACTCCCAACCCCTCAAATCATAAGTTTTTAAAATCCTCTCCAAATCCCTATCTTTACCTAGGTTAAGAAACATAATTCCAGATCAATGGGACAGGATTTCCAATTTTTTAAAGGCAAATGTCTAGTGCCAGAAAGAACACTGTAAAATCAAGCCTGAAAACTTTGGTTTTAATCTCATATTTACTGCTATCTAGTGCATTTTTAACAAACCAGTTTTTAAGAGATCTACTATTACAACATCTTTATTTTCCTGATGAATAAACTTGGGTTCTTTGAGCTCTAACCTTCCACTACATTAGGTTGAAGCTCATGTGGCAAAGGGCAGGAGTACTCACTTATTCAAATCGGGTTTGAGTAGCCCCATTACCACAATAAATTTCCCTTTCTCATCTTCATTTTCTCCGCGTAAGAATCCTGCCTCAGAACTGCATCCAGTAACTCGAAGTAATAAGGAGAGCACCTCTCCAGCAACCTCCTGAGATTTTGGGCTGGTCCATGGTTTCTCCAAGCAGTGTGTGATAACAAAAATATAGATGGGTCCTGCCAAGTGACGTAGGCCTGTCTCCCATGCAGGGCAGTCAAGAGAATTCTTGGCAGTCTCGACTTTCCCCAACAGTTTAAGAAAGAGTAACCCAACTTCTGCTGCTTTCTCAGCTACTTCAGAGTGACCATCACTTCCACCTTCCTCTTCTTTGTATGGGGCTGCGTACTTTCCCAGAGCTTTTGCCACCTGCCCCAGTAGTTCAGGTATTCCACGGTGCGGTTCGCCACTCCCCTCAAATAATCTGTTACATTCTGTGGCTTCTATTAGAGCACGGAGGTCTTTAAGAGCGACATCTCTTGAGTTGCTTTGTCGTGCCTCCTGGCCGGTAAGGCGGTGCAAAATCTTGGAGAAATTCTGTTCGAGGGCAGAGAGAGACCACTCGCCAGGCAAGGACGAGCCTTCCCGCGGTGTTTCCTTCGCGCTCTCAAGCTCCATTCCTCCGGCTGCAGCAGTAAAGATGTGGTCTCCGTTGGGGCAGGAAGCTAGAGGCTGGATAGGACCCACTAAAGAAGGGAGAGATGACTCGGAAGCTGGAATTATGCCAAAGGACAGTTAACTATATTCAAATAAAAGGGCGAGACGTCTGGGAGCAGGGTGACAAGTTTGACCGGGATAATAAAGTGCAAGGGAAATGCGCCTTGCTGGTAAAAAAGTCTCAGACTTGTAACTGGGAAGTGGAGAAACTACTCTTTCTGAAGACACCCCACTTCCCCTCCATTTTTTCTTTTTCTTTTTTTTAAAGAAAGAACCTGGTGAGCTGAGACACGAACACAATAAGAAAGCGAGTACCTGCCGGGTATCCCACACACCGCCTGTGTCTGGCAGTATCCGGCACCACCAAACGTCGTTGCCGCAAAGCACAAGGCTAACTTCCGCCGATACTGACGCAATCTTCTATTTCACGACTTACGGTCGGAAAGCCATAAAGATAGGCTAAGAAAGCAGGCAGAAAAGGTGGAGCTCTAGCGAATATATTTACATATGTAAGCACCCACTCACTAATTTAGTTTGTTTTGTTTTGGGAAGATGGGAAAGAAAGTTGTCACAGAGTATCAGCCCTGCTTTTTGAAGTGTACAGGAATTTTTGTGTTAAAATTGGATATATATAAAATTATATAATCACCCTATTCGAAAAATTAGTGGCACATACTTGGGACTGCTTACCAGAAACAACGGTTCCGATCCTTCGGTTCATAAGTGTGATGATTGGGTGTTCACGCTCTTGTGTGAGATGTGCCTCCCTCTAAACCTTGTTACGACACCGGCACATTACCCGTCTGACGTGAACTTCAAGGATCCTACAACCCTTTTCTCACGTTTCGAAGTTCAAAGAATCATAATCTCTTGGGCTTTCGTTAGCTTATATACTAGCCCCAGCTTTTAAAGTGTGCGTTTTTTCTTTTCTTTTTTTTCATTTAAGTGCAGGTGGCTAATTTTGTGTAGGTGTATCTTTTATTTTGGAAACTGTTCCTTGTGGATAGTGTCAAACATTTCACCAAACGGAGCGCGGTCACTCCCGCACCCAGCCGTAGGAGTGGCTTTCTGCACAGTCCCTCCCGTGCGGGGGCGCGTAGCTCCGGTTCTGGGCTCCTGGCTGCGAGTAGAACGAACCCCAGAGCGACCGCCAGAGAGCGGGAAGGGCGCAGGCCTGGCAGGCTGGGGCTCCTGGAACTAGGTCCAGGACCGAGGTCTTGGTAGAGTTTTAACCAGGCGCCCCGCATCGAGTCCTTGACCTTAGTCCATTTCCCGCCGTGCAGACCTCATTTCCCCCTCTCATTGCAGTTTCCCCGGGGGCGGAATTGCGTTCGCTTAACTTTAGTGAAGCTCCTCCGGGCCTGGTCTCCGGGCACTGTGCCCTGCCCCTTTGGGAGTTTGCCAGCTTCTATTCCTCAGAGGTGTCACGGTGTCCCAGGAGTCTGAAGAAGCCAACGTCGTTTGTGCCAAGGCGTGGGCAGGAGCGGAAAAAATACGGACTTGAGCATCAGGAGGGTCGGTAGAGACTACCCGGCAGTTTCTCGGAACCGGATCCACGGGGAGGCTCTACTCCTCTCTGCTGCCACCCGGCAGCCCTGCCTGTGGCCAGCGGCCTGTGCCACCCTGCAGCAGAGGCTTTGGGTTTTATCCCGCCTCCAGGTCCCTGAAAGTCCAGAGGAAGCCCCTTGTGGCCTCCGGATTGTGAGTGTGTGTGATCGAGGAGTGAGCCGTGACACGTCAGGGGTTCCTTGTCCCCCTGGAGGTGGTTATGGTGCAGGGGGCTATACGACCCGCATTTCTTGGCATGTTCTTGGTACAGGACTTGCAACTAACCTATCTACTCTGTCTTCCTTTCTGCCTTGATTTTTTTTTTCTTCCCTGTGACTTTGGGCAAAAGTTCAATATTCCAAGAATATTCTATGCATTATTTTTTTTATATTTTTTTGGTAGTTGTACACAATAACTTTTATTTATTTTTATGTGGTGCTGAGGATCGAACCAGGGCCTTGCACATGCGAGGCAAGCGCTCTACCGCTGAGCCATAACCCCAGCCCCTGCCTTAATTTTTTTTTTTACTGGAAAAAAAATGTAGTTGATAATAGTCCCTACGTGCCTCTTAGGATTGTTTTGAGAAAGCAGTTAAATACATACAAACTGCTTAGAACAATGTGTGGTCAGTGGAAAGTTCGATCATATAGATGTTAGCTCTTATTGTTATACCACAATTCCCGTGTTCACTCACATTTCCTCTTTCCAGGGGAATTTTGTCGTTATGACCCTCCTTCTTGGCCTTTGTCATTTGACCTTCCCTTCTCTGACCAACTGGTGGCACTCCTGATTTTCTCAGCAATTCCAATCACTAATAAACATTTCCTCCCAAGAGGACTTACCCTTCTACAGGCCCAAGTGGAGCAAGATGCCAATCAATAGGCAGCTATTGTATCCTTCCTGTGTGGGAGCATTTCTTCCCTGTACCATGTATCCCTTGTGCTAAGTGGATCCAAGCTCACACTTGATGTGAGGAAAGTAATTGTATTGTAGACATTTCCCCCTCTACACAGAGTTTCCTGAAGCCAGTGACCATGTCTTTATCCCTAGTGCCTGGCACAATTTAGTAATGCAATAAACGTTTTTTGAACCCACATGTCCATCCACAGAGGACTGGCTGAATAGACTAGGGTAAATCCACACAATGCAGCTCTGTGTGGCTGAACAGAGAAAAGAGGACCATCTCTGTGGACTGCTGTGGAACTCCAGAATACGTTGTTAAGTGAAAAGAGCACTGTGGAGGACATGTATGTTGCCTTCTTTTAAGAAAGATGGACAAATAGGAACAATGATGTGTGTATATCCTTACACCTGAAAGCAGCAACAGTGGAGTATAAATTGCAAACTAATAAAATATTACGTATAAGAAAAGTGCAGGATGAAAGGAATAGGGATGGAAGCTAGACTTCTCTGTATATACAGCATTTTATAGTTTTGACTTAATAGCAAAAGAATCCCATAAATGTTTGTGTAATTATTTTTTTAATTATTTATTTATTTTTTTAGTTTTAGGTGGACACATATCTTTGTTTAATTTTTATGTGGTGCTGAGAATCGAACACAGTGCCTCATGCTTGCTAGGCAAGCACGTTACCACTTGAGCCACATCCCCAGCCCCATTGTGTAATTATTTTTAAAAAGAAATTAACAGGGGCTGGGGATGTGGCTCAAGCGGTAGTGCGCTCGCCTGGCATGCGTGTGGCCGGGGTTCGATCCTCAGCACCACATACCAACAAAGGTGTTGTGTCCGTCGATAAATAAAAAATAAATATTAAAAATTCTCTCTCTCTCTCTCTCTCTCACTCTCACTCTCTCTTTAAGAAAAAAAAAAAGAAATTAACAAAGCATGTTCTACAGAAAAAAATTAAAAATACCTTGAGTCATCAGCATGACCACATAGAAAAGTAAGAAAATGACTTCGAAGCTTATTAATATGGCTATATTCCCTTAATGTGATATTTTCTAAGGACAAAAAAAAAATGGTAAAGAAATCAACTGCATTTAGAAAGAATAATGTATTGTAATGTACTATTGTATTATAAATGATTTATATATATTACCAAATAGTTAAATATGTTAATATTGTTAGAACCCAAAGTTTCCAGTTACAGACAAAAAAGATAAAATTATCAAATAAATAAAATTTGGTGCAAACTCTATAACCTGAAATTCTAATGGGCAATGTCAGTATGAATTTATGAATTGTCTTCATTCTACAAAATGCACACGTCCTAGTTGTGTCCACTAAAAAGGCCAAAAAGCAATAATAATCCAATGACCGCTGTCCAAATTCAAAGTCTAAATGCTTTTTTTCATTACCAGGAACAAGGAATGGTTTCAGAAATGACTGAACTGGGGCAAGAGCTGTGCTGTACAGGATGAGCCTGTAGCATTTTGCTATGCCAGAAAGCCAGGTAGCTGCCAAATATTACCAAGGTTACATGGAAAGAACCCTGGAGCCAAGATAAAGGTGCACCCTTTGGCCAAAGATGGAGCAATTTAGTCATGAAAAGGATAATAATGGTCATGATTGAAACATATTAAATATATACAAATCAATGAATTGGTAATGATGTTAACAAGAACATTCCTCATCATTCACCTTTTGAGAGCCTAAGAAACCAACTTTATTTATTTATTTGTTTGTTTTTAGTATCAGGGATTTGGTTTGGTTTGGATATGAGGAGTTCCCCCCAAAGTTCCTGTGTTAATGCAGAAATGTTAGGAGGAGAAATGACTAGATTACAAGAGCTGTAACCTAATCAGTCCATCCTAGTTTGAATGGAAAAACTGGGTGGAAACTATAGGCAGGCGGGGCATAACTGGAGGAGGTGGGTCACTAGGGGCCTGCCCTGGAAGGGTTCATTTTCCCTGTGCCCACCTCACCCCCACCCTGCCCTTCTGCTACCAGACCCCACTGTGAGCTGAGTAGCTCCAAGCAGCCTTTGGTGCTGTCTTACCTTGGGCCCAAAGAACAATTGTGGCTCTGAAACCATGAGTCAGAATAAACTTTTCCTCCTCTTGGTTGTTCTTGTTAGGTATGTTATGCCTAGCATGCCCTGGGGTCCATCCCCAGTACCATAAAAAAATGAAAGGAAGGAAGGAAGGAAAGGAAATTATATATCTGGAATGTACTTTAAAATACTCCATGGGAAGGGTCGTGATGAAGGCACGGCCAAGAGACAGACGCAAGAGTGTAAGTGTGTTGACGGTTGTTGAAGCCAAGTGGTGTTCATGGGTGCCATTTATATTAGTGTTTGTACTTTAGCATAATTCTGAAATTATTCATAATAAAAATTGATGTGAGGGCTGGGGATGTGGCTCAAGCGGTAGCGCGCTCGCTTGGCATGCGTGTGGCCCGGGTTCGATCCTCAGCACCACATACAAACAAAGATGTTGTGTCCACCGAAAACTAAAAAATAAATATTAAAAAATTTTCCCTCTCTCTCTCTCTTAAAAAAAATGATGTGATTGCATTTATATTTTTTTGTTTTGTTTGTGCAGTTCTGGGTTGTTGTTTTTTTTGTACTAGGGATTGGATCCAGAGGTGCTTTTACCAGAGTCACTGAGCCACATCTCCAGCCCTTTTTGTTTTTATTTTGAGACAAGTTCTCATTAACTTGCTTAGAGCTTTGCTAAATTGCTGAGGCTGACTTTGAACTTAGCGATCTTCTTGCCTCAGCCTCCCAAGTCACTGGGATTATAGGTGTGAGCCATCATGCTGTGCTTATTGGGTCTGTTCAACTCCCAAACCTGTGCTTTTCACTGCTCTACCAATTCTTTTTACAATCCTGAAACCTCACTATCATTGAACATCACATGAATGGTACTGTACAGAGGCTAAGGCAGTGACCTAGGGGAGCCCACAGTCTTTAGGAGAATGAAAAGCAATTTCATCTGTGTTAGTCTTTACGCTGCATGTTTCCCTCCATTCAATCCTCACAATTTAAATTTACAGAGTGCCATTATTATCCACATTTGACTTATTCTCCTAGACTATTTTCCTTCACTTTTTTGGAAAGCAACCCAGCAGCATCTCCTAAAAGAATAAATAAATTCAGTAGCAACTCTACTCCTGCAACTATCACATGAAAATAACCATTTGCAAAGATATAGGTTTAAGATTGCAAAGATAAATGAGTAGTTTTATTACATCACCACTTGTATTGCAAGATGGAGTTCAGCAACGGTATGTCCCCACTGGGGAATTCTCCATTTTTTAAAAGAATGATGTGGAGCTCAATTGATAACATTGTTAAGTGGTGCCTGTATGATGAAGAGATACTGTGAGCCCTGCTTATAAGATAATGCTTAAAAAATAATGTTCTGTACATATGGATTCATACATATGTGGAGTTCCCCTGAGTACCTGAACACCTGAGTAAGGAGAAAACGTAGGTGGATACACCCCTGGTCCTCCACATAGATGGGTGACCTTGAGAGGCAGGCTGGATGGTGTTGATGTGGGGGAAGGGAGGCCAAGAAGAAGATGGAGAGGATAAGAAAAAAAAGTGGGGGAGGGGAAATGACCACATGTTTTACAAATCAGCCTATGATTATATTTGCATATTTTATAAAATATGTATAAATGTAATTGTGTAAAAAAGATTAGCACTTAAAATATTTTGTTAAGAAGGAACAATGTGCATTGGTTGCAAACAGCAGTCTCTTTGGCCGTGTGCGGCCTGTTGCTCATATGAGTCGCCCAAAGAGACTTTGGAGACAGGACTTTCCGGTGCATTTTCATATCTGTGATCTCATGCTGTCTACAATCTAGGTTCCAGAGAGGTGTGCAGGGTATCTTTGGGAGACCCCAGAGCATGGTAACCAGGGTTTACGTTGGCCAAGTAAGTCATCATATCCATCCTCACCAAGCTGCAAAACAAGGAACGTGTGATTGAGACCCTATCCAAGGCCAAATTCAGGTTTCCTGGCTGCCAGAACATTCACATCTCAAAACTTTTACGAAGTTTAACACTGACGAATTTGAAGATGTGGTAGCTGAGAAGTGGCTCATTCCTGATGGTTATGAGGTCAAATATGTCCCCAGACATGATCCCTGAACAGGTGGAGAACACTGCACTCATGACGGCTTCCACTGTGTTGTCCCCTCCTTAATCACACTCACCAATAAATCTTGTATCCAAAACAGAAAGAAGAAAAAAATAAATAAAAAGGAAGAGGAGGAAGAGAAACAGAAAATTACAGTAAATTCCAAGGAATTTGCAGCTAAACATTGTGCAATACTTGTCAGCTTTCCAAAGACTACATGATTAACAATTTGGGGTAAAAACCTCTTCATAAGAAAAAAGAAACAGAAGTATCTTCTGCCTTCTATGAGTAATGACTAATGTAATGAAAGCATGACAATATCCCACTTTGGTCTTTCCAGGTTCCTATAGTGTAAACATGGTTAAAATGGGATTTTGAAATACACAGTAAGATAATGATTGCTTTCAGCAGAGTTACTTTTCTGACTACAAGCCAAGTGGAAAAATGATAGTACAGTGTTTGCAGTCTTTGAATGCCTGTTAAGAGTTGCAACTGAGAGCCTTAGGGCTAGGTGTAATAATGGTGCAGGCCTGTAATCCCAGTTACTCAGCAGGCTGAGGCAGGAGGATCACAAGTTCAAGGCCAGTCTGACAGTCTAATCAACTTAAAGGGACCCTATCTCAAAAAGAAAAGAAAAAGAAAACCTGAATAAAGTTCTCTACCTTCATGGTTTTTATTTTTCCTCATTTACTTTTATCACCAATTTTAGAGGTCAAAGAGATAAGCAAAATACTCCCATTAGTTTTTCCATAGGTAACACCTCTGACATTTGGGTCACCATGCTGGCAATGGTTGCCCAAATTGTTTTTCAGGAACCGGTAAATGGCTTCAAAAAGTTGAAACCCCCAGCCCTTTAACTTAAGCTGACACAAGTGTTCTATAGGTCACCTTTTGACACCAGAAAGCCAAAACTCTACCCTTAGTGCAGACTAACAAATTGTTTTCTGAACAAGGAAGATCCTTGACTATGCGTGCAGAGACTTTTGATTGTGATCACTTTTTCTTACCTCCAATCACCTTGCCCCCTGCCTCTGACCACCCTGCTGCATTATCTAATCATTAACCCTAAACCCTATCTTCAGGGACGTGAATTTAAAACTTGGATTTCTGTCTCCTCATGTTTGGCCACCTTGTGAATAAACTCTCTTTTATGAACCTCATTGGTTCAGTGATTGGTATACTGTGCTGTGGGCAAAACCAGCCAGGTTTGGTAACAGGATGAGGCAATCACTATATCCTTTTGCATATGAGGCTGAAAAATTGTTTAATATTATGGATTATGGAAGACTGGTTTGGACTCAGGAATAGACTAATTAATTGTTTTGAAGAATCTACTAATATACTAAGAATCCTGTTTGTTAAATTGGTAGAACGAGCCGCTAAACAAAATCCTTTGAAAAAATTGCAAAGAGCTATCAACACAGGAATCTCAACATGATATATTCATCAAAAATAATGGAATCTCTCTCTTTTTTTTTTTTTAGAGAGAGTGAGAGAGGAGGGAGAGAGAGAGAGAGAATCTTTTAATATTTATTTTTTAATTCTCGGCGGACACAACAACTTTGTTGGTATGTGGTGCTGGGGATCGAACCCGGGCCGCACGCATGCCAGGCGAGCGCGCTACCGCTTGAGCCACATCCCCAGCCATGGAATCTCAACATGATATATTCATCAAAAATAATAGGCATATCCATGTTCAGAATTCAACTAAATCTGGCTGCTTTCTCTGTGATAGAAATTTATTACATCTCCATTGCACTTTTCTCCCTCCTAAAACTCCAGGATTGTTTAGCTTCCTTTTCGCCTTGTGCTTTCAGTGTGGTATTTCTACAATATCTTTTATTAAAATTAGGTGGTCCTTGATTTAAGACCAAAGCCTATAACTTCGTAGGGGTGGATCCTGTTTTTCATTGAGGCTCCACTTCAGTAGTATATTTCCTTTCTATCTTCTCTACAGTCATTCCCTTTATTGTGCCTGAATGCTCAATTTCATCATGAAAATGATCTCACTGATGCCACCTTCCTCTCCAGCAACCAACCAATCACCCCATATCTCTGTCCAGCAAAATGTCTTCAAACATAAGGTAAAACAAACCAATTCTTCCACTATCGTTACTTCATTTTTTTTAAGGAAATTTGCAATTGGTTATATGTATGTCTCTTACTGATTTAAAATTTTATAATAGTTATTTTTTTTACTACTTTTTTTCAATGTTGGGGATTAAATCCAGGGCATGGACCCCTGCTAAGCAAGTACTTTACCACTGAACTATACCCCCAGCCATATAATAGTATTTAAAAATACAGTCTAAAAAAAAATGCCATTGAGGGATGTAACTTAGTGACAGAGCACATACTTATTATGTGCAAAGTCCTGAGTTCAACCCCTAGGACCCAAAACCAAAAAGTGCCATTTTCATGTTGAATGAATCAGGCCATAATTTCTGAAACTCCATTTGGGAGATTCTTTCTTTTTCTTCTTTTGGCTGGGGATGAAACCCATCAACTCACATTCGCTAGACACACATTCAGCCACTGAACTATATCTCTAGCCTGATTTCTCTCCCTTGATGTTATTTAATTTGTTCTTCTATCTTCCCCATTTCCTATAAAGAGACAGTTAAGGGGCTCTGGGGTTGTGGCTCAGTGGTAGTGCACTTGCCTAGCACATGTGAGGCATTGGGTTGGATCCTCTCTCTCTCTCTCTATCTATAATATATATATATATATTGTTCATCTAAAACTAAAAAAAAATTTTTTTAAAGAAGCAGGTAGGGATTAGTCTTGAGGGGTTAGTAACTTTTATTGATTGATCTGTTGTAAATTTTCCCATCATTCTTTCCCCTGGTGGCTTTAGCAGCCCAATTGATAATCATTGCTTAATTTAATTAGAGTCACCAAATGGAAGTTTTCTAACTCTATTATTTCCTTTTGCACTTTTTACCTGGAGTTATACTTTAAATGGGAACTTTTCCCTCAACCACTGGCTATTTGACCACATTGAAATGCAACTCATACAGGGAAACCAAGATGGGTGCTTATTCTTTCCTTTTATTTACCAATTTTTACAAAGAGTTTCGTGTCCTGGAGACTTTTGATACCTGATATTTTGTCATTGTTGCTCCTGTCATATCATATGATCTCAAGGAAATTAATAGATATGAGTTCAATGCCATTGTCATACTCAAGTGTCTCATCTTTTGCCAACAGGAGTCCTTTCCCTTTGGCTTCTGTGTCTTTTTTGGCTACTATGTCCCATAGTGTTGGATTGCTTCCTCAATTGAGTCAAGGCTCCAAAGAGCCTTCCAAGGGCAAAAGCTATTTAAAGGCTACCATTTGAACAGTGAAATGCCATTGCTCCTGATTTTTATTGGTTTTAGATTTCTAAGCCTCATTAGTCTTAGTGGCCACATCTAGGAAATATATGTTATTTAGAAAAAAAAAAAAGAAATAATCAGTTCATATTGAAATTTCCAATGCAAATTTAAGATTTCAGGCTTCCACTTTAATGTGAATCTTATCTCTCTTGCACTGAAAATCTTTGTTCTTAATAACATTAACATAATTACTTGTTTTCTGTATCCTAAAACATACACAAAAAAATGTTTTAAAATAGCAACAGTGTTATTACTGAACATAAGATTTTTGAACATAGTTTAGACTTTCTTTTCTCCCCGCCCCACTGCCCCGCAAGGCTTTCTGCATGCTAGGCAAGTACTCTACCACTGAACTACACTTCCAGACTCCATAATTTATGATTCCTTTGCTGTTCCTTTTTTTTTTTTTTTTTTGGTCTTTAGAATACATTTAGTAAGTAATTATAATCAAATTCAATGTTTCAAGTTCTTGGACATAGACTTTTTTCTAGGCAGCTGTAATGGTTAATTGTATAGATCAACTTGGCCAGATAGAAGCATATCCAGATAGTTAGTAAAGTGTTTCTGGTTGTGTCTGTGAGGGTGTTTCTGGAAGAGATGGGTGTTTGAGTCCGTGGACTGAGGTGAGGAAGATTCACCTTTACCTGATATGGATGGGCAACACCTAACCTCTTAAGGGTTAGATGGAGCAAAAAGGCTAAAGGTAAATTCCTCTCTTCTAGAGCGGGAAAACCCATCTTCTACCGTTGGAAATCAAAACTCCAGGTTCGTGGACCTTCAAGATTCTGGGACTGTTGGGCACAGAGGCACATGCCTGTAATTCCAGCAACTCAGGAGGCTGAAGTGGGAGAATTGCAAGTTCGAGGCTAGCTTCAGCAACTTTTTGAGACCCTGTCTCAAAATAAAAAAATAAAAAGGCTGGAACTTACACTAGAATAGACTTGTAATTATTCCCTTTCATTCTTGTTCACAATTCCATTTCCATCAAAAACTCAGATAACATCGCTGCTCTGCTTAGGTCCCAGTATCATAAATTACAATTCCTTACTGTGGCCACTAGGCCCTAAGTCCCTGTGACCCTTGGGCCTCATCTTGTACCTTCCTTCCCTCTCTCTCCTTAATCTTCAGTGCCTGGGATTTGTTCCCCCATAATCCAAGCTCTATTCTGCCTCTGAGTTCTTAGGTATGCTCTTCTGTCTGGAACTCTTCTGATCTTAACTGACATGCCTCTTGCTCAGAAAAACCTTCCATGGTCATCTCTCACCCCAGTTTGATTTTTGTCGGCCCTTTATACTTATCATTGTGGTGCACGTGTGTGTATGTTTATTATCTATCACTCCCATTCAACCCCAAATATCTGGGGAGGGGGAACTATTTTGGTCTTATTCATTGGCACAGAGTTGGCATGTACTAAACAATTAATATGTGTTGGTAGTTACTATTATCTCCATCTTACAGAAGCGAAAACTAAGGTTTAGAGAGATTGAAGAATGAGACTATGATCTCCTGGCTAATTAGAGGCTGAGCTGGGCTGACAACTCATTCTTTGGATTCTGATGCTAGCTTTGTTACTCCACTGTATAAATTAATCTCACAGTGAGGAGTAGAAGGGAAAGTATCCATATTTTCCTAAAACACAGCCACATGTTATCACTGAAGCTTGGCAGCAAAACTTTTGTTTCTCAAATATTGAGCTTTCTCCTTTGTTTCTTTTCTCCCCCCACCTGTTTTCTTTTCTTTTTTTTTATTTTTTATTTTATTTTTTCCTGTATTGAGGCTTTTTAAATGATCTGTAAACGGGGCAAAGATGTAGTTTCTATTTAATAGTCTTTTGATCAAGAGGAGACGACACAACATAGGATAGGCCACTTTCCAATGGACCCCTCTCCACAAGGAGTATTGGGAAGAGGTAGAAATTGGCCACAGTGAGGATTTCAGCTATCTACTGCCAGAAATGGGCCTGTCTTGGAGGAGGAAAGCAACTGAGATGGCAGTGCCCCTATCCATGGCAGGGTTTCCTGGACTAAAGGTGCAAGCTCAAAGAGTCAGCCTGGCTGGGAAGCATGGGAGAGAGGGGCAGCTCTGAGAAGGTTTTGCTACAGGGCTGAAAGCCCTTCCCCTTTTAAAAATTAATAATTGAGCAAAGAGCATTCATTCAGAACTTCTCTTTCTCCATCTGTGATAGCTTCAAACATTTCTTTTCATAAACACGACTTTAGAGAAATTACTTGTTACTGATTTATTCTATAGGCATGTCTTACTTTAAAAAAAAACACCCCTCATTGTTTATGTGCAGAATTTAATGTTTCAAAGTATATACATTTTTAAAAGTGGAGAAATCCTTAAATTCCACTTTAAAAGACTGCTTTAGGCTTGTAGGTAGATATAGGTCAGTGTTAGAGCCTAGCAGGCATGAGGACTTGATTTGGGTTCAGTTCCCAGCACGACCCCCACCAAAGGAAAAAAAAAAAAAGAAAGAAAAGAAAAAGAATGCTTTAGCTATAAAAAGACTCAACCTAGAATTTCTTTAAATAATGAAATCTCCCCTGGTACATTAAAGCCAATTATTCAATTCAATGTGCATGGCTCCCTGAACACACAAAGAGGGGATCCCGCCTATAATTCATTGCCTGGCAGCAGTCTGTGTTTCTCATGTTTCTCGGTCTTAATGTAGAAGTTTTCACTCTTGCAAACTTGTAATGAATTTGCTGGATTACTGTCCTTGCTGTAACATCAGCATGTAATAAGACTTCTCTGCTGAATGACTGTGTTAGAGATATTGCATTCCAACCACCAGGAAATACAGATTTCCCCCTTGTTGGCTTTCTTCCTTTCAAAAAGGTTGCTTAAAGTGGTGCTTAAAAGATAATTCTAGCTTTCTAAATTTAGGATGTGGAAAAAGTCCAAAATCAGAATATTCCATGGATAAATGAGCAAGAAATGTTAACATGTGCATCAAGGGGAGAATATCTTACACTCCGATGTTTTTTCTCTTTCTCTCCCTCTGTCTCTTTTTCTACCTTTAATACACAACATATAATTTAGCAAGATTAAAAGTTAACTAAGAAACTGAAGAACTCTTTATCACCATTACTGCATTTTAAATATAAAATGAGGGGCTGGGAATATGGCTCAGTGGTAGAGTACATGCTTAGCATGTGCAAGGCCCTGGACTCAATCCCAGCACCACCCCACACACAATTCTTATAAATAATAAAGTGATTTCATTATCTCAGTTATTCCTAAAACCACCTTGAAGTCAGAGCTACTCTTCAAAATTAATCAGCAAGTTATGTGCTTATCTTTATAGTCAAGGCAGATTTCTGGTCATCCTTAGTTCAATTACTTAAAGAGAAGCTACCTATAAAAAATAATGTAAGAAGTGTATCAGCATTTGAAGCTTATTTTGTGTGTGTTTGTTGCACTGTAGACTGAACCTAGGAGCTACACTAACTACATCTTCATCCCTTTTTAATTTTAATTTTTTAATTTTGAGACATGGTCTTGCTAAGTTGTTGAAGTTGGCCTTGAATGTGGCATCCTCCTACCTCAGCCTCTGGTGAGATTACAGGCATGCTTCAAAAGCAATTTTGAGGGAAGAAAACAATTTCTAGGATGTTTGAGTTTACAATAGACTCAAGCTTACAACATAGTGCTGAAAACCACTTTCTTTTTTGTGTGTCTTTTATGCCTTCAGATTTTAAATATTCTAATATCTTCCTCATGGTGTGTGTGTGTGTGTGTGTGTGTGTGCAGGAGATCAAACCATGACCTCTCATGTTAAATGAGTACACCAACACTGAGTACACCCCAGCCCTTCATGGGGATTTTTCTCTCTCTCTGTTCTTCTGCAGACATAAAATCTGAATCAAATAACCCAACAGAGAGTTAAACATTGAAGGTTGCAGAGAGAATGAGTCCCTGGCACCCTGTAATCATGCTATTACATTTTGGATTTATTTTTATTTTTTTCTGACTTATGCCCAACCCAATATCCACTAAACGCATTAGTTTTTCCTTCATATGCGCTTGGATGTAATGGCCTTCCTCACACTGTATTATTTATTTATTTGGTACAGGAGATTGAACTCAGGGACACTTTACCACTAAGCTACAGGGTCTTGCTAAGTTGCTAAGCCTGGCCTGGCACTTGGAATCCTCCTCCCTCAGCTTACAGTCAAGTTGCTGGAATTATAGGTGTGTGCCGCTGCTGCCGGCTTGCATCATTTCTTTTTTCTTTTACACAATATCTTTATTCATTTATTTTTATGTGGTGCTAAAGATGGAACAGGGCCTCACACGTGCTAGGTGAGTGCTCTACTGCTGAGCCCCAGCCCCAGCCCCAGCCCCAGCCCCATTGCATCATTTCTTTAATGCATCAAAGTCACCACAAATTCTATTCGTTTGTCTTTTAAGGATATCAGCTGCTCTCTTGAGACACAAAGGACATATAAAATAATAAACATTTAGAAACAGAGCTGGTCCATGTTGGGGCTTATACCATCATTTGGGTGTAAACACTTAGTCATTTGTAATTTTTTGGAACCACTCATGACAATTGTAGCCCATCAGGAGGATTTTGCAATGGCTGTGGTGCCCTCCGCAATACCAGAGAATAGGCTGGGATGTAGGAAGAAAAAAAAAATAAAGAAAGGAAGAGGGAGCTTAAAAGAATTGGAAAGAAGGGAGACAGATAAGAAAAATGTGTTGCTGAATATTGCCAATGAAGAGGTGGAGGCTGGGAAGAATTCTTGGCAGCCATCAAGGGCATCTTCTAGTGCAGTTCTTTGTTGCCTCTTCCTCTACAGAGCACAGGTCCTGGTTTCTTGTTGAGATCATCACATTAGAAAAGAACCACAAGCCATACCACAGCACAAAGGTGACATCAGTTGTTTTCCTGGTCTACATAGCAGCTTATCAGAAAGGAATTAAGCAAGCATGCTTCTTTTTTTCTTTTGTTTTTAATGGGATCAATAGGAATCCAATGCTATTGTCTGGGGCATAGTAAACAGTTTAATTTTTTTTTTTTCATGAATTTGTACAAGCTTACATAACTTGACCAGTTTGTCCTTGTCTCCAATGTGAGCACATCTCTTCCTCAAAATCTGCTTATATGGCTTCAATAGAAGATTAACCTGTCAGTGAGATGGTCAGAGACCGGTAAGATGATATCCCGATGCCCAAAGACAGAAGAGGGTGGTGGAATGGAAGTCGGAGGTCGGGTCTTATTGTGGGGAAAACATGACAAACTGGGGAGGCTCCAGTAAAAATGGGAAAAGCCCTAGTGGATGTGGGGGTCAGGAGTAACAATTCAAGGGAGATGGGTGAAGGGGAGGGCTCAATGATTCAAGGTACCCAGTGTCCCATTGTATCACAGTCAGAGATTTTCAAATTTTGCCCAACTGGAGCTCTCAATTTCTCAACCCTACTCCAATGACCTAGTCTATAAATAGTAGTCCCCTATAAAGAAGTCATTCACAGTGAAGTTAAGAAAACAAACAAAACCAAATACCACCCATGGCTCTACATAATGGCAGACCGCACAGATTATTTGAGAAGTACCTGGTGTTTGTATCTTCCCTGACTTCATTAGCCCAGGAAGTTACTAGTACCTGGTATTTTCTTGAGTTTCTCCATGGAGAGCCCATCTGCTTCCAAAGCTCTGTGGAGCAGTGAAGCTGACATTGAATTTAGATACGCCCTACCCGGGTTTACGCTTGGCCTTGACTCTTATTATTTGTGGAATTACAGATGAACCATTTGGTTTCTCAGCATTCTTTCCCTCATCCAGAATCAGAGGAGTTTACCCAGAAAGGACAGCAGAATCCTTCATGGGGGAAGAAACTTGGTAGGTTATTGCCTATTATCTTTTGATTGATCACATGGTGTTTGCCACAGGTAAGACCAGTCAAGTTGGAATCCTGGTATATGTACAATTATTACTCAATTTCCTTCAATGGTTTACCCTTGGAAACCTTGTTCAGGGTGCTAATTCTTCATTAATTTGAATAGGACCAAGTATGTTGTAGTTACCTATGAAGTTGCCTTAGTGCACAGAGGAGAAAATAATAGACTTAGCTCCCAAATGGTGCTAGATATAAATCTTAGAAAGCTCACCATTTCATATCCCAGGTTCCTGGCCCCACACAGGACTTTAGCTGACTGCATCCTTCCCTGCCTTAACTTCATACAAAATTGTTTGCATTCCCTGGTCCAAAATAGGCTGGTTAATTCTTGCATGACTTTGGCCATACTACTGTTTTTAGGAGGCTCAGGCATCATATTGCAGCAGGCAACCCCCTGCTGTTCTTCCACAGCAGTTGAGCACAGGGTTCTGGGTCAGACAAGCATGTTCACCCCAAACACATTACTCACACTGCTTCCCCAAGGCAAGGTCTGTTCTGCCTCCCAGTGCCTGGGATAGCATGTGTTCTGAAAACACTGAACCGAGTGACAAGACCACACGGATGACTATGAATCTGGGAGTTAGGATTTAACCTGTGCCCAGCTGCTGCCGATTCATAGCCAATCAGCTCAACAATATCCACTTTTCCCTTCTGTGTGGACATACTGCTCTGACTGAACAGAAGCAACCCAGGCATTTTCCCCCTGTCAGGTTGACCTCAGGATATCGATTAGAAAATCTCTGAAACATACATTTTAGTGCTAACGTCTTCATCTTGAGTTATGCTAATACTGATGAACTCAACACTGATGAATGGTCTTGCAGAGGAAGGGGAGATGAGGAGGTAGGAAAGCTGAAGCCGACCTGCTGACCACCAGTTCTCCCTCCTGATCCCAGCAGCATATCCACCATGAGGCCGTGGCAGGAGCTGAGGGAAGGCTCTTGTTTTACTTCAGTCATGCATTTTATTCCCTACACTAAAGCAAGCTGAAAGTGCTAAAGGAGTCCATGTCCCTGTGAGGAAAGATCAGTCCCTACAGGGTTGGTGGCAGCAAGTAGCAGGTGAAGGTTTTGAGGAAGAGCAGGGTCACCCCTGAGTGCGAGGAGGAAGAGGGGACAAGAATAAGTACACCCTCTGCAAGGGCAGAGGACCCCACTAAGAGAGGTGGTAAGGACTCCACTAGGACTGCCAGTCCCCTCTGGACTATCCAATGTAAACGCAAAGTGTGCCCATACCCTCTATCACCCAAGCACAGGGGTGCCCTGGGGGCCTGTCACTTTCTGTATGGGCCTCTCTTGCACAGATGACTCACCAGCACACGATATTTTGCTCAACAAATACTTAGCCTGTGCTCAGCACCCTGGGCTTTCTCCCTGGATGGCCATGGGCATGGCCCTTTTTCACTGAGCAGAGGGCAGCCAGGGCCCACATGCTTCATGCTTAAGATTGCATGGAAAATTGTTCCTGACATTCTCAGTCCACCTGACACACCCTGTTGATTCAGAACCCTCTCGGGACATGGTGCAAGGTCTGAGTGCCCACAGTACCATAAAGCATTACCATGCCATTCTTCTAGATGTCATTTAAGAGGCTAGGTTGTTCCAGCGAGTGGGTGTGTGTGTGTGTGTCTGATTTTGGTAGGAGGAAGGAGGAGGAGGCAGTGAGAGAGCCCCACAGGTTCAGGCTGTAACCACAGGCAAAGGTCGGTTAGAGAAACTTGTTATTAAATTTAATTTTTTTTAAATACATAACTTTTTCCCACCCGAGCCCACTCTAGGGAGGGGCAGAAGCCTTTCCCACCCCTGAATTCTGGGGATCCCATAGGTAAAGCCTGAGATGGTGAGGATGAAGTATAAAAATACTATTTACAAAGGGGAAGCAGGTATCTTGCTGCTGTCACCTCCAGATGCCCCTGTCCCCCGACCCCTTTTGTTCCTTTAGAAAAAAACCTCTGAGAATTAGGCTGTGTGTAGGACAAACCCTTCCTCTAGAGAGGCTCTCACACCACAACAAGAAATAGGAAGCTCTGAGATTAACTGAGGAAGAGGGAGAGAACAGAGAGATAGCACCTCAGATCCTAGTAGGGGAAGGGATCAGGGCCCCTGTCCCCTGTAGTCAGCCAGCCAGCCAGCCAGCCTTTATTTCAATAGGTTCCATGTAAACATTGACTTATTCCTTTTATAGGTCCCTGCTCTCCCCTGTTGCATGCAGAGCCTCCCTCACCTCCAGTGGAAGTACTTGGTTCTTGGATCTTTCCTTCCTTCCCTTCTAACCTCCTATGAGGAGCCAGGATGAGACACTGGAGGTGTGACAAGAGTCAGCTCATTGCCCTTAAGTCAGGGAAGCTTGCCTTCCATGGAGAACCTTCGAATAGGGTGCTCCAGGTTCACAGCCAGATAAAGATGGGTTTCTTCCCAGAGCATGGACAAGGTCAGTAGATAGTCCAGTGCCAGGATACAGAGGTCTGGCTGGTTGAGGCCATCAGTACTGAGTAAGAGGGAAGGAGGCTTCAGGAGGCAGAGAGGTGAAGCAAGGCTGGCACTGGTCTCGCCCTGCTGGGGGAAGACCAGCCCCGTGCCGTTCTCCCTTTTGGGTAAGCGTGACCATCATCATCCAAGACTTGTTCCTAGTAGCTGTGCAAGAGAGACCAGGTGCCCACATGGTGAGAAGTCTTCTCCAGGTCTTGGTGCAGAGGCAGCCTCACACCAGCTCATCCAGTAGGATCCCGATGCTCTGAGTGGCCTCTGCAGGCCCAGCGATGGGCTTGTTGCACATGGGGCAGACACAGCGCACTTCCAGCCATTTCACTAGGCACCTGTGAACGACAGAATTGGTGTTTCTAAGAAGATCCCTCAGACGGCTCCAGCTGCTTCTCAGTCCCACTGCTTCCTGAAGAACGTCCCTGTGCCTGCCACAGCCTCACACTTCTGGCTTGTCTGGTGTTCAGACCAGACCCGATCTAGGGCATCATTGGTAAGGGGAAGATGGGAGGTGGCAAGGAGTGAAAGGTTCTAGAAAATGCTCCCTGATTATTTCTTCTCCACAGGGCAACCCTGGCCATAACCCCACATACTTGCGGTGAAAGGCATGTTGGCATGGGAGCACGCCCAACTCGTCCTTCCCCTTGAAGTCTTCCAGACAGACTGCACAGGTCTGCTGCAGGGAGAAAGGGGGCGTGTGAGAGGAGATTGCAGATGCACTTCACTCACCCATGCTGGAGGTCCTTGTCTCATCCACAGCCAAATAAACTCCATTCTAACCCTCTGTCAACCCTTTATTCTCTTTTGTCAACCAGAGAACAAATTTGTTCTCACCGAGAAACGAGCCCTATTTTATAAAACTCTATTGACAGAATTGGTAGCCATTAACCCCATGGGGCAGCTTCAATTGAAACTAATCAAAATAAGACAAAATTACAATTTAGTTTATCAGTTGCAGTGGCCACTTTTTCTTTTTTGATTATTACAAAAGTTTATTTAACCCAGAGTTTAATATGAATAATGTGGGTTGAAGGCATATATCAGTGGTAGAGTACTTGTTTAGCATGTGCAAGGCCCTAAGTTTGATCCCAGAAACACGAAACAAACAAAAAAAGAAAAAATATATAAGATAAGCTAAAACAGGTCTTTTGGAGAAGGGACATGGATTTCTCTGCTGGCCAGACATTATTTATACTCATGCCAAGGTTTCTAAGTATGATACTATTTCCTCATGTTAGCATGATTCCAATATTGTTCCACTGCCTCTAGTTGCCCTCTCTACACAGTTATCTAGCACATGAGTTATAGAGACCAAATCCTTGCAGCATTCCTTGAACATGTCTGCCACCATGTATAGATTTTTTCAACTCAGGAAAGTGTGGTCTACTTGGCTGACTCAAAGCTGCTTTGAAACAGAATTTGCTTCCTCCCTCGTGTTCCACCAGTAGACAGCCCCATTTCAAATGCTTAGTAGCTACATGTGGCTAATGATTCCCATACTGGACAGGACAGATGTAAAACATTTCTGTTATCATGTAAGTTTCCACTGGACAGTGATGTACTGGGAGAACAGTTTTAAATCCTCTCTAGCATATACATGGAACAAGGAGGATAAGAGTAAAAGTAAATAAAGGGATGGGGTGGATGTGGTCAGTTACATTCTTTTGAGACTTTAAGTCCTTAGGTATCAGCCTCCATGATCTCAGTTGAATTATTCTTTTAAGAAGGCTTAGAAACCACTTGAACTTTCCTGGGTGTCACAGCAGACATCAAAAATAAGAACGCAGTGAGGCCATGTCTGGGCAGTCTCGTGTTTGGTGATGCTGGCAAACAACCACAGACACTCTCTGGTTAGGAGTGTCTGTGGTTACCGAGGAAAGCCTTGGACAATGGACTAAGTGACCTCACAGGCCTAGGTGGGAAAGGATCAGGAAATGGCCAATTAAGGGTCAGATTTGAGGGGACCCAAAGAATTGGTATGTGTGCGGGGATCCGGGAAATGGAGGAGAAACAGGGAGGAGCCCCTGGGATGGATTCACAGATCAGAGGTTAGGACAGGGTCTATGCACTGGTCAACGTGGGAAAGTTAGCGGAAATTCTCCTATGGTGTGAAGCACTGTGATCAGCCTTCCCTTGAAGATTATGCATGGCAGGATTCCTGGGGCCATGGTGTCGCTACTAACCCAGATCCTTGTGTGAATCCCCCCTGCTCTTTGTTCCCCCTGCACAAGCTGGTTCTAGCCATCATGAATTCCATATATGGATTACCTGCTGGCATGAGTCCCTTTTATTTGGCCAAAGCAAATACAAAAACAGAGACTAAAAACAGTCTCAAAAAGATCCTGGCAGAGAGCTGGAGAAAGGTGCTGTCTGCTTTACCTGCTGGGGCCCTCCTGCATACCGTCCAGGGACACTTACCCCATAGAGCTGCAACTTCTTGGCATCACCTTTAAGCACCACCTGGAAGAAGATGGGGAGACATGTCTGAAGGAACCAGCACAGGGCCTGCAGGATGGACCAGTGAAGGGAGTCCCCTGTCTTTCGTGGGGTGTCTCCCTGATTCCCATGGAGGAGGAGGGCTCTGGACAGTCTGGGGCAAGCCTGACTTGAGGACAGAGAAAGGAGCTAGTCTCAGGGAGGCCCAGAGCTGAGGCCAAGGGGGGGTACAGACGAGGGGAACTTGGGCTCTTGCCTTCCGGAGGAGGAAATGGCAGGCAGAGAGGTGGCATTTACCTCCTTATAGCCATATCGTTCGCTCTGTGCCTGGTTCCGGAGTTTGCTGGGGGAAAAAGAAAAAGGTAAGAGAGATGATGACTATGTTTTTGCATAAACAGAGCAATCACAGCTGGCCAGGCTGGCTGGCTACTTGGGCATTCTTCTGGGAGTGAGGAGAGATGCTTGTCCCCTAGATGCCAGGGAATATGGTTCTGACTCATCCAGGCCACCCAGAATTGACCAAAGACTAAACCTCTTATTGATTCTCAGCAGATCCCATACATAGCTTGGGAGACTCTCAGGCAGAACACCCCACATAGCTCAATGACTCTCCCCGCCCTTTCCCAGCAGGTAAATTCCTCAGATATCCAGACAATACAGATCAACAATGTGCTTTCCAACTATAGAAAAGGAGTTAGATATTCTTAGAAGGGATCCTTCTATCAAGCCAGGGTAGCGGGATAATAAGCCTCTTTTGACCTAGGGGAATTTTCCACTTGGAGAACACAAGTATTCTAGAACACACTCTTCCCTTCAGTGCCAAACAAACAGTCCAGACGATGCCTTCTTTGTTTCTGCCTCTTCATTGTAAGCTGGTGGCCTGCAAACAGCCTACCTCGCAGTAGCCAAAACACGGCATGTTGTTACTAATAGCAATGGCATAATAGTTAATGGGGTATGTGCTACATGTTGCTCGGACACTGACCCTAGTCAAATTTGTTCTGAGTTCAAGTAACTCTAAAAGGGGAGAAACTTTGCTTTTTGTACATGAGGAAAATGAAACTCTAAGAAGCTAAGAAATTTGCCCAAACTTCACAGAGCTACTTGGTAGCTGTGTCCGGTTGAATCAAACTCCAAGTGATTATAGAGCTCATTCGCTTTACTACAGAATATGACCTGTCCCCCTCAATCAGGATGTATACATCATAGTCCTGAGAATGTGATATGATCTGGGGACACACCTTTACATCTCATGAAGTCTAAGGCTCTCTGAATGGCTTACTATGCAAATGGCTGGGACCATAATTATGCACAAATTTGTGCTGCTTTACTTTTTGCGGGGAAATCTGACTCTGACAGCAGGTACCTTTAGATGGCCCCCTATGCCTGGGCTATAACAGAACCTGACGGAGTGTTCGTCAGTGCGCGCTCTCTCTCTCTCTCTCATTATTATTTTTTTATTTTTTAGTGCTGGAGATTGAGCCTTGCCACATGCTAAGCACATGTGCTTGACCACTGGGCTATGCTCCCAGCCCTCACTGATTATTTCTAACCCTGGCCTGGGTTACTGGAAGCAAACATCAGAAACTCACCAAATTATAGTAGGGACGATCTAAGGGGCAAATTTACCTCACTCCCATTTTTTTTACAGAACCCAGAAGTTAAGAATAGGTTTTATACTTCAATGCATGAAAATAGAAGTAAAGGGAGTTGAGGGTATAGCTCAGTGGTAGAGTGCTTGCCTAGCATGTACAAGATCCTACGCTTAATGCCAGTTCCAGAAAAAAAGAATAAAGAAGAAGAATATCTCATAAAAACAAACTAATAACAAAAAAAATAATTTTATCTCTTGACATAAAAGATACATGAAATCCAGGGTTGGGGATGTGGCTCAGTGGTAGAGCACTTGTCTAGCACATGTGAGGCCCTGGATTCCATCCCTAGTGCCTCAGAAAAACATAGACATGAAATTCAAATTTCAGTGTCCAATTAAATGGTACCAGCACACTGACATGCTCAGTTCATTTATCGGCTGCTTTGGCATGTAAACAGAGGAGCTGGGTGGTTACGATAGAAACCTCATGACCCACAAAGCCTAAAATATCTACTATCTGATTTTGTATAGAAAAAAGATTGCTGACCCAAGTTAGAAACAGAGAACCATGAATCATGGAGAGGTTCAGTCACAGCAGGTGTGAAGATGCCCCACAGGCTTTAGAGAGCCCCAGACTGCTGGCAGGGTGGTGGAGAGAAGGTGCAGGCGGAGCTATAACTTAGACACAGTGTGGGTCAGATAAGAAGGGGCTGCCAGCCTCTTCCATCCTTCCTGACAGGAAATCACATGACCCAGCAAGGTCATATGTTCCTGGAGCCTCTGGAGATGTCAAGTCCAAGTGGACTCCTGCCAAGGGCTTGGGGCTGGGGCAGCCTGCCCCTTCTTTCCACTATGGTCCAGAAAATATATTCATACATAATGCATATGTCTCTCTTCTCAACTTCCACATCAGAGGGGCAGAGAAGATGCATCCAAAGCTTAAGTGAGCTAATCTGTTATCTGACAGTGAGTCAAGTGGAGGAAAGGTGAATGTGTTCTCATCATCAGGGAGCTCAAAGCCAGTCTGAGGGAGAAGGACACTGTTGTTCCATTACCA
The DNA here is from genome assembly GCF_045843805.1 of Urocitellus parryii. Classification (NCBI taxonomy): domain Eukaryota; kingdom Metazoa; phylum Chordata; class Mammalia; order Rodentia; family Sciuridae; genus Urocitellus; species Urocitellus parryii. The sequence goes on from NC_135544.1 coordinate 5,259,115, forward strand.
GCCATGTGCAGAGCACATAAGGAAGAGCCTGTGAAGAGCCTGTGTGATAGTTTTGTTTTTGTTTTGCTTTGTTGTGCTAAGGATCAAACCAGGAGCCTCCAATGTGCTGGACAAGCATTCTACTGATAAACTACAAAACTAGCCCCAAGCCTGTGTTTTTAACTTTCTGGGGGAAAGAGGGATGCCATGCCTCTTTTGAAACTCAGATACCTCCCCTGCCATCCGACTGAACCTTGGTGCCTAAGGTATCCTCCCTTTCCCTCACCTGTCTCATTTAGCTGGTTCTCTGTGATGATCATACTCAGAGATCTTCGAGAACCCTCAGAACGGAGAAGGGCTTCACAGTTACACCTTTATCTTGTATAAAGATTTCAGCTCAGGAAGGATTAGATTGTGATGAAACCGGGGCTCCAAAAGGTTGCAAGGAAAACAGAGCAAAAAGAAAAGAGCTCGGGCCATCCCAGCTGGGGATGGACAGGTGGCCTTCTCAGCTGTTGGCTGAGCAAGCAACTAAAAATACCCGGGATTCAATAAGACCATCCCTAGCTACTGCCAGCAGGCTCTCCTTTCCTCTCTTCCCTTTTAGAAGAAACAATGAAGCCAGGTCCTGAAAATAATTGTTCCTTTCCTGCCCATTTGTACTTCATTGGCCCCTCCATCCTGTGCAGGGCAGAGGTCAGCACTGAGGGGGAAAGGGAGCACTGGGCAGCAGGGCAGCAGAGGCTGGCTTTGGCTGATGAGCTCACCAGGTCAGGAGCAATGGTCATGGTCCTATTTTGGCCTAGGAGGAAACTAAGAAGCAGAGAGGAAGTGGCTTCTATGCTTGGGTGTCTTTCTATATATAGGTACACATACCACATACCAGTGGGCCTCTGAAGCCACGAAACTCCCGGGTCAACTGGCTTTGGGCGGGCTGCAGGACAGGGTGATAAAGGAGCAGATTACTGCAGAAGGGACAGGTGGCCCAGAGCTGCCCCACAGTGGGACAGCTTTTAGTATCATGTGGTTACTGCTCTGTTCTTTTACGGCAGCCAGAGAGAAACAAATCAGTGACACATGGTTCCCTTGCCTGTGCTTCTTTCTCTAGGACTCCAATGCCCAGCTGGAAGTGGGTATAAATAATGGCACAGAAGTTCCTCCACTTCCCATGAAAGGAATTAGACTCCTGGAGAGCACAGCTATAGAAGGAATCTAATAGATCAACCAATTGTTACCATGCTAGCCCACCGGTAGCATCTCCCTTGATGTGTGACCTTGGGCAAGTCCTTAACTGAGCATGAATGTCTTCATTTATACATGAGCTAATAACTAAACCTGTTCAGAAAAGTCTGTTCAGAAAAGCTGGTGAGCTAAATGGTTTACAAAATGCTAACCCCGGTGCGTGGAACACAGGAAAGCTCTTGGTAAAGAGTAGCTGAAAACCGAAGGTTATATCTATTAGTGGCACAGTTAGGAAATAAACCCAAACCCACTTCCTTGTCACTCACTTCATGGCCAGAGGGATCACCTCTGGATTTTCTTCTGCTGACCGCCTTTGCTGCTTGGCATGTATGCATGTGTGTTTGTGCATGCAGAAAGGGTCCAAGTAGAGTTGGTTTTATGGACTCCTTTCAGTTTCATCCTAAACAAGTATTTGTACTTGATATGTATTCACCTTTAGCTTTTGAGGAAATGGAATGGCTCAATACAGGGGTTCATAGGAATAAGTTGGTAGACAGACAAGTTTGAGGGAGAAAACTTAGGGTTCAGGAAAATGGAGAAGAATCAGAGGGAGGAAAAGATACTATAAGTCTATTCTTACCCCCAATTAATACTGAAGTGCAAATTTAACACTCAACTGTACAAGAGGTAAATAAGTAAACCATTATTTTCTTTGCATAGACTTAAGTGGAAAAGTCTAGTCCTGGGGACCTGTTTTGAAAAGTTCTGAAGAATAGCCCCAAGGGAGCCAATTGGAACTTTGGAGAAATGCCTGAGGGGATATCCATGTCCCCTTCCTTGAGGTATATGGACAAGTGTCTGCCACTCCCTGCTAGCTGCCTTCCAGTTGAAGGATGCACCCAGCAGGGCATCTTAGTAGGGAGTCAGGGCTCCTTGTCCTTAATCTCCTTAAATAATTTAATCAGACACTGGCCTAGACCCCAGCTGACATCTACCCAGGCATTTGGTAATATGTGTGGTAGGGGAGGGGTCAGTTGTCACATGTTTTATTGGCCAGAGATGTCCAACCCTCTCCAATGTACAGGACAGTCCCATATAGTAAAAAATATTACTACCCTGATTTCCACTCTGAATGTCAAAGTGCTCCAAGTTTTTCCTTTAGAAAACAGCTACCAGTTCCCATGTCCTTCAACCGCAGGAAAAATAGAACGGTTCCAGGAGCTTGGTTACCCCTGCCAACCTCAAGTCCCTCCCTGGATCCCCAAGCAATTAAGAATAAATGACATTTTTCATTCCCCCCCTCCCCCCCTTCTCCAAAATAAAAGCTTCCAAGACAGAATCAACATATAGCTCTCCAGACGTCCGCTTGCTCATATCAACATGAGGAACTGACAACAAGATTTCTCAGGAGGGCAGAGAAACATGCCTCTGGTATCATGGATGTCCTGGCATCCTAGAGGGCATAAGTGTGGAGGAAAGAAGGATACTTAGGGCCCACCAACTATACTATACAGCTGGATAGTGATTCTAGGCAACCTTCCAACAACTGGCCCAGAGATGGGATACAATCCAACCCTTGGTGACCTTCTGTGCTCTGGGACAACTTGATAGGCTGGTATAAATAGAAACAGCAGGCCTCAGGGGCCCAGAGAGGAGCAGGCTTAGCCATGTCTTCCCAGCAGTGGCTCCAGCCTGAGATTAGTGACTCTAACCTGGTTTCCTCCCTCCTTGAATTCCCTCCCTAAGTAAGCCAGTGGCCCACCTACCTGATAAAATAGCAGCAGAAAATGAGGCTGAGCATGAAGACAAAGATGCCCGTGCCGAAGATGACCATATAGATGTTGAGAGGAAGCTCTTGGAAACTGATGGGTGGCATGGAGCAGGACTTGTTAGTGCTAACCAGTCCCAGGCCACAAAAACACCCTGCAAAAGAAGAAGAAAAAATAATATTAGACTTGGAAATTTATCCCTGAGGGTGATGGCACACTGTGTCAGCTGGAATAGAGACAATAATGGCAGGCGAAGGCTCCTAAACCTCTGATTCTTTGGCTGGAGCTAATATCACAGCTCTCACTCTTACTAGCTTTTTATGATCTTGGGTAAATTATTTAACCAATATGCGAAATGGAATTCCATCTAAGGTACCCATAGGGATCAAGGATTTAGATCAAGGAGAAAATGGAAAACCCAGTTCCATCATGTAGAAGCTCATACACTGAAGAAGGGCCATAGGTGAGAAAACGAATTACTACCTGGGTTCTAACCCAACTCTCCCTAGCTAGCTGCACAACCTTTAAGAAGCCTACCTCTCTAAGCTTCACATGTCATCTAAAAACCAGCAAAATATAGAGAGGACTTAAAATGACAGTATAAGAAATAGACTTCATAAATTGCAAAGTGCAATTGCAAAGGTCATTTGTCATTATTAAGCCACCTGCTCCAGAAGACAAGCTGTGCCAGGACTAGAATAGAAATTGTTCACTCCAAGTCCAGGCCAGTGTTCCAGAAAGTGGAGATGAGGGTTGGGGGTGGGGAGCTGCAGCTTCCCTTACTGGTCCCTTATTCCGTCCTTTGTACTCAGTCTCATGGTACAGTTCCACTATGGAGATGGTACACCCTGGAAACTTGTTAGATGTGCAGAATCTTGGGCCCAGCCCAGGCTAAAAGAACTAGAATCAACATTTTCACAAGAGACTCAGGTAACTCTTCCAAACAGTTTGTCTGAGAAGCACTAAGTTAGTCACTCTGCTTCCCTTTTCACGTGGCTCAGAGATACATCCTGATTGGCTTTCCCATTGTGGCAATCATTTCCCTCTAGCTAGTATTTGGTGTTGACATGTTGACATGGGTATGTGAGCAGGTTCTGGGCAAAGGCACAAAGTTCTGCTGGGAAAGAAAAGCTTCTCTTTCTGTCATGTCTCCCCGGGCACCCAGAAGGGTAGGAGCCAGCTTGTAGCTGGAAAGAGAACTGATAGAAAGCTGATGGCTTAGAACAGCAGTAGGAAGGGAAAGGGGAGAATTCTTCAGTAACAAAACTTGGGACTGCTGTGTCCCAATTCCCGACAGCATTCTCATGATACCAATTTAAATTTATTTACTTTTTAAACAATTGGGGTCTTACTATGTTGTCCAGAGTGGCCTGGAACTCCTGGACTCATGTGATGCTTCTGGAGACTACAGGGGTACACCACTATATGTGGCTTCCAGTTTTATCACTGGAATGCCACAGTAAAATGTCACTTTTCCCAAAAATGCGGAAAAAAAAACCTTAATCATTAAATAATCTCCCTAAAGTAAACAGCTAAGGAGCCCTAGCTCCTAAAGTCTCTACGCTCTTGGGTTCTAGGCATAGAGGCTTTAAGTTAGGAGTCAGGAATTGATAGTATGCTGTAGAATTAGAAAATACTAGTGCTAACACTACTCAGCAGAAGGTTGATTCCAAAGACTGGAAGTCAACTCTGACATGGTATATTTCATTCCTCTTCATCACCTTTATCCAAATCTCTTTCAGAGTGTACTGCTTCCTACTGCACATCTCTATTCCAAATACTCATTACTGACTAGTTGACTCTTAATTGCTCTCATTGCTGTTTCCAGTTTCATCTCATCTAATTTTCCCCACATGTCTACCACATCCACTCATTCCATTTATCGTGTACTTTCCAAATGCATGTCTGGTTTCAAGTCCTCTTAAACACGTCCTCTGTCCCTTTGCAATTCCCCAGTGTTTTCAACACTTCCACATATGACCATTCTCCTCACATTTTCTTGCCCAATCTTGTCCTCATCTGCATCTATACCTTCATTCATGCAGTCTTTCCTGCCTAGAACTCCCTCCTTCTTTCTAAAGTTCACCACCTGTTCTTTGTAATATTCCAAAGAGCTGTGTTGTCCTGAATTCTACAGTGCTCACAACCTGTATGGCTTATTCTGGCCCTTGCTCATTCTAGTGTTTTATATACTCATTTGTTTCTAGCATCAACTTAATTTAAGTATGCATTGAGCATTGATTATATAAGCACTAAGATAGTAAGGACAAAGAAGAGTGGAAGAATCATTGGACGATCTTACTCTATAGAAAAGCAGAGACACAAAGATTTTCATGGCATAAAGTTAGGTTTCACAGCAGAGGTGTGTCTAAGACTGAGAACCAAGACTAAGAGTCACCGAGAGTATAGTCCTAACAAGCCCAAATACTCCAAGTCTGAGGACATCGACATGAACTTTCATATATTTTTCCAGTGCCTAGCCTAGTCCTTGGCTTGTCTTGATAACTAGTTAATAGATAAATAACTCCCTGCTTTCTCAAAACAACCTGGTCCCCTTGGCAAAGCTCCTACTTGAAAGTAAGAAGATTGATGTTTGGGAAAACTGCCCAGAAAGTGCCCTCAGCCAATAAATCACCAGTCAACCAACAAGTATTGTTAAAGGCCTGCTTTATGCCCTGACCTAGACATTGTTTGAAAACAGAAAGCAAAAGAAGTTCTTGTTCTGAAGGACTTTTTAATTAAGGGGAAATTAAGGAAATAATTAGCTATTAAGCTTTGCTGTGTTCATTAGAAAGCCCCTTGCTTTTAGACTGCATGGGAGATTAGAAACTAAGACACTTTCATCACCCTTTCCCACTAAAATATTTGCTCTCCATGGGCTAAAGGATATCAGTTTTCTATGAGGAGATCATGCTAGACTGGCCTGAGAAAGCCAACCTTCAATCTATAGTGGCAAAGGGCCTCGGGACTTCCCTTCCAAAAAACTATATCTTCTTTTCAATGCTAATGAGGTGTTCTGCCCCACCCCAGTCTCTCACTTCTTAAGGTAGGAGAGGCCTTTGTGCCATTTCAATGACCCTTCTCTTTCTTTATTCTCAAACCTGTACCTTTTGCTCTGGCCTCAGCCATATCTGACACTAATAAGCTGTCTTAACTTACCCTCCTTCTATTTGCATTGGCTCTTCTGTGTTATCTTTCATGAGCTGAATCCTGGTATCTTTTGGGTCCCAAAGAACCTAATTTTGTTTCCTGTTCTGGGGACTTGCAAAGCTGTGGTAGCAACCATTGCAGAGAGTATACACATGTACCCTGAAGGCATTGTGGCCCCAGCAGTCCCATAATCAGTTTATCTCTTCCATCTTTTCCTGTCTCATAGAGGCTTTCCCTGGGGCTCCAGGACTAGGTTAGTGCAAGAAACTTGCAAAGAACAGAGATTGCTAGTCCCAGGTAATAGGAGTTCCAGCTGTTTTCCTTAGGGGTAGGGAAGACTGTTGCTTCCTCACTGGAGTCAAAGGACAGTATTAGTCAGCCACTTTAAGAAGTGAAAGATATGGGCTGGAGTGCAGTTCAGGGGTAGAGCTGTGCTTAGCATGAGCATCAGTCTTAGATTTAATACTCAGCAAGACGGGGGTGGGGGTGGGGGTGGGGTGGGGGGGTGTGTGAAAGGTTAAGCAAGTCCTTCCCAGTCTAAAATCGCATTTGAAAGGTAGCAGTCCAGAAGAAAGACCAGCGTTAACCACAGCCCCTGAGTTCTAAGTCTCTGTTCCATTGTTTCCGACAACCTATGAAAGCCTTGACATCAGAATGTCTCATCTCGGCTGGCAGGCTGAGAGCAAGAATGACGTCAGAGAAGGGCTGGCCAAGAAAGACCAGGGGATCTGGGAACTGCTTCTCCTTCCCAGCCAACGGGAATCTTTCCCAGATGCTGGGATGCACCGTCCTTCCTCAACCCCCATCCTCCGCCCCCTCTCCCACATTACCCGCCCATCACACACGGCTTGGTTCATTTTCAGGAAATTAGATCCGACTAGCAAAAGGAGGAAGAAGGGGGATGGGGGACACTCATACACATGCTGCCCAAACCCGGCCTTAAAACAAAAGCCTCTTGAAATAATTAATCCAAGATCTGGCAGGAGTCTACTCCCAAGAATGGATCTTTTCCCCCTCCTAACTAGCCAGGCTGCCACACTCAAAATAAGGCCAGCTGCTTCCCACCTCCTTCTAGACTCCCGCTACCCCCACTCCCAGAGTCGGAAAAACGCGGTCAAGATTGTAGGACCCCTGGGGGAAGGGTGGGTGAAGGTTGGTATTTAAAAGTGATTTGCTCAGAAGTCTTCCTTCCGGCCAGTTTCAGTGAGAAATTCAGACCCAAACCTAATCTGTATCACCTGAACCGCCAAAAAAGTCTCAGGTGAGATGAACTAACTCAGCAGCCTCAACCAGGCCTGGATGGGGGGGATGACGGGTGGGGGGGCTGGGTCTGGAGGTGAGGTCACCAGCCAGGCTCGGGAACAGACCGCAGAGCCTGGCCTTGGGGCCAGAAAGCAGAGCTCCTGCTAGGCCAGCCTCCTACCACAGGAATAGCTGGGAGCGGAGGTATCTGCAAGACTTTATTCATTCAGTAAAGCGAGACTCTCATCCATCGTCTTCCACCGGCCGAGTCCCACTAGCAGCCAGTGGGAACCCAACAAAGAGAGAGGAAGTCACCCCCGCGCCTGGTCCCGCACGCTGCACTGTATACATATTTAAAATAGCCTGCAAAGTTTCAGACCGGGCACTTGAGCTCCCTCTAGGAGAACCTAGCCCGAGCGTGGATTTCATTCTCCAACCACCACAACAAAGAACAGAGTTGGAGCGCACAAAGGCAGGGGAAGGGGGCAGAAAAGCCGAATCGCCACACAAAGGCTGGGAACCACTTGGCTCCCACGCCCCTGGGCTGCCACACTTTCGGAGACCCCTTCCAAGCCCTCGCGTTCCAACTGGATTGTTTCAAATTCCGCGCTGTGCACCGCAGACTTGGACACCGGGTCGTCTTCTTCGCCGTCCCACGGCAGGAAAAAACTTAACTCGAGAGCTAAGACGAACCCATCGGACGTTCAACCTGGCGCCCCCTTGGCGTCTGCGGCCAGTCCAGAGTCCGCTCGCCTTCCCGCCCCGAGACTCACCGTTACACCACTGGAATGGGTGCATCAATGAAGTCTGGGCGGGCCTTCTCGGGCGAACGAACGCAGGCGGAGGGGAGGGCAGGCGGATAGGGCGCCGCGCCTAGCGGGTCCGCAGGAGTGGCCGGTGCAGTGTGCAGCAGCCAGCCGCTTTTTTCGAAAAGTCCAACTCCCTCCGGAGTCGGGGGGCTGCACTAAGGACGGTTTTCAGAGCAACAAAGAGGAAAGAGGAGGAAACAAACAGAAACTCTCCCGGAGCAGAAGCACAGAGGAAATGCACGAAGGGCTTCGGGTGGCGGGAGATGCGGAGCGATGCAGAGCCAGGAGGGAGTGCCCAGACGGCAGCAGCTCCCAGCAAAGACTTTAGCGGGAAGCTAGGCTCGAGTTCCACCGTGCGAAGGAGAACCAACTGGAATTCCGAAACTGACACCCGGCTACTCACACCCCCTGCCTAATACTGCCCCCTCCCCCCGGCAAACCCCGCCCCCTGCTCGTCACCTTTCCTCCGGCCAATGAGAGACTTCCTCCTGCCCCCGGGTATGATTTGCAGGCCCGGCCCTTTCCCCTGAAGCTAGGGCAGCATCTTTTCTAGGTGGGTGTCTGCCGGCCCTACCTTGCCAGACCTCCCTGGGACTCCGGTCCTAACACTAGTGAGCTGCTCAGTGCGTCGCCGGAGGGGGCCGGCTTCCTCCGAGTTGGACCTGGAGGAAAAACTGAACAATTAGTGCCACGTTGTTTTCCGCCTCCAGATCTGTTACTATTTAGCATTTCTATAGCTGTTTGAGAAGCTAATCCTGGGGAATAGCTCTACTTAAGCTCCTTGGGTTTGGACCTGGTCTTAGGTGGCAGAAAGCACAGTCCTAGGTTCACTTCAAAAAGGGACAAATGAGGGAAGAGGGTAAAGCAGACGGATACAACTGAGATTTGGAAAGGGCTTTCGTTGTCATCCTACTTTTTGGCCAGCGCCTCATTTTACAAACAAGGAATCAAGGCCCGAACCTTAAGGCAGATGACTTGGCAGGGTTGCACTCTCCTGATTAGCAGAATCAAAACCAGAAACTGGCACCGTCGATGTCTTAAGGACAGGAATCCCCAGCTTCTAGCGCCCTGTAGGTGTTGAATGAACAGTAGTTGACGGACGGAGTCTCTCAATTCTCCATCCACTATTCTTTCTGACGCTGCATCACTTCTTCCTGGTTTTGTCTGTCTTTCCACTTTTCATTTTTCAGAGAAAGTATTCGCCGCGAGCCTACTGTATGCCAAGCACCATTGGCACAAGAGCACCATCAATGTTGTCAGAGACAGCAGATTTCTGCTCTCCTGGGGATTACAGTGCAAGTGAGGGGACAACAAGCAAGCAAGCAAACAAACAAGAATGTCTTTATCTTCCTGTGAAACCTCCCTATCCAGTCTGTTAATTGGAGATGAATACTTTATCTAACTCCTGGGAATTCCTGACTCCCAAATAAGCTTAGGCATATGAATGCTTTGTCACTTCAAAGTATGATCCTTAAGGTATCAAATGTCTGTACCAACATCACAGATCAGTCTGGAACAAATAGTTTTCCCTTTCCATCTGTGGGGGATCAGTTTCAGGACTCCCAAGTATACAAAAATCTTTAGATGCTCAAATTCCCTACATAAATTGCTGTGCTATTTGCACGTAAGCTATGCACAAATTCCCCTATATTTTAAATCTTCCCTCTAATATTTGCATAAGATATGGAAGATTGCTTAATGGACATAAAACACTTGTTTTTACTTATGAGCTAATCTGGAGGAGCATCATGTACTGATCTAACTCTTTTCATTTTTTAACAGGGCAATTGCAAAAGCTTCCTATTGATCTCTCTCATTCTAGTTCTAGTCTCTGACTTTGGAGCCCATAAGAATCACTGATGGTAGACATGTAACATTTATAGATTCCCAGGCCTTGAGTCCAGAAATTTTGTCTCAGTAAAGAGTGGGTCCCAGAAATCTTCATTTTGATATACTTTCCCCCCCCCCCCCAGAATTTTCACACAGCTATTGAGAGAAATAATGCTCTTATTATATATTCTCGAATCCATTCTTTCCAGGGTTTTTCTAAAATGTATTTCCTTTGCTTAATAACTTTTACCGGTCTCTGGTGTTTTTGAAATACAGCATGACATTCAAAGCATTTCAGTCTAGTCTTTGCCTGTCTTCCCAATACTCTTCTCCCCATGCACTATTCATCAGTTTTGAAGCTTTTTGTTATTATTGTTCCTTGTACATAGTATTATTTTTTCCTGACTGTGATTTTAGACGTGATATTGCTTCTGGTTGGAATTTTCCTTCTGTGCCTGACAAACACATTAAGGTTCAGCTAAAACTTCATGTTTTCTGTGGTCTGCTATTTTCCCTTTCTGAATCTGTTTTAATACTTCATATATATAATGTAGTGTGCTATAAGATTATAAAGTTGAGTATGTGATTGCCGGAGTTTGATTTCTCTATGAGCCTGCCTCAAGAAATTTTTCAAGGGCACAGACCACTTTGTTGGTTCTAGTATCTGGTTTAGTAAGTGCTTATAATGTGTGCATACATATAAGTAACCATGTCATTTAAGCCAGGTTGTTGATGCAGCCTAGAGGTTTAAAAACTGTGTAGAGCCAGGCCTCATGGTATGTGATCTAATTGCAAGTTCAAGGCCAGCCTGGGCAACTTAGCAAGACCCCATCTCAAAATAAAATAAAAAGGGATGGGGGTATAGCTGAGTGGTAGAGTGCTTCCCTAGTATGTGTGAGGCCTGGGATCCATCCTTAACAGAAAGAGAGACAGAGAGGGGGGAGGGAGGGGAAGGAGAAGGAGGGAGGGAGGGAGGGAGAGGAAGAGGGAGAAGAGAAAAGGAAAAGAAAGGAAAGGAAAAAAATCTGTATTGTTTTATTCCAATGACATGATGTTCTGGAAAAGGCAAAACTCTAGAGAAAGTAAAAATCTCAGGGGTGTTCAGGGGTTGGTGGGAAGAAATGATTAGGTGGAAATAGGAAGATTTAAAAGTTAGCAAAATACTCTGTATGATACTATGATGGTGATTACATGTCATTATGCATTTTTCCAAACCAATGAAATGTACAACACCACAAGAATGGGCGCTAATGTAAAATATGGATTTTGGTTAATACTGATGTGTCAATGTAGGTTCATCAGTGGTAACAAATATACCACAACGTGAAGGGTCCTAATGATGGGTAAATTGTACATATGTGGGGACAGAAGGTGTATAGGAATTCTCTGTAATTTTCCCTCAATTTTGCTGTGAACATAAAACTGCATGAAAAAATGAAGTTTATTAAAAACTCAAATGTGTGTAATGTTTACTTCTATGATTTTTTTTCTCTTCATTGCCTCAGGGTGAAGTGAATTAGGTTATTCAAATTTTGTTAAGACTTTCTGCTAGGTACTCCTAGCACAAAACTGTGAAAGAGGAAGGGCCTTTGAAGAGAAAATTGACAGGAAATGAGGAAGACCTTTCTATCCCACTCCCTTTTAGAATGAAAAGAGGCTCTGTGGGAACACACCTTGAAGGTAGGAACAAGGGAAGTTCTTTGGAGACGGAGCCAGTTAGTCAAGACAGTGAACGTGTCAGATCACACACACATAAACCATGGCTACAGTCATCAGATAGGATGTTCTATAATGATTTATACTTTATGACTAACATTTCAAACATCCAGTAAGCTCTCCTGAGGCACTTAGAGATTCCAGTTTGGAAAAAGTGTCATATTTCTGCCCAAGGTCCCACCCCGTTCCCTCCTGCGCCAGTGTAGTCACAGTATAATATCTCAGATAATGGCTTGGATTGAAAGATGTAGGCTGGCCAAAGAGCTAAGGTCTTGGGCATTTTTGAAAATGTTGGTTCACTAGAAATTAATCTGTGCTAATACAGCCAACTAATCCCTTCCATCCCCAGTGCTGAGGGTCAAACCTAGCACCTTGTGCATGATAGGCAAGAGCTTTACCACTAAGCTACTCCCTCATCCCCAGCCTCAGCCTGCTGATTTTTGACAGAGGCACCAAGAACATAAAAACAACAACAACAACAACAACAACAACAAAACAGTATCTTCAATAAATGGTGCTAGAAAATTTGATATGCAAATGAAGAAAAATGAAACTAGATCCCTTTCTTTAGATGTACATAAAAATCAATTCAAAATGAATCAAAGACCTAACTATTAAACCTGAAACTATGAAGTTTCTACAAGAAAACATGGGAAAAACACTGCAAGACATAAGCATAGGCAGTGATGTTTTAGATAGCACCCCAAAGTCATAGGTGACAAAAGTAAAAATAGACAAATGGGATTCGCCAAACTAAGAAGCTTCTGCACAAGGAAGGAAATAACCAATAGAATTAAGATTCAATCTAGAGAATGGGGGAAAATACTTGCAAACTCCTCATTCAACAAGATTGTACTTGACTGACATAAAGTATATGATTGTCATCAAGTATATATGTGGAACTAAAAAACCTGAGCACCAAATAATCCAATTTAAAAAAATGGGCTAAAGGGCTGGGGATGTGGCTCAAGCAGTAGCATGCTTGTCTGGCATGCTAGGGGCGCTGGGTTCGATCCTCAGCACCACATAAAAAGAAAATAAAGATGTTGTGTCCACCGAAAACTAAAAAATAAATATTAAAAAATTCTTTCTCTAAAAAAAATGGGCTAAAGAACTAAAAATATACTTCTCAAAAGAAGACATATAAATGACCAACAATACATGAAAAAATACTGTTTTGCTAATCATTGGAGAAATGTAAATCAAAACCACAATGAGATATCATCTCACCCCAGTCAGAATACCTATCATCAAAATGGTGAAAACAATAACAAGAAATGGCAAGGAGACAGAGAAAAGGGAACACTTATACAGTGTTGGTGGGGATGTTAACTAGGACACCCTTACGGAAAACTAAAAACAAAAACAAAACTAAAAATAGAGCCAGTAGTTTCACTACTAAGTATATGTCCAAAGAAGATGAAATCATTATACCAAAAAGATATTTGCTCTCCCAACTTTATTACGGTCCTCTTCAACCCTATGCCCTTCAGTGGATGAACGGATAAAGAAAGCAATATATTTACACAATGGAATCCTATTTGGTCATAAAATAATGTAGTCCTATAATTTGCAGCAATATGGATGGAACTGGAGGCCATTATGTTAAGTCAAACAAGTCAAAAACAAAAAGACAAATATCACATATTTTCACTCATTTGTAGGAACCAATAAGGCAGCCTTGTTAAGGGATGAAATGGAGGGCTGGGGTGGTGGCTCAGCGGAAGAGCACTCACCTAGCACGTGTGAGGCACTGAGTTTGATCCTCAGCACCACATATAAATAAATAAAATAAAAGTATTGTGTCCACTACAACTAAAAAAAAAAAAAAGAATGGAATGGAATAGTGGACATTAGAGACTGGGAAAGGCAGGGGACACCAAAAAAAACACATTGGAGGGATTTCTCTGTGTTCTTCTTTAATACAATCAGGTAACTATTGGTTAAAATGATTTATATTTCAAAATGACTAGAAGAATAAAAAAATTCCCAACAGGTCAAAGTGATTAATTGTTGAAGAGATGGAAATACTTATTACTCTGATTTGATTATTGCTCATTGCATGCATGTATTGAATTACCCCAATGTACTCTATAAAGATGTACAAATATTATACCTCATTAAAAATATTAAAAAAAGGAAAAATTGATGTAGTTCCAGTATTTTCCTAGATTGAAGGTTCTTATCGAAGACATATTGATTTCTCACATTATGTCAATCCAGTTTAGATATGTTGCCCCCAACCCAATGATGGTTCCTTTGCTGTCTTTGTGTAAGTCAGGAAGACACATCTGGTTCTTTTGTTGAGGAGGAAATTGAAACAATAAAGGGCTCATAATAAAATATATATATATATATATATATATATATATATATATATATATATATATATATATATATATATAGTTTGTTTGTTTTGTTTTGTTTTTTTAAGTCTCTTGAGAAAGCTGAAGCTGAATTCTGTTTCTAAATCTTCCATGGAAAGAGGGCAAGGTAGTACCAAGCTTCCAGAAAATCTTCTTAAGGAGTCAAGGGATTCTCATCTCCACTGCCCCACCCTAAAGTCATCTTCTTCTTCTTTTTTTAAATATTGATTTATCTGTAGATGAACACACAGTATCTTTATTTTTTTTTTTTTTATGTGGTGCTGAGGATCGAACCCACTGCCTCACACATGCGAGGCAAGCACTTTATCACTGAGCTACAGTCCCAATCCCCCAAAGACTTCTTATGCACCCCATGAATCCCCTCATTTTAAAGGCCTTGCAAGCAATAGAGAAACTGGAGAGCGTCAGCCACGTCCCTCTGTGGGGGGAAGGGGACAGAGGCTTTAGTCACTCCATTTCTCCTTTTGTAAGAGTCTCTCTTCCTTGAGCCTCCAAATCCAGTCTTAGAATGTGTAAGAGGAAAAGATTTGCTCCCAAGATGTAGGCTCTCAGATTGTATTCACCAAGATATATTCACCTCACAGATTGTTTCTTTTGCTGAGAAGAAATTTTTTAGTTTGAATCAATCCCCTTTATTGATTCTTATTCTTATTTATTATTCTTATTGATATTAATTCTTATGCCATAGGAGTCTTATTAAGGAAGTTGGGGCCTTAATAATCCCACATGATGGAGATTAGGACCTACTTTTTCTTCTATTGGATGCAGGCTTTCTGGTTTTATTCCTAAGTCCTTGATCCATTTTTGAGTTGAGTTTTATGATAGAGCACTAATCTCTAGGGTATATAAAGAACTCAAAAAGTTAAACACCAAAAAAATCACCCAATCAATAAATGGGCCAAGGACATAAACAGACACTTCTCAGAAGATGATACACCATCAATCAACAAATATATGAAAAAATGTTCATCATCTCTAGATGATGAGAAATGCAAATCAAAACCACTCTAAGATTTCATCTCACTCCAGTCAGAATGGCAGCTATTATGAAGACAAACAACAATAAATGGTGATGAGGATGTGGGGGAAAAGGTACACTCATACATTGCTGGTGGAACTGAAAATTGGTACAGCCAAAATGGAAAGCAGTATGGAGATTCTTGGAAAATTGGGAATGGAACCACCATTTGACCCAGCTATCTCTCTCCTCAGTCTTAAGGACTTAATATACCCAAAGGACTTAAAAACAGCATACTACAGAGACACAGCCACATCAATGTTTATAGCAGCACAATTCACAATAGCTAAACTGTGGAACCAACCTAGATGCCCTTCAATAGATGAATGGATTAAAAAAAATATGTGGCATATATACACAATGGAATATTACTCAGCAATAAAAGAGAATAAAATCATGGCATTTGCAGGTAAATGGATGGAGTTAGACAAGATAATGCTAAGTGAAGTTAGCCAATCCCAAAAAACCAAATGCTGAATGTTTTCTCTGATACAAGGAGGCTGATTCATAGTGGGGTAGGGAGAGGGAGCATGGGAGGAATAGACAAACTCTAGATAGGGCAGAGGTTGAGGGGAAGGAAGGGGGCATGGGGCTAGAAATGATAGTGGAATGTGATGGTCATTATTAACCAAAGTACATGTATAGAAACACAAATTGGTGTGGATATACCTTTTTTTTACGACCAGAGATATGAAAAATTGTGCTGTATATGTGTAATAAGAATTGTAATGCATTCCGCTGTCATATATAAATAAAAAAAATAATTAAAGAAAAAAAAGAATGTGTAAAAGAATGTCAACCAGGGTTGGTTTGTAAACAGTGATAATTAACCGAGTAAACAAACATGTCATGCCTCAAAATAAGACAAATTGTCACAGTAATTTTCCAAGGTGTCTTTTTTTTTAGAGACAGGGTCACACTGAGTTGCTTAGGCTGGGTTTAAACTTGCAATCCTCCTGCCTCAGCCTCCTGAGCTGCATTCCAAGCTTTTAAATATTTTAGAAAAGAATTTTCACAAAGGAACATGTAATTCCTTAAAGTTGTTCATTGTACACTGGGCTAATGAAGCCCTTCATATTCATTTTTAGGACATTTATTTTTTTGGCTACTAGAGACGGAATCTGGGGTCTTGCACATGCTAAGCTCATGCATGTACTATACATGCCTAGCCCCTTTGCTTTTTTTACTCTTTAAAAACTTTGATCTTTCTGTCCAGATACTGGGGAAGTCTGAGTACTGGGATTCTTTTAGGAAATTGATACAACTCTTGGCCACAGGTGTTTATAATCTACCCAGCAATGTTCCCATGTCCTGGTCTGTGGTTCTCTAGGAATGTGAGGCAGCAATTTGCCTGTTTTTCTCCTTGGGTCCTAACACACGTGGAAAGTCCAGGAGGAGACAAAGGTTTTTGTGGGACTGAGTAGGGACATCCTTTCTCTCTCCAGAGGCTGGGACACAGTTGCCACAGTCTTTTCCTAAGCACTTCCTTTTTTTTTTTTTTTTTTAATATTTATTTTTCAGTTCTCGGCGGACACAACATCTTTGTTGGTATGTGGTGCTGAGGATCGAACCCGGGCCGCACGCATGCCAGGCGAGCGCGCTACCGCTTGAGCCACATCCCCAGCCCTCCTAAGCACTTCCTAAGCATAGCCTGATGGTTTTCCAAAGTATCAGAGAAGGATGGGGGGGAGGAAACAGAGGGTATGGGGTTCATGCTACCTGGTTGCCCAGGTATTCTTATGCATAGTCCTGCTAAGTTTTTGGCTTTCTGAAATGAAGCAAATTGTAGGTCAGCGCTGAACCATCTCCTGTGTGGGAGTGGAGATCTGAGAATGAAGCAAAGATGGGAGGACCTATTGATTTCCCATTCATGCCAATTCCTGTCTCGGTGCATCTCATGATTTCAATGACTCCTTACCGCAATCCTTGAAAGTTTATTATTTTCAACTTTCCTTTGAATTCTAATGTTAAACTGAAGCTCATAAAGTTTAGGTATTACCGAAAATCATATAACTCAAGTATTGGTGCAAGAATTCCACCCTTGGTCTGCCTCCCCAAAGCATGCTGTTTCCCTGATGTTAGGATAGCTGCTGAATAAGGCTTTAGAGTCTGGCACGGTATGAACTCTTCTAAACTTTTCTTCTCGCCTATAAAATTAGGGCTAGGAGTAGCGTATACTACACAGCATTGTATGAGGGGTAAAGTGTTTGAAAACTGCTTGGCATGTCCCTGTCACACAGCAGTTTTAGTCATTACTGTCCTTGAATTACGTCATGAAGCATCATGGCCCAGAAGATGCATGGGACTAGGAGTCAGTAAATCTAGTACATTAACTCAGATGCAGGCTGAGTCCCTGTGGTATTTTTGAGAATGCATTTGCAAATCCTTTGATACCCCTTCCTTGAAGAGGTGGAGTCTAGTCCCCATCTGCTTGAGATTGGGCTGGACTTCTTGACTCTTGTAACAATAGAAAAAGATGAGGCAACTACTTGTCTTTGAAGGTGGGTCATAAAAATGCTCTGCAGTTTCTTAGCCACTCTTCCTCTTGGGTTGTTTGTTCTGGGGGTAGGCAATATCACATCACAAAGTCACTCGCCTATGGAGAAAGGACGTGGTAAGGAACTGAGGTGTCCGATGACAGCCACATGAATGAGCTTGGGAGTGGGTATTCTATCCTACTCAGGCTTTTGGATAACTGCAGCCCCTGTCACCATAATAGCTGTACCCTCAGGAAAAATTCTGAGGCAGAACCACACAGTTACACTGCCCTTGATGTCCTCATCCACAGAAACCACCAAATAATAACAAATGTTTATTGTTTTAAGGCACTGAGTTTTGAAGTGATTTGTTACTCAGCAGTAGATAAATGATAAAACTACTGTAACAAAGAGGCATAAAAAAAACGAGAGTGCTCAAACACTCTAGTAGTTTATTTTTGACTCATAAATATCCCAAAGAAAGTGGAAGATGCAGGGTGTAAAGGTGGTTCTATTTCATAAAGCCGTCTGGTGACCCAGGTTCTTTTGTCCCTTGGCGGGTTCCCAGGATGTTTCCCTGGTTCATATGGTTTACTAATCATTTATCTAATGTTCTAATCCAAAGGAAGGGTTCAAAACACTAAAGGGACAGTCTTTTCCTTGTAAGAAATAGAACATGACTTTTGCTCACATTCTATTGGTGAGGATTTAGTCCCAGGGACACATTTCTCAGCAAAGCAGATTGTGGAAGGTCGTCCTTCGCAGGATAGTCATGTGTCTGGCCAAAGCTCAGGCAGTTCTATTAATAACAGGGGAGAAGTGACTCTGGTGAAGTCACAGCCATCTCTCCCTACCTGAGTCTTGGTTTTGGTGTTATTTCTGTGCCTTCCTGTTACCTCTCCCTGTCTTGGTTTTCTCATTTACAAAGTGAAGGATTGGATTAGATTGTAGGTTTTATATCTGTTTTTCGTTGGCATAATCTTTTATGTAGTAAGGACTAAAAATAACTGCAAGGGCTAAGGATGTACCTTAGTGGTAGAGTGTATGCTTAGCTTGTGTAAAGTCCTGGGTTCAATACATGGCACCAAGAAAGAAACAGCAACAACAAAACAACAAAATGCACATAAAATATAAAAATAAGGCTTCTTGTTTGAATCACAAGGGGATTCCTCTCCCTATCCCACCCTCACATAAATGGCCCCAATGAAAGTGATTTGAAATACTAGGACTCGGCTGTGGGTACAGCTGGGTGGTAGAGCACGTTCAAGCACCTAAATTTCATCCATGGCACACACACACACACACACACACACACACACAAATGAAATAAAATAAAAGTAAATTAGCTTCTTAGCATATCTGTCTTCAAAAAATAATTATTGCAATATATAAGTAGGTAAAAAGCTTTTCTTACATTACATGTGTATATATGTATTTTTTTCATCCTGGGTGCCTGGAATATAAAAAAGAGTGGGTCTATTTAACCATAACATTCTGTGATTCATCCAAGAGCACCAATTTTCATTTAAGAGAGTTTATCTGTTAATGTTGATTCCAGCTATCACTTGTTTTATCATGTGGGAACGTAAGTTATATAGTCAAAAATGTAAGCATTTTGAGCTAATGTTGACTCAGGTTAGTTAGGTTTTTTTTTTTTTGTATTATCTTTTCAAAGTACTGCCAGTTGAAAAACAAAGCATTATGTTTATCAGTTTGTTTTGAGATATTTGCCAAAGTTTTGATAGTATCTTTGAAAAAATGCTTGTTTCCAGCAGAACAAGACATCAAGAAAACAAACATAAAACAAAACAGAACAAAAAAAAAACCCATAAAGAAAGAAAAGAAACAGAAAGAAACAAAAAGGAAAAAGAAAATAAAATCCCTGAACTGGATGTTCTCCTGGATGCCTTCCAGTGGGGGTGTTCTTGAGCTTATGATCATTCACATGTGCAAAGAAGCTGGGCAGGGTCCCAGCCTTATCTTGCTTGGCAGCTGGGAGCGTTTTGTACCTGGCATGGGTTGGCAGGGGACAACCATTTGAGCTTTAGCCTTGGGTGTGCAGCCCACTTCACGTCTTTTACTTTCTATGAGACACATCTTGGGGCATGTTTCTCCTTTCTCCTAAAGCAAGTGAGAGTCCTCTCCCTCCCTGGAGCAAGGACCCACGGTGCTGGCTCTTTGGGGTTGAACATTGTAAGTGGACTGAGTGCTCTCCCCTCTCCCGGGGCAGACTCCAACTCCCTCCCCGGGTTAATATTCTTGCTGTCTGTTTTCAGTAGGTTGCCATCGGTTGTGGGTCTCAATGAAGCTCGGGCTCGGTCAAGGTTATTCATTGAGAATGTGGGGTTGGCCAGTTTTAATCCCGGATGTGAATAAGCTCCAAGGGTCAGAGGCAGGGGCCTTTGATTTCTGAGCATTTAAAAATAAAAATACTGCCCCAGGGAAAGTTACCTAGGCAGAAGGTGGAGGTCCACAGATCATCAGAAGCCAAGTTGTGAGCTTATAAACACACACCCCTCCCTGCTTCCCCAAGACAGGGCTGGGCCTCTTTCCACTTGCTTCCAAGCTTCCTTCCTGAGACTCACGGTGCCAGCCACCTTCTCCCAGGCTGGCTCCAGATGCTGAATGGGAATTTGGCTGGAGGTTCCAGTGTCTGCCAAACCAGGGGAAACGTCCCAGGCCATTGTAAAGGCCAGCAACCACTCCCCACAAACTAAGAACATTTCAAGAATGACTACAGGAGGATTGGGAATTGGAAGAAAATGAGGGAAGGTGGGCTAGCCTGGATTTTTTAAGGTAAGTCATAGTTTATATTTTGGGGTAGGAATTTAAGACATAGTGGGGGGCTGGGGATGTGGCTCAAGCGGTAGCGCGCTCGCCTGGCATGCGTGCGGCCCGGGTTCCATCCTCAGCACCACATACCAACAAAGATGTTGTGTCCGCCAAGAACTAAAAATAAATAAATAAATAAATATTAAAATTCAAAAAAAAAAAAAAGACATATTGGGATTGATTTACCTCAGGGGTGGCAGGCAAATGGTCTCAAGGAGTGCAACAGGTCTTGTGTTAGAAAATAGGTAGAGTGCTGGGCATACTGGTGCATGCCTGTAATTCCAGCGGCTCAGGAGGTTGATGCAGCACAATAGCAAGTTCAAAGCCATTCTCAGCAACTTAGCAAGACCCTGTCTCTAAGTAAAATATATCTATTTTTAAAAAAGGCTGGGGGTATGGCTTGGTGGTTAAGCATCCCTGGATTTAATCCCCAGTTTTTTTTTGTTTGTTTGTTTTTAAGGTAGAGAAGGGAAGAGGTGGAACTATAGAGCAGGCATGTAACTCCTCTAAAGGAGACAGCCCTTACTCAGACTGCTGTCATGCGCAAATGTGGGCTATTGTCTTTTTCAACTTTTCAAGGAGGACTGGAAACCCAAATCCTGTGTCAGGTTTCCCAGATATGGAGGTATGACACAGGACACCCTCTGCTGGTGGATTTCACACTGATGCTGTTAGTTTACAACCCGTTTTATCTTTTTAAATTTTTATTTTGAGACCTGGTCTTGCTCAGTTGCTGAAGCTGGCCCCCAAATTTACTAACCTCCTGCTAGAATTACAGGTGTGCACTACCATACCCATCTCTCTCTTGCTTTCTGTCTTACCATGCCCTTTCTCCCTTTCACATGTGCTCCTGCTCTGCTATTATCCACTATAATATGATGCAGCCAGGGGAACCCTCTCCAGAGGCCAAACTATTAGGACCACCTAATTCTGGACTTTCTGCTTCCTGAACAGTGAGCAAAATCAATCTCTTTTCTTTAAGAAATTACTCAGCTTCCGGTTTTTCGTTATAGCACCAAAAATAGACTAATATATCACCAGGTAAGATGGCATATTTACAGGTTCCAGGGATTAGGGTGCAAACAGGACTTTCTGTAAAGCTTGTGGGTCTTTTGCTCTTCCTCCACCTCAAAAAATACTTTGAGGACAAAAATCTATGATAAGCAGGGTTTCGTTTCCTTATAACCAGGCCAATTTTTTCTCTATTCAAATTTTCTTTCTCTTTGTATCTGAGTATCAAACCTGGGGCTTCATGTAGGCTAGGCAAGCACTGTAACTCCGAGCTACAACCCCAGACCCAAATAGCCTTTTCTTTAAGGTATCTACTTCTAGCAGAGGCCCTTGGATGTGGTAAGGCTGAGTCTTCTAGACCCAGCATAATTCTTAGTCCAATGCTTGTGTGGTTCCAGCTTCGTCTGCTGTCCGGGGAATCGGAAGCAGCAGTTTTCTCTTAGCTGCTGCTCCCTGTGGAGCTTCCCAGTTGGGATTAGTTATAGGGGTGAAGGTTTGGGCAAACACTCCTCCTCCTCCTCAGAGACAGCAATATCTCCAGGGCCTGCCTCAAGGGCTTGAGTCAACACTGAAGAGGCGGAGGCTGGAGGTGGCAAGGAAAGGAGAAGAATGAGAAGTTTGACTTGGATCTCAGCTCCAGAGGGTTGAGGCACAGACAACTAGTGGCACAGGCTGTGCCTAATCAGAGCACATTTCTTCCTGTTCCCATTCCCGTTATTTTAGTCTACATGGTCCACTGCCCAAGAATAGGATAGGGGAGTCTTGACGTTGAACCTCAGGTTTGGGAGATAGGGGTGATACACAACCTGTGACAGGTGTTACCCTGAGCCCTCTTGGAGGCTGGGACTGATTCTACTTGGGTGAATACCATGCTGTGGGCTCCCTCTCCCTTCTGATACACATAGTTCTTTTTGGAAGGGTCACAATCTCTAGAATAGACAGGGAAATCCTCCATAAACCCTTCAAGGGTGGGGCTGGAGGCTCAGTATAGTAGTATGATGGGTAAACACAGATTCTGGAGCCAGAGAATTCAGTTTTAAATTCTAGTTCTTCCACTTACTCTTTGTGCATCCTTGAGCAAATTAGGGAACCTTGACTCTCTGTTCCTAAGCAATGACAATTATGCCTTCTTCACAGGGCTTTTATGAGAATTAGACGAGTGTTTGTAAAGATAGGAGAGTGCCCGGGCATAGCAATGATATGCTTCTTTAAATAATAAAAGTACAGAATCTGTTCTGTGCGGATCATCTGGAAGCCTGTTCTTTGGTTTAATGTATTTTAGTAACTGTAATTCCTTACTAGAAGTTAGAATTAAATTCTGAAATTCTTCATCATGAACACTCTAGGGAATAATCAGACCGAACAAATATGGTTGTGGCTGTTCAGTTACATACATAGTACTGTCCTTTCTAGGCCAAAACAAAGGAGACGACAATTGTCTTCTTTACCCAACTGTTTCTAGTTGCAGTTCGTCTTTCTAAGAGCATGAGTTATTTTGAGTTATGTGTAATTCTTTTTAGTTATATGTAATTCATCTGGTCCATGGTTCTGATAAGAAATCAACACATTTCAATTAAAATCAATATTACTGAGGGGGGATAGTAGAGGATAGGAAAGGCAGCAGAATATAACAGACACTAGTATGGCAGTATGTAAAAACGTGGATGTGTAACCGATGTGATTCTGCAGTCTGTATACTGGGAAAAAATGGGAGTTCATAACCCACTTGAATCAAATGTATGAAATATGATATGTCAAGAGCTATGTCATATTTTGAACAACTAATAATAATAATAAATCAATATTACCGAATGAAGTCCTCATTCTATCTCTTAGATAAATATGTCTCTTAACAGTGATGGAATTTTGACATTCCAACTAATAGAGCTTGCTTGCCTTCATCTTATAGGTCTTAGCCTGGAGCACTGAGACCTACAAATTCTGAGAGATTTGGAGTTCTGGTTCCTACATGAATCCCAGTATGGGCAAGGCTGGTGAGGAAACTGGAAATACAATAAACATAGATTACTAGTAGCAATCAGACCTGCTAGGCCCAAAGTAGCAAGACAGAAGCCAACCATGAGAGCTGGCTTCAAACCATGAGAAGGGCCATCAGAAGAGATGAATTAAAAGAAAAAATACTCATCAAAACTGATTGACCATAATTGGATTTATATCTTTCTTTCTTTCTTTTTTTTTTTTGGGGGGGGGGTGGTTTTGGGCATACAACCCAAGGTCTTGTATGTACTAGGCAAATGCTCTACCACTAAGGTATACTCCCAGCTCCAAGTCTAATTTTTGATTAACTTTACTGATAGGATTGTGTTGCATTCCTCTGAAGCAAGCCTGTAAAGATCAGAAGAGAAAGCAATCACATCATCTCTCCCTCGCCCCCTCCATACCTTGGCACCAGACAAAATACAAACCCCTAAATGTATATTTACAGTTGGGATGGATTTCTCATCAGAATGTTATCTGATCAGAAGGGGGAGCTTATATGGAAATCAGGCTGATTTAAAAAAAATAAACATATTTCTTATGCATTTGAGCATATGAACAGGGACCTATTTTAAAATTAGAAGATGGAGGAAGTGTTTTCTAGGCAACAAGAAGTGGTTGCAGAGCTGAGGTTTTTGGTCCTCTGCTGCCTCTTAGTGGAATCTCTGGGAATAACAGTTCAAGATTTTCCAGGGTTTTGCGAGAACTGGTGGAGGTTTTCAAGGTGGTGGAAGCTGATCACCAAAAGGAGGGAGGGGGTCAGGAACTGCTGCTATCCCCAGCAAGGCTGGGATCCCCAAAAGAGAGAGAAATAGAACTCTTTCAAATTGTCAAAGACACCAAGAAGCGCTCTTCTTTTCCATCATCTTTATTTTTCCTTCAGACACTTGAATCCAGTAAGTGAATGACCAGCTAGTCATGCACCTCTGTAATACTCTTGATCACAAGCAGCTCTCACAAGCACCATGCCAACCCGCACACACCTACTCTTCCTGTGATTGGAGTAACAAGTCTGTGTGGGTTTCTCCCTCTGGTTTCGCAGCTTCTCACACCATCCCTTCACCGTCTGTCACGATTCTATCCCATCACATCTGTGCTGGGCGCATCTCTAACTCCCTGCTCAGACACAGGACAGAGAGGGCCCTTTCATTCTGGTGAGTGAGAGAGGGGGACACTTGAGCACAAAGAGGGGAGGGGACTGTGCATCACCGGGAGCACCTGGGCTGGAATCCAGCAGTGCCTGAATCAGATCCTAGGATCATCTTCCACCTGCAGTCTACCTGCCTCCTTCCCTGGTCAAAAGTCCCTGGGTGCCACCAACCTCACTTCCAAACCTGACTTCCTATCCCCTCCCTCAAAGTCTCCACCCCTGAGCATTCACTCTCCTGTCACTAGGAGAGAATGGGCCACTTGAGTTATCTGTTACCTGCCACCTGGGCTTCCTTTCTCCAGCTGGGAGCCAGGGACCTACCCAGGGACCTGACCTGACTTCTCCCCCCTCCTCTTATGCCTCGAGACCCTGCCGCAGCCTGCGGTCCAGGGCCAGGAGCTGCCTCAAGAAGCCCCGGTTGGGGATGATGCCTCGGTGGTCCTTGACTTTCTTGATGGCCTCCACAAGGGTGAAGTGGTGGTACAGCATGAGGTAGGCCAGCACCAGGGTGGCAGATCGGCTCACTCCCACAGCACAGTGCACCAGAATCTTCCCTGCAAAGAGAGACACAGAGAGAGAGCTGGAGACTAAGGTAGCTTGGAGGAAGCCAGGGAGAGTGTGACAAGGACAGGTGAAAGGAAGACAGATAAGCAGAGGTGCGTGGAGACAGAAACAGGTGCCGATGAGTGGTGTGAAGCATGAAGATCCTGGTAGGCAGAATCACAGTCTCTGGGTCAGGAGTCCCCTATGTTTCTCCTTTCCTAGCAATAAACCTTCTTATTACTTTCTTTTTTCCCCTCCTCTGGGTATTGAGGATTGAACGCAGGGGCACTCCACCACTAACCCAGATCCCCAGCCCTATTTTGTATTTTATTTAGAGACAGGGTCTCACTGAGTAGCTTAGCACCTTGCTTTTGCTGAGACTGGGTTTGAACTCACGATCCTCCTGCCTCAGCCTCCTGAGCCACTGGGATTACAGGCATGTACCACCACGCCTGGCTTATTCCTTTTTCTTCAAAAAATAAATAAATAAATAAAAGAATGAAGATACTGGGCTGGGGGTATATCATGCTAAGCATGAGCAAGGTCAAGGGTCCAATACCCAGCACTGCAATGAATAAAATACAAAAATAAACCAAGACAGGCAGATCCTCAACAAAGGAGAAGAAATCTCTGCAGAAATGGATGGAGAGGTCGTGCAGTACCTCAGTGTCCATAAAACTGAAAAGGGTGCAAAGGTGGACTCATCATTAATGAGAAACCAAGCTTAGCACAGGGTAGGGACTCCACTGATATTTGCTGAATGGATCAATAGGAAACACCCTTGTGTCAAGCCCTGTTCAGTCTCTCCACCCTTTGTGTTTTTTGAGACTGGGTCTTGCTATAAACACAATTGCCCAGGTTGGCCTCAAATGCCTGGCTCCAAAATCCTCCTGTCTCAGTAGCAGGGACGGCAGTCATGTGCATTGCATCTGGTCCCCTTACCCTTTTATCTTGCTATTTCTCTTAATCATTGAATATATTTATATTTTCATACATAGTCCTTCTTTAATATTTAAGGTGGATTGGTCCTAGGATTCCACCAAGATACCAAAAATCAGTAGATGCTAAAGTCCCCTACATAAAACGGGGTTTAGTATTTGTATATCACCTATGTTCATCTTCTTATATACTTTAAATCATCTCTAGATTATCGAAATACCTAATATAATATAAATGCTCTATAAATAATTACTATACTGTAGTGTTTAAGAAATGAAGGCAAGAAATAAAAAAAAATCTGTACATGTTCATTAGTTTTTTCCCTCAAGTATTTTCAATATGTAGTTGATTGAATCCATGGATTCAGAACGTATGAATTCAAAGGACCTACTCTGTTTTTTTTTCCTGACTGCTAAAGCATTTTTTACCACGCTGAAGGTAAAAATAATTGGAAAGCATAGAAATATGTAAAAAACCCCAATTTAAAAAATTATAGCACCCAGATTCTCACCACCCAGGTGCAACTTGTATGATTTCCTTTGTGTTGTTTTGAGAAGAAAAAAAAAATACTTGAGGGAATAGTTTTCTTTCCTTGACATTATATCCAGAGCATTTTGTCATGTGGCTAAAATCTCTCTCCATACTTGAACGCTTGGGCTTCTCCTAAGCTCCATGTTCATTGATCTTTCCTCCTTTTTGCTTTCCCTTCCTACCTCCTGGCTGGCTCAGTGCACGGTGGATGAAGTCAGCAGCCGTCTGGAAGTGGATGCTCATGTCAAAGGCTGGCGAGTCGTGGGCCTCGACACCCAGGTAGCGGATGCCCAGTCCCTCATAGGCCTCAGGTGTACCTCGCCATCTGCTGTGTGAGGCATTGAGGACGTGGGTGATGCCCAGGCGACGAAGTTCGCGGCGGTTGTTGGCCATGTCCCTGTGTTGAACAGAAATTAGAGGGAGAGTAGAGAAGCCAGGGTGTCAGGGCCATTTCTTGCCTAGGTACTATCATGGGCTCCAGGCCTCTACTTTACTTACTAATGCCCCAGAAGGGAGGAAGACGGGCAATGACTTGAAGTCTTGTCCTGTGAGCAACGGTTGAGAACAACTAAGGGTGACTGGAGAAATCTAAGGAGGAGGGGTGAAAATGGCCATAATAAAATATCGAAGGGGTGCTCTGAGGAAGTGGGATTTTCCTTGATTTGTAGGGTCCTAAAGGGTAGAAATAAGATCAAAGGATTAAGGCTATAGGGTCACAGATTTCACTTTCAGGCTATGAACAGGACATACTAGCAGTGGAATCTAACTGAAGAAAGGTTGGAGCACCTCAGGAGCGAGCCATTTTCCATCTCAGGAGCGAGCCATTTCCCATCACTGGGGTATTCAAGCAGGAAAAGGAGACCACTGAGTATCGCAGAGAGGATATTAGATGTTGTATATCCATCAATATTCCATAAATATTGCAGAGGGGATCTGAGCATCAAGAGGGTTGTTAGATGTGCTCACATTTAAAATACCTAATGGGGCTGTAGCTCAGTGATACAACTCAAACTCAGCATGCACAAGGCTCTGGGTTCAACCCCCAGCACCAAAAAAAGTAAAAAATAAGAAAAAAAATGTTTAATATCCCTACTAATCTTTGACATTCCATGGGACATTAAACATGTTTCTGATACTTCTTCCCATACCCAACCTTCCAATTACTTTATACTGTCATTGATACCCAGAATCCTCTTCTGTTTTCCCTGTTATGCCATGGCTCACATTTTCCTGGTTTTATAATTTCACTTTCAAGTTTGCATCAAGACCATACCCTTTAGCTGAGTGGCAGACACCTCTCAGGCAAAATGGTCATATTGTTGGGGCAAGTGCTTTTCCAGTGCAAACTCCTTAAGTGGAAAGTAGAAAGAACCTTTAAGTCCTGGCTCATGAGACTCATGTGATGGTTGGCCAGTTACAACTTCCCTGAGCATCAGTTTCCTCCTTATCATCTACCTCTCAAGGCTGTTGTGAAGATTAAGAGTGAAAATACACATGAAAAAAATCCTTGCATACCATAGAGCCCCTGAGGAAGAGAAGAATTTGCTCTTTCTTTGATGTTCCTCTCTCCACAGCCTCCAATTTACAGACTCTGCAGACACTTTGGCTTTGAGATGAACCCCTTGGGCTTACTACCTATAGTTCCTGGCTCCCAGTGACTATCTTTATCCAGGGTCATAGCACAACAGATGGAAGGTCAGAGAAGTCATCTACTGTGCTTGGAACGCAGCACTGGCACTCAATCCTAAGTGTTTGCTAAATGAATAACGTTACTATTTGAACAAGAGTTTTTCAATCCTGAGTTGGGCATTTTGATAATCCTATCTAAACTCTCCCAAACCCTCCAGCTTTTATTTTCTGTGTTCCTCCCTCCCTTCAATCCTTAATCTGGAACCAACAACACAACTCAATGTCTGTCTGCCACCCTCCTTTCTCCACACACACACACACACACACACACACACACACACATCCAGCCATGATCCCTGTTTACCCCGTACATACTGGTCTCCAAGGTAGAGGCCTGGCCAGACCTCGTCGGCATGGTTACAGGCTGTCTTGCCTGTGTAGAGGAGCCTTTCCAACTCAAAGACGTTGAGGAAGGGGTGTTGAACAGTTGGCATCTCCTCCAGGTTCCCTCTAGTGCGAACAGGAGACCTGGAACTACCCCGGGAAAAGCGGGCCATAAAAGTCATGGAGGCCCAGAGCCAGTTACCAGGGCACATCTTAGAGGCAGCAGGAACTGTGGCAGCTGCACGATGGCTGTGGTGATGATGGGGCTGGTCACCAGGTAGCTGTTGCTGAAAGAGGAAGGTGGGAGACACACTTGAGTGAGTCCAGAGCAGCTGTTTTCCTTCCTGCTCACTGGGCTGGGCCAGGCCCTGGGGAGAGGATCCTCAAGGAAGAGAAGGTAGGGCCATCAGGATCGCCTTTTTCTTCAAGCTGCAGAAGCTCCTTTCACTGAGCTCTTTGGCTCTGCCACCCAAGGAGGTGGGAGAGTCACATGTCCTTGTTTACGGGAACAGGGAGCTGCCCAGCTGCTGGGTTTCTGCTCTACCACCCCACCCTCATTGCCAGTACACACACATACACACACACACACACACACACACACACACTCATACACTCACACACTCACACACTTGGCGTCTGAGTGCTTGTACCCACTGCTGGGGCTCTTGCCAGCCTGAATCTGGGCCTCATCTGCCTAAGGCTAAAGGCAGAGAGTCTAGGGAGCTGAGATGCAGATGGGGGTGGCTTTGGGCCCTTCCAGAGAAAATTATCAGAAAGTCAAGGCAGCTGGGGCCATGGCATATGCCAGGCCTGTTTCCTTGGTTCCAGGGAGATGAAGTGCCTTAACCCATTCCTTCCCTGCACAGCCTCAAAGATACGCCTGTTAATAGGCAATATTTGTGGGGAGGG
Organism: Urocitellus parryii; assembly: GCF_045843805.1. NCBI lineage: Eukaryota > Metazoa > Chordata > Mammalia > Rodentia > Sciuridae > Urocitellus > Urocitellus parryii. The sequence continues at coordinate 5,288,600 of NC_135544.1, forward strand.
ACTGGGTTAGTGAAGAACAGCAATAAAGAGGGAGAGTAAGTTTGGGAAAATACTTGCTCAGGGTAAGAGCTAACAGAAGGACTCAATCTATATGCATAACAGATAAACCACGCTCAAACCTCACCTTGAAGGTGAGAATTCTGAGTCAAAGCAGGCGTTCTGAGTTAAATACACGAATAATGTTGTGTCTCTGTGTTGGGAGGGGGAGAGGTGGAGGCCTCAGGCCTGTAGAGGGAGAAGAAAAGGGAAAAATGAAGATTCTGCAGGCCCAGGGACTCAGACACTCTTCAGTGCTGTTAGAATCAACTGATCCTACACAGCGTGCAGGGGGGCCTCCAACCAGGAGGTTAGCAGATGTGTTTCAGAATACCTGTTGGCAGCTGGCTTTTGTGAAACTAGAGTCATGCCTTGAGCTTTACAGCTGGGAAGGGTCAGCCTTTGAGGCTTACCCTGGAACTTTTAGGCAGACAGGTACATGGGCCCCTTTCCCTCCTCCTCCTGTCACACTTATGTTCCCCAGTATTTGGAATGATGGATTGACTTGCAGTCCTCCTCCCATTTCCTTTCCTGACTTCTGCCCAAGGGACTAAAACCTACTGTCCATCAGTGAGAGGCCATCTTTATCCATGGCCACACTGTGTCTCATCCCACAGTGGCAGCCGGGGGCCCAGCTCTCCCTTTCTCCAGGGCCAGTAGAGGCCAAGTACTCACAGGACATCAGAAACAGGGGTTTCAGGATCCCAGCTCAGGAGGAATAATTGGCTATTAAGGTATTTAGATAGAGACATTTTTTTTTTTTTTTTCCAATGGCTGGGTCAGAAACAGCACAGAAATAAAACAGTACTGCCTCAACACCACCACCGCTATCATGATCATCACCACCACCATCATCATTACCACCGTCACCACCCATCTTTTCTCTTCAGGCCTAAAGACCCTAGAACTGTTTAGAAATGCCCAAACAACCTTTTTTTTTTTTTTTTTTTTTTTTCCTCCTAATAGATTCTGCTGCCTCTGTCATGATGAAAGGTAAGAGGAGGCAGGGAAGGCGACCAGCTGTAGGAAACAGCTCTCTCTGGGACGCTCCTCTTGGGAAGAAGGGTGGTGGAGAAACCCCACTCTGTCCTGGGATACACCCCTGGGCATTCTCCAATCCCATCAGGCGGTTCTGAGAGGCCCCGGGGCAGTTCCCCCCACCCCTTCCTCCGCCTGCTGTCTCGGTGGTAACAGGTTCACGGTGGTCGCCTCAGCCCTTTGCCAACCCAGACATCCTGGCGCTGGGGGGAGGGGGGAGCCCAGGGCGCACAGCTCTCTCCGATCAGGGGCTGCCCCCTCCCTGGGTCCCTCTCTCCCCCTGGCCCCAGCTGCGCTCCTCTCCGCAGCCCGCTAGCCACGAGGGAAGGCGACGCCCCGCCGCAGCCCCGGTACCTCTCCGCGCGCGCCGTGCGGGGTCTCAGTTCCCGAGGCCGATCGCAGGCTCCGGCAGCTCCTCGGCCATGATTCTCCCGCCGCCGCCGCTGTCGCTGTCGCTGTCGCCGCCGCCGCCGCCCCGGCTGCTGCCGCTGGCTGCCAAAGCTGGCTGACGGATTAGCCTCTATTTTTAAGCCATGACACGCACGACCAAGTGGGGTTCCTATCAGAGTGTGCGTTGGTGACACACAGGGACACGGTCTCGCACTCGGGGGTCCGAGCCGCCGCGCAGTGTGGGCTCGCCCGCACCCGCCACGATCCCGCCCCCGTTTACCGACCAGACACCGAGCCACGCAGCCAGACCTGCACCGCTCGCCTCGCACACGCGCTTGAGTGTTATTGTCACGGGCCAATTGCAAAGCGCGATGTCTCAAGATCACTCCCAGGCAGTGTCTGAAACACGGATGCTCCTCCCAGGTAGAATTAAGTAATTACACAGGCATTCTGTAGACTCCTTTGTACATTTCCTCATTCTAAAAAAAAAAAAAAAAAAAAAAAAAAGAACAGTGGTCAGTGTTAGCATTATTCACATTTGACCATAGGCCAGGTACTTCACCTATTGTAACTCACATAATCCGCATCACAAATCTATGAGATGGGTCTTAGTGTCTTTATTTTAGAGCGAAGGAGATGGAGGCACAGACAGGCTGAGTAATTTGCCCAGATCATACAGCTGATTTTTGGAAGAGCTTATCTTCAAACAGTGACACTTTGAAGTTCATGCCCCTACCTGCTCTACACCAGGGCATCACAAGGTAGAGAATGCACCCTAGGTTTCCTTCAGAAAGACTCTGCTCAGTTCATAGTGAACTCTGCAAATCTGAGGGAAATCTCTCTTTTCTTTTGTAGTCCTTTTTAGTGAAAATTCACTTCCTGTGCGATTCCGATTAGGTTGTCAGCACCTGGTAAGCACCAAGACAGGGAGCAGCTGGAGGGCAAGAATTGCATGTTTTCTTCAGGGCCCACCTCAATTGCATGATGGGAGGTGACAATGATGGGAGATAATAAATGTTACAGATCATGCTGTTGAGAACTAGTCAGAAAATTGTCTCCTGGAAGAAAGGCAGGAAGTACATTAGCTCAGACTGGGACTAAAGATGGTTTCCACTATAGATGAAATCAGGAGTCGAATCTACATGTCCAGCACCAGCAGTAGATCAGGCTTTGATTTCCAGGCAGAGAAAGTACTGGCCATAGCAACATAATCCCCTGGTCAGTTCTGTGAGAAAGGGGAGGTACTTTCACAGATTACCACCTATGATTAATTTATCTCTTAACATTTTCTTCTCTGGAGAAGCAAACTTTCAGTTTTCCTTGTGCCTTCTTAGTATGGCATTTGACAAGAAGAAATGAAATCCTCAGTATTTGAAACAGAGTCTTGACCTGGGAAAATTAAATTTGAGATTTTAATTCATAAAGAACCAGGAAAAGCTTTCGATGATTGGCACAAGATAAATTGTGAAAGAGCACTTAATTGTAAGACCTCATTTTAAGCAAAATGGTCTTCAGGATTGGTAGGTTGAGAGGATGTTCTAGGTAAAATTGATCCTGATTTCTAACAAGATTTCTGTTTCAACCCTGCATTGCACTTTTCTCAAAAAGGTAGAATATGTGATTTAAAATGTATCACAACAATATGGGCACTTATTTATAATTTACCATAGAAACTGTCCATGGACCAATATCTCCAGGAAGACCATTTTTATGGGCCAACCTGTAGCTCAAGTGGTTGCATATTTTTCTTGGTAAGTAAGAGGTTTATGCTGTTTCCAGGTGACACCAAACTAAACAAAGGATGAAGGGGAGGATAGAAAATTGTGGTGGAGGAATTAGCAGATAATGAAGAATGAAGGAGAGAAAGGGGAGGAAGTAATGAAAAATAGCAGGTATTGATAATGTCAGTTGATTCCTTAGGCTTCACATATATCAGTTCATTTAATCCCACTCACATTTTAAGTGGGTATTATATTCAGTGAGAACTTGAGGAAACTGACTTTGTCCATATTAGTTAACTCACAGTGAGTCTATGGCAGAACACAGATTCAAACCCAGGGTTATCTTATTCAAGATGTTCATAATTCAAGACTAGGCTGAAGAATCAATTCTCTATAATGCTCTTGTGGATCCATTCATATTCATTAATTCCTTCTTTGTGTTCATAGAAAGGTTCTATGAAAGGACCTATGAGCTTTATTTACTTTATTATATACTTTCTTAAGTTTCTGTTCTCCATAATTGAGATTGTGAATGGATATACTACACAGGGATGAATATAACAGAGATGGGAAATTGAGGCTACTGAAAGATGGAGATAAGGTGCTGGGATATACTGGTGGAAGAATACTTGTTGGCATATGTAAAGCCCTGGGTTGGATCCCCAGAACTGAAAAATCATTGAATGAATAAAATGAATGAATAAATCAAGAGAGGATAGATTTCAAATTGTCTTGAAAGAAATGATCCCTCCTCATAGTTAAATAAATATTATCGAGGGAGGAGAAATTTAATAAAAGTAGAGAATTTTTTAAAAAGACCAACAAATAAATATTAAATGATAATTTTAACTGCTACCATTTGACCATGGGCTGGTCTTTACATACATAAATTAATTTAATCCCATTAATAGACATTATTAATTCCATTTTACCATTGAGAAAACAATTTTTAGAGTGGCAGTCAATCTACTCTGCAGAGACCAAAGAGGTAATAGATGGGATCTGAGCATGAATTTAAATTCAGGACTCTTTTAAGCAAAACTCTGTGCCTCAAACCATTGTGTTTCTTTCTTGTACCAGAGATTGAACCCAGGGACGCTTAACCACTGAACCATATACCCAGCCCTTTTGATTTATTTTTTAAAAAAATTGAGATAGGATCTCTCTAAATTGCTTAGGGCCTTGCTAAATTGCTGAGGCTGGCTTTGAATCTGCAATCCTCCTGCCTCAACTTCCCAGATCCCTGGGATTAAAGGAGTGAGCCACTACACTTGGCCATTGTATTTTCTTTTCATCTTTTCTTTTTGTATTATTCTTAAAGAAGAATAAAAGACTTGCAATAACTAAAATGTATCAAGTCCTACTGTGTGCCAGGCATTTAACAGAATGTTAATTTCTTACTTGAATCCGGAGGACTTTCATGCAAGAATCATTCCCAAGCTTCCGGTCTTTGTTTCCTAGGGGCGCGGTTTCCTAGTGGCAGGATCTGCAGGTGTGTGCGGGAAGCTGGGAGAAGCTGCTTTTCATCCCCAAGAGATGGCGCCTTTTATTCCCAAACCCTTTCTTCTGTAGCCAGGAATTGCGCTTCTGTCCAACCGCGCCCAAAGTACCGCCACGCCTATTTTTTTTCTGGGTTGGTCCATCTTGAAATCAGTTGCAAGTTTACACAGCGTTTTCACCTAAAGGTTCAAATGACAGGACCGAAAGCTGCGACTTTATTTAGCAATTGGATGTGTGGAGGGGTGGGGGGAGCAGAAAGACTCGCTTTTCTTTGAAGTTGCCTGGCTTTTGTGGTTCCTTATTTTTCTTCTGGGTCCCACTCCTCAGGCTTCTTCCTGGCCCCTATTTAATACTTCTCTCCCCCAAGTCCCTGCTAGTGATGAATCTGTCCTTTCAGGCGTCTGCCAGGTGTGGGTGGGGGGTTTCCCCTGCTGTCTCCGGCTGCGTCTGAATTGAGTAGAGCAAGAATCTGGTTTTGCTTCAACTTCAATTCAGTCCTTCTCTGCATCTCGGGCCAATGAGTTCCATGGCAGTTTTCCCCAGTAATCTATCCAGATGAAAACATGCCACCATTATGAATGTTAATTTTCTAAGGACCACACATTATTGCAACAGCTGATATGTATTTTTTTTTTTTTTTGGTAAGAGACTACTGCTTCTCTTAGCTGAAATAGTAGGATTATTATTATTTGCAAATAAAACGGGATACAAAAAGAAAATGCAGTAAATGTGGGCATGGGAAAAAAAAAAGAAGAAGAAAAAAACAGAAAAACCCCCAAATCCAAACATCAGCAGCGTGAAAAAACATGCAACGTACATTTTGAAAAAGACTGAAAGGAAGTATGCCAAATGTTAAAAGAGGTAAACTCTAATCAGAGTGGTATTAAAATTTTTATCTTGTTCCTTAAACTACAATGGCAAAATTTGGTTCATTTTTACCAAGTTTTTTTTATAATCAGTATGAATTTATTTTAAACATCAGTTTTATGAAATTGGTTGAGACTTACATATGGTCAACTTTAGTAAATGTCCCACACATGCTTGAAAAGAACATGTATATAAAGAAAACGATCTGTTTTGCGATTTCTATCTTTATCTCCCTTCTAAACAAGGTTTTAAAATATTACAAATCCTTAATTTTTTGGTATTGTTTTATCAAATTTTGAGGGAGGAATTTAAAAATCTCCCACATTTGTGGGCTTATTAATTATTTTTTCTAATTCTGTCCATTGCTGTTTGGGATAGTACAAAGTTATGTTATTAGATGCACCAATGTTTTCTCTGATATAAGGAGGCTGATTCATAGTGGTGTAGGGAGGGGGAGCATGGGAGGAATAGATGAAATCTAGATAGGAAAGAGTGTGGGAGTAAAGGGAAGTGGCAGGAGATTAGCAAGAATGGTGGAATGTGATGGACATCAATATCCAAAATACATGTATGAAGATACAAATTGGTGTCAACATACTTTATATACAACCAGAGATATGAAAAGTTGTGCTGTATATGTGTAATAAGAATTGTAATGCATTCTGCTATCATTTATTTTGAAAAAATCAATTAAAAATTAAATTAAAAATCAATGAAAAAATTAAATAAGATTAAAAAATAGATGCACCAAGTTCACTGATGCTATTTCTTTTTTTATTAATTTTTTTTTTTTTGCTTAGCAGGACACGTGGTGCAGTTACTGGGGTCTCAGCTACTGGAGGTGGTGGGGTGAGTGGTGAGATGGAGGATTGCAAATTCAAACCAGCCTGGGCAATTTAGTGAGAACCTGTCCAAAAAAAAAAAAAAAAAAAAAAAAAGGGTTTGAGATGTATCTCAGTGGTAGAGTGCCCTTGGGTTTAATTCCCAGTACCACATAAAAAGAAAAAGAAAAAAGAAATTAATTAAAAAGAAGCCTAAGAATTAATATGTTTTGCTTTAAGTTTTACCTTGTCTGACTTAACACTGTATTGTTGTTTGTATTTTCTTGCATTAAAAAACTATCTTTGTCTGATATCTCTCTCTCTCTCTCTCTCTCTCTCTCTATATATATATATATATATATATATATATATATATATATATATAATTTTATTTTAAATGTAACTCCTATAGGTCATACATAATTAGATTTAAATATCTATCTGTATTTTATTTTTTTCTTCTTCATTTTTTTCCTTTAAAAAAATACAAACTGAAATTTATTTAGTGAATTTTTAATATGTACTATTATTATTAGTATATTTTAAATAATTCCTACCATCCTATTTTGTATTTTATATTTAGTGTATTTATTTATTTATTTATTTTTTAATGTGATCTTGGGGACTGAATCCAAGGTTTGGTACATGCTAGGCAAATGCTCAACACAGAGCTGTATCTACAGCCCAAATTTTCCTTTCCTCTGTTTAGTTGGACTTACCTGGTATTCTTTATTCTCTGAATAACGTTCTGTTGATTTGAAAGTTAAAGCCTAAATTTAGCCAATATTCTCACCCTCGCTGATCAAGACAAAGACTTTATTTTTATTTATTTCAATATCACCCAAAAGATGTTTATTTCATACCTAAACACAGTATTAGACTCCAAGGATTTTTATGTGAACTTCACTCAGTGATACCTTTTGTCTCATCTTCTTTGTTATTATCTAGTACTTTGAATACAGATTTAAAAAAGAAGTCCTTGCTGGACATGGAGGTACATGTTTATAACCCCAGCCACTCAGGAGGCTGAGGGAGGAGCATCACAAGATGTAAATTAGAGAGACCCTGTCTCTAAATAAAAAACAAAAGGAAGGACTGGGGTTGTGGCTCAGTGGTAGAGCCCTTGGTGCTGGGTTTGATCCTCAGCACCACATAAAAAATAAAATAAAGATATTGTGTCCAAACTACAACTAAAACAAACAAACTAACTAACAAACTATATATATGTATATATGACCAGGGGTGTGGCTCAATGGTAAAACACCCCTGAATTCAATCCCAATATATATATATAAAAGAAGTCTTAATATTCATCAGTCACATAATGCACATAGTTTATAAAGAATCAATGAATTCCTTAATACTTAGTAAAAATTAGACCCTTCTGTTCTTCCCATCAGCCCACTCCCCACAACCTAGAAGCAAACATTTTGAATAATTTCAGGTGATTTTCTCCTTCTCTTTCTCTTCATTGGTCTTTTCTGGGGATCAAACCAGGGCACCTTGAAAGTTAGGTAAACACTCTAATGCTAAGCTACACGTCCAGTTTTCAGGTGTTTCTTTCAGTATTCAATTTTATATCTCTCTGTAATAGGTTCATATTTCTATTTCTTGATTTTCAATTTTCAGCATTATCTATTAGTTTTTCATTATGAAGTTGAGAATTTATTTTTATTTTATCTTCTTCTCTTCTTTTCCAAGATATATGAGAACCTCCCCTCTCTATTTTTTATGCAACCCTATCATTGTTTGATTAAATAAATATTCAGTGTTTAGAATATTAAAACTATACATTATTATTCAGGCTTGAACCATGTCACATGCCATGATGATTTTTCTTGCTTATCTTTCTGTTTTCCCTTCAGTTAATAATCATTTATTTTTAGTTGCTTAATTTTCAGTGGATGCCTCACTAATTCAGCCCCCATATTCTTTTCCAATTTCCTAAATCTCCTTTTGGTGAACATAGTTATTTTCTCAATATTATCTTTTTCATTAAGTCTTTTCTGGACTCTTCTGACTTATTCACATCAGAACAGGTTTTTTTCTGCTGTATTGAAGAGCTGTTTTCCTGGGGTCTGCTTTGACTCTCGTGATTCTTTTTGCCTCTGGATGTGCTGTCTCCTGGGCAGCCTCTGTATCGATGGATGTTATTGAATCTGTTGTGTTTATTTTTTGGTACCAGGGATTGAATCTGAGGCACTTAACCACTGAGACCCATCCCCAGTCCTTTTTTATTTTTGAGACAGGGTCTTGCTAAGTTGCTTAGGGCCTCGCCAAGTTGCTGAGGCTGACTTTGAACTTGCGATCCTCCTGCCTTAGCCTTCTGAGCCACGGAGATTACAGGTGTGCATCACCATACCTGGCTAGCCTGTTTTTAGAATGAAACCATCGTGCTCAAATATGCCTGATATCCCCCCCACCCCCATTAAGAGACCTTCTGTTCTACTTCTTTACTGAATGAACCTCCAGTTTACCCTGGTGTGGCAATGGAGTTATTGCCTTACTGTGCAGTGATGGGAGAGCTGAGGATTAACTTGAACAGATTTCCTGTCAAGTCTGTGTTTTTAGTTCATTTCCACACTTACTTCCAGGGGTAGGAGGTACCTAGTGTTGTCAGTTCCTTGGCCTTTTGGATGTTCTGTAGTGTAAATCAGACTGACTGTCAAGTATTTCTCAATTAATTTGCCTTCTGTTTTTTAGCATCCAACATTTTGTTGCTATTAAAATATTTTCTGTTCTCTTCATTCTGGTGGGTCTTATGTTCTTTTATTTTTCATTTTTTTGAAAAAAAGTCTACTGTCGTTTTTGTAAGGTTTCAGGAGGAAGCAGAATTAAATGCTTGCTTTTAATATGCTATCTTTAGGAGTGCCAGCTGGTTTTTTGAAAACACACAAAAATGATTGCTATTCTAATTTTTTTTACTCTCAATATTTATTTAGACTTACCAGCATTTTAAAACAATTCTTTTGCATACTGTTGCTTCTTTATTCTGTTCATTCCTTCTAGGTTCATTTTTTCTTATTTAGTAGTTCTTTTTTTTTTTTTTTTTTTTTTTTTTTAGGGACCGTTGGTAGGAAATTTCTGAGCACTTGCAAGTCTAAAAATTTCTAATTCTCCTTGACTTGTAAATGCTACTTTGCCTGAGTTTAGAAATTTAGGCTCCCAATTATGTTTATTCAGAACATGGAAGCTATTACCTCATTGTTTTCCAGCATTTATTTTTGCTGATAAGTTTTTTTTTGAGTTCTCATTATTCCTTTATTGTAATTATTGTAACCAGCCTTCTCTCTTAGTTGGCTTTAGAACTTTCTCTTTGTCCTTATAGAATGCTGGCTTCCCAAATATTAGCAAATAATCTGTTGATGACCCAGAGCTGAACTTACTGCTTATCACAGTAAGGATGATGCTAACTTATCTGATAGCCTTTTTTGAGGAAGAACTGAGGTCAGATTTATAGAGATTTTGAAGTATGGTGTAAGACAGTCTTGACTTGATTAGAATCAGGTAATTATGATGTAATAGTTTAGGATGTGTTGAAATGGCAAAGTGAGGGCTTTAAGATGAGGAGTCCAAAGAATCATGGGATCCAAACTGGACTGATGTTCTCCAGAGTTGCCGGGTCTTTTGATAAATTTCTACGATAAACAATGAAGCTATTTGCAGCTTTTACTTTCTTGGACAAGAGTCTCTCAGGGTAGTGAAATTATAAAAATGAAAGCCATACAGTAGTGAAGCCAAGTTAATGCAGGCAGCAAGTTGTGTGGGGGTAGATAGCTTTGGTTCTTGTTGTTCTCCCTCTGATCATTTTTCTTCTTGAGCTAGAGGGTGGACCATTAGTATCTAGGGTGTGATTCATCCAGATCTTCACTTCTCTGTGAGCTATCACAATCATATATCAAGTTCCTGGGAATGACTGGTCATTCTCCAAGGATCTGACCATACTTGTGTCAACCTCTATAAGCATCGGATTTTCTTGTTCTTTTTGTTGGATGATTATATGTTGCATTATCTGATGAGACAAGTGTTGTACCTTAACATTTAAGACTCTAGAGACCACCCCTGAACGCTGCAACACAGACATATAGACCATGATAAAGGTCGTGTTCAGAGGTTAGAATCCACTTTTCAGCCAAGAATGAAGTATGACCAAATTAAATCAAGGCTGTAGAGGACATCTCTAATCCAAAGATCTTGCAAAATCACATTTAGTGTTATTAGCCAAATTTTTTTGATTTCTTTGTTTTGCTTCTATTCCTGAAGAGATCTGAGAAGCAAAGAAATCAGAAAATTAAGTAATCTAGAGACTATCTCAGAAGTCTGCAGTGATATAAATACAATATTCTTTCCCTGAAAGAGTACTTATTCCCTAGGTGAGAACAATATTAAATCCAAGGCATCTCTGTCCTGCACTGGTGCCTGTCTAATTTCATGAATATCACAGGTAAAGAGCCTCATAGCCTTGGAGATGTTGTCTAACTTGCTTACTACACTCTAGGATTCACCTGACTTCTCAGGCCTTTTCTAAAGCATGAACTAAAGAGATTAGGAGAGGAAATAAATTTGGAATTCTCCTTGAGGGGGTAGGGATTAGGTGTTCAATTTGAGGCCTAGAAAAATCTTGTAGTTGAATGAAGTCATTGTTGTGGTTTGGATAGAGGGTGTCCCTAAAAGCTCATTATAAGACAAACAAAAAGCCAGGCGCAGTGGCCTGTAATCACAGTGGCTCAGGAGGCTGAGACAGGAAAACCGTGAGTTCAAAGCCAGCCTTAGTAATGGTGAGATGTTAAGCAACTCAGTGAGACCCTGTCTCTAAATAGGTTTGGGTATGACTCAGTGGTGGAGTACCCCTGAGTTCATTCCCTGGTACTGTCCCCCCACCCCCTCCACCCCCACCCCCACCCCCGCAAAAAAAGACAAAATGTTCAGAGGTGAAATGATGCATTTATGAAAACTATAACCTACTTTGTGAATTAATCCACCCACATGGATTTACTGGGTGGTAACTGTTGGCAGGTAGGGTGTGACTGGAGATGGCAGGTCACCGGGGAGTTTATACTTTGTCTCTGGTGAGTGGAGTGCTCTCTGCTTCCTGTTGCCACGTCCTGGCTGCTTTTCTTCTCTGTAATACCCTTCAGCCATGATGTTCTGCCTCACCTTGGACCCAGAGCTATGGAGTTAGCCATCTATAGGGTGAGACCTGTGAAACCGTGGGCCCCAAATAAACTTTTCCTCCCTATTTTGTTCTTGTCAGGTCTTTTTGGTCACAGCAATGAATAAATTGACTAAAACAGTCATTTAATTATCTGTTTTTCCTAGAAGCGAAACTCAGAGGCCCAAATGGGCCCTGCATGAAGCTTAGTGACCCTCCTGAAGGTGAGCAGGGATTGATCAAGGTAACATGTTCTGTCTAGTTTAAGGGGAATAGCCACTAGGCCTTTGTGTCACAAATTCAATATAGTCATTGGATATATATATCACCATATACAGTTGGTTGGAACATTTGATGCCACTCATCCAGAATAGTGTGGCACCAGGGAATGAAATCTATAGTTTCAAGATCATTAGATAGCTAATTGTGTAACAAACGATTTCTCAAACTTGGCACTATTGATATTTTAGGCCAGATAATTCCTTATTGTAGGTGTTTTGTAAAACACAGAATTTGTCTGGCTTTTATCCCTATTTCTAAGTATGAGACTTTAAATCCTTGGATTTTCAGAGTGATAGGAGTGTATTTGTTATGCTAATGAGTGTGTGTTAGTTAGCATTCCGTCATTATAACAAACACCTGAGATGAATCAACTTATAAAGAGAAAAGATTTGATTTTGCAAAGATGTGTGAAACTGAGAGAGCTTCCTATTATAGTCATGTGCTACATAACAACGACATTTTCAGTTGACTGCATATATGATAGCAATCCCATAAGATTATATTGCCTAGTTACATCATGCACATTTTAGTTTGTGTAAATGCATTTGGTATTACACAATTACAGAATCACCTAATGATGCACTCCTCAGAATGTTTCTGCTTCCTTAAATGATACAGGACTAGATGCACCATCCACCTCATCCTCTTCCAAGTTCTATTTCAGTAGAAGTTTGGTTATAACAGATGGCTCCAAAAATATCCCTGAGTTTTGTTTTGTTCCCTAAGAACTTTCTTCTCAAGGTATGATGTGACAGAGGATTTTAGAATTTGAAATGTCTAACCTATTGTAGGGTTTGCCATCTGAAAAAAACATCTAAGGGTTGAGTTTAGTTACTCAGGAACTAAGCTGATGTATTATAAGGACCTGGTTCCAAGTGGAGCTGACTGGGTCCTAAAGCAATAGGTGTACAAACTCAAAAGCTAGCTTAGTTTTATACTTCAGTCAGTTTTTAAATAAATTGTTGCCAGATATGGGACTCATATTAAAGAATGATGAAGTATGCAAAAAAGCAATATTAAGAATAAAAGTCTAATGCAAAACATAGTTAAAACTTGCCTTATGTCAGGAATAGAGAAAAGAAAATACCTAGTAAAACCATGAACAAAGTAATGCAGATTAACCAGTGGCAATATGTGGTCTTGTTGCATGGCCTTGGGTAGGAGTTGTCTATGTTCACCATAGTCATCTTCTTCATCCAAAGTTCTTGGGTGAATGCTATAGCTCTTTCCAAAGACTATTTATGCAGGTTCCTAGGAATGCTCAGGTTATGGTTTCTGATAGCAGCAGTCTTCAAGTGATTCAAGTTTAGTTTATGTTTCTTTAACTATGAGACATTATATTAGTTCTTTATTGCTGCTGTAACAATATCTCACAAACTTTTGGCTTAATATAACACAAATTCATTTTCTCACATTTCGGAATGTCACAAGTCTAAAACCAGATCATGACTTCATTTCTTCAGGAGATTCTACAAGAATTTCCTTGCTTCTCTTTTGTAGCTTCCAGAGGCTACCTGCATTCCTTGGCTCATGATACATTCCTTCATTTTAAAACCAGCAGTGTAATATTTTCATATCTCTCCTTCTTGTGCTTCTACCATCACATTGCTTTTTCTTTGCAATCCTCCTATCTCCCTCTTGTGAATACATTGGGTCCATTTGGAAAACCCAGGATAATCTCTCCATCCCAAATTCCTAAGCTTAATCATAGCTTCAAAATCCATTTTATTTTTTTATTTTTTTTCCCAATTGCAAAATTTTTTTATTACTGCAAAGCTATAGTAATCAAAACAATGTGTAAACAGGGTGAATATTAACTTCTAGATTGATGTAATAGAAGTGAGGGTTCAAAACTAAACTTATACATCCCTGGTTACAAAATCCATTTTATAAAGTAGCATGTCCTGGAATGGATGTACACATATTGGTTGGGAGTGGGGGCAGTGCACAGAGATGCAGCCAAGGATAAACTGTGCTGTTAACAGTGCCTGATAAGTGTCCTTTTCATCATGATCAAGAGGTGTCTTTCTGTGATATCTGTTCCAAGAAACCGAGCCTCCAGATTTTAAATCATGCAAGGATCGTGTAGGAGGATGTTGAAGAAAAACTACTCCTACTCGTTGATGTATTGCATGAGTCCCTTGAAATATTTGACCATGTGCGCTTGCAACAGGATGAAATATAGACCTGGAGGTGATATTTCTAGCCTCATGTGGGCCAGCCTCTTCTAAACTCACAGGTAGAGTTGTTAAGCATCAGAAGTTATTGGGTTCATTGTTATTAATATCAGTGGCAATACCTTAGGCTATGGAAGTTTAAGGCCGGGTTCCCTAATTAGGATTAAATGGGTAATAGGATAGCTTAGGATTTGTGGAAACAGAAAAGTAAAGATTTTGAGATAAGAAATTCAGAGCCTTGGCATATAAACTATGCACTGTTCTTTTGAGGGGAGTACATTGGACTGAATGGGGAGCAGCAGCAGTTGCAGGTGTTCTGTGATGTCAAGTGATGCAGATTCTCTCTAGAACCTTTTGTCTGGTGTGACCCAGATGAAGTAGCTGATAACCAAATTCTTTGGTCCCTTGGAACAGCAGCAACTTCAGGACCGTGTGGCTCTAGATAAGGTCTTGGATGGTGATGAAGATGAGACAAAAGATGAAAATAGCATTGATACCAGAACTAACTCAGATGGAAGACCACCTGCAAAATGCCCCAAACTGCTTTCTGAGCTATAACTTTTGTGAAATTTAATATTGCCACCATATTCTAGTTATTATACACTGTAATTTAGGAAGAACTATACTTCATTTTGGGAAAACATTTACTTTTTTCCCCTGGGACAAGTTTGTCAGAGGGAAAACTTGCTTCTCTTTCTAGCAAAGAAAGATACAATAAATGTTTAGGAGTTTTTCTTGAGTGAGAAATTTCAGGTCATAGAAATGAAATAGAATACTTCAGAATGTATAATATCTTCCAAGTTGGCACCTAAATTTTTATCATTGTTTTCCATTTTTAAAATAACCATCAAATTAAATTGTGTGATATCTACAATTTTAGATTCTATTGTACAAAGAAAATGTCGTGAATCATAGGCAATACTATTTCAAAGAACTGGTATAAATAAGTGGCAAAAGTTGGCTATTAAGTGTTGGAATGTCAATTCTTTGTGAGTAGAAGGGAAATAAGGGAATATAAATATTGAAGAGAAAGGAAAGACATTGAGAGCGAGAAAGAGAGAGAGAGAGAGAGAGAGAGAGAGAGAGAGAGAGAGAGAGAGAGACACACCAAGGAAATGCTGAATCCACGTCTATACCCTTTATATAGACAGAGATGATCCCACTCAGTGTGAATTTATCTTCTGATTTGTCTGGCAGCTTGGGAGATGTTTTTGTGCTGTAACATGGTATATATACAAATACAAATATGAGACCTAAGTAAACCCGCTTTGTGGACTTTAACTTAAGATGTTTACTTTCCACCCATAGCCATGCTTTTATTTTACCTAACAAAGAACTTTTGAAACTTTAAAAAATGTATATTCCTAAAAAAGGTGTTCTTTTGATAACTTCCTACGATGGATGAATGATGACATTATTTACAACTTTAACCTTCTGGGTCAAGAGTCTCCTGGAATAGTACAGTAATGCTAATGAAGACAATAAAAATTAAAGTCATACAATGTAGACAGTAAGCTGTTTAGGAGTAGATGGTTTAGGTTTTCAGTGACACAGCTTTGTGAAAATATGATGTTCTGTAGTTTTAGAATACTTTAAAGATATTTGGGTGTGATCTGATACAGGCCTGTGCAAGTGTCCACAAAACTGCTCCCCTTAGAGCAAATGGAGAAGGTAGGGGAAAGCCCCATAAGAAAGCCACAGTCTTTTTATAACCCAACATCAGAAGAGACATTCCATTACTTCTGTTATTTTCTATTTATTTAGAAACTAGTCGCTAAGTCCATTCTATACTAAAATTTTGATATATTAAGATTTACCTCATTAAAGGAGGAATGTGAAAGAATTTGTGGAACTATTTTCAAATACACCATATTATAGGAAGTCTAGCTTCTGTCTTCATATTTCCTAACCCTCTCTTTGGGTTAGGAAATAACCCAAAGTGTCTTCTTCCCACTAAGTGTAATGATTTTCAAAAATTATAGTTTGGGGGCTGCAGGTGTAGCTCAGTGATAGACCAATTGCCTACTATGTGTGAGGCCCTGGGGTCAATCTCCAACACTGTAAGAAAATTAAAGAAAAGAAAAGGAAAAGAACAATGCTCCTGAAAACCCTTTCTGTTGTTTAATAGAAGAAAAAATATGGTCTCAATTATGTTTTTTTTGATAAATGGTAGTTTACTTATTTTTTCTTATTTTTTAAAATTATTTTTCCTCATAAATTTTGTAATATATTCTGGATATCACACATTTGAAGTATAAGAAATATCCTTCATTCTATAGTGATATTATGCATAGTGATATTATAGTATATTCAACTAATATGTCATTGATGGACATGTGGTTTGTGTTTAGTTTTTTACCATTACAATTAGTGCCACAATGAATATTCTTCCTGATGCTATTAAAATTTCTGAGCAGTGGATATTAGTCCATTGGGTCATGGGATGTATTAGACAATTTTGTGTCACTATAACAGATACTTGAGATGATCAGTTTATAAAGAGAAAAGGTGTATTTTGACTCACAGGTTTGGAATTTTCAGTTCATGATCCGGTGGCCTCATTTCTTTGGGCTGGGAGCAAGGTAGTACATCATGATGAGAACACACAGAGGAGTAAAAACCACTCAGCTCTTTACCAAGAGGCAAGGGAGAAAGAGGAAGGGATCAAGGTCCTGCAGTCCCCTTTGGGCACACCCGCAGTGACCCAAAGACTTCTCACTATGCCCTGTCTTTTAAATGTTTCACCCCCTCCCAATAGTGCCACTCTGGGGACCAAGATTTAACATATGGGCCTTTGGGGGGACATTTAGGTCCAAACAATGGCAGTGACTAACCATATGATGAACCAAAAGATCCTTCAAATGTGATATATATATATATATATATATATATATTTTTTTTTTTTTTTTGCTTGTGATACTGAGAAAGCTTATCCCAGGAGCTCACTGGGATACTTCTAGCTAGAGTTGGTGAAAAGTTTTTGAAAGGTGTATGGCCACTCCTTGAAACATTCTTGAAACTTTTCTGTTTAGCTTGAAATAATTTAAACCTAAATAGTTAAAAAAATTAAAGGATCTGGTGACTAAAATGAATGAAATAGATACAATGAGTATATGTTTATCTGGGTACCACATGTGTATTTATTATTAATATAATGTACTTATATGCCTTTATCAGAGCATATTCACTTTTTTTTGGGATACAATTTCAACACGATTGTTCTATTCTTCTAAATCTATAGAGGAAGAAAATTAAAGGAAGCAAATAGAAAAATCTACAACACTGATATTTAGCAACTTAATAGCAAGGGAAGGTTCAGGAAAAGGGAAAAAGTCTAAAACAACAACAATAAGGAATGTAGAGAAAAGCGGGGCATGGTGGTACAAATGCCTGTTACTCAGCAATTCAGGAGACTGTGGCAGGAGGAATACAAGTTCAAGACCAGCCTCAGCAACTTATCAAGGCCCTGTCTCAAAAAAGATAAAAAGGGCTGGTTAAGTGCCCCTGAGTTCAATCCTCAGTACCAAACAAACAAACAAAAACATAGAAATAATCCTAAACACTTCAGTAAAAGGAAGATTAAATGAAGAAATGGTGATTGATGATCGACCCTAGGTTCACTGCCTATGATGGTAACCTAGTCCCATTAAGCCTTACATAGCTTCTCCCCTGTAAAATGGAATTCATATTTTACCAGGCTCTGTTGGCCTCACAGGGATGTTGCAAGACTCACAGGTGTCTCTCTCTCTCTCTCTCTCTCTCTCTCTCTCTCACACACACACACACACACACACATTCACACTCACACACACTCACACAAAGTGCTGTGCAAACTGAAAGGGTATTTTGGCACTGAGTGGTGGGGCTCAGGAAGTCTTTCTCAGACTCCTCCAAAATCATTCCTCAAAGGCAACAGATGTGCTTACTAAGAGCTTGGGCTTTGCAGTCAGATACCTGGGTGTGTATCCTGTTTATTTGCTTAAGTATTTGTAAATCTTAATTTGCTCATTTATACAGTTATTTAATTTCTTGTGATAAATAAATGAGAAAATATATGTAAATCCCACAGCACCTTGTTCATAGTAAGCACTCAGCAAATGGCTATTATTATCACTGCACATACTGACCCCTTGCTCATGAAATCTTCATTCCTTCATTCATTTTTAAAATTTTTTATGTGTGAATCTGTGTGCAGGCCTGAGGTACAATATAATGTCTTATTTATTTATTTATTTTAGGTGCTTTGGGATGGAACCCGGATCCTCATGCATGCTAAGCATATACTCTACCACTAAGCTACATCCCAGCCCTGTAGATAATGTTTTGAGTCTTCTCTCATTTAACTTTGCACCAAAGAACCCAGAAAAATTATTAGGGATAATTTGAGGAGATCATCTCTGGGTGACTACATTTTCTAAGTAAAAAAAATCAGAATACATGGCCTGAGAAAAGAAAAAGTGTACAGAGGGGTTAATAGGACAGGATACTTGAAACTAAGTTGCCTCTAAAAATATGTCCCTTATTGCAGAAGTACCTGAATAAGGAGAAAAAAAGCAAAAAAAAAAAAAAAAAAAAAAAAAAAAAAAAAAAAAAAAAAAAGAAGGGTCTAGGATTGGGAAAAGAAAAAGAGAGCTAGGAGGAATTCACTTCTCCATCCACTGGGGGCTGCTCTGGTTTTTCTTATCAGTGGCTCTGTGCAGCGAATCTGCTTTACTAGTCAAGGAATCTTACTCTCAACACTGAAGAACCACAATACAAGGGAGACTGGGCATCAAAAGAGGAAAGTGCACAGACAGGGTTATTCATCCCGGCAGGAGAGGGGCGAATCACGAAAAAGGGAATCTCTTTTGAGGATAGAACTACTATTTATGAAAGTCTGGTGGGGCAGCAGGTGGGCTCAGCCACAGGCCATCTGAACTTTTTAGAACTCAGATTTTCTTCTAATTAGAAAGCATAACAGGAAGGTAAGTGCCTCTGGGGAAGAGGTGTCAAGTCACACTGAGGTGCAAATGACTGACGTCAGGCCCTTTCCTGATGGGACTGAGTAAGGAAGAGAATCTGTTTCCTTCTAAAAACCTGTTCCTAATTATAAACATTCTATTGTAAGGAAAATGTGAAAGACTAAAGAAAACATTACTCTTATTCCCACAATGCAAAGATAACTTTTGCTGATTTGGTGAATTTATTTTCAGTTTTACAATTTGACACTGGAGGTGTAGAATAAATTTAGAACACAAAACATTTGGAAACAGCATTAATTTTTAAACTCTAGTATATTAAATATTTATTGTTACAAGTTTAGCAAATGTGTAAAAAACACAATAAGAAAATACAAAAGAATCATTCCCATGTCTTAACACTTAGAGATAGCATAATGGTATTTTGCCTTCCTTTTTTTTTTCCATGTGCACAGATACACATATTTTTATAAAATTTAGAATCACATTGTCCATACTATTTTGTAACCTTTTTTTTTCCACTTAGGAATATTTCATGATTATTTCTCCAATTTGTTAAATATTTTACAATAAAAATCCTTTTATATGATTGTATATTATTTTGTGAATGTATCACCACGCATTTAAAAAAAAATTGCAGGGAATCCCAGTGTGGTGATGCACCCATATAATCCTAGCCACTTGGGAGGCTGAGGTAGGAGTATCACAAGTTTGTGGTCAGCTTCTGAAATTTAGGGAGACTCTCTCAAAATAACAAAATAAAAGGGCCTGGGGTTGTAGCTTAGTATTAGAGCACTCCTGGCTTCCATCCCAGGTATAAAGAAAAATAATATAAATAAATAAATAAATGTCAGGAAAAGAACTTGTTTTCTAGTACCCTTAAGCACTTTGGAAATAATCATTTAAACCCAAGCAATTTTAAAATTCTTATATATATACAAAAGAAGATTCAATAACGCAGGTCAAATAGGAGACAACAGAAACAAAGACAATAAAAATATAAAATAATAAAAATATAAGTAAACCAACGCAAGACAAAAATAACACAATCTTATAAATTTTTTGCATAAAGTCTATAATTTAGTTTTCTATTAACTCAAATTAGTGTCTGCCCAGTGAGCCCAAACTAATGAGGAGCTTTTGTATTAGCATTTATCCTATAAGCACTAGAGTTCAATATATTCTTAAGCACACTGATTTCTTTTTCTGCTTCCTACTCCTCCTGCTCTGTTTTCTATCTCATTAGGAATGGAGCTTCCTTCCTCCCAATTGCTTAATCTTGAAACTTAAACCCAACTCTTCTGGTTTCCTCCTGGCCCCATCTTTTTAATATCTGTCTTTGAATCTTCCAAACCATCCTTTTCCTCTATCAGCATTGTCACCCATGGGGTGAGTCCCCCTCATTTTGTTTTTCTTTCAGATGGAGATAGTATCCCAGGGCCCCAGGCATGCTGAGCATGCTCTCTACCACTGAGCTAGGTACACACTCCAGCCCACCTCCTCATTTCTCTATTTTGCATGACCCTAAGTATGTCTTCTGTATTTCTAAGTAATGACCTGTGGATCCAAGTTTGCTTTTGTCCCCATGGCTTACAGCCTGGCGAGTGAGTCAAAATGCGTAGACACCACCTCAGCTGGATGATCTCAAACCATCCGGCCAAGCTACTTTTGAATTCCTGACCCACAGAAACAGTGAGATGATAAAAGTTTGTTTTGAAATTTTAATTTTGGAGTAGTCTGTTACACAGGATTCGAAATTAGCACAATGAGCAAGCCCAAGATTGCTTTGGGCTCCTTAGGTTGAAGCACGGCTGCTTTCTGGGAGGTACCACTAACAACTCTCAAAGCCGGAAAGTTCTTCTGGTCCTTATGAAAATATCCTAATCTGGAAATGTAACTGAAATGTCACTGTGGCTTTCATGGGTACTCCAATGACCCCGAAGAGCCCTAGGCACAGAGTAATTAGGTGGCCGGCTCAACCAGATCATGGAATCGATTGTTTTTCTCTAATAGCACAAAGGGTAGATTTCTGGCCAAGTTGCCAGGCCTTGTTATGTGACATCAAGACCCCAGGACAGGTAGAGTTGAAGGAGGTGTGGGCAGGGGGTGGTGGGGGAGTGACAACTATTGGCCGAAGAAGTTCTCCCTTTTCTCAACTGCATACAAGGCACTTATTAGATGTTCTTTTCTAATTTCTTTCCTTTCCCTGTCTTCTTTCTGATCCTGTTCTTCCTGCAATAAGACTAAGCAACAGTCTTTATCCAAAAAGGACTTTGGAAGAATAATAGGCAGGAACAACAGGATTTCATCACTGGTTCTTGGTTCCTTAAAAGACTGCTAGGAGGCAACAAGACACCTGTGGGTTGAATACAAATGTGATCTGTAGGAGTTATGTGCCAGACCTCGGGATGCTTTCTTCTCCCTTTGGAGAATTTAATCAGAAAGATATTAACTTAAAAATGCTATTTCCAAATCTGTGCTTCATGGTGAAGGATAAGCTTACCTAAATCCATGCATTTATTATATATGATATATTTGTGGTATTTTTAATTGTGGTAAAACATACACAACATAAAACTTACTATTTTAATCTTTTTTTTTTCAGTGCTAGGGATCAAGTCTCCATTTTTATCAAGTGTATAGTTCAGTGGCACTAATTACATTCACCTTGTTGGGTGAATATAGCCACACACCACTATCTCTTTCCCATTTTTTTTTTTCCCCAAACAGGATCTCTATAGCTATTAAGTTATAGTTTCCTTTTCCTCCTCCCCCAACTCTTTCTGCCTCTATGAAATTGTCTATTCTAGATAGATGTTTGATTTTTTCCCCCAACGTTGGGGATTGAACCCATGGCTACACTGAGCTACAGCCTCTGGGTCAAATGTTTGCCCTTTTGTGTTGGGCTTCTTTTATTCAGTATGTTTTCTTTCTATTTATACTGAATAAAATATAGTTAGTCATACTGAATAAAGGGAAAGAAGCTAAGCTACATCCCCCACTGCTTTTTGTTTTTTTTTATTTTGAGACAGTCTCCTATTAAGTTGTCCAAGCTGGCCTTGAACTAGGATCCTCCTGCCCCAGCCTCCCAGGTAGCTGGGATTCCAGCTGTGCACCACTGTGACTGGTTAGCATAATGTTTTCAAGATTCATCCATGTTGTACATGTACTGGAATCTCATTCCTTTTATGGATGAATCATATTGGCTGTATGTGCATTCACTCATCTGTTGATGAATACTTGGGCTGTTTCTACCTTTTGGTTGTTGTGAATGGCACTGCTATGAACCTCACTGTACAAACATCTGTCCCTGCTCTCAGTATCTTTGTCTACATACCTACAAGTAGAATTGCTAGGTCATATGGTATTTCCAAGTTTAGCTTTTTGAGGAACTACCAAACTGTTTTCCACAGTAGCTATATCATTTTAAATTTCTACCAGCAATGTACAAGGGTTCTAATTTCTCCACGACTTTGCCCACATTTTTAATTTTTTCAGACATTTGTGATTTTTCTATTTTAAAAAATATTTTGACAACGCCCATGTGAGTAGTATGTAGTGGTATCTCATTATGGTTTCTTTTGTTTTTTATTAGTGCATTATAATTACACATAATAATGGGATTTATAATGCCATGTGGCACCTGCACATTCATTGTGGTTTAGATTTTTATTTCCTTAATGACTAGTAGTATTGAGCACCTTAGGTCTTGAGATTTTACAGACAATTCCTTACTTACAAGTAACTATTAAAATCACCATTTTGGGAATGTTGAAACTAAGACTCTTACACACATTATGATATGACAAAAATCTCAAAATTTTAAGAGTTGAAGTCAGAACAGAAAACCAGAACTTTCCAATGTCCCTTTTTTTTTTTTTTTTGTCAATTGTTAGACACCTTATAATATAAGGTAGTAAGTGCTGCTCTTTTTGACAAGGTATAAGTCTTGGTTTGGGGAAAGCCTTTTTGTTTCGAGTATGAATATTATTTTGGGCTTATGAAAAAAATAAACTTTTACCTGTTAAAAGTAGACAATAGCGTCCTCCACACCCATTCAGTTAAGTGCATGAAGAAAACAGGTGACATTCCTGAAAAGCTTAATAACCATTTATTGCTTGGAAGAGTCAGGACTAATCTCTACTTCTCCTTTAGCTTTGATAGTTCCAGAGACAAAAGAAGCCTGGGGGGAAGAAAAACAACAACAAAACAACAACCCAAAACCCCAAACCCCAAAACCCCCAAAAACAAACTTTCACATAATTTTGGGTCTGAATTCAAGTTTCCTTTTCCTGGGCTTAGCCTCACATTCCTAGAAAGCAAAGTTCCTATTTGTATTTGGAAGGAAATACCAGTCACTGAAGGGAAATCTGATTTGTATTCAAAGGCTCAGCGCACGCCACCTAGTGGAAAGAATCTTCAAGCATGAGGCTGCATTTATGGCTTGGCTGAAACTCAAAGTCTCTTGAATGCTGTCTTCCTACTGTGAAGGGCCCTAAAGTGGCAGAAGTCAAAATCCGTTTATTTATCTATCTTTTTTTTCCTTCCAATTTCCAATTTTATTTTTATGATATCAGATTTGGGGAATGGAAGGCATCATGCATAAATGGGACTGTGGTATTCCCTTGTCTTTCAATTGCAATTGAGATCAAAGTTCTGGCTGACTAGAAGTTCTAGAGCCTGGCTCAGAGGTGGCAAAGGCTCAGTTCTGCTGCTGGGGAGGCTAGGGGAAGTTGTGGGAGGGGTTCAGGGAATATTTGGGGAACTTTTGCTAGGTCTGAATATCCCTGATGTAGATCACTTTGGGGAGACACAGAACCTTTGCAGGACCCACTCTTCAGAGTCTCAAAATTCAAGGTGGAGTGGGAGTCTGGGCCCCAGCAGTGCCCACTGGAAAAACCTCTCCTGCCATTGGACACAAACTGGATTATACTGGCAGCTGCTTGCTGGCCTTGGGGAACCTTAGATATGCAATTGGTTCTGAAGCTGGCATTTTGGAAAATCCTGGTCCTACTCTCTGAGAGTTGGCCACTAAAGACCAAAGGTGCTGTGAAACTGAAGAAAGAGGTAGATCCATGGAGGATTGCACGAAGTGCAATTTACTGGGGACATAGGAATGGAAGCCTGTCTTGGGTGGCAGCAAGACAGGTGGATCCCTGCACTCCAAGGCAAGAGGAGAGGGTTTATATGCTAAGCTAGACAAAGGTGACCCTCAGTCAATAGGAATGTACTTGGCCTTTCTCAATAAGCAATACAAAAGAAAACAAAACAAAAACAAACAAACAAATCCCCAAACAAATTAATATTGCCAACATCAGTGAAGAAACAATCTGGTATCAGTGGTCAGTGCAAGATGCTCAGCTGACTATCTTAATGACTTTGTTTGCCTTTTAGGGTTTGGGATGCTTGCCCAGACCACCTGGTGGGCAAAAACCCCATTATGACTAAGATGGCTGTAGTCATGTCAAGCTAGATCCTGGCAGGAGATGTCCTGAGTCCGGACACACTGCTGGCAACACAAGTTCTCATAACCCTCTCTATTCTCCACTTGGTAATGAGGCCTGCATGGCATAGCCTCCTTTCAGGCAGCATCCACACAGTTCTCTGCTAAGACTTTCTGCTTATGAAACAACTGGAAGATGTAGCAGGGTTTCTGATGATGAATTCTGAAGGTGGGCCAGAGTGATTCCCCTTGCTTCTCTCCCTTGTAAAATTCTCTCTGTACTTCCTTCATCTTCTGATCAAGCTCAACCCGTGTTGGCTCAGTCAGCTCCCAGCCCTGGGTGGGGGGCAGTTTCTGCTTCTTTTCATCTTCCAGATAAAGGCTGCTTGAGTTGAGCTGAGAATGGAGGTTTAAGAAGTCATTTCCAGCATCTTTCTTCCTCTCTGACTGCAGGCTTTGGACCTTATGGAAATACCCAGGGACTACTTAAAGGACTTCCACTAGAAAGTCATGTCCAATCAGCACCTCATTCCTTTTTGTTGTTCTGGGGACTGGACCCAGGGTCTTGTGCATGCTAGCCAAGAGCTTCGCCACTAAGCCCTGAGTTACACTGCCAGGCTCACTTAATCCCTCTTGATTAACTCAAATACTTTGGAACTTTTTGAACCCTTTCACAGCTGCACCTTAACTAGGGTTTTACTGGATAACTGAGAGAAGGTATGCCACAGACTGTTCTGAGAAAAGAAATCACGGCGCTGAGACCATCACCAGGCTCTGATTGAGTCAGTGCCCAACTACAGAATGTCAACAATATGTTTTGAATTTAACTAAATGACAGATTGAAAATGTCTTCATTAATTTGGTTCTCAATAGGTGAATCATCTCTTTCTGTGGCAGGAGTGATGTCATATTTTCTGTAGAAAGAATAGAAAATTTATTCCACTGTTTCTTCTAGCACAGTTGATCCC
This sequence comes from Urocitellus parryii, assembly GCF_045843805.1. NCBI lineage: Eukaryota > Metazoa > Chordata > Mammalia > Rodentia > Sciuridae > Urocitellus > Urocitellus parryii. The sequence goes on from NC_135544.1 coordinate 5,313,953, forward strand.
AGTGAGTTCTCTGGTTGATTGATTGGAAAAGTTCCATTAGGAGTCATGAGCTGTCCTTGGCGTGCCCCTTCTTGATTCCTGTCCAGTGTTTGGCCAGCAGGCACTGCTTGCAGGGGAAGCCCCTGGTAACCCTCTTTCCTGGTTACGGAGAGGTGTCTGTACATACAGAATACCTTTTAGTAGGCAGCCAATGGTTCCCCAAAGATACTCACATCCTTGTCCTTGGAAGTTTTATGGCTTTATATGGAAAAGGGTCTTTTTACTTATGCTTAAGAATCTTGAAATGGGAAGACGATCCTGGATCACCCAGGTAGCCCTAAATGCAATCACGTGTACCCTCATAAGAGGGAGACAGAGGGAGATTTGGCACAGACAGAAACAATGAGATAATAAGATCATGGAGGCAGAGATTAGAGTGATGTGGCCGTAAGTCATAGAATGCCAGGGGAGAATGGAATTGTCCCTCAGAGCCTCTGCAGGGAATGGCTCTGCTGAAACCTTGATTTTGGCACTCCTAGGCTAATTTCAGACTTTGGTTCTCTGGAACTGTGAGGAAATCCATTTGTGTTTTAAGCCGTCAGGTTGTGGTAATTTGTACCAGTACAGAAAAATCATGCAACCCTGATGATTAAGCTTTATTAACTTCTCACTAATTCCAACTCTATTTTATGTCTTGGGCCACAGGTAGACCTGAAGACAGGTGGAGAGAAGCGAAAAAGGTAGGATAGTCCATCTTCCAAAAGGTATTTTGGAGCTTCCAGATCTGCTAAGAAAGGAAGTCGGGTTATCTGTCTAAGTCAGCTTGAGACCCTGTAACAATACCACAGGCTGAATGGCCTATAAATAACAGCCGTTTATTTTTAGCTTTTCTAGAGGCTGAGAAATCTAAGATCAAAGTGCCGACAGATTGGTGTCTGGGAAAGGCTCTCTTCCTGATATTCAGAGGGCCACCCTCTCGCTGTAACTTCACATAGTCTCTTCCTCTTCTTGTAAGGACAAGAATCCCATTACAGGGATCCGACCCTCATGACTTTATCTAAACCTAAATATTTTACAAAGGAACTACCTTCTAGAACCATCACACTGGGAGTCAGGGATTCAGTCTATGAATTCTCAGGGTACACCAACATCCAGTTCATAGCATTTTGACTTGGGGCCTTCAGGTGGCTCACTGAACCTTATAGCATTTCCCATTATGATCATTTTTCTTACTGCTCTGTTTGTTTACTTTCATGCTTAGCAAGAATAGAAGATCTTGCATGTTTGTTGTGGTGGAATCTGCGTAGAAGGAACTAGATAAGAGTATTTTATTATTATTATTATCATTAACATAGTAAGTCTTGGGAGAAACAAGGAATCAAATTTTGTGAGGTAAAACTGAGCTCAGTTTTGAACAAGGATTGAAAAAGATGAGATAATTCTCTGGGACTCAACCCAGGAAAACGGAAAACCTGTCGTTACTTCCTCACCCAGAGATGGGTACAGAAAGGATCTGCCTCATCTTCATGGCACAACCCCTTTGTAGATTCGCTTTCTGTTGTGAAGATGGAAGAGAAAAGCTATTGGCCTCTAACGTGGGCATTATTGTTCCCTATTATTTCCTCTGTCCCTCCTGGTGAAAGGAGCATCCGTTTTTGCCTTCCGCCATGAGATCTACAGTGCCTGCCTGGGGAGGAGTAGACTTCCACAGCTCCCCACTGTTACCAGGTGTGCCTGCAAGATGGGAATTGACAAAGGCATTGGAAAGGGCAGTGTGCTGGGTCCCATCAGAAGCTCCAGGTCCCAACAGGATGTTTCCTCCGGGACCCAAAGGGTCAGCAAGTCACAGATGGGAGCTGTTCTTTCAATCTAGAACCCCAAAGGCAAGGAGCAGACCACGACACTCTCCACAGACCTGCAGTGAGAGCCATTGCTGTGGGTCTCAGCCTTTGAGATACTGGGACTCTTGGCTCCCCACCTCGCTCTCTAATCAAGTGGGGGTGCAGGAAGGGAGAGAAGGAGCTGTCCCCATCACATCTGGGTCATCTTAAGTGTTAAGGCAAGAAATACAGAGGTGTTGTGAGTGAACTTTTAGAAAATAGAACAAAGGGGGCTCAGGGATGCACTGGAGGAAGGAGACAGCCATTTTGGTCAAGGGGGTTCTTGGCGAGGGTGAACTTTGAATTATTAGAAAGTTATGGAGGTGTTGGCTAAGTGGAAAAGTGGGGGAAACATGCCGGTAGAAAGAATACCCCAACCAAGGCAGAGAAGTATAAAAGAGGATGTTTACAAAAACCCTGGATGGCTGCAGGAGGTTGTGAGTGGTGGTCCGTATTCCCTAGAAAGGGATTTGGATTGCATCCCCAAATCTCTGGGGGAGAAAAGGCAACATTTGAAGTGGGAGCAGTAGTACCATATTTAGATTTTAGAGTGGATGGAATGGGACGATCTCTTAGGATGATCATTAGGATGTGCTCAACACGGTTTTTGAGAGGCTGGAAGGAAGCAATGAGATCTGCAGCAAGTCGACTGTTCCTCAGAGCTTTGTTTACAAAGGTGTTTCAAAGCACCACATCATTAGAAGCAGTACTAGCATATTTCAATTGCTATTGAAAAACACATATAATAGTATTTGAATACCTTTTTTTACCCTTTTGAAAGGGAACAACATGAGATCTTCCAAGTGTGTTTTAAATGAGTGCTTTATAATCCCCCGGTGGTGGAATTACCCCGCAGCTGAACACCATTAGCTGCCATGGTGATCTTTATAAACTTTTGATTTTTAGTCTTCAATGATAGTTTAACATACTCCTATAATGTGACACCAGTTGGAGAAAGGAAGTGTAAGGAACACAGATGTTAAATCATAACCAGTTAGGAATAAAAGTTGAGAATATTTCTGCAAATTCCCTTCAAGTGGATCTTTATCCCTGGTGTAAGTTAGTGCTGATTAAATTCTTGAGAGACATTCAATAGTGTCTCTGGTACCCAAATGTAGGTTAAAAAGAAAAAAAATATATAGGGCTGGTTACACCCTAGTTCCCTCTTCTTTAAATGACATTAAATTCTATTCATACCCCAAATGTGTTATTTACAGAGAAGTACTTGCAAATAGCAGCTAGAAATCTCTCCTCTGGTCAATTACAAATAAAACATACAAATATTTAAGAAATGACTTTATATCTTAATACAAAATGCATGTATTCCAGAGTTTAGGCAGTAAAGGCAGATTTGATGCCTAGATTTGATGGCTTAATATAAGGATGACTTGAGTACATGTTTTGATATAAATTCAGTCTTCAAACCATAGGCAATATGATGCTAGTTTGGAATTGATTTTTGTCAACAAAAATATTTTCTCTATATGAGTAATTTAAGATCCATTAAACACCAAATCACTATTAAATGAGAATAAATTATGATGTTTCTTCATGAATTAGAACTGTGCCTGCCACATTTTATGGCTGCAATCCATATTTGTTGAATAAGTGAATATATATTGTTAAGATTATATTAAACTTTATAATCTGATCTTTTAAGATATACAGATCTAAAATAATATCCTCTCCACATAAAATCACTTAGTTATCCCAGATTAAGTAAAATGGTGAAATAATTTAAAATAAATCTCAAGAATGCTTATGAGAGCCTCTTTTTTCTTTCTTTTCCTTTTTTTTCCCCCCGCTACAGTGCTGGGAACTGAACCCAAGGCATTGTGCATGCTAGGCCAAAACTCTATCATTGAGCTACACTACTAGCCTTGAGAGTCCATATTAGTATTTAACAGACAGGGTCATTAGTATTTAAGGGACAGGACACTGTACTCATAGTGAGAGGTGGAGGTGGGGGGTGTCATTGAATATATTGTGAAGGGCATTGGAACTGAACTCAGAAGTCAAGATTAGTAAGCAACTCTTCATGTAGATTATGTCATTAAACCTGCCCATGTCTTTAAAGGCAGTATTATTGATGTGAGCAAACTCAGGCTGACATGCTTCTTGCTGTGTTCAAAACCACTTTGCAAATTAGTAGAAGGATACAGATTTGTGTTTCTTAGTTCAAATACCTGCCCCATTGCCTCAGATCCTATTTTAGTGGCTTATTATTGCAACATGGAAGGCCTACAGGAGGTGGGCTGGAGAAAGGACCCTGTAGAAAATATTCAGGAGGGAATCTATTGGGTGTGAGGTGTGAGGGAGGAGGAACTTGCACACTGGGGTTTTAGTTAGCTTTATTTATTTATTTATTTTTATTGCGGTGACCAAAAGACCTGACAAGAACAACTTAGAGGAGGAAAACTTTAGTTTGCCTCAAGGTTTCAGATGTTTGGTCCCTGGTCAGCTGACTCCGTAACTCTGGGCTTGGGGTGAGATAGAATATAATGGCAGAAAGGCTTGACCGAGGAATGCAGTTCAGGACATGACAGCCAGGAATCTGCTCTGCTCACCAGGGACAAAATATAATCCTCTAAATCATGCCCTTGGTGACCTACTTCCTCTAGCCATACCCTACCTTACCCTTTAATTGCCATGAAGTTAGTCCATATTAATCCATGGATTAGTTTATAGCTTTCATAATCTATTCATATCTGACCATTCTTGCATTGTCTCACACATAAATTTTTTAATTTGTTATTTTTAGATATACATGACTGTAGAGTATATTTTGACATATTTTTCCTACTTGGAGTATGACTTATTCTAATTAGGATCCCATTCTTGTGGTTGTATATGATGTGGAGTTTCACTGGTCATGTATTCATATATGAACGTAGGAAAGTTATGTTGGATCCATTCTACTGTCTTTTCTATTCCCATCTCCCCTCCCTTCCCTTTATTCCCCTTTGTATAACTTCTATTTTTCTCCCCATTCCCCTTATTGTGTGTCAGCATCCACATATCAGAGAGAACATTCGGCCTTTGGTTTTTTGGGATTGGCTTATTTCACTTTAACGTGACAGTCTCCAGTTCTGTCCATTTGCCATCAAATGCCATAATTTCATTCTTCTTTATAGCTTTATATTCCATTGTGTATATGTACCACATTTTCTTTAGTCATTCATCTGTTGAAGGGCCCCTAGGCTGGTTCCATAGCTTAGCTATTGTGAATTGAGCTGCTATAAGCATTGATGTGGCTGCATCACTATAGAATGCTGATTTTGAGTTCTTTGTATATATACTGAGAAGTAGGATAGCTGGGTCAAAGAGGGGTTTCATTACAAGTTTTCTGAGGAATCTCCACACTGCTTTCCAGAGTAGTTGCACCAATTTGCAGTCCCGCAGCAAAGTATGAGTGAACCTTTTTGCCCACATCCTTGCCAACATTTATTGTTGCTTGTATTCTTGATAATTGCTATTCTGACTGGAGTGAGATGGAATCTCAGTGTAGTTTTAATTCACATTTCTCTAATTGCTAGAGATGCTGAATATTTTTTTCAAGTATTTGTTGATTATGTTTCTTCTTCTATGAAGTGCCTGTTCAGTTCCTTTGCCCATTTATTGCCTGGGTGGTGGTTGTTGTTGTTGTTGTTATTATTTTGGTGTTAAGTTTTTTGAGTTCTTGGTATATCCTGGAGATTAATGCTCTGTCTGAAGTACAGGTGGCAAAATTTTTTCCTCCTGTTCTGTAGGCTCTCTTTTCATGTTCTTGATTGTTTTCTTTGCTATCACACATGAGTTTTGGGGGGATGCCTCTTATATAAACCATCACAATGGGTGAGTGGACAATGGTGTGACTGTGTCCAGGGTGGGGACTGGTGCAAGTTTGGACAGCTGGTGCTTTGATGCTGAAGCATGCTGAAATGGACAGGTTCAGTTTGTAGTTGATTATGTCTGCCTGGGGCTTTGAAGTATTGTCTGGGCCCCTATAATAATTTTGAGCAAAGAACATGTATCAAAGACAAAAATTTTCACCTTCTAGAAGTCAGGGATAGTCTTTGGAAGGCACCCTCCATGGCTTGACTCAGGTTTTATCTGCAAGTGGGCTCAGACAAGGGCCCTGCACTCTAGGGGTCCAAATGGGCCTTTTCCAGTCCCACCTCTCCCCTGATGTGTGTGCTAGCTGTATGATATCACCTTCCACTAAGTGTGATATTTAACATGGACTGCAGGCCAGCCACCCCTCTCTGGTTGCAGAAGGTCCTTTCCAGGCTTTGCTGTCTATGACCCATCATAGTCTGATTGAGTTCATGTTCAGGATGCTTTCTTGGTATTGTGCCAGCTCATGGAATCCTTGTGACACAGGGCCAGGAGCTTAGCACTGCTACAAGGATCTTGACCAGTGCTTATTCCATAGTTGACCTCTCTAGGCAGACCTTTCCTGAGATTCTGCCTGTGGCTGTAACGATGGCCATGGCAGGGTGGTGGTACCTTGTGTTACTGAGAAAAGGTTTGATGGGAGAAGGTATCTGTATCTGACCTTTGCTTTGAGGCAGGGATTGAAGTGTTACAATCATGTCTATTACAAAGTTTATCACTTTTAACTGGGAACATAAAAACTGCATAGCCTCCCCACCCCCACTCCGCCTTTTCTGAGCTGCCAAGTTGAGGCTTTGCAGGTAAGAAGTGTGTGTGTGTGTGTGTGTGTGTGTGTGTGTGTGTGTGTGTGTATTAAGATGGGAGAAGGGCAGGAGTTTAAAATGAGTGAAAAGAATCAAAAGGATGGGAGACAGAGAGGGAGCTGCAGCAAAGGTAAATCATATTTAAGTGAACAATGATAATTTACTCTAGGAAAGGGCAGCAGGCGTCAGCTGATAATCTAACATTGTCTGACTATGAAAGGAGTAACCTTTCTAGGGAGCAAGGGATTCACACAGAGAAGAAGAGGACAGGCATTGTTCTTTGCAGTGCAGATAGAGTGCGGCTTTTATTAAAATAAGAAAGGTCGAAGGGAGGCCCGTGTTGAAAGCAGGAGAGTTCTAGTGGAATCGCTCACAGGTCTCTGAAGCAGAAGCCTTCCCTACTGACTGCTGGAAAGTCTGAGCTGCCTCTTCATGATGGGTAACCAGCCACATTTCTCACATGCTGAAGCAGATGCAGCACTCAATTCATTAGGTTTCTGTGTGAAGGGGCTTGGGTAAATTCCAAGTATTCGGCTTAGACGAGGAATCCAACATGACCGAGAATCCACATAGATATTCGTGTCTCTACAGAAGTTGTTTATTTGAATAGTGCTCTGTGTCTTGGTCTCATTAGTGGGCACAATGTCAGTTCCCGGTGTAATGGGCTAGGAGGACTCAGTCTGTGGCTTTACCTAGTAGCTGCTAAAATTCCTTTCTCAGAAAGAAATGCTGTAGAGTGGGAGACAGTCTCCCCAACTCTACAATTCCTTGATTTTTCCTGAAATCAAGCCTGCTCTTTTAAGGATTTGAATGTTGACTCATGTGAATTAATTGTTGTCTCCCTGCTAGAGTTTACATGTTAAATGTTCCCAAAGACCCGTGTGTTAAAAGCTTGATCCATCGTCCATGGTGCTAGGGAGAGGTGGTGTCTAGAGAAACGGACAAAGGTCATTGGAAGCATACTCTTGAAGGATACGCCCCTTCCTCTTCCTCTTCTGTTTTCATGTTCCAGCCACATGCTTCCTGAAATAGTATGCTGTCTCACTGCAGGCTTGAAAGTCACAGGCACAGCCAATTGGTTGTAGACTAAAGTCCAAAACTGGGAGTCCAAAGAAACCTTTTCTCTTCATAGGTTGATTATCTCAGGTATTTGTTATAGTGTCAGAAGGCTGACTACACGCTCTCTCTTTACTATGTACGCTCAAGTCCTGCCTCTATCCCTGTCTCAGGATGTACCTTATTTGGAAATAGAATCTTTGCAGATGTGATTATTAAGATGAAGTTATACTGAGTAGGATGGGCCCCTAATACAATTTGACTGGTGCTCTTGTATAAAGGTAAATGTAGACACAGATATGTACATAAGGGGAATGCCATGTGAACATGGAGAGAAGCAGCCACAAGCCAAGAAGTCCCTCAGGAACACAGAAGGAACCAACCCCGGTGACACCTTGATCTTGGACTTCTAGACAATGCAGTTCTGTTATTGAAGCCACCCAGTGTGTGGTATTTTATTATAGTAGTACCAGCAAATGAACACACTGACTTTTATAAAAAAGAAAGTAGAACAAACAGGTGGACATTGCAAAGGTGGTTACATTTCCAGAACCCCAAGAAACCTTTACCATCTGGATCATGACCCTGTTGCCTTCAGAGTATTATTTCTTGAATTTTGTTTCTAATTTATTTATTCTGAGCAGCCAGAACATAGCATTTGACATGACTCAGAGTCATTTCAATACAAATAGAATCAATTATTTTTTTTCATATTATGTGTTCTTCTCCCACTTTACTAACTTTGGATTTGGCCCTATGGATTGAGTTGGCTGGTGGATCATGGATAGATATAACACTTAGTTATGGTTTGGATATGAGGAGGTCCCCCCCAAAGCTCCTGTGTTAATGCAGGAGTTGAGATGATTTAGAAGAGGAGAGCCCCATAACCTAACCAGTTCATCCAAATCTGAATGGACTAACTGGGTGGTAACTGGGCAGGTAGGGTATGGCTAGAAGACATGGGCCTTTGGAGGTGTACTGTTGGGGATTGTAACTTGTCCCTCTCTCCCTCTCTGCTCCATATCCACCAAGAGTGTAGCAGCGCTCCTCTGCCATGATGTTCTGTCTCATCTTGGGCTCATGGCAACGTGGTTGGCCAATCATGGACTAAACCTCTGAAAATGTGAGCCCCAAACAAACTTTTCCTCCTCTAAGTTGTTTTTTTTCACAGCAATGAAATACTTACTAATACACACTCACACTACCAAACTAAAGCTCCAAATTACATTTTTAAAATGTGATCACCTTCTTTCACTCTGCTGTTTGCCATAAGCACCTGGCATGTTTCAAATCAGAAAGCCTCCATTGACTTGGGTCTTGAAATGAGAAGGCATGTGGACCCCAGTTTAGCCCAGCAGAAACTGAGAAAAGTAACATGGGTGAGGAACAAGTGATGGGAGTTTCATTTATTACTAAACTATATTGCTTATATTAATGTGTTGAATTCTGTGCTAAGAATATTCACGTATATTTAATATGGGAGGGATACTCCACATCTCCTGTGTATTTCTATCCCATGTTGAGGAAACGGACTCAGAGAGATTAAATTTTGGAAGTCCCTTGGCCAGTAGTGGCAGAACCGGGAAATGATTCCTGATTATGTTGACTCTAAAATCATTGTGTTTTTTTTACCCCCTGCCAGAATGCCTCCTGTCAATAGTCACTTCTGTTGTTCTATGCATGGCTGAAGAATTTCCACACTGGAATTGATTATGTTACTATATATGTATATAAAAACTATAAATGCACAAAATACATATAAAATACACATAATACCTACTATATATAATGTGTATAAATATACTTAAAAATATCTATCTATTGTAGATGTGTGTATATAAATCTATCTATACATGTATTATTTGTCACAATCCTTGACATTTGATTTCATCTTTGCATCCAGGGCTAGAATGTGATCTTGTGGGAGTTGGACATGATTTTTCCTCAGGGAATCCTTCCACATGTTCTCAATAAATCTCTTTTTCTTCTCATGGCTCTTTCAAACCTCCAAGGGATGAGGGAGCACCTTCATTAAAGAAGTTTATGTCCTGATTTTAGGCTTATAAAAGGCAGAGAAAAAAACTCTTCTTGAATTTGTTGATTCTCAGTTGCCTTCAACTCAAAATCATCCTTATGCTAAATAGGCTTTTTAAGTGGTCTGAGAAGGAGACCTTGTCTAAAAGTGAAGGCATTCGGGTTTTTTTTTTTTTTGTGGGGGGGGAAGGTCTCATTGTGTTTCTCGGGTTGGCCTTGAATTCCTAGGCTGAAGTGATCTTCCTGCCTCAGCCTCCTGAGTAGCTGCGATTACAGGCATGAACTACTAGATCTGTTTGAAGTCATTCTTTCCCTTATCTTTACCAGACAGAATTCTTTTTTCTTATAGTTTCTGTGAACAGGAACACCACCCACTCAGAAAACCTCAAATAATAGTGGGTAAAAATAGATGCTGGGTTCTCACACAAATGACATTCAGAACTAGATAAATCAAACCTGGTGTGGTGGCTGCTTAGTTATCAAGCATCCAGGTGACTTGTGTGATTGTGCTTCGACACTGTAGAACATGGTGGGTGTCCTCAGGGTTACTTCATGACCTAAGAGATCCTGCTGTCGTGTGGAAGATTTCCATCTTGGATAAAGTTGATGTTCTGCTTCCAGGTAAGAAGTGGGGAATGTATAAAGTGCAGCCATTAGCAACTTCTGCATTCACTGCACCTCTTACCTGACAGTTACCCAAATCAGAAGCCTGAAGTCATCTTCAGCTTCAGGTTCTTATTCTTCACATAGACTCCATCATCAACTCTTTTGCCGTCATCTTTCTTTATTCTCTTTTCCTCTACTTCCGTTCAGGTTTTCCTCATTGTTAAACTGTGATCATAGGATAATGATACTTATAACAATATTTATTGGGTTCTTACCATATATTGGCTATGCCGAGAACTTCGTATGCATTTTCTCATTTTATCCTCATTATGACACTAGTTGATGGGCTTCATACGTCAGGTTATAAAACTGTGCCTTAGCCGATTGAGAAAGTTGTTTCAAGTGCCCTGATCAGCAAGTGGCGTAGCTTCAGCTGCTCCTAAGTCTTTCTACTCTGCAGTTGCAGCCTCAGAGCTCCCTCCTGTAGAAATCCCACCAGAGGATTGGGATTATGACAGAATCAAATTGCTAAGCCACCTTCACTTAAAGGTGTGGCTCCTCAACAGTGAGGTCATCTCAATAGGGAGTGATCACCGAGTGGTCTTACTGAAACACATCGAATCCTGCTTTTCCTCTGATTAACACCTTCAGTGGGTTTCTATAGCTTTTGAAACAAATTCTAGCCTTTTAGCTGTTACATAATCCCAGCCCTTCAGCCCTTGATAGCTTCCTATAAACAAAATATGCCTAAACTACATTGCAGTGTTCAGATTCTTGGCATGCAATATACTCTCTCTAGGTTTCAGCGCCCACTATTCCCTCTGCCTGGAACACTCTCTCTGTTCCCCCACCCACTTCATCTGGACTCAATTCATACTTCACCTCTTCCAAGAAATACTTCCTGACTTCTTTACTCAGTTTAGGTGAATTTCCCTCCCTCTGAGCTCCCTTAGCAACCTGTGTAGGCTTTTAAACTAAATGGCAGTAAGCACACTGTTCTGCAATTCTCTGTTTCTCTGTTTTCCTCAGTAGTCTTATGCTCCTTAAGGGAATGGACCGTGTCTTTATTGTCTTTGCACATCTAAAACCTAGCAGGGTGCTTGACTCTTAGTAAATACTTGTTAAATTAATGGATGCATATCCAGAGTAAAGTTGATTTAAAATAAATACCTCTTGCACTACGACAAAATGATATTTATATCCACATTTCTAAAATTTTAAGAAATGTGGAAAATGAGCACTCTGTCGGGTCTTTATCCTGAAACAAATACACACATAGTTTCCTTGAATGGAAAAAGAAATGGCCTACCTTTAGAACTGTTGAAAGTAAAAGTAAAATAAAATAGAGCACAAAGTCAGATTTCATGCTTGACACATAGAAGAAAACCAGCAAATAATACAGTGCTTAATTTCTTCTCCCCATCTTCTCTTTCTCTGCTTGATCCCTCCTTTTTACTTCGTTTTTCTATGCAAGACAGATACTATGTTAATGAAATGAAGAACTGTGGATACAAAGATGGGAGTTTGAAGCTCAGTCCTGCTACTAATTATATTTTCAAAAATTGTATAAGCTATTTTAATTTTATTCCTTGATTGACATTTTTTTAACCCCCATCTCCTAACATAATGTGAGGCACAGAATTTATTTGTTCAGGAAATACGTTGGGCCCCTCTGGTTTCAGATAAAGAAACCTCTGCAGGAAGGACTTCCATGATGGAAGGGCCCATGAGTTCTGAGTTCCGGAGTGAGGCTGCAGCTGCTGACCTGGACCGTCAGGACCAGCTCCCAGCCATCTGCGTGGCCAGCACTTGATTGGTTGGACATAGAAAGGAATGAAAACCAATCAAGAAAGATGACCTTTAGTGGAATGAAGCAATTTGCAGGCAGCTGCAGAGATCCTGAGACCCCAGTCAGAGAAGCAGATTTGCCTGGCTTTTATGTTGGACTCCCATCAAACTCGTTAATGTCAATAAGAAAGAAATTGAGCTTGTCTTTGTTGTGAGTCTAATGAAGCCTTTGCTGGTTGTACTAAATTTCTCCCTTTGATTTTCCTCTCTTTGCCTTTTTCTGTTTCCTTTTATTTAGCGTCCCTCTTGGCAGTGGCTCTGTTACTTTTTATTTTCAAACAAGGGAAGAGAGAGAGAAAAGAGGAAGGGTAGTTTAAAAATCAAGAAAAACTTTAAAATAAGTGGTTAGCTTTTCTCCAGAGTGATGTATTTGTGTCCTTCCAAATCCCAGTCTGGGAAAACTCTGCTATAGTTTGATGAGTGGTGAGGTGCAGGTGGGGTACAGTTATGGTACAGGTAGGAAGTCACATCAGGGGAGAGCTGATTACTCCCACCTGCTGAACCACTGTTCAGTGTGAAATATCTCATTTAGAAAGATTGGTAAGTTACGCCTGTAACTCAACTTTTATTTGTTTTTTAATAGTACTGGATCCCAGATTCTTATGTATGCTAAGTAAGTGCTCTATCATTAAGCCACACACCTAGCCCCTTCAACTCACTTCTAAATGGTAAATTACATTGTAGATCACACCAGACCCATTTTTAACTGAGTTAAGCAGAGACTTTAGTAGCACATTGAACAGAGAAGTCCCTGGGTAAAACTGGATTTAGGTACTGTCAACAGAAACCACTCTCTTTCCACTTCTCAGTTTTATAGTAAGCTTCATCCTCAGATTTCATGTGCAAGTCTCCAAGTACTGTAGGATAATAACTTCCTAAATCTAAGTTCAACAGAAAAAATAAAAAGAATATCTTTTTCCTATAGCTCCTATATAAATCCTGTGAAAACCCATGGTTGCACCAATGTGAGCTTTCTGAACCAGTCATGGCCCTAACATTCCCTGTTCCACTGATTGATTATTGTGAACATACAACACAGTTCTGACCAATTGACAAACTTCATTCTTGTGCCCTCATGATTTATATTGAAAAAAATATATTATATATATATATATATTATATAATATACATATATAATACATGTACATATACATATATACACATGCATACACACATTTTTTTTCAAGTGTTTGGCTCATTTTTAAATTGGGTCAGTTTTTTTTTTCTGTAAGTTCCTTACATATTTCTTGAATAGAAAACTTCCTTAACTATTTTGGAAATGAATTCCTTATCAGATAAATGATTTGCTAATATTTTCTCCCATTCCATAGGTTGCCTACTCACTGTTTCCTTTCCTGTGCAGAAGCTTTTCAGTTTGATGTAGTCCTGCTCATTTCTTTTTGCTTTTGCTGCCTGTGCCTTTGGTGTCATATCTATGAAATCATTGCTAAGACAATCATGATGAAGTTTCCCTGGATATTTTCTTCTGAGACTTTTACAGTCTGAGGTCTTTTTTTTATTGGTGCACGTTAATTATTAATTATTCAGTGGGTTTCATTGTGGCCTACTTGTGCATGCGTGTAACATTAGTGGATCATGTCACTCCCCATTTCTCTTCTTAGTCTCCCTTCTTTCCTCTTTCTTATTCTCTCCTTCTATCCCAGTGGTCTCCCTTCTGTTTTCATGACATTCCTCTTTCTTTTTTGAAATTTTATTTTCCTTTTACTTTCCATACATTAGAAAGAACACATCACACTTATCTTTCTGAGTATGGGCTTATTTTGTTTCCAGATCTATCCATTTTCCTGCAAACGACGTAATTTTGTGTAATTTTTTTTTATGGCTGAATAAAAATCTATTGTGCATACATCCCACATTTTCTTTATCCATTTATCTGTTGAAATACATCTGAGCTGATTCTAGAACTTGGCAGTTGTGAATTCCGCTGTGATAAACATGGATTTGCATATATTTCTAAAGTATGCCAACTTTAATTCTTTTGAATAAATACCGGGGAGTGATATAGCTAGATCATATAATAGTTCCATTTTTGTTTTTTTGAGTCGCCTCCATTACTGACTCGAGCCTCTATACAGAGAGGCTCTAGTAATTTACATTTCTAACAACAGTGTTCCATCTTCCTGCATCCTTGACAGCATTTATTGTTATTTGTATTTCTTGATGATTGCCATCCTGAAATCTCAATGTAATTTTGATTTGCATTTCCCTAGTAGCTGAAGATATGAAACATTTTCACATATAATTCTTTTAATCTATTTTGGTTTTTTAAAAAAATTTATTTTGTAGTTGCAGTTGGACACAATATCTTATTTATTTATTTATTTTTAATGTATTTTTATGTGGTGCTGAGGATCAAACCTGGGGCCTTGTGCTAGGCGAGTGCTCTATCGCTGAGCCACAATCCCAGCCCTCTTTCAATCTATTTTGAGTTTGATTTTTTTTGTATGTGAATATCCAGTTTTCCTAGCCCTATTTAGCAGACTATCTGACCTCAATGTACATTCTTGACATCCTCATTGAATATCGTTTGACCATATATGCACATATTTATTTCTAGGTTTTCTATTCTGTTTAATTGATCTAGGTCTGTCTTTATGCCAGTACCATACAGTTTTAATCATTGTAGTTTTGTAATATCATTTGGAATCAGGAAATGTGATGTTTTCAGCTTTCTTCTTTGGCAAGATTAATTTGGCTAAAATAGACATTGCAGAGAAGACAGACTTTTTAACACATGGTGCTGGGAAAAACTAGCTATCCGTATGTAGAAGAATGAGACTAGATCTTTATCTCTCACCCTACACAAAAGTCAACTTGAAATGGGTCAAAGACCTAGAAATTAGACCAAAATCTATGCAACTCATAGAAGAAAATGTAGGGTTAACACTCCAACATATAAGCATAGACAACAACTTTCTCAACAGGATCTCTAAAACTCATGAAATAATGTGAAGAGTTAACAAAAGGGAAGACATCAAATTAAGAAGCTTCCGCATAGCAAGGGAAACAATTAAGAATGTGAAGACAGAATCTACAGAATGGGAGGAAATCTTTGCTAAACTACTCTTCTGACAGAGGATTAATATCCAGAATATATAAAGAACTCAAAACACACACATGCACACACACGTATACATACACACACACACAAACAATTAATACATGGGCAAATAAACTAAACACTTCTTAAAAAAAGAAATACAAATGGCCAACAAATATATAAAAAAATGTTCAACATCATTAGCAATTACGGAAATGCAAATTAAAACTACACTGAGATTTCATCTTACTTCAGATGGAATGGCAGCTATCAAGAAAAATGAACAACAATAAATGCTGGAGAGAATGTGGAAAAGGAACACTTTTACAATGTTGGTGGATTGTAAATTAGTACAACTAATATGGAAATCAGTATGAAAATTCTTTAAAAGACTAGGAATGGAACCACCATGTGATCCAGATATACTACTCCTCAGTATTTATCTTAAACAAAAAGTCATCATATTATAATGATACATGCATAACCATGTTTACAGCAGCACAATTCACAATAGACAGACGATAGAACTGGTGTAGGTGCCCATCAATGGATGAACGGATGAAGAGAATGTGGTGTCTATACACAATGGAGTTTTATTCCGCCATAAGGAAGAATGAAATGAGGTCATTTGCAGGAAAATGGATGGAACTTGAGACCATCATGTTAAGCAAAATAAGCCAGGCTCAGAATGTCAAGGTTTGTATGTATTTTTTCTCATATTTGAGAGCTAGAAAGGAAAGGGAAAAGAAAGGTGGTGGTGGGTGTCTCATGAAAAATCAAAGGGAGATAAATGGAGTAGAGAAAATGGACAAAGAGGAGAGAGCGAAAGGGAGGGAAATGGAAGGTATTAGGGAGTGATAATGGCCAAATGATATTGTTATATTGTGTGTATGTATGAATATTTAACAGTAAGTTCTACTATAACTATAATGCACCAATAAAAATAAGGGTAAAATGATTAATTTGGTTACTCTGGTCATTTATGGCTCCATATTCATTTTAGAATTGTTTTATCTATTTCTGTAAGAGAAAGTTGCTGTGATTTCTGTTTCTTTTTTTCTGCACAGGGGATAAAACCCAGTGCCTCACTCATGCAAGGCAAGGGCTCTTCCAATGAGCTATACCTGCAGCCCTTTTAATTTCTCTGGCTAGGACCTCTAATATTATGTTGAATAAAAGTGGTGAGAGTGAGCATCCTTGTTGTATTCCAAATCTGAGAGGAAAAATTTTCAGTTTCTCACTGATCGTATGATGTTAGCTATGAGCTTTTCAGATAGAGCCTTTATTAGGTTGAGGAAGTTTTCTTATTTTTCTTTTATTACTCATTTGTTGAGAGTTTTATTTTTATCATGAAAAGGTGTTGAATATGGTGAAATACTTTTTTTTTTCCCCCTGGGGGCTGAGATTATAACTTAGTCACGGAGCATTTGTCTGGCATGTGCAAGGTCCTGGGTTTGATCCCCACTACTGCAACAGCAACAACAGCAACAACAACAACAACAACAAAACAAAGCAAAACTAAAGAAAAATGAAGTGTCTTATGCATCTATTGAGATGATCATGTAATTTTTACTCTTTTCCTGTTTATGTGGCATATCACATTAATTGATTTTCCTGTGTTGAAACAACCATCCTTGAATCCCAAGGATAAATCCCACTTGATCATGGTATGAATGATACACTTAATGTACTATTGTATTCAGTTTGATGATATTTACATCTATCTTTGTTGGGGATATTGGATATAGTTTTATTTTCTTGTAGTGTCTTTGTCTGGCTTTAGTATCAGGATAACGCTGACCTCATAAGATGAGGTTAAAAATCTTTTCCTTAAAGGTGGGGTGGGTCTTAAAATCAAATTCCACGCATGTATAATTTTATCAAAATGAACCCAATAACTATGTAAAATGATGATACTCTAATAAAACAAAAAAAACCTTTTCCTCCTAGTCAATTTTTTTAGAGGTTGAGAAAGACTGGCATTAATTCCCCAAATGTTTGGTAGAATTCACCAGCAAAGTCATGTGTTTTGGGCTTTTCTTTGTTGATCGGTTTTTGATTGCTGATTTTAATTTCCATACTAGTTATAGGGTTGTTTGAATTTTCTATTTGTTCATGATTCATTCTTGGCAGACTGTATGTGTCTAGGAATTTATTCTCTTCTTCTAATTTATTCAGTGTGTTGGCATGTATATTAGTTTTGACAATTCATTTTTACTTCAAACTATAATGTCACACATTACTTTTTGATCTCTCCCAAAAGCTGACATAATCATATTCTTTTCTTAAAATATTTATTTTTGGATCACTAATTGGAAGAGAAAAACCTGGATTGGTTCTAACACCATAATAAAAAGTGCATTTTGAGTAAAGACCTAGCAATGAAAGTATTGATGTATGTCAGTGGAAGATATGTGGCAGGATATTTTGGGTTCTTGGAGTGAGCGAAAAGGACATTTAAACAAACAGAATTTATTTTCAATAAAGCACATTATATGCAGAGTTTGCAGACAGAGGAAGGATTGGGAGAAGATATTTGCAAAGTCTAAAACTGAATGGAATATTTTCTAGAGTATACAATGAACTCCTATAATTCACAAGAAGACATCAGAAATGCAGGAAAAAAAATAAATGTGCAAAAGATATGAAAAGACAGCATATAGGAAAGGAAACTTTCAAAGGACAACTTTCAAAGGTAGAGGAGGAGACATTATTAATCAAAGACCTGCAGCTATAAAAAGTAACATCATATCCTCACCATTAGAGGAGAAAAAACTTGAAAGGTGGAAGGTCAAGAAGTGTTGATAGTCACGTAGGAGTCAAATACCAGCACGACTAGCTAGTAATGCAGTCAGGAAATATTTGATTAAATTAAATATTTCCCCCATGATCTAACAAACCTGTTTGGGGGGTATACATGACCCAAAGAAAATTTCAAATCCATAAAAGGATATGTGTGAGGATTTTTTTTTTTCATTATTGTTGGGGGAAGTGATACATTAATCAAGGTCCAATCAGATCAGAGAAACATATACAAATTTGAGCAAGAAAATTAGTAACAAAGGATTATCAATGATATTAGGGTATTAGAATAATGTGCTAATAGTGAGAAGTAAAGACTTCTAAAGAATATGGGAATGGCAGATAAAAGAAATACTCATACCCAGGTACTGAATATCCAAGAATGAGTCCTTCCCTTTCCAGGACTAAAATCCAGACCTTGTTGGAGAGGGCACAGCTGTGGCAGAGAAGTCATTGTGGTGTCATGCCAGTATAACTTGCTGGAAATCTGTCTTCTAAAGCTTGCCAGAAAATTCACCCCTCTAGGGTGCTGGGAAAAGCTGCTCATGGGGAGGCATCTCACTGCAAACACTCTACTACAAAATCTTTACAGGGAGAAAGGGGACTTCAGAATGCTGCTATGTGGTACTGGCTGCTGTGTATAGACAAAGCCAGGCATTGGAGAAGCTGTGAGCCCTGCAGGAGTGTGAGGGCCCATGTTGCAAAACCTGCTGATTGGAGCAGAGGTTCCTTCTCACCTCTGGGTGCCGCTGGCTGCCATGCACTGTAGGAGTCAGACGCTGGAGGTGCGGTCTGAAGGAAAGAAAATGTCTTCTTACTGGAATGTTCCCTTATCTTATTCTACTGACAGAGCTTAACATTGTGTTGGCTAGCAAGAGGAAAAAAAATATTAAAAAAGCCTGGATTCATTTTTGCAGAGCAGGTAATATAGGGCAAATTGGGAGCTGAGAAGTAATAAACTGATAATGAGCAGAGGTAAGGTAATATAAGTATCTGTTACAGTGGAATGGGCTGGTAAATAATTGAGGATGTACAAGTATTACATAGTGTTAAGAAGCAAAATCCTGGAGAAATATCTATCTGTCTGTATTGAAATATTTAATATATATATATATATGTATATATCAATATGGATGGAAATTTGAAACCCTGTGTTAAGTGAAGAAAGAAGTGCACTGAGACTTAGGATATGTAATATCTTATAAACACACATGCACACATGTTTTTAATTTGAGTATGTTCAAAGAGAAGGATATATTTGGGATGGGGAGGTGAATAGTAGTAGGCAATAGAAATAAAAGTGAATATTAAAAAAAAAGGAGGAGACTTTTATAGACAATTATGATTGTGCATCATAAAATGAAGAGTATGATTAACTCTTATTGTGTAGTCTAAAATAAAAATATATATTATTACTATAAATGTTCAGACAGACTATATTCTTAGCACTCAACAAGTACTTCTAAATTTACTTACTTGGGATGAGTGACATTTTTTTTTCATAGTTTGAGAATCAGAGAAATAATTAGCAAAATAGAACTATAGATCATGATAAAAATAATAAAAATAGAAATGAAAAATAGAAACGATTTAAATTATGTTCTAGAAACAAAACTTAGAATGCAAGATGAATGCTAAAAAAGACTGTAAGGGAATAAAACCTAAGAGGGACTTTACAATTTCTGAGTTAAAGGTAAGGTGATTTCTCTTAGGAATGAAGTAACAAAGTCAGTAAGACCATAAATTGGGTTACTTGTCACAGGTAGCTGGTTAAAATATGCCTTCAGCAAAAATAATTTACAAACTTGGTGAATTAACAATTTACTAGAGCAAACAATGTGGTTTCCCATAACAAACATTTAGAATACCAGATTTTAAGTCAAATAATCCTTGGAACTATTAAAACAAACCTTTTGATATTTCAGGAAAGCTCTTTGCCATTCTCAGTTAGCATTCTTAGAAGCTCAACTTGGAGTTGACAAGGTGCAGAATGAGTCTACATTTAACTTGAGTTTTATGGTGAATCATGTGTAAATGACCAGGAGGCTTTCCCCCTAACTCTAACAACATGGAATGTCTAGGTGAGCACTTTGTCTTAAAACTTGCATCTGACAATCTTCCAGTGGTGTTCAGGGGTCCTCATTCAACTGCTGATTAGCTTTCGCAGTCTTTGGTTTCAGTTACATTTTCTAGTTAAGGCTGAATTTTGAAATATTGAGTCTTCCTGAAGAAGTGTTACCATTGAGCTGTGACTTCTTTAATGGTACTCTGACCAGCATTTGGGAGGTTTGGGTTTTTTTTTTTTTTTTTTTTTTTTTTTTTTTTTTTTTTTTTTGGTATCAGGGATTGAGCTCAGTGGGGCTAAACCACTGAGCCACATCCCCAGCCCAACTTAAAATACACACACACACACACACACACACACACACACATATATGTTAATATAAATTTTATTAAGAGTCAGGGTCTCACCGAGTTGCTTAGGGCCTCACTAAGTAGCTGAAGCTGGCTTTGAACTCATGATCCTCCTGCCTCAGCCTCCCAAGCCACTGGGATTATAGGCATGCACCACCACGCTAGGCAGATGTTTGGAGTTTTTTTTTTTTTAAATTAAAATACTTTATTATTAAATCCTATTTTTTTATTGGTTGTTCAAAACATTACAAAGCTCTTGGCATATCATATTTCATACATTAGATTCAAGTGGGTTATGAACTCCCATTTTTACCCCAAATACAGATTGAAGAATCACATCGGTTACACATCCACATTTTTACATAATGCCATATTAGTGACTGTTGTATTCTGCTACCTTTCCTATTCTCTACTATCCCCCCTCCCCTCCCCTCCCATCTTCTCTCTCTACCCCATCTACTGTAATTCATTTCTCTCCTTGTTTTTTTTTTCCCATTTCCCTCACAACCTCTTATATGTAATTTTGTATAGCAATGAGGGTCTCCTTCCATTTCCATGCAATTTCCCTTTTCTCTCCCTTTCCCTCCCATCTCATGTCTCTGTTTAATGTTAATCTTTTCTGCCTGTTCTTCCTCCCTGCTCTGTTCTTAGTTGCTCTCATTATATCAAAGAAGACATTTGGTATTTGTTTTTTAGGGATTGGCTAGCTTCACTAAGCATAATTTGCTCTAGTGCCATGCATTTCCCTGCAAATTCCATGATTTTGTCATTTTTTAGTGCTGCGTAATACTCCATGGTGTATAAATGCCACATTTTTTTTTATCCATTCATGTATTGAAGGGCACCTGGGTTGGTTCCACAGTCTAGCTATTGTGAATTGTGCTGCTATGAACATTGATGTGGCAGTATCCCTGTAGTATGCTCTTTTAAGGTCTTCAGGGAATAGTCCAAGAGGGGCAATAGCTGGGTCAAATGGTGGTTCCATTCCCAGCTTTCCCAGGAATCTCCATACTGCTTTCCAAATTGGCCGCACCAATTTGCAGTCCCACCAGCAATGTACAAGAGTACCCTTTTCCCCACATCCTCTCCAGCACTTATTGTTGTTTGACTTCCTAATGGCTGCCAATCTTACTGGAGTGAGATGGTATCTTAGGGTGGTTTTGATTTGCATTTCTCTGACTGCTAGAGATGGTGAGCATTTTTTCATAGATAATTGGAGTTTTACATCTCAGCTCAATGGTACTGGTAAAGTGTGTTACTACATCACACCTAAGTGCTCTGAGGTCAAGGATTCCCTTCCTTTTTTTTGTTCCCCATGTGAAATGCAGATGAGTAATAAATGTCATCTACATATCAACACTGATCCTTCTGTTGTCACTGAACCCAGTAGCAATATCAAAGAGAATGTAACTCTAAGTAAATAATGTTACAGGTTATTGGCCAGATCCCATCTTGGGATTTTACATATTTCTTGCTTATCCTGCTGTTATTTGTAGTATTTCCATACTCAGAGCGACGCTTTCCTCTGGAGTCATGATTGAAGCTTAGAGCTCACAATTGCATTTTAACCACATAACCAAACATTTACGAATCCTATCCTTATCTGGAGTCAGTTGCTGTGCAAATAAGTATTCACCAGGGGAAAATATTAGGTGCTAATATGCTAGTAAAATCCAACTCTGAGATTAGGAGAGCAAATTCTGAAATTACCAACCACCGTATGATTTTGTTAAGAGATACCATTTTGTGGACCTCTGTTGGAGCTGCAAGGACATTATCTGCTAAATGGTCCTTTTACATAGTTTTCCTATGAAAGTTTGGACTTGTTTTCTTTTATGGATTGCTTCGACCCAATGGATAAGTCTTTTAAATGGGGTCCTGCTTACACACGTTATGGTTTAGATGTGGTGTTCCCTAAAACCTCACATGTGAGATAATGCAAGAAAGTCTGGAGACGAAATGATTGGATCATAGCCCCACCCACC
This sequence comes from Urocitellus parryii, assembly GCF_045843805.1. Classification (NCBI taxonomy): domain Eukaryota; kingdom Metazoa; phylum Chordata; class Mammalia; order Rodentia; family Sciuridae; genus Urocitellus; species Urocitellus parryii. The sequence goes on from NC_135544.1 coordinate 5,336,298, forward strand.
GATCCCTGATGGGATTAACTGATTGGTGGCTGGAGGAGGTGGTTAATTGGGGGGCATGGCTATGTTATTTGTACTTTGTACCTGGAGAGCTGTTTCTCTCTGCTTCCTGAGTTGCTTCCCTCTGTCACACTCTTTCAGTAAGAAAGGAATGGATCCTCCAGGAATGGATCCAGTCTTCTATGGACTAAAATCTCTGAAACCATGAACTCTCAAATAAATTTTTCCCTCGTCTAAAATTGTTCTGGTTGAATCTTTTAGTCACAGTAGGGAAAAAAACTGACTAAAACAGACACTTTCTTGCTTTCAGCATGGAAATTTTGATAAAGAGTTATGGATCATTAATCCAAAAGGATGAAGCCACTAACATGATGTTTTATGTGACAAATGGCTCATGATTCCCCTAAAGTCTGTCTGCTTGGCCACCTGAGCCACTCTGTGGGCTCAAGGTGGCTCTGGAGTTATGGAAAGTATCTGTAAACTCTGGGTCTGGCACTGCTTCCCCTCTTTTGGTGTGAATGTGTCTAGAGACCCATAGGATCTGTGTTTACAGGGGGACATTTTCTGTCCTGGAGGGAGGATTTGCATGTGTAGAGGTGCACGTGTGTGGGTACAGATACAGAGATGTGGATATGTGTGTAAGGAAGTCCAAGACATTGGTGAGACAGCTGGCTGCTACCTACATAAAATGTCGGCTGTCCCTGAAGGTCTTCCCTTACCTGACCATTTAATGATTTCCCTTACTGACTCCCATCTATATGCAGAGTGCCTACAATTCTGCCAGTTATCTATGCTTTTAATCAAGTTAAGGACTCACAGAGGTCTCTGTCAACATGCAAATATTTGAGGGTAGTTAATATATTAAATAATTAGCCATGTAACTAGGCTCTCAGTTCATATGATTTGCCAGAATCAGTTAACCAATCATTCAAGATAGGAGAAACTATAGCAAATTTTGTTGGGGAGGTGGTAGGTGGTGGTCAATCATGAAAGGTCCCAAATCTAGGAGGTTCCAGGTTTTGCAATATGCTTCACTGAATACTTCAAAAGGGTAATCTAGGTATTCATGGCTCATCAAAAACTTTGGGCATAAAAAGTAGGAGAACAGGGAAAAATATATCTGCAAAAGATGGACAGAATTCTGAAGATCAGCTTTGGTTATGTCATGAATTTTCTGAAATTTGGTTTCACCTCTTTCATTTAATTGTGCTTAAGTCAGTTTGTGTGCATTTTGTTCAAGGGGATCTGAACATACATGTATTTAGCTGAGTATTTTTAGCTGAGTGTATAATCTCTTTGGCAGATTACATTCTGGAAATATTGTATACTCTTTTTAGCTGGATAAATTATTATTTCATATATTTTATTTCACTGGTTGTGCTTTTTTTGAATAATGTCTTATTAAATAACTAACAACTGGCAAGTTTCTACCATGTTCTGAGTTTTGTACAGAACATGTAAGGTTTTAGACTATGAGTTTCCTGAGGGTAAATAGTCTTGTAGTGTGCCCGGGTTTGTGGGAATATATGAAACTAAGAGAAGATATGTGACATGCACACTTATGTTCTTGGAGGAAAAAGGTATTTGCCATGCACTTGTTATCTTTTGAACTTATACATGTGCTGTCCTGAGACACCTGTCACTGCATTATGAAACCTGTCACTGCAAACATGTTTCAACATCAAGTAATTCATCTTGAGTAAATGAAGTGAAGGAAAACAGAAAGCCAAGTTCCTGCACCATGTGGCAAGTTAGTGAAATAATGTAAGTAAAGAGGTAAGTTTAGCAAAACAACCAAGTGAGTTTGGCTAGATAGAAAGATAATCTGCTTCAACAATGTACTGAGCTGCTAGGATAATTATCTATTTACCTAAACCAGGCAGCTCTGATTTGTCAAGGGATTGATTTTTTGGAAAGCAATTTCACTTTCACACTGCAGGTGGCAGCATTGCTGGCCACAATCCCTGCTCAGCCATGGTCGGCTGAGTTTGCATGATAAATGCACTTAGGCAGGAATGCTTGTTTGCATTACAGGAGACTGTAGCTTTTTAGAATTTCATTAGGAAGAGAAAGGCCACTCTTACTGCTATTACAATCATTTTACATTTTCAATATGTCCGAAAAGCAGGCAGATACCGTAGCAAGTGTTAAAAGTGCCTGGGTGGCTATTTGAAACACAGAAGTAGGAATTTGTTAAATTCTTGCCTTTGGTGAAAATGAATCTACTACTTTTAATTATAATTTTACAAAAGAAGTCTAGTGGCAAATCTTTGGGAGATTACATTCTGGAAATATTCTACACTATATTTTTCAGCTGGATAAATTATTATTTCATATATTTTATTTTCCTGGTTGTGCTTTTTTTTTTTTTTGAATAATGTCTTATTTAAAAAAAACTAATAATTGGCAAGTCTCTACCATGTTTTGAGTTTTGTGCAGAACACGTTAAGTTTTTAGACTACTCGTTCCCTGAGGGTAAGCTATTGTGTCTTACTAAGGGTCCCAATACTGATAGAAAATATGTAAATAATGACATTGAATGTTTACTATGTGCCAGCCATTGTTCCAAATACTTTATATGTATTATACACATTTAATTCTCATCATGATGTTCTGAGGAATGTACCATTACTATCTTCATTTTATAGATGAGGAAACTGAGGCATGGAGAGATGAAGTTACTTTTTAAAAATTTTCAATAAACAATAATCTTGGTTTTTATATAATTTACTTTTTAGTTCCTGATTTTTTTTTTTAGTTTTATCCTTCAGAATACTAAGTGTATGAGTTCCTAAAAAGCAACATTTCCTATGATTTCAAAAATCATATTTCCTTATCATGCAACTATTGTATGATTCCACTTTGATGAGGTACTGGAATAGTCAAATTCAGAGAAAAAGAAAGTTATTATTATTTCATATATTTTATTTTCTTGGTTCTGCTTTTTTTTGAATAATGTCTTATTAAATAACTAACAACTGGCAGGTTTCTACCATGTTCTGAGTTTTGTGCAGAACACGTAAGGGCAGTGGCTGCCAGGGTTAGGGGAAGGGGAAAGGGTAGATATTTAAAGGATGGAGCTTTTTGGTTCAGCTTGATGGGTAGGTTCTGGAGATCTGTTGAACTTGTTTTATGTCAATGTGAATCTACTTAACACCAAATTGTACACTGAACAATGGTTAAGATAGTAATTTTTTTCTGTTACATTTTAATTTCCTACTATAATTAAAAATTAAAAACTGAGAGCTCAGGAAACTATGGGGCAGCACAAGTTTGCAGAGCCAGGATCCTATGGCCCAAACTGACGCACCTGAGTTGGGTGCCACAGTGATGTAGGACAGATGAGTTTGGACACCCTCGGAATTTTTAGAAAGCAGGTTTATTTTAGTTGCAGTGGTCCAGAGGGGCCAAAGCCTAACTATCTCTGGACCCTGGGTCTGGAAATTCTTTTAGATTTATACTCAGTGGGGTGGTTACATGACAGTGGGAGTGGGCAGGAAGATAACAGTTATTCTTTTCCCATATTCTTAGTCTAGACAGTGGTTTTACATGTTTTGTCTGCAAACCTGGCATTGACAAGAAAGAGGAAGCTTAAAATCACATTGAGCTCTCTGCAGAAATTTAAATTTTTTTTTTTTTTTAGTTGTAGACGGACACAATACCCTTATTTTATTTATTTATTTTTATGTGGTGCTGAGAATTGAATCCAGTGCCTCATATGTGCTAGGCAAGTGCTTTACCATGGAGCTATAACACCAGCCCTCTGCAGAATTTTTGCTTATATTCTCTTGATAAGAACAATTATGGTGAGGGTCTTTGGAGAAACTTAATTATGACTCTTTGGTGGAGGGGGGCCACTACAACAGTCACAGCACAATGCCTGTGCCAGTGCCTGTAGGAGCCTGGATGAACTGCTGCTGTGCCCCTTGGCCTGTGCAGGGGAACCCAAGGGGACAGGCCACACACCCATGGACTGCACTTTGCACGCTGTCCAGGATGCCCTAACTAGAAGCCTGAGGTCCTTTTCATGACTCTTATGGATTTCTAGGCCTTGCCTATGTGTCCTGAGGTGGTGAGACACTGTGCCAATTCTCTTGGGCCTTCAAAGTCCTGCTTAATGCTTACCCTTGTGTTCCATCCTGTGATATCTGCACACAGGCAGTGCTCCCTGAGCTGTCACTGAAGCATGAAGACTTCTTGGCTGTGCCCTGGGCATGGTGAACTAGCAAGGTGGCTGCAGCTCCTTGTCCTACTGGCTGTGCCTGCTCAGCAAGACAGCTGCTACCCAGAGGCCACTGTCAGGCTCCCACTGCCCCTGTTCCTCGGGGACTACCTGATGCTGTGTGTGGAGGCTCGAATCCAGGGACCCCCATGCCAGGATGTTGCCACAGCTTGACCTGCCCCTCCATCGGTCCCTGTACCAAACCCTAGAGAGCCAGTTTCTGGTCCTCTCTACTCTGTGTGCCTTTCCAGATAAGTTCATCCCTCCATCTATTCCCAGACTCAACCCTGGTGCATCTCCATCTTTGTAATTAAGTGGATGGCCCCCTCTATCCACCCAGACCCCAAGCCAAGAGCTGGTGAGCCTTGTTGCCTCTCTCTGCTGCCACCCACAACTCTGTTCAGACTCCTACAGAATGTCATGCTCTGCCTCTTTGCCCTGCTCTGTCCATCCTATCTTTGCTACTTCCAGGGAAGTCTTGAAACCCAGGTCCTGAATGGATACTGGAATGGTCTTTGGGGATCAATATTCTGATCATTTCCTTCAGTGACTTCTTTGTACCTTCAGGCTAAAATCGAAATTCAACAAAGGAAGCCTCTAGACCTGGGTCTTTGTCAAGTTCTGTGGCTCCTTGGCTCGTCTTCTCCCTATGAGGTTCCCATAATAAACTTTTCTTTTTTAGTAAACTTGTTACCCGTTGCTGGATATCTATATATATATCTATCTATCTAGCTATATATATATATAGAAACTTGTCCACGAGAAATATAAACCATGTTTTGTCATTATGTATTAAATTCAGTTTGTAGTTAATTAAAATTTTATTAGAGACTCTAAGCACATTTAAACCATATTCGTTGAACTAGCAAGAAAAGTATCATGTTTGAGAGAATTTTTTGTTAGGTTCCTAACAATTAACTCATATATCTATATATCTATATCTATATCTATATGTCTACATCTATATCTATATATCTATCTATCGATATATACCACATAATATATATACACTTATATATGTGTGTGTATATATATGTATATATGTGTATATATATATGTATATATTTTTCCATCCATTCGAAATGCCAAAGTCTCTGAGAAATGTTACTGATAAGCAAACACTTTTTAAATAGAGAAGTATCAATACAGACAAAATGTGTTAATTTCTTAAGCAACCCCAGTTTGTAAAATTTTGCCATAAATTGGTATATTAGGAAGAGTCCTAGACTTTGAAACGGAAGACTTGGGTTTAAATAATTACTATGCTCTGAGACTTCATGCAAGTCAACCGCATCTCTGAGCCATACAGTTTCCTCGTCTTTAATGAGGTTAATGATCTTAGTATGTCTCCTAGAATTGTTGAATGGATTGGATAAATTGATGGCAAGGGAGTACTTAGGAATATTAATGACTCTAATTATAAAATTGTGATCGATACTATTATTGCCTTACATTTACATAGAAAATTACATAAAAGAATCTATGCTTTATGTCAGACTAGACTATCTTAGCTTGTAAAATCCTAGAAAGCAAGGAGTGGTTCTTGTTTAGATTTTGAATGTGTCATATAGAACAATGAGTAAGAAATGTATGGGCAAGTTTTTTGGTGGTGCTGACAATGATAGCTCAGATATCATTTCTAAATGGCAAAGGGCAGTTTTATTTGGGAAATAGGGTATTCAGTAGTTGGATCTCTCACATAAGGCAACTCAAGTGAATATCTGGGGTAAGCCTTTATACATTTGGACATTTTGAGAAGTACAGTTTATTTTTTCTTATTGTTTTTTTTCATCCCACCAATCAGAGATTTAGAATTACTACTGGTAACAATATGAAATATGCTTCCTTATTGCAGTTTATATCGTATTTGCTATAATTTAGACATAAAATATCCCTCAAAGGCCCATATTTAATCCACATGTGACTTGGTCACCATCTTTAAGGTGGTTGGAACTTTAAGAGGTGGGGCCTAGTGAGAGGAATTTATAGGTCATTAGGAGTGTGCCCTTGAAGGGGATATTCTAATGCTGGGCCCTCCTCTTCCTCTCTCTCTTTTGCATCCTGACTATGAGGTATATGGTTTTGCCACAAGCTCCTGCCATGATGTGCTGTCTTCATATTGGTCTAAAAGGAGTGAGATTCATCAGTCATAGACTGTAACCTCTAAAATTGTGAGTCAAAATAAGCCTTTCCTTTTTAAAGCTGATTTTTTCAGGTGTTCAGTTATAGTAATGGAAAGCTGACTTGCCCAATATTGTACATGTGGTTTGACATCCTTTCTACACTTAAAACCATATTATTAGGCATTTTTCTGGGTGTGGTAGCCACACACTTGTAAATCGTAGAGACCCAAGACCCTAGCCAGGAGGATTACAAATTTGAGGCCAGCCCCAGCAACTTAGCTAGACTATCTCAAAAGAAAAAGAACTGAGAATGTAGCTCAGTGGTAGAGTGACCCTAGGTTCAATTCCCAATACAAAACAACAACAACCGCAACAACAAAACCCAACATGTTATAGGCATTTTTCTATGTCTTTAACTTTCCATAAAATCATATTAATGGCTGCAGAATAGTATATTCCTTGGATTTATACTAATTATTTAACCAATTACCTAATCTATACGGTTTTTAACATCAGTATTAAGATTTGCCTCCACTGAGCTAGACCCATTCTCTTGTTAGAATAAGCAAGGCTCTCTGGGTCTATGAATTAGGGTACCTATGAGAATTTTCAATCAGCAAAGATGTATCAAGGAGGATGTGGTGGTCTCTCTGAGATTCGATGGGGTCCTCACAGACTTAGACATATCTATAACCATGTCAATCCCCCAAATTTCTTTTGTGAAGATAGGAGAAGCATGTGGTATTCCCATTTTCTGTGTTTTAAACCATCACCGGACTGTCATTTCAGCAACATCTTAACAAATGAAAATCCTCCTCTGAGTCAATAGTAATTATAGGAATTTATCACAATTGCCAATCAAGGTGTTCTGAAGAGACTCATCTTTCTTGTTAAATTAGCTTTCACTGCACGCAAACAGTGAGTTATCTTTAGGAAATCAATTGCAGGGAAATTACAGCTTTCATGGAGTGATATAACCTTGCCAACTGTCTTGTTATACATAATTCCTCTACCAAGAAATTCAGCTGGGCTCACATGACTTATTTTTCAGGATTGTATTTCAATGAAGTAAACATGGAAAAGTCAACTTCTGAAAGCCCAGGAAGGAAGCAGAGTCAAAGACCTTGGAAATGTCTTAAGTCACTTGCAGCTAATTAAACCATCACCCCAGAAGAGATCAGTAGGCTGGGGCTTGTCATTTCAGAAGACTTTGATCCAAAGGATTGGAGGGTAAATGTCCTTGGCAGTAGATTCTACTTGCTAGTCTTCCCATACCTACCCTAGGAGAAACTTTAGTTGGAGGATACTTTGAGTAATTGAACTCTTTTGAGATATCAGAGTATTTCTTTTTTTCCAGAGGAGCCTTGGTGATGTGGGAGTGTTCAGCCATCATTCTCTGTGGTAGTTGGAGAAAGTCCATGGAAGCATTTAATCTCTGCTGCAGGTTCCCACATCAAATGTATGGCTCATTGGTGCCATAACAAGATGGTAATTAATATGCAATTAACCCAGAATTACTAGGGAATTACCATGTGGCTTTTAAATGAACTCAACTTAGCAATTTTTATCTTTATTGGCTTGCTCAGTGCATGTGTTCCTCCTGGAACATGGGTGAATGTGCTAGGTGATGCCAGCTGTCATGAAATTCAGAATCTTAGTCTCTCCCTTTAGCATGACCCACCAGAGCATGGCCTGGGTATAGAGGTATAAAGCAGATGTGTCTCAGGAGGTTATGAGTACAACTGACCGAGGACCTCTTCTAAGTTATGTTTGGGGCACAGTGTTTAACATCTTTTCCAGAAGTTATCTCATCTGATCTCAACCTTATGGAATTGGATATTATGGTCCCCATTTTACAGATCGGGAAACTGAAGTTTTTGCCCAAGGTCACAAAACTAGAAAATGGCAGAGGAAGAATTTGAAGCCAGGCTATGGACTCTTGAGCCCACATTCAGTGCATCTTTCTTTATTTTGTTCTCTAGCCAGGGTCCCTGAGGGCTAAGCACTGCCAGTCAGTGCACAAATGCACCATCGGCCTTCATTCTCACAGTCTCTTGTTTATTGCTATCTTCTGAGAACATCAGCAATTACTTCTTTGTACAGAAGCTTGGTCCTTCTTTGGTAGGTAGATAAATGCAGGTTCTAAGGAGAGACAGATTGCAAGGGCTCCTCTCCTTCCTATTTTTGCAACTTGACCTGTGGTATTTTCTGTGAAATGATCTTAGATTGTTCAGGATACTATAAAAAGATCATAAATTGAGTGGCTGATAAACAACAGAAACTTACTTCTTAGAGTTCTTGAGACTGGGAAGTTCTTGAGATCGGGTGTCAGCATGTGTGGGTTCTGATGAGGGCTCTCTTCCTGGCTGCAGATTGCAGACTTCTCCCTGTACACTCACATGGCAGAAGGGAGAACACTGGCCTTTTCATCCCCTTAAAAGGGCACTAATACCATTCAAGAGGGGTCTACCCTCATGAGCTCTCAAAGCCCCGCTTCCTAAAACCCTCACGCTGGGGCTTCGGTTTTAACATGAGTTGTGGGGGCATAGGAATGTTAAGCCCATAGCAATCACTTAACATTTCTAGCCTCAGCTGCCTAATTTGCCTTTTTAAAAGATAAAATTGCATCACATGGAAGCTGTGGTCCCTTCAAGAAACCACATTGATAATTTATGCAATTAATCATTTTAGACATGTCCCTGAGTTATTTATTGTAGCGATTCAGGGCTCTAAAACGTGATTTTAAAATTGTGAATTCAGACAGAGAACCTGGTATGACCCATAATGACATTATTATCAAATTGCCACGAAGGATAGAGGAAAGTTCTAGATAGGAATCCAGGGCTCTGAAAGAGGGTGGTCCATGAAGTAGTATCTGAAAAGGATAGTCAGGGAGGAGGAAATAGAGACTGTCATTTTTTAAGGGTCAAAGGGAATGGAAATTATAAGGGAAAGCTTTCCAGTTTTTTTTTTTTTTTTTTTTTTTTTTTGTGTGTGTGTGTGTGTGTGGTACTGAAGAGTTAACCCAGGGATGCTCTACTGCTGAGCTACATTTCCAGCCCTTTTTAATTTTTATTTTGAGACAAGGTCTTTTTAAGTTGCCCGGGCTGTTCTCAAACTTGCAATCCTCCTACCTCAACCTCTTGAGTTGCTGGGATTACAGGTATATAGCTCTGTGCCCAGCACTATTGAATAGCTTGCAAAAGGAAAATTATTGACTGTGAGACCTAAAGGGAAATAGAGTCTGAAAGTTAGATGAAGCCTAGGGCAGTCTGTCAGTGTTCATGGAACTTTTTAAAGAAAATAACACAATGTGTTAGGTTTCTTTACCTGGATATTTTGGTATACAGTTCACACGTAGACTTCTGTACTGTTCATTTATAGGACATGCAGGCAGGCACAGGAAGGCTATCTGCTTGCTCACGTAGGGTCACGGTTGGTGCTCACAGTGTTTTGTGTGAATTAGAAAAAGACCCCTACTCACCTGGGACACTTTCAACCTCTCGGCAGAGTGGCTTGAGGATCATGGATCTTGAGAAAGATGCTCCTTCCTCCAGGCAGCTCTACCTGTGCCTGGGACACCACTGAGAGAGTGGGCCTTGTGCTCCTGGATGTCAGTCCCCACTGTCTCTAGCTAGGACATTCATAAATAGCTTGTACAATCCACTTTGGGAATGGCGGTTCCCATGTTGGGACAAGCAAAAGGCTCTGGCTGACGGGAGCAGCCCATGTAGCTACAGGGTTAAGTTTTCTCAGTCTGTGAGAGTGGCCTTCTAACTGCAGAGTGAAATTGAGATGTCTCTCTGATTCTGTTTCCCCTGTTTATAGGCCGCAGCTTCTGATGTATGTCAGGGGCACTAATACTTGTTGGTTCTATAGGTTGATAGACTGGAAGAGCGCAAGGGCATAAAATCAACCTGCCATTCCTAGTTTCTCTCCTTGATCTAGTTATGAGCTCAGCGGCTGAAGTAGTTTATGGCCCACCCCTGGCTGATGGCAGAGCCCTGCTTTGAGAAATAAGGCTCTTGCATGAATGCAGTGCATCTGAGGAAATCAAAAGGAGGGTCGCAAGCACCCAGGAGTCAGAACCTTGCCTTTCAGGATGGGAAGGGCAAGGGCCTTGAAAGCTGCAGCCTTTGAATCGGAGCCCAAGGCCAAACACAATTTGATGACTCTTCCATGACCTCAGTGCCCCCTGGAGCCCGGAGTCACAAATCTATAGAAGGCATCAGCTCTTTCCCCTGAAGGAGCCTGGGAGCATCTGCCAGTTGTTCTGTGCAAACTTCTGTCATTGCTAGAAGCAAATGCTACCCTCTAAGCCCCAGGACCTAAAGGTACAGGACCTTGGAGCATCTTAGAAACTGGTGGGGGCAGGGATGGGGGGCAAGTATTCAGCCAAGAAACCAGGAAATAAACATGAGGGAATAAAATGTGTTTCCTTAGAATCCATTTCTTTTTTCCTCATTTGTTATCATCACACAAATAATAAAACAATACGAAGTGGAATTTAAAAAGAAAGATATGGCCCACAGCTGTCCATTTCTACACAGCAGCTGCTTTTACTACTATGCATTGACTTTCAGTCCTTGTTCCTGTATCTGTATATTTACACAGCTCTAACTCACAGTTGTGATTTATAACCTTTTAGATGATATGCAATATATATGAAGGAGGCAGAATGCTAAATGCTTTCCCATAATTGTTCTTCTCAGTTTCAGTGGCTAGATAGTATTCATCTTCTGGAATAATTTGAAAATTTTAACCTTTACTCCTTGTCTGCCCTTATATCTTTTTTAACTTGGTCCTGCCTGGGAAAGGAGGGAGAAAACGTATCGATACTGACATATTGTAATCATAAGGGTCTTTCCTGCCACAACTTTACTTTCCATCACTTGTTATGAGCGAATTTATACCAGTGAATTCTCCTTTAGTTCAGAAAGCCTTTTCAGGATCTCCTGTGATCCTCAGCACGATATGGTCTATCTCTGTCACGTTTGTAGATGCACTACCTAAAAAGTAAGTGCAACTCCAGGATTTGCAATGAGGTTTTTAATTCACCATCTGGTGAGCACCCCTTCACCCTCACTGCCCAATTCAGGAGTTATGACTTCTTGATAACGATCAATTCCCTCCTAAATTCCATCCATATTGAGTGAGAAATTTCCTTCATTACTTTTTAAACAAGTGTGGTAAGATACATGTAACATAAAATTTACGATCTTAATGATTTTCAAGTGCAAGTTCAGTGACATTAAGATATTTGCTATTTATTGTAAACAGCTACCATCCATTGCCAGAAATTTTCTATCACCCTCAATGCTGTACCTTTTAAATAACAACCCCCTCTTTCTAGCTTCTGGTAACCTCTATTCAGCTTTCTGTGAATTTGCTTATTATGGTAACTTATATGAGTGGAATCATATAATACTTATCTTTCTGTGTCTGGATTATTTGTCTTTCTGCATTGATATAATGCCTGTAAGGGTCATCCTTGCAATATTTATCGGATTTCCTTCCTTTAAGGCTTCCTTTTATTCACACACACACACACACACACACACACACACACACACACTCTCATGTACATATGTACCTACCTATACACACAAACACCTACTCTTCACATTTCATTTATCCATTCTGATGGATATTTAGGTAGTTTTCACTTTTTTGCTGCTATAGATATGGGTATTTGTCTGAGGCCCTGCTTTAGGTTCTCATGGATCTGTACCTAGAGTGGAATTACTGGATGACATGGAAAATTTATGTTAGACTTTATGAGGAACTACCAAGCTCTTTTCCACAGTGGCTATATCATTGTATATCCCCAGTAGCCACTTATAATGGTCCTAATTTCTCCCTTTCTTCACCAACACTTCTTCTTGTAAATAGCTGCTGTAATGAGTATAAAGTAGTATCTTCCTTGTCTTCTAAATATCTATTAAACATGATTCCATTGACCCATCCACCTCCAGCATCCTGCTGTATGGTATTTGTCTGGTTTACTTAGTTCATAGTTTTGGAGGCTCCAAGCCATGATGATGGAGTGGCACTATTCCTTTGGACCTCTGGTGAGGCTGCATATCATGGCAGAAGTGCATGGCAGATGAAACTTCTTACCTCTTAAGCCAAGAAGAAAAAGGGCAGAAAGAGACTGTGGTCTCACAATCCTCGGAGATATACATCCAAGGACCTAGGAGTCTCCTATAAGGTCCCACCATCTCCCATAGCACCACCTGTGGATCAAGCCTTTAAAGCATGGACTTTTGGGACATGTTCAATATACCAAACTATAGCATGTGGTTTCTGTACTTGAATCCTGTGATAGAGTTGAGGTATCTGAAGTGAAGGACTGTGTATCTCCAGGCCCTGGCTCAGTGCCATGCAGAGCATAAGCACTTAGCAAATGCATGTTGAATTTTGACTCTTTACTATCTTCTCATTTTGATTTACTTTCTGCTTTTCTTAATCAAAAAATGCCTTTTTCCTGGAGGTGATCCAGATTCTTTAGAAAACTTGGAATGGAACGACCATTTGATCCAGCTATCCCACTCCTCGATCTATATCCAAAGGATTTAAAATCAGCATACTGTAGTAATGCAGCCACATCAATTTTTATAGCAGCTCAGTTCACAACAGCTAAACTGTGGAAGCAACCTAGATGCCCTTCAAGAGATGAATGGACAAAGAAACTATGGCATATATACACAGTGGAATACTATTCAGCATTAAAAGAGAATGAAATTATGACATTTGCAGGTAAATGGATGGAGTTGGAGAATATCATGATAAGCTAAGTAAGCCAATTCCCAAAAAAACAAAGACCAAATGTTCTTTCTGATAAGTGGATGTTGATCCATAATGGGGGGCATGGGAAAAATGGAGGAACTTTGATGGGACAAAGGGGAGCAAGGGATGAGGAGTGGGGATGGGGGCAGGAAAGATGGTGGAATGAAATAGACATCATTACCCTAGGTACATGTGTGACTGCACATATGGTGTGATGCTACACCATGTACAACCAGGGAAATGAAAAGCCATGCTGCAATTGTGTACAATGAATCAAAATGCATTCTGCTGTCATATATACCTAATTGAAATAAATTAATTTTAAAAAGTGTGTTTTCATGGTTTGGCATATTAGGGAAAGATAAGGATAAGAAGGGTTTTTGTTCCCTAAAGAGTCTGTACGGGAGAATGAACTGTGCTTTAATTTGACCCTCCCACTTCATCATGGCTACTAAGAACCTCACAACTTAAACATCATCTTCCCTGACTTCTATTTAAGAAAATATCAGAGAGGCACTCCTATATGACAGATAATGGGTTAGTGCTAAGGATCCAAAATTGAATAAGACACAGCATCTGTACTTGAGAAATCTCTAGCTTATTGGGGAAATCATTTAAATAGAGCTACAAAACAATGTGGAAAGGGGCATTGTATGTTAGACTGAGATGACTGAGAAAGACAGAGCTCACAATGGGGGAAGCTGGGGTGGTCTACAGTGAAGCTTTGATTTGTTTCTTGAAGTCTGAGGTGATTCCCAAAAGAAGAACCTACCTGTACAAATTCAGGGAGGGAGTGAGAATGAGCATCTTGGAGTAACCGGGCACTGGGAAAGATTGAGTCAAAGGGAATCCCCTGAATAATTTTACATGGGGCTGGTAGGAGGCAAGCAGACCCACTAGGGAGGCCTTATCATGCCTAGTCCTAAAGAAAGAAGACGAGGGCATGGGGCACATCTGTAGCAGAAGGAATAGAGAGGAAGAGGTACTTCTAGGGTTGGAATGACAAGATACAGGTACTGGCCAATTAGATATAGGGCAAGAGAAAGAGGAAAGTCAAGTAGATGAGCTCAAATTTTTATAAGCAGTGACTTACCTTCATTCCTCAATGTGTTAAAAGTACTTAAAACTAAACATCTTATGATGAGTCTATTACCAGATAGATCTGAATGTAGCTCAAAAATACCAAAAGTACATGCAGTATGTATTTATTTTTAATCTTTAGAGGTCAATGTTTGCATTTTTGACATATAATTGTATATCAGGATGGATTTTTTGTGATCCTAGCATGTGCTAATGCTTCACACATATTCATCCTTCCTAAAATTCCTGCATGGTAGTTATTATTATTCTTCTGTAGCAGGGTAAGTCACCCATACAGAGGCTGAAGGTGTCATATTGTTTTCTTTAAATAAAACTAATCTGACATTCTGAACTCCCCTCCTACCAAGTGGCAGGAAATTTACTTTGTCATTGTTGGGATTTTCTTCCCAACCCCTGTCCTAGGACAGAACAAAGGTCTTAAAGATTTTATCCAAACAGAAACTTTGGAGATAGAACTTTGATTTGCCTGCCTATTCTGATCATAGCTTATTTGCATATTGTTTAAATTCACATGGGGTTTTAAAAACATTCTTATTAAGATTGGAAACAAAATTCCTTAGTCATGTCTCCCTGTGATACCATCCAGCCATCTCCTCTCCCGAATAGTAATCTCTTAGGGATTCTAGCAGGGTAACTTTTTGAAAACAAAAGCAGGGAAGAAAAACTGTATTCAGGATCATAAATGAGGTGAGGGAGACCAGGCTACCTTGGATGGGGAAGGAAAAAATGATATGATAAAACAACAACAACAAAAAACATCTTACCTCTTTTATAGTTTACATTTAGAGGAATTACTTAATTTGCCAAAGTCATTGTGGTAGGCAGTTAAACGACTCCTCAAAGATGCTCATGTCCTGATCTCTGAAAGCTGTGAAAATGTCAGTTTAGTAACAAAGGAATTTGCTGATGTGCTTCAGGAAAGAGTATCTTGGATTATGTGACCAAGTTCAATCTCGTAACATGAATCCTTACAAAATGGGAGAGAGAAGCAGAGGTGAGTCAGACCTGAGTGAGAACTAGACTCCACCTGACTGGCTGAGAGGGTGGAAGGAAAAGAACCACAAGTTAGGGAATATGGTGGCCTCTTAAGGCAGCAAAGGACCCTTAGCTACAATCAACATCTTGTTCCAGGGACCTTGGTCTTAAATCCACACAAAAAATTGAACTCTGTCAACATCTGAGGGAACAAAGAAATGGGTCCACCCCTGAACACACAGAAAGGAATACAGCCTTGTACACACCTTGATTTTAGCCTAGTGCAAGGTCTGACCTGTGCCACCGAGAGAGTGAATGTGTGTCGTATAATCTGCTAAGCTTGTGATAATTCGTTATGGCAGCAATAGAAAGCTAATGTAGTCACAAAGCTAATAAAAACCTAGACTGCACCTCCGATGTATCATACTCTAAAGCTCCTGTTCTCTCCATTATGTTGTTTCATTATTTTAAAGTGTTCCAGGATTCGGCGCTATCCTACACAAAGCTAAATTAGAAAACGAGAGTTGTGGATTTTTTTTTCCTTTTGGAAATAACCTTATTGTTGTCAAGACAATAGATCTTATTTGAGGAGAATCAAGCAATACATAAAAACACAAAAAGAAAGTAAAAGCTCCCCCACAAATTCCTTAATCTAAAAATCAGCACTAATATTATTTTCCCAAACATCCTTCTAGAAAATTTGCTTTGCATGTATGTGTGATAAATATTTATTCTTTTATATATGTTTCTGTAATTGCTTTTTTGAAGACAATTTTTCATAGATATCATCTTGTCCATAAATATAGATCAACACCATTATTTTGGGTGACTGAGTAATATTCTGTTGTATGGAAGTTTCATAATTTCTTTAAGCAATTCTTATAAATGGTCACTAATATTTCCAATATTTAGCTCTTATAAACAAAACTGTGATTAATGTCATTTTATCTTACCTTTCTTGTTTGAACATCCCATTAAGGTAATTCCTGGAAATAGAGATTTTGAGAGTATGCATAAATTACATTTTCATATGTTTTGAAAAAGCAGACCCCCAGATGGTTTTATAATTTATAATCTCAATGACACTGTGTAAGTGTCCTCTAAAATCATTAACGTTAGGTTTTGTTGGTCTTTTTATACTTTGTCTACCTGATAAGCAAATAAATAATAACTTATTATTCTTTTGTTTGTGATGTTTGTTAACTGTGTTAGCTTTCTGTTGTTGTATCAAAACACCTGAGAAAATCAATTTAGAGTACAGAAGGTTTATTTTGGCCCCGAATTTCGGAGGTTTCAGATAATAGTCACTTGACTCTGTTGACTCTGGGCCTGAGTGTGGGCAGAACATTATGGTGGGGAGCATGTGACAAAGCACGCCTTCTCACCTCATGGTGGCCAGCCAAAAATCATAGAGACAAAAGGGTGGGGGACAAGATATACCCTTCAAGGACATGCCCCACCCCCAAGTATCCCACTTCCTCTAACTAGCCCCACCCTCCCACAAAAAAAATTTCCATTAACTTCCAATAGTGCCACCACTTGGGACAAAGCCTTCAACACATGAGCCCTTTAGAGGACATTTCAGATTCCAATTCTAACAGTTATTATCTCAACTGAATGTTGTTTTTAATGTTTCATTGGTAACTGTGCTTCTTCCTTTGTAGGCTTCTTATGAGAAACACCATGCCAAGGGAAATAAGCCAATCCCAAAAAACCAAAGGCATAATGTTATCTCTGATATGCCGATGCTAACTCACAATAAGAGGTGGGGTGGGGGCGCTAGGGAAGAATAGAGTTACTTTAGACTAGGTAGAGAGGAGTGAAGGGAGGGGAGGGGGTGGAGGAGTAGGAAGGATAGTAGAATGAATCAAATGTTATTACCCTACGTGTATATATGACTACATGATCTACCTGTGGGATTCTACATCATATACAAACTAAAACAAATAAAAAGAAATTGATAAAGCATGGTGCAAAAATGCTTTTTGATAACTGTTTCATCCTCTGCAAGTTGTGTTATATTAAGTTAATTAAGTAAAGAGCCTCAGTTTTCCCACCTATCAAAAGAGTATAACATTATTTATCTCTTGGAGGTTTTGGAAGAGTTAAAGGAGATAATTTAGATACAGCTCTTGGCCTGAACCTGGCATGTAGTGATTATTTCATAAATATTAGTTATTATTATGATAACTAATAACTAGTTATTATTATGGTAACTAATATTTTGCCTTTTCTTCTTGATTTGCAAGCACTTATAATCTCTTTAGTTATTAAGTTATTTATTCTTTTAGTTTTTAGTTATTTATTCTTTCACTTTTTTTTTTTTTTTTGGTATTGCAAATTGAACCCTGGGGGCACTCAACCACTGACCCACATCCCCAGCCTTTTTGTTTTGAGACAGGGTCTCACGAAGTTGCTGAAGGTCTTGCTAAATTGCTGAGGCTGGCTTTGAACTTGCTCTCTTCTTGCCTCAGCCTCCCAAGCCACTGGAATTACAGGCATGTGCCACCACCTCCAGCCTCCCTTCACATTTATGTTGTAAAATGTTTTGTGTGAATATATGTTAAACTGATAGCAAGGGAGAAGAATAATATGTGTCTAGTCACATAGAAATACAGTGACTTAAAACATTCTTTAAAAAAAATAAGTCAGTATGTTAGCGTTCCCACCTCTTTTTCTGTCCATGGGTTTCCTCTGGGGAAAACTAGGGTAACACCTCAGAGGTCTGTTCCTTGGTGTTCTTATTTCTCTATTGTCATTTGCACCTTGGTTGAGGTTGTCATTAGTTCTCAGGGACTGGATACAGCTGTAGGACTTTCAGCTTATTGTAAAGATAAAAGGGAAAACCTCACACATAACTTCAGCCTCCATGTGGCCAAAGCTACCTTTTCAAGGTCCTCACCCAGCATCCTGCTCCAAGACTAGCTCTGCAGTCTGGCTTGTTCCTGACCTCAAAGACCCTTTTTAGTAGCTCTGAATTCTGTGGCTTTGCCGGGGATGGGAGTAGGGGTGGGGGAGGGTGGCCTGCCTCCGTGGCCCCTCCCCTGGCCGCCTAGGGCGGGGCTTTCTGGTTCACACCAGTCTGTTAGGTGGGTCCTCGCCCCTGCGCTTCTGCAGGCTTTGCTGAGTTTGCAGGGGCAGGCGGAGGTTGGGAGAGGGGTGGTGCCCTGCCCCTTCTCTTACCGAGACTTTTCCTGAGTCGTCACTTCTCTTCCTCTTGCTGATCCACTCTGGGCCCGGCCTGCCTGCACTGACAGGGGAGTGATTCCTTGATTCACGTTAACAACTATTAATAGGGCTCATTATTTCCCGGGAAACCGACAGGATGACGCTCCTCCTTGTCTTCTGCTTTCAGGGCACAATTGATTCCTCCTCACCACCTTAAGTGGCAGCCGTTTAAATCATATTGATGTCTACAGTTCAAAGAGATGCTGCCGATGTCTTAGGAGTGAACGAATTAAATATGGAGGCTGGGATCCTGAGCTTGCCATTTACCTGTTTGGGGACTTTAGGTGGAGCTCATTTCAAGAAGTGAGGCGCTGTGGTTTTTAATGTGGGAGCGCAGATATGTGCATATTAGCTTATTTCTAAGGAGTCTCCACAGATGTGTGCCTTTGCGTTTGATTTCTATCAGGGTATGCACATTTTCCCTCATTTACTAAAAGTCTGGGTTTCTCTCTCTCTTTTTATTTTTTTTATTATTTATTTATTTTTTATTTATTTTTTTTATTTTTTTTAATGTTTTTTTTTTAAGAGAGAGTGAGAGAGGAGAGAGAGAGAGAGAGAGAGAGAGAGAGAGAGAGAGAGAGAGAATTTTTTTTAATATTTATTTTTTAGTTCTCGGCGGACACAACATCTTTGTTGGTATGTGGTGCTGAGGATCGAACCCGGGCCGCACGCATGCCAGGCGAGCGCGCTACCGCTTGAGCCACATCCCCAGCCCCTCTCTTTTTAAAATTTATTATTAATTTTTAAATAAATCTCCAGTATCTCAATGGAGCTAAGAGGATTTTACAAGGTCTGGTAGCCTCTGTACTTTTCTATTCAGTTCACAAGTACTGGGTGGGTAGGATGGGCAAGCAGAAGAGTGAAAATAGGATATCAAAGTGGGATTGGTAATACTATAGTGACCCAGCAACATCAATGTTCATAGCAGCTCAATTCACAATAGCTGAGCTATGGAACCAACCTAAGTGCCCTTCAACAGATGAATGGATAAAGAAATTGTGGGACATAGACACAATGGAATATTACTCGGCCATAATGAAGAATGAAATTATGGCATTTGCCAGTAAATGGATGGAACTGAAGACTATCCTGCTAAGCAAAATAGGCCAATCCCAGAAAACCAAAGGTAGTGTGGTATGTGGAGGCTGATTCACAATAGGCAGGAGGGGTGTGGAGGAGTGGAGGTTCACCAGATTGGAGGGGGAAAACCAGGGGAAGAAAGAGGCAATGGAAATGAAAAGACAGTAGAATGAATCAGACATAACTTTCCTATGTTCATAAAGAATACATGACCCGTGTAACTCCACATCATGTACAACCACAAGAATGGGAAATTATACTCCATGGACGTATGATATGTCACACTGCATTCTACTGTCATGTATAACTAAAAGGTAAAACAAAAGAAGAAGATATTCTTCCCAAATAAATTCAATTAATTTCCAAGAAAAAAAAAATGGGCATGGGAGGAGAAAACGTAAGATTCAAGATTAGTTAGCTCTCCAACAACTTGGGACTAGGAGAAGTAAGACAACCAATGGGTGCTGGTACTATGGGCTCACAATATTTTGTTTTGCATATTTTTTCTTTAAAACAAAAGAAAGCACAATCATTGGTCTTCTCATCCATAGTGGCCAGCTTGCTTGCATGAGGGGACTTTGGGTTCCATCTTTCTTCTTCTGAAAAGGTGATTCCCCAGGTTTCCTCTTGGAAACCTGAACTTGTCAGAAGGTGGCTATGGATATCAATGCCCCAGGTGCGTCTTTCTCTGTGTGTCTGAAGAAGACACCCTGTCCCTGTGTGGGCATGTGTACGGCAGCATTTCAGAATGTTTGTGGCTTGTCTAGGAGTTACTGATTTGTCAGGTACAGCACCAAAACCACAGAAAGAGGAAAAACTTTCCTAAGGACTGATTTCTAAAGGCTTCATAAAGTGGACTTGAGTCACATAAAACAGCAAGGAGTAGGAGTCTGCAGTGATTGCTTCCCTTGCTCGCCGCGAGTGAGTTGGCAGCCTGAGCTTCTGCCAATGGCACACCTGATTGATTGATTTAACATTACAGCCTCCGAAAAATGTGGAGGAGCTGTAATTGTTGCTGGAGGTGGCTGTCAGCTTCCTGCTGAGTGAGTGACTGGTGTCTGAGAGACCCCTGGGGGACTCCTGCTGGCTCAGCAGGAGAGGCTCCCTTCTTTAGTACACTGCTATTGCCTGGCACACCCTTGGTGACCAGATAGTTTAAGAATTCTGGAGGTTAATGTGTAGAACACACACACACACACACACACACACACACACACACACACCGCAGACATCATATTCGTTGGGGGTTTTTACTAAAATGATTGAGAAACGGTCTTGTTCTACATTTGTCTTGACCTCTGGGAATCTGGTCTCAGTGAGATGCTGATGGGGAAGCTTGGTTGAGCCCCTGGGCATGGTGAGACGATGAGTTCTTTTCCATCTCTACAGTTTGGCATTTACTTTTTTCAATTCTTCTTCATTTTTTGGGATTGATCCCTTGACCATGTCCCACGGTAAGCATGTGTTCTAACGCTGAGCTATAGTCCTAGTCCCTATAGTCTGGCATTTTTGAAGTGGACTCACAGTGTAGGTGGCAAAGATAATGAGACCATTGGTTTAGCTATCTAGCTGTTTATTTGAGCAGAGTCACAAAATGAGTTTCTGCCTGCAGTGTGTCCCACATAGAGAGAATGGGGGTATGGGCAAGCATGTAAGTGTATTACTTTCAAAGGATCTTACATCCTCTTTTTGGGATAGGTCAGGACAGAACAATTAAGGAAGTCATTGTGCCTTGTGCTGTGGCCCTCCTGTTTTCTTAGCAGTAAGCTATAGAATCCTGGGAGTTCAAGGCCACTGAATCTTTAAATTCTCTCAAGCTGATGACTGATATTTAATTACCTTGCCCCTTGGTTTAGAGTTTTGTCTACTTTAAACTTGTATATCCCTAGAGATGTGAGTGTTTTCAAATTTTATTCCAACTCATTTATACCTCACTGGGGTATGAGCTCTGGTGAACATGTTTTGAGGGGGTGAGAGAGTGGGAGTGGTGGACAACAGAGAACTGTGTAGGTGATAACTAGCATTGCCATTTGGGGACTGATGAGATAATTCACCATCTAATTTAATGTGTCTTCTGGAAACTTATGCTGACCTCTCGGAGTGGTGCCTCAGGTGGTTGGGTGCATGTGAGATGCGGGAATACTTACTTATATGGGGGACACCAAATATACTTATTTATGTTTTCTTTAATCTCTGCTTATTTGCATTTTTTCCCCATGACACTGGGAAAACTGAGGGCTTAGGAAATGCTTCTGAATGATTCCTGCTAAACACAGCCTGAACAACGACAGGCTAGTGGTTTTGATGAATGATGTACTCTGTCGCATCCTCAGACAAGCTGCAGAGAAATGGGTAGAGGTGAGGTTTGTGTTCTCAGCATCTCATCTCTTCCCGATCTTCCTTTTGTGACTTGCTTCCACTCTTGATTTTCCAAACCTACCCTCCTGGCATCCTTTCCTGTATTGGTTGATAACAACTTTATCCTTCCCTTAGCTATGGGACAACTCCTTGTTCCCCCGCTCCTTTAGGTGGTCCCTGTGGTCCTGCACTCAGCCTGTGCTCGGGGTCTGAGGACTTTCCACGCCCCCACTGTCATCATCCAGGTTCCTGACTATCAGCTGCTGCTTGGGTCACTACAAGGTCCTCTGAGAGAAGCTTTCATGCTTCTTCTACTTTTATCTCCAAGACTAGAGTCTTGTCTCAGCACAATAGCCAGGAAGATCCTTCTATAACATAATCCAGATCATGCCACTATTTTGCCTCACAGCCTACCTATAGCTTTGTATTTTAAGAGTGCAACTAGATTGTCCAGTACTTGCAAGGCCCTGTTGGGTCTGGTCCCTTAGGCCCTCCCACCCCCTCTCCTCTGTTCTCCTGGCTTACTCAGCTCCAGCCATGCTGGTTGCCTCCTTGTACCTAGAACAGCCCAGGTCTGCACTCACTCTGAACCCTCTGCTGTTGCCAAACCCTTCACCTGGAAGGTTTCCTATCATTGAAATCTGCTTGTCTCACTGCTTCAACCTTCTTTAGCCCTTTACTCCACTGCTATTTTCTCAGTATTTCCTTCACCATCCTAAGTCAAATCGAGTCTCCCACTCTACTCCCTGTGCCATGCTTCAGCTTCTCTTTTTCCCATTGAATGTATTACCTAGTTATTTAGTATGTTTACTTCTTATTTTCTAACAGAAATGTAAGTTCCATGAACTTCTGTTTTGGTCAGGGATGAATTCCAAACACCTGGAACAGGGGCTGGCACAGCATAGACACTGCGTTAGTCAGCTTTGTATCACTGCAATCAAAACACCCAGCAGGAACAACTTAGGGAAGGAGAAATATATTTGGGGCTTATGGTTTCAGAGGTCTCAGTCCCTAGATGGCCAACTCCTGACTCCATTGCTCTGGGCCAGAGGTGAGGAAGCACATGGTAGGGAGGCACCCAGCAGTGGAAAGATGCTCAGCTCATGGTGAGGTCAGAAAGCAGGGGAGAGGGGTCCCAGGGAAGATGCATTCTTCTGGAACCTGCTCCCAGTGACCCACCCTGCCCCACCTACCAGCAGTTACCACCCAGTTAGTCCATTCCAACTGGGACTGGGATGGACTGATATGGCTAAGGCTCTCATCATCTAACCATTTCACCTCTGAATATAGCTGAACTAACACAAGAGCCTTGGAGGACATTTCATATCCAAACCCTAACAGATACTCAGCATATATTGGTTTCTTGCTTTGTGATGGATTCTCCCTCTTAGCTACCCTGTCTTAAAAAACTCCTCTCACTGCTCATTCTGAACTTTCCAATGAAATCTGTCTTCCTAGGCAATGCCTCAAGATTCTAGGTTTTTTTAGATTTTCTTTTAATCTTTTTGGCAAAACCTACCTAATCTATATTATGTTCTCTTAGGACTCTGTTTTTAAGTAGATAATGTTACTCATTAATTTATGTGAAGATGTTATTATTCATTCTTTCCCTCTAAGGTGTTTATAGTACAACATACTTTGTCCTGAAGACCAAATATCCTATGCCCAGGAGTCATTATTGTTTGATGCTCATGTTTCTAGAAGGCTAATGGGGTAGATCTTTTTTTTTTTTTTTTTTTTTTTTTTTTAGTGGCAGAGGAAAGAGCTTATGAGATTGTGTCTTAAATCAGTAACAGATAGTGCCATCTGGGATAGTCCTCTCTGAATAGCAGTCAAAAATCATGGTCTCTAATTTTATGTTATTTTTCTATTATTATTAACTAAACATTGACTATGTATCTAACATATGCACATTACTTCATAATAACCATTGCAACATTTCTTTCCAGGAGATATTATCACTCTCATATTATAGAAGATGTCACTAAGGTCCAGAGAAACCAAATAGCTTGGCTAAGTTTGCATAGCCCTCCCACAGCCAAGACCATAATAGGGATTAGAATTCATATTTTTTGAGTCCAAACATGCTCTTTAAAAAAAAAAGTAAAAACTCTATTTGTTAGAGCATCCATGGGTTCACAGCAAAATCGAGTGTAAGATACTAAGGGTTCCCATACATGCACCAGATACCCTACTATGAACATCCCACAGCAGAATGGTACATTTGTTATGACTGAGGAACCTATACTGATACATCATAATTGCCCCAAGTACATAGTCAGATGGGGATTCACTCTTGGTATTGTAATTAGAGGAGTTTTGAAAATGTGCAATGACATTGATTGATCATTACAGTGCTATACTGAGTACTTTCACTGCTCTAAAAAAATCCCTGTTCTTTATTTATCCCTTTCTCCCCAATCCTGAGTAACTGCTTATTTGTCTTCATAGTTTTTCCTTTTCTAGAATGTCATATAATTGGAATAAAAGAGTATATATATATATATATATATATATATATATTCAGATGGGCTGCTCTCATTTAATAATACACATTTTAGGTTCAAAAAAATTGCCCTTTGTTGCTAGTCTGAGTGCACTCACACATGCCTGATTTTGTCATTCTAATGCATTTGTATAATAGGTATTTATAAGAGACCTAATTATAGCTGATTGTGCATAGGCGATATGATTTCACTTGTTCTGACTTCCCTCCACCCAGCCCTCAACCTCTTGCGAAGATGGATCCCCGCCCCTAAACCCATAGCAACAGGACTCTGAGTTGGTGGCTTCTTTCTAACTAATGAGGGGTAAACGGTAAGATAAACAAGATGGGGAAGGAGAAGCCAGAAAGAAGAAGGAGTGTGCAGACACTGAGACACGGTGACCTCTGATTATCCAAAGCTGTTTCTCGAACACATTTTTGTGTGACCGCCTGCTGTCTCCAGTCTGCACGCTGCCTTCACTCCTCCTAATTAAAGCCAGCGGGCTAGGATGGAAGAAAACAATTTCAAAGCAAGGAGGTGGGGTAGGGAGAAAGCAATAGCTGTTTTTTTTCTCTCTTTTCAGGGAGACTCTGAGCTCATTCTAGGTGAAGCTGGTCTGAAGGACATACCCAGGAAATTAAAATCCAGGGTGGTCAAAGGCATCTTTTGAATTGACTATATTTTACTTTACTGGGGTTCTGGGACTGTAGTTCAGTGTGCTCTAAGAAAGGCAGTGCTCAATGACAGGAAATGTGGACTTTGTCAGGTGGAGGGTTCTCAATCTGCATATCTTTCTCCTGCCTTAATTTTATTACTACAGTCTCAATGGGAGGAAATAGCAATTCAAAAATGTCAGCATTTGCCATTACTCTCCTTTCTTCCGACTACTAGACAGGTGGTTTGCAAATTTTGGTGAATATTAGAATCATCTGCAAGAAAGATTAGATTATTTGGGTCCCTCTGGAATGTCTGATTCAGTAGAATCAGGGTGGGGCCCAAGAATATGCCTTTCTGACAAGTTCCCAGGTAATGCTGACACTGCTGATCTGTGACCACACTTTGAAAAACATTGTTCTAATTCAGTTGTTGCCAAAATGTCTCAGGCATAGGTCTTCAAAAATCATTCATTATCGTGGAGCTGAAATGCATATTTGTGAGAGATGTTTTCGGCTCACTATATTCTGATCCCTGATCTCACTGTTAGCAGACAATGATACTTTTATCCATTCTATCCAGAAGGCCTTGGGAGAGGGGTGATGACCTGTTAACCAGGGTTGGATTGGGCAAGAAGGAGGTTGGCTTCATCTATTTTCACTATGGCATAGTGGAAAAAAGAGTGCCTGGTTTTATAGTTAGGTGTGGTATATACAATTCATAGCTCCCTACCCCTTTTATTTGATTAATTCTGTTATTATACTTGATTGTACCTCAATTTCCTGTTGCAAAATTTATTTACTTCATCCATATTTCTTAAGTACTCACCATCTTTCCAGCCTCTGGGGATACAGTGGGAAAGAGAACACAGTCTTTGATGCATGGAACTTGTATTGTTTTGGCTTAGAATGAAGTCAACCTAGTGGAGAACAAAGAAAATCATAATTATTTGAGGCTAGTGATGATGCCAATCTGTGAAAACATTAATTTGAGCAATCTTGAAAATATACTCCAAAGTTTTACAAAATGGTAGCTGTATTTATGCCTCTAAGCCACAAGAGGGTAGGTAATTATATCATTTGTTAAGAATTATGATTGGTGTTAGCAAAATTTAATTTGTTTTTTGAAAAAGGGATTGAGTGTAGTCTTAGTCTCTGGGTACTTTGGGAGAATGGGTCCAGTGTAGAGAAGGTCAGGAGAAATTAACAATGTTTCAAAGGTCAACAATGTTTCAAAGGGCGTGTGCATCTTCAGTTAGTTCAAAGATTCCACTACAGAAAGATGTATCTGAGATTTGATTAACATGGCCTCTCAGCTCTATTTTAAATGGCCTGAGACAAAGCTACTCCAGTTCAATTTGTTTTCCCACCAATTCTAATGTAGCTGTGTAGGAGAGAGAACAGGGGGAGACAAACTACAAGCAAGTAAACCAGTGAATTTGCAATATAATGTCAGGTAGTGATAGGACAAACAATGGAGGAAATTTAAAAAGGGAAAACATAGCTTTTCTAAATGAACTATTTGGTGGGTGAAATGAGATGTGTTAGTTAGCTTATTTTTTCTGTGACCAAAATACCTGACAAGAACAACTTTATAGGGGGACTGGGGTTTTGCTCAGTGGTAGAAAACTTGCCTAGTATGTGTAAGGCACTGTGTTCAATCCCCAGCAACGTACAGGAAGAAAGCACTGGTTCATGGTGCAGAAGTCTTGGTCTATGGTCAGCTGACTCCGTTACTCTGGACCTGAGGTGAGGCAGAACATCACGGAAGAAGGGTGCAGTGGAGGAAAACTGCTGAGTCCATGAGAGCCCGGAAACAGAGAGAGGATGAGGCACCAAGGACAAAATATCAACCTGAAAAGCATGTCCCCAGTGATGTACTTCCTTTAGTTACACCCAATTTGCCTACAGGTATCACCTAATCCAGTAGTCCTTTCAAATTATTAATTTACCGAATGGATTATTCCACTGATTAGGAGGAATCATCTCACAATCTAATCATTTCATCTCCTGCATTAAAACAGGAGTTTGGGGGGATACCTCACATCCAAACTATCACATGACATAACGTATGTCATGGGCCTGACCCATAGAGGCAGTGCAGTCAACACCAATAGCTCTTTTTCCTTGGCTCAGGTCAAGCCATGGTTTTATTTCTCACAGACTTGGAGGAGACACTCCTTGGAGAAGGGGCTCTCACATCAGTAGGCAGGGCACCACCTCACCTAGGCTCACTTCAACTGTGAATAGCGCAATCTAGGGAAAGCAAGGTCCAAGCCCATACATGACACCCTGAATTTGGGTCCTTTCCCCCGCCCCCTGTTCCAATTTCTACAAGGAAACTTCTTCCCAAAACACAAGCTCAGATGGAGTGCCCTGAGCCTAAAACTCTTTCTTGGAGAGTGAGATATAGAAAGAGTCAGGAAAGCTGGGCTTGATGGTTCATGCATGTAATCCCTGTAACTCAGGAGGCTGAGGCAGGAGGATCCCAAGTTTGAGGTCAGCTTCAGCAACTTAGTGAGGCCCTAAGCAACTTAGTGAGACCCTGTCTCAAAATAAAAAAAAAAATAAAAAAGGACTGGGAATGTAGCAATTAGTAGTAAAAAGCCCCTAGGTTAGAACAAATAGGGCAAACCCTAAATGGGAGGGGATGGAGAGACATGTTTAATTGTGAAGCCTCCTTTATATTTGGAAGACCTGTGTTTCCTCTCTTTAGGGCTAGGAGATTGTGTGTGTATTAGAAGGAGTTCCTGGGCTAAGAAAGTTGAAAAAGGTTACTGGACGCCTCTTAGACATTCTTTATTACTTTTTGGTTTTGAGGATCCAAATTCTGTTTATCAATGAGGTGTTGTTCTCAGACAGGCCAATGAAGCAGAGATGATTTTTGGTGTTATCAGACATCCTCTCTCCTCCACCTCTGCCTCCCTGCACCCCCAACATGCTCACAGGCACACACAGGACCCTATACCCCAGCCCTCCTCCAGAGACTGAAACTCTTTTGAAAGAGACTTAAGACTCTCTTACCTAATTCATGTGATTTTAAATTAATGGGTTTTTGTTCTCTCTCTGAGCTGTCTGTGGTTTCATCTGTCAGGTGTAAATGACTCTTACTACTGAGCAGGTTTTGATGGAGAGAATGAGGGCCAGTGGAAGGGAGGGTGAGAAAGGAAAACAAATTCATCCTTTGCATCCTTGAGGAAGGAAAGAACATGAATTTTGCTGCAGACAGGCTCAAGGTTGAATTCTAGCAACTCCACTTAGACTTTGGGCAAATTACTTAACCTTTCTTTGTCATCCGTGAAATGAAAATACTACTACTGATAATACCTATTTTGCAAGGCTGTAGTACAAGAATGAATAATTCCTGGTCTGAAGTATCTGCTCCACAAGTACTTATTATTTAGCAAGTCATTTAGCACCTGCTTCTCAACAGTTCCCTCTCTGTTGACCAGATCCCCTCCCAGCTCAGGTGAGAAGTGTTTCTGGCTGTCTGAGCTTCACCTTTTAGGGAAGGAAGACTCAAGTGATGATAATTGACACTGAGGTTTGTGACACAAGTCACGGGCTGCCTTGCCCAAGGGTGCTATTGTTTTAAAGGGAGTATTCTGTGGAGAAGGCAATGGCTAAATTAATTTGAAGTGATGGTGGGCAGGGGAGCTTTCTGGTGTCAATCAAAACACCTCTCGAAATTTGTCATTCATCCTCATCCTTGGATTCTAGAAAGTGGGTATATGTACATTTTTGCAATTGCCATGATACAGGGGAGGTGGGAGGGAGGCCTCTCTGAGGAGACAGGTTAAACAAAACTCTTTTTTGGGCTGAATAGAGTTTGATTAGTTTCTGTCTATGACTGTCTGTGGTGGTGATAGGGGTAGCAGGTGTGTGTGTGTGTTGTTGTTGTTACACTAGTGGGAGAAATGAGGGGTTGTGAGCCACATGTGAGGTGGTTGGGCGGTAGAAGGCAGAAGTTCCTCCACAAAGATCTTTGAGCTGTGCTTGAAGGAAGAACAGGAGCCCAGCAAACTGGAAGGGTGTTGTGCAGGTGCTTAGACTCAGGAAACAGATCCAGCCGGTCCCAGCAGGTGGAAGAAGATGCAAGTCACAGTTAGGATAGTAGACATGTTTTATCCAGTGCTGGCCACAGCCTCCAGCCTCTGGCTTCAGCTTCAGTTCCCAGTCAGTTCCATTTTAGTCTTTATTAGCCTCCACTTTGTCTCCGTAGCCCCCATCTTTTCTGTAGGCCCTTTTTATATGCAGGCCTAAGAAGGCACCCTGACAACAGGTTACATAAGTGAGACCCTGCTCACAAGTGAATGTTTATGACCTTGAGTCTATAAGTTGGATCAGAGTGTTTCTGACCTTGACCTACCATAAAATAGCCAGTTCCCACCCTGGCTATATGCCCAAATCATAACAGCCCACCAGAAGCCTCACTGAGGCAGCCTAACTATTGTCATTTTGGACCTGCCCCAACAAAGGGCATTTCAGGCAGGGGGAGGAACATGAACAAAGGCACTTACCAGAAGAGCAGCAGCCTTGGGATGGAGGGCAGTGCTGGCACATGTACACAACTGCTGGCCTCTGACCCTGCCTTCCCCATGCACCCTGGCTTCCATCTCCCTCTTCCATTTCAAGATCTTCTGAGCCACTGAGCCCTTGCAATTCATTGTCTTAAAGGACAGACTCAATGCCCTTCCTTTAGTGGTACACAGCATACTTTGGGTGTCCCAAAACAGCCAAGACTTGGCCATGCTGCCTGTCCACACATACCTTTTTGAGAAGCAGATGCAGCCTGGATGATCCCTCAGTGGCTTAACCTCAGTGATTGTTTTGCCCATTTGCTATAAATGACTATCTCCAGCACTTGGTTAATTATGTGATTACAGCACCCAGTGACAAGGAGAAAATTAAAAATCTATGCTGCATTTTCCAGAACAACTTATTGCTCTATGCAAAAGAGGGCAAATGCAATTTAGCTGAGCTGCGGTGAACCAGAGCTGCTTCCTTCCTCTCATTTCAGCCCCTCCCTCATCTTCCCCTGGAGAGAAGCTGTGTTAGCAGTTGACTAAAGCCAGGAAGAGAGCAGGTGTGGAAGAAAACATAAATTACCATTATCCCTGACGATTCTGGACAGTGCCACCCACAGAGAAGGAGCTCAGACAGACATCCCTCCCTGATTTCAGTAAAGGCCAGTAAGTTGTGGGTTTTGGATAAGTGAATTAATGTAAAACCCAACTTCAGCTTGGTCTCACATCTGATCATCATTTCTTTATGCTGACCTGTCATGGTTGTGTCTCTTCTGAAAAAATCCAAGGTAGAGAGAGGGGAATCACTGCTAATATAGAACGAGTACAGTTTTGTTGGAGCCCACAAGATTGAAGTTCACTTCTTAACTCGGTCACTGGTGTCGATGTTGGGCCATTGCTTCAGCTTTAGTTTTCTTCATTATAATATGAAGATTTTAAGCACCTTTCCCTCCTCACATTTACCATCTCTGAAATCAGGATGCCCTTGTAATGGATGGTGTTTTAGCATCTGTCAAAGTTTAATGGACCTCACTTTTTCTTTTTTAGTGCTCCATAAAATAATATTGGGTCTTAGAATTGGCATTTTAGACTTTATGAAATAGGGTACTGTGCAGACTTATTGTGAAACTGGAAGGGGAAATATGTGTAATATCTACTTGGCACTCGATAATATTGTTGAACGCCATCCCTGCCCTAGGACATGAATTTTGATGCTGGTTCTTTTGTCTCCCTTTGAGAATTCATTCAAATTTGATCCCTTTATCTAGAAAATGGGATCATCTCCAGTCTGCATAGGAATGATCACAAAGCGGTCCAGGACTGAGGAACTAAACAAGACTTAACTGTCAATGTTATCTGGACCAGCTCTCCCCTCTACAACAAATATTTGCAGATGCAAAGACTTGTGGGTAATACAAAGATGAGGAACACCTAGTGGGGTTTACGGTGAGAGTGGCCTTCATGCTATCTTAGTCTGTTGGGGCTTCTATTACAAAATACCACAGACTAGGTAATTTAAAGTGATTTTACATTTCCCTGAGCCTAGGAAGGCCAAGGTCAAGGTACCCACAGGCTTGGCATCTGGTTGGGGCCTGGTCTTTCTTCCAAGATGATTTGTTGTTGTGTCCTCCCAGAGTGAAAGGGAGGGAAAAAGATCAACCTCTTCCTTCAAGCTTTTTGATAAGGCCCCCCATCAAATTCATGAGGGGGCCTATCCTCATAATCTGATCACCTCCCGGAGGTCCCATCTCTGATTTCATTAGGGATTAGGTTATTGTTGTTGTTTGATCATGGGGATTGAACCCGGGCTGTTTCACCACTGAGCTGCACCCTTAGTCCTTTTGACTTTTTATTTTGAGACAGGGTCTCAGTTGCTGAGGCTGGTCTCAAACTTGTGATCTTCCTGCTGAAGCCTCTTGAGTTACTGATATAAGGAAATGACTGAAGGAAGAAAATAAATTCAAAATTTATCAAAATTACATATAAGAGGTTGTGAGGGGAATGGGAAAATAAACAAGGAGAGAAATGAATTACAGTAGATGGGGTAGAGAGAGAAGATGGGAGGGGAGGGGAGGGGGGATAGTAGGGGATAGGAAAGGTAGCAGAATACAATTACTAATAGGGCATTATGTGAAAATGTGGATGTGTAACCGATGTGATTCTTCAATCTGTATTTGGGGTAAAAATGGGAGTTCATAACCCACTTGAATCTAATGTATGAAATATGATATGTCAAGAGCTGTGTAATGTTTTGAACAACTAATAAAAAAATAAAATAAAATAAAAAGAAAATAAAGAGAGAGGAGAGGCAGCTCAACAGAAACACAGATTTGTTTGGGACAAACCTGCAGAGGGGGGTCCCAGTGGAGACTGAGACCCATCTTCCGCTTATCAGCATGGGGTTGTTATGGGGCATGAGGGAGTGGGGAGTTTTTTGCAGTCAGGGCATTGCCAGGGATTGTCAGGGAAGAGGGGGTTGTCAGGGAAGAGGCCTTGTGATGGGTACCTCTATTTTGAGGCGGTCACTATTCCATGTCAAACCAGGTCTTTTCAGGTTTCCAGTCCCAGATAATAATTTCCTTTCTTTGCATGATGATGGAGTATTATCTGGTGTACAGGTCAGGCTGAGACAGAATGACCATGAGGTAACTTTTATTCTAAGACAGAGGATATGCTGCAAAACGATGTTGCCTGTATCAAGTTCTTTCTAACATTTGGGATGACAGGTGTGTACCAAAGCACCTGGCATGAAGAAGAGAGAATTTTAGCAGATAGTCACAGAAAATATAAAAATTGGTTTTGAGTCTTGAATTATGACTAGAGTTTCAAAAAGGCAGAAATGAAGGGAATGGACAATGAAATACAATTTAAAAAGAATGATGTGCTCAAGAGGTGACATATTATCTAGTTTGACTCCAGAGTGTCTGGAAGCTAGAAGTATTTGGAGGTGTTATGGTGTTTGAGCAGGCGAAGGGGAGGATATAGAAAGAACTACATCAACGGTGCCACTGTCCACCTCTTTGCTCAAGATAATCATGCTGATGTCATCTCCAATGGCTTTCCTTCTTCTTTTCTCTCTGCCTCCTACTTGTGATCCAGGAGTGTCTTCTGTCATTTCTACCTCCTGCACACGTTATGATTCAGTTCATCTCCCTCCATTCTTCCTTGCTCCTATAACAGTGGTCCACTTTATGGTTTGAATG
Organism: Urocitellus parryii; assembly: GCF_045843805.1. Classification (NCBI taxonomy): domain Eukaryota; kingdom Metazoa; phylum Chordata; class Mammalia; order Rodentia; family Sciuridae; genus Urocitellus; species Urocitellus parryii. Next base: position 5,369,039 of record NC_135544.1, read on the forward strand.
TAGCCCTTGCTGCTCTGCCACCGTGACTTATTTTTAAGTAAACTTGTTCCTTTCTCTTCCTATCTCCTGCTCCTCCCTAATCTCTCCCTTTTCCCAGTCTCAGAGGAAACAGTATTACCTTTCTTCCCCATCTCAGGCAGATTAATCTGTCCTTGAGTACACATCCACCATAGGAATGAAGTAATTCAGGCTTTGAGGATGGAAGCAGAAGATCTCAGAAATGATTATCTCTAAAATTAACAAGTAAATTGAAACTCCAACAGAGAACACGTGGAAAGTGTTGAATCACCTCTTTAAAAGCCCCCCCAGTTCCTGCTGATGGGCAGAATCACAGCCTGTGGGACAGGAGTCCCCTGTGTTTCTCCTTTGCTAGCAAAGCAATAAAACTTATTTTTCTTTTTTCTCAAAACCATGTTTCTGTTATTGGATTGGCACTGGGGACAAGGATTGAGCTTTCAGCAATACTCCCACCCAGACCTGGATCTCCCTCATGCTCACTCAAATTCTGCACAAGCTTCCAACTGGACTCCAAGTTTTCTTTCTTTCTTCAGTTCAATCTGTTAGGTCGGATTGGCTGAGAAAGCACCAAGCAACCCGCAGGCGAAAGAACCACCAGTCAGGTGCCGCTGATTGACAGAACAGCCTGTCAATCAGCCGGGTCTCCTGACCAATCCTGGATCTTAGCCAGCTCCCCTAACTAACCCCAGTAGGACAAGGGACTCTGAGGCCCCCCCCCTTTTCCTGTCCCAAGCTCTCCCTTCCTGCCCTAAACCCAATAAAAATTCCAGTCCAGTCCAGCCCCTCGCGCATCTACCCATACCCACCCTGTTGGTCTGGAGGGTCTTGCCTGGGAGTGAAATCTCAATAAAGCCTCTTTCAGCAGCCTTTTTAATCTGACTCCTTTTGATCGCCACTGCCTGATCTTATACAATCCTTTCTTGCAGTAGCCAAAATGGCCTATTTAAGCTGAATATCCTATTAGTTTGCTTTCTTGCTGAAAACCTGTGAATGTTGTTTTTTTTCATAAAACATGGAGTAAAAATGCAAATTCCTCACCTTGCCCTCAAGACCTGCAGAGTCCAGGCCCTGCCTGCTCTTAACCCCTTTCCAATGCTTCATTTACGCTGTGTTCTTTATTTTTTTGACACTGGTCTTTGCCTTGGCTGGTTCTTTTGTTTGACATACACACTCCTAGAGAGTTGTATGCCTTGCCCACTCTTGGCATCAGATGCACCATTTTAGGTCGGGAACCATTTTATCTAGAGGTTCCAAAGTTTCAATTCTGAGGCAAAGCTGCTTCACTTCCCTTAAGAACACGTGCCTGCTATCAACCCCACCCCAGCTTAAACTCCTAAACAGCGTAGGGGATTTCTCTGGTAGGCTATAAAGCTGCTCTGTGAGGGCCAACAGGCTGCAGCTCTACTCCAGGGGACAGCCTTGTAGATATATCTCATGTTACCAACAATAAATCTCTTGTGTGACATTCCGGGTGTGGGGCGTGGTCCTTGGACTTGGAGCAGGTTGAGCTGAAACTTTGGGAGTGTGAGGGTACCAAATTTAAGAGTCTGGCCTTCACTGGATAGTCAGAGGGAGAGGCATTGTAAATCTTTGATCAGGTGATTAACATGGGATTAAATTGTAGGGGTATTAATCCAGTGGCAGGATGGAAGATGAATTAGAACAGGAAGAGACTAGGAAAATGAGATCAGGTAGGAAACTAACCCTCATGTACTAGGTTACTTGGCTCCAAATATTTGAAGGTTTTCTGGAATCTATCTTTTGCTTAGTGCATAAGAAATAGTATTTGGATGCTCTTCTAATAACTTGAACATAAAACCATTTGAGCATTTATCACTTTCAAGTGTCCTTATTTGCCTCTCTGCCTTTCCTCCCGTTCCGGTGTTGACTGGACTGTGAACTTATCAAGGATGGTGTTTTAGTCAGCTCTTCACCTTTATGACCAAAATATCTGACCAAAACAACTTAGAGAAGGAAAAGTTTATTTGGGGCTCATTATTTCAGTGGTGTCAGTAGGCTGACAGCTGAGTTCATTGCTCTGGGCTCAGGGTGAGGCAGCACATCATGGAGGAAAGCATGGTGGAGAAGTGCTGCTCCATTGGTGGTAGCCAGGGAGCCGAGAAAAGAAGAGAAGGGACCACAGGGAAGATTCACCCTTCCAGGGCATGCAACTAGTTACTTGCCTCCTCTAGCCAGGCTCCACCTGTTCACAGTTACCACTCAATCTATTCAAACCAGGGTGCACTGATGAGGTTGCAGCACTCACAATCCAATGTTGTCATCTCCAAGCATTCTCTAATTAATACAGAAGCTTTTAGGGGACACTTCACATCCAAACCATAACAGATGGGGACCGTGTCTTAATCATCTCTTCATCTTAGAGTTCAGAATGGTGGAAGGCACATAGCAAGTGTTTACTACATGTTTGTAGAATAAATAGACAAGAGATGTAAATCCTTCTAAGTGTTTTCAGAAGGCTATTACCCTGAGTCATTTTAGGTTGGGGCACTGGTAAAAGCCTTTCTATTGCAGGAACCAAGAAATGGAGGCTTTAATGAACTCAGAGATAAAAAGAATGATGAAGGAAAAGATCGTGATCCTTTATTTTGGTCTCTTCTCCAGACTTTCACCTATTACTAGAGAGTTTTCCTGGTCATAAATGCAAAAGAGATGTTTGTATCATTTATAGAAGGAGTACTGAAAAGGTATCTGTGGCCATAATTCAGTATGTTTTATTTTGGGGAATGAAAAATCCTATTTTCATTTCATCTGTTGTTGCTAAGCTCTGAAGATTGCCAATTAGCCCTTGCCCTCACTGGATGCCTTGGTAAATTTTTAAAATTCGTGGTCCTTGAAAAAACAGAGCAAACAACCCTATTATTTTTCTTCAGTTTTGTATATTTATTATAGCACTTATTATAGTTCACATTATATTACGGTTATTTGTTGGTGTGGCTTTTTTTTATCAGTTAGATTGGGAATTCTTTAAAGCAGGGACTATGCTCATTCATCTCTTAGCATGATGCCAGGTACATGCAAGGAGTTTAATTGATGCAGGTTGTATTGAATTTGTTGTAACTGTACATTAAAACACAGAGAAGTAGATGTTTAACTTTTTCTTTGTCTCCTAATGCCATGTTTTTTGTTATTCTGTTTGTGCTGAAAACATTTGTACATCGCCTTTAGGTAACTTATAAGAATTTATGAATTTATCTGTGCTTATCTGCCTACCTATCTATCTATCTATATCTATCTATCTATCTATCTATCTATCTATCTGGGTATATATACTTATTTATAAGAATACAGCTGTCTCTAGTATAATGCAGTACTCTTTAAGATGGAGGCAGTATCCATGGGATAAAGATTGCCCTTTATTTCATTTTTATTTATTGGTTTGGTACCGGGGATTAAACACAGGGCCTCTCAATCAATGAGCCACATCCCCAGCCCTTTTTTATACTTTATTTAGAGACAGGGTCTCACTCAGTTGTTTAGGGCCTTGCTAAATTGCTTTGAACTTACGATCCTCCTGCTTCAGCCTCTGGAGACTATGGAATTACCACAGCGCCTGGCAAGATTGCCCTTTAATAGGCCTCCATTGGTATCTGTTAGGGTGTGAATATGGTTTGTTCCCTCTGACATTCCTGTTGAAATTTGATTGCCATAGAGTGGTGTTGGGTGTGGGGATTTAACAGGTCATTCAGAGGGATTAATGCCTTTCACATGTGAGTTTTTGCTCTTGAGGGATGAGATAGTTGTTATAAAGAAAGACTAGTCCTCACGTTTTATCTTTCCTTTTTTTTTTTTTGTATGAAAAAGGCTTCAAAAATCCAAGTTACCTTATTCCAATGAATCCCAGTTCCTTTTTGAGATTTGATTTAAAATGCATATTTAATGAGCTAATAAAAAATCATAGTGTTCATGTTACTGATGGAGCCCAGGGGAAGAGACAGCTGGAATCTCCTGCTTGCCCTTCTTTCTGCCATGAGTTGAGGTAGCATGAAGCTAGCAGGCAACATCCTCTGAACTTCTCAGCCTTCAGAACTGTAAGAAATAGAAAGTCTGGTGGTCCATTTTCAAAATATAGTATTCAGTCTTAATGGGATCCAATTATAGTCATTTTTATTATAGTCCTTCCCCTTTGCTCTCCCCAATTTTAAAATTAGCCATTGTATAGATTATATCCCTGAGTCCTCCTATCAGGGTGAAGCCCTATTAGATTAGCTATATAAATCCGTGAACTGCCTGCCTAGGTGCACTTCCTAGTTAGGTTCCAGTAACATGCCCTTCTGGCAGAAGGAAAGGTTTGCCTTACCCACTCACTTTCAAGCATGTGTTTGATTTCTTGCAGGTACCTCCATTATTTCTAGTAGAACCATGAGCCAGAAAAACTGCTTTCCTTTATAAATTACCCTATCTTCTGTTATAGCAATAGAAAAATGAATTAAGGCAGTGTCTTTCTGAGATATCTGCATCATTTTGTAGCTTCAAGGAGTGTGGCCCAGGAAGTGTTTACTGAGTTATTGGCAATAAGGATGTCTGCGGAGGGTTCTTAAGAGAGACTATGTTTAGGATAGAGGGGAGAATCAGAGCTTAAAGTGATTTTTTGTTGTTGTTGAAGAGTGAAGTGCTGCACAGGCTAGCTGGGCTACCTGTGGCCTTGGGATGGCATCGAGTACATTGGCACCCGGAACCCAAGGAGATGTGAGTTCTGAGTGTCAAGAGTACCTGGGAAATGCCTGAAGGAATTGCTGGAGGCATGTTCACTGGCACCCCTCTTCCCAGAGGTCTGGTCTTCCAGATTTAGTCAGGGCTCGATCAGTCAGCTTTCTGTTCTCCGTAACTCAACAGGAAGGTAACCAGCTGGGAACGAAAAAATCCTCCTTCCAAATAGCAGCTCGTCAGGACCTGTGGAAACATAGTCAGGTGTTAGTGGCAGAAAGCACCGGTCATACTGGAACTCAGGGTTCAGATGGACCCTCCGTCCAGACACTCAGGTTACTTTACTCCATGAATCCCAGTTCCTTTTTGAGATTTGATTTAAATGACATATTTAACAGATCTAATTAAAAAATCATGGTGTTGATGTTATCCATGGAGCCCAGGGGAAGAGACAGCTGGAGCCTCAGGAAAAGGTCCAGACTGGTGTCAGCAGACAGATACTGCACTCGGAAGAGTCACAGAGGTGGCCCAGCAGTTAACAGCAACCCCTGTGAGCCAGCCCCAACCCAGGATCTTCAAATGATGGCTTGGGACATAAATTCCAAATAGCAATCCATGAGGTGGCTTTTAGATCTTATATTCAGAGGAAGCCACGGCACTGAATACTGTCATAGAGTAGGGATATTATCCAAAATGGTGACTTTAAAAATGAATACGTTTCTGAGCCTCTCAAGATAAGTCAGTATAAATGTTTTAAAAATAAGAAGTCATGTCAATGATGGATAAAATGATTACTGTCAAATGAATTAAATCAATGCTAGAGACATAAGAGGAATTTCTTCAGGCTGGGATGAAGAGGCCCAAGGTTTACGAGCAGGTCAGGTTATGATTTCCGGGTTGTTTTCTCACCTGGGTCATGAAGTTCTCTGTCACAGAGGTGGAAACTGTCAACTGATTTTTATTGCTCCAGGGAGTTTCCCCTGGAGATGACCTAAAGCAGGTGATAGGAAGCTCTTCCTGGTCTGGTTGGGATAGGGTAGGTATCATTCTGTGTGGGACAGTAGAATGGATGTTCCACCTTGTGGCTGCATTTCCCTGGGATAGTGGGTATATTCCCAAGACAGACTGTAAGTCATTCCTAGAGCTCTGTTCAGGGAAGTGGTTACGTATGGGGCCATAATTGTGGGTTTAGGTGGTAGTCTCCTCTGAGTCTCTAACCGGGTGCTCACTCTCTGTGGGACCTGAGCAAGTATTGAATGTCTTTATGCTTTATAGAGCAGAATATCTTTATATTAAGTGGTGCAAAAAATAAAAGTACCTACTGATAGTACTATTTTTTTTGACTAAAATAAATCCTAAATATTATTATAGAGAAGGTGTCCACAAGCAAGAGTGCCACCTGTTTTAGTTAATGTTTCATTGGAACATGGCCACCTCCCTTCACTTTGTAGGGTCTGTGGCTGCTTTCATGCTACCAAGTCAGAGCGGAGTAGTTGTGACAGACACCATACTGCCAGCAATATGTATTGATTCTCTGGTCCTTGACAGAAGAGAGTTTTTTAATGCTTATTAGAGGCTTCCAGAGGCAAGTCTGAAAATCAGGAGGAACAAGAAGACTGAACAAATGAGAAAAGGAGTTGGCAGTGTCTTGTCAGTCAATAGGTGAGAAGACGCAGGTATGTTTGGGGTGGAGGGGTTTGCTTCACAGCCCTAATTTTTCCTGTACTTTTCCCACTGTGGCATGAATCTCATCTACGGAGTTTTGTGGCCTGCCTGCCAGACAGCTGTCTGCCAGCACACCCAGGCCTTGTCCCCTGCCAGGCAAAGATGCTGATTCCTCAAGGCCTCCCTTTTGTCCTTAGGCTTTTTACTCATCCTTTCCCAATCACGGAACACAGTTGGATGCTGGGCTCTTTCTCATCAGGAGGGCAGGGAAGAAGATGCAGAGAAAGAAAGATAGGACTACATTCTTGTTTAGTGTGTCTCAGTTAACACGTTTCCATGAACCCCCAGGCTGACAAGAGCTTCCTTCCAGTCTCAAAAAGCTCTGTGTGCTTTCTGACTGATCTTGGATTTGAGCTCACTCGGAGGTGTGATCAGAAAATGCTCTGAGTCTGAAGCCTTAGTGGACAGGACAGATCTTTGTGGTATCATTGGAAGGATTCACAGAAATCGGCTTGAACTGAAACATCCCATTCCTTGTAAGAGGCTGCAGCCTGAGGGATGATAACCGAACAGGTGTCACGTGTCCACCTGAAATCCTTAAGAAGGAAGACTGGGTTTTGATGGTATTTATGGCACCCTCTTACCCAGGAGAGAAAACGTGCTTGAAGGATCAGGGTCTTAGAATCAAAAAAATGACAGGTCACAGTAGGACCATAGAAATCATCCCAACCATCTCCTCTTCATGATGTGCAAACAGAGGCCTAGAAATGAGATAAGAGCTATCCAAGTCATTGACCAGTCACAGACCCATGTTTTGACTTTCAAGAAGATGAGTTAGACGGTCTGGCTCAGTGGCACCCCCAGAACTTTCGAGGCCTCGAAGTTCTTGTGAGGAGGTGTGGAAGGTTTTCTATATTTCACGAAGTCAAATACAAGCCATGCCTGTATCTATCCATGTTAAGGTCAAATCATTTAAACCAAAATGTCAGGTTTTATTATTCTGGTTGGAAATGTATTAACCCAGTGTGCTAACAACACTGGCTGTTCCATAAAAACAGCTTGACAGTCAGAACTTTCTACTTGTGTGTGTGTGTGTGTAAAAATTTGTTAATCAGAGCTTATTTCATATGCATATAATAATAGAATTTTTATTTATAAATATCTTCCAATCAGAACTCACTGTTACATAAATATATAATATAGTATATTTATGATTAAACTAGAGGACTCATTCAATTCATACTTAATACAGTACATTTGATAAAAAAAAATTGAAGTATGGCATCCACCCATATGGGAATGCCTAATAAAAGGGATTCCTAGTGTAGAAATGATTGGGAACCACTGATCTAGTTTAGGAGTCCACACACTACAGTTTGCAGGCTAAACTTGACTTGCTGCCTGTTTTGATAATACAGTTTTATTAGGACAAAGACATGCTCATTGCATTGTCTATGGCTGCTTTCCTGCTAAGTAATGGAGCTGAGAATTTGGGATAGAGACCACAGATCTCACAAAGTCTACGCATTTACACTCTGGCTTATTACAGAAAAGGACCATTTCTGATCTTGTCTAGCCAGCTCAATTCACAGATAACGAAACCATCTAGGGAGGTAGGATGACCAGTGTCAGATCAGATGGCCAGAACTGGGAGCGTCAGTCAAAACCTCCTCCTTAGTTTCTCTCTTTGATTTCATGCCCCGAACCACGTTGTGCTACACACACCATTCAATTGTCTCCAACAGGCCTGGAATACAGGAGACTTTTGAAGTCAAAGGGGATTACAAGTGGAGAAATTTCAGCAGGATCCACACACAAAGGAATTAATCATTAGTGGCTAGATTTTTTTCCACTTGGCATTTTTGCTTTCTGTGCGATAGGCTCAGGCACTTGTGGAATAAGCACTCCTAGAGCACGTACTATGTGGATCTTTAAAGTATATGTCATCAATCCTTACAGGATTGGGGGGTATTCTTACTCCTATTTAAAGATGATGAAACCAAGGCACAGAGGACATGCTCATGGTCACAAAACAGGAGCATTGGAGAACTGGGGTATGCATTTGCACAATAAACTCTAGAGCTAGCCTTGTCTAAAATCACTCATGATATATGATCATCCTGTTTTTTTTTTTTTTTTTGGTGCCGGGGATTGAACCCAGGGCTTTGTGCATGCAAGGCAAGTACTCTATTAACTGAGTTCTATCCCCAGCCCACTGCTTCTTTTTTGATGCTGGGCCTGCCATTGTTGGTTAGAAGTACAGGCTTCCTTCTTTTTCAAAGAAACCAGTATTTACATTCATAGAAACCATGATTTCATTCCCTGTGTCTCAAAACAGAGAATCTTTCTGTGTCTTCTTACAGGATGAGGCTGCACATCCCTCAGACCCTGCAGAAGGAAGAAGCACAACTAATGACATAATAGCACTTAACTTCCTGGTTTAAAGCTCCTTCTCCATATAATTTACCCTGGGAGACCAGGATGCTCAAGACTTAGAAAGAATTAGATTAGGTATTAGGAAAGGAAGTTCTTTCACTGAATTCAAATTGTTGCTTGATAATAAGAAACAAATGTGATTAGAAATATAATTGTCTTTTTAAAATAAAAATTTAGGATTTTTTTAAAACTCTTTTTTTTGATAAATCAGATTTGCAGGAAGTTGTCATAAAGAAAAGGAAAAAGAAAAATAAAGTATACAGAGAGGGACCATTTTCATTTAATGGTAACATCTTGAATAGCTACAGTTAACTATCAAAACCGGAAAATTGCCATTAGTATAATTCACACAGCTTATTCAAATCTCACTACATTTACCTGAACTCCTTAGTGTGTATGTATGGGTGTAAAGTTCTATGCAATTTATCACAGGTGCAGATTTGTCTAACCACCAGCATAACCAACATATGGAATTTTTCCATCCCAGAAGCCTCTCTTGTGTGGCCCTCTATAGCCACACCCATCACCATTTAAATCTTCATTCTGTTACCTGACAACATGTCATGTTTTCTACCTCTGAATACTGTCATTTTAAGAATGTTATGCAAATGCAATCATATAGTTTTTAACCTTTTGATATTGACATTTTTTCCACCCAGCATAATACCCTTGAGATGCATCCAAGCTGCTGTATATACGAATGGTTCATTCTTCATTGCTGGTAGCATTCCATGGTGTGGCTCTATCACTGTTTGTTTAACTATTCACCTGTTGGAGGACATTTTGAAGTTTTCAATTATTAGTAAAGCTGCTATAAATATTTATGTGCAAGCTTTTTGTGTGTGTATATATGCAAGGCCATAGTTTTTGTTCTCTGAGATAAATGTATAGGAGTAAAAAATTGTGTCACATATTAAGTACATTTTTTTTTGTAGTTGTTGTTACTGGGGATTGAACCCAGGGACACTTTACTACTGGGCTATCCTCAGCACTTTTTATTTTGAAACATGATCTCACTAAATTTCCAACACTGGTCTCAAACTTAACGGTCCTCCTGCCTCAGCATCCTGAGTCACTGGGATTATGGCAATGTGCCACCAAGCCTAGTGTACCTGTTAGTTTTATAAGAAACTACCAGATTATTTTCCAAAGAGGCTGCACCATTTTACCAGTAATATGTGAATGATCCAGATATTCTGCATCTTTGTCAGCATTTGATTTTATTATTATTTTTCACGTTAGCATTTCTGATGGATGTGTAGTGATTGATCATTTGCATTTCCCTAATGGCCAATGGTGGTTGATTTTCTAGTGTATTTTCATGTGCTTATTTGCCACCTGTATATCATCTTCAATAGAATGCCTATTTATGCATTTTGCCTATTTGATAAATGAATTTTGTTTTTCTTTAAAAATCATCACATTTTGGAAGTTCTTAATTTAATTTGGATATGAAAACTTGATTGAATATGTTGTTTGTAAATATTTTCTCTCACTATGTAGTACGTTTTGTGATTTTTTTATTTGGTAAGGAGGATTGAACCCAGGGATGCTTAACTACTGAGCCACATCCCCAGCCCTTTTTATTTTTTATTTTGAGACATGGTCTCGCTAAGTTGCTTAGGACCTCAATAAGTTAGTGAGGCTGGCTTTGAACTTGTGATCTTCCTGCCTCAGCCTCCAGAGGCGCTGGGATTATAGGCTAGAGCCACCAAGCTTGGTTGTTTTGTCATTCTTGTCTCAATTTTTTTCAGAGTAAAGATTTTCTATTTTAATGAGGTTTATCAATTTTTCATTTTATGGATTGTGCTTTTAGTATCAAATGAATTGATTTTTTTTTACAAGAGGGTGAGGATTGGCTGGAACTAGTGTTAAAGAAAGAATCTGTGGGTTAACCACAAAACATGAAAAGGTTAAGTGGCCTTTTAATTCTCCCTGTGCTAATGGTGGTCTGAAGCCTGGTTTTAGCATCAAGCCATCACAGGACTTCTAAGTTGAGTCCTTGACATGCCATTAGTGTCCAGGAAAGGAGGCAGAGACAAGGTGTCAGTTAGGTGGGCACAGAATAAAACCCTCAAGAGCCAAGAGCTATCTCTGAGAATTAATGAACTGCTTTCCTCCAGCCTATTCAAATAATCCAGCTCATTTCATGTGAGATAAATTGCAGGACCTTGTCACCCTGGCTCCCAGAGGAGGACACTTCTGTGATTCATGAGGCTTGGCCCCTGGGAGCCTGAGATGGGGGGAGGAGGGCCTGCCTGGCTGACTGATGACTTGTGGCCTTGCTGGCTGACCTCACTGCAAGGCTGCTGCTTTAGGAGAAGGGTGGAAGAGGGATTCAAATGAAGCCACTGTCCACAGGACAGGCCTGGAGCATGCCACCTGAGAGGGGGCAGTCTAAACAACTGTCAGGTTAAGTCCAACCTGGCTCTTCATGCTCTGCATTCTGAAGTGGCTGCCGGGACTCAGAAGAGGGTTAGAGTTTAGCTTTGCTGCCCTTAGCTTCTGCTATTGGTGGGTGTGTTGGTTGGTTGCTTTTATGTGTTCTGTGGGTGGAATGGGGTTGTACTGCAAGGAATAAAAGAACTGAATGTGAGAAAGAATGCAGTTTGCCAGAAACAGAGTCTAGGGTATGATCTTGTGGTCCACAATTCCATATGGAGGCATGTGTATCTAGTCCTTTGAACCACAAAGGTTAATGGAAACGAACCAGAAAGCGACTTTTTTCTTTATTTTTAAAAAATAACCTACTGCTTCTTTTAATCTATTTACTGCAGCTAGTTTCCCTGCCACTAGATACAAACACAGGCATTTCCCTGAATTTTATGGTCATTCTTACATAATATAAAATTTAATAATCCCCAAACACAGCTTAGATTAAGAAAATAGAATGTTGACTGACTTAAAATAATAAACGCTACTACGTAATTTTTCTTCTTCTTCTTTTTTAGTATTGGGGATTTAATTCAGGGGCACTTTAACACTGAGATACTATATACCCAGTTCTTTTTAATTTTAATTTTGAAACAGGGTCTCACTAAACTTGCTAAGTTGCTGAGGCTAGCATCAAATTTGCAATCCTCCTATCTCAGCCTCATGAGTTGCTGGGATGACAGGTATGTACCACTACATCCTGCCCAATTCAAATTCACCCTAGCCAGGTATGGGAAGTAGGCCAGCGGTGAAGGACAAAAGGTGTGGTGGGCTTCTGTATCTCCTGTTTCTGGCTAGCTATTACTTCGGACTCTTCCAGGTTGGAGATGAGAAGGCAGGTGGAGGGATCAAGGAAACAGAATGTTACTTAATAGACACCGTGGGAGATGGCTTCAAGTTCCTGCAACTTGGCAGATATTAAAAATAGAATCTCTGTCCCTTGTAGTATTTTGTTTGGTTCTTTGGAGACCCCTCCCTTCTCCATCACTAGAGGTCTCTCACTAGCTGTGTCCTCTTGCAATCAGAGGCATCTATTATCTGGCTGGTCACATTTTCTATAACCCTTGGGAATTTGGCAAGAACTTCATCCACCATCTTTCTAGTAGAGAAAGTTCTCAGTGAGGGTAATTTTGTCATCCAGAAGATAACTGGCAAGATCTGCAGACATTTCAATTGTCACAGTGGGATTGTTATTGGCAGGTTGAGACCAGAAAATCTACTAAATATCTTATAAGGCACAGAACAGCCCCACTCACACCCCACAGCAAAGAATTCTCTATCTCAAAGTGTTAGTAGTGCAACCCAACTATAGAACACGGGAAACTCTCATGCATCTTTTCTTGAATGAATTCTGGGCTTGCAGGTGAATATCATTGAAGTTATTTTCTTCAGCTTCCCGTCAACAGTTTGCCAGTACATCTCCTGTCCCTATTTCCTTACTGCAGTTCTCTGGGTGGTCCTGTTCCAATGCTTCTTTCTCAGCTTGGAGGTGAAGCATATAGTACAACTCTCTAGAGAAATCATGCATAAATCTCTTCCTCCACTTTCATTCCCTAAGTAAGGGTTATAGGCTTAAGAGTTATCTGATAATTGGAAAATTTATCTGTTACATATTGCCACAATACTTCTGTTTAAAATATAGTGCACAACCTCCATGATATATGGTATGTGTAAGTATTGCTGTGTCCTTGGGGCAATTGACTAAAGTTCTACTGGTCTGAGATTGCTCAGATGTCTGGAGTCAACTGGTCACCTTCTTATCTAGGACAGGTTTGGCTGGAGTGATTGCTTTATGGGTCTCTCATCTCCCAGAAGCCCTGCTAGGGTGTGTTGTCATGGCAATGATGAAGAATTAAGAATGCAAGCAGGTTTATTTATGAAAATTCTCTAAGTCTCTGCTTATGTCATGCCTGTGTCTTGTTTGCTAGTATCCCATTCATGGAAGCAAATCACATGACCAAGTTCAGAAGTCCTCAGTTAGAGTTAGAAAGCAGTTGACTGGCAGAGAGAGGATAAAAAATTTGAGTCATTGATGCAAGAAATCTACTCAAATTTCTATAAGACATTCATCTAAAAATGTAGTGTCTTTATGGGGTGTGGAGGTATAGGCCTGGAATCCCAGCGATGAGGGAGACTGAGGCAGGAGGGTCACAATTTCAAGGTGAGCTTGGGCAACTTAATGAGATCCTGTCTTAAAATAAAAATTTAAAAGTTGGGTATGTAGCTCAGTGGTGCAGTACTTGCCTAGCAGGTATAAGGCCCTAGGTTCCATCCCTAGTACTGAAAAAGAAAAAAAAAAGTATGTGGTCTTAGCTTTAAAGCTCAGTAGAAACATAAACAGGAATATTCTCATATTTACAGGCAATAGACATGTAGATGTTTATCCTGCACATTGTATTATATATGGTCAGCATGCGACATATGTGCTGTCTTCATTGCAAAAAAATGACAGAAACCACTGAATGGATTGGTGGATTTAATGGGCTGGAGAACAACTAGAAAGACCACATTAGAGATAGGAACTGAATGGATCAGGAGCTAAGTGGCTCTAGCCTGACTAGTTTTCATTCCCAGCTCCAAGGGACCCACGTTGTAAACCTACATCCAATCTCTACTTTGAAATATGAAACTTTAGGAAAATCAGAAGTAGGGCCCCTTCTGAAAAAGATAAAACATGTCTGAGATTCAGTAGAAGAAATGTTAGGAGCCTGGTTTTCTTTGAATTTATATAAGCACCAGGGCTGAAAAATACAGCAAAATATATTGGAAGTTTTCTCACTCCTATCTGTTCTTTTTGTTTTTTTCTTTCCCTATTGTACAATAAAGGCAGACCTTTATTGAGAGCTTACTATATGTAAGGCATTGACATAAGTGTTGTACAAGCTTTATTTTCTCAACTCAGAGAGGCATGTACAATTATTTTATTATTAAGGCAACTGAGACTTAAGGAAAAGTTTAATAACTCATCTAATGTCATAGAGCTGGTAACTAGCAAAATAAAAAAAATGAATTCAGATCTATCTTCCTTTCAATCTTTGCACTGTTCTGCCTCAAACCTCAGGTTTGGATTTGGTAGAAAAATCTCAAGCCAGTTTGTTCTTTTCAACCCCCACCCCCCTATAATTTCATGGAAGAAATTGGTTGATTCATTTTGAAGCCCTGGGGAAGTTCTATCCCTTCAAACATTTTCCCTTCACCCCATACCTATATTACCCAGAGATGTGTTTTCTTTGCCCCCTTTGGACCACTTAATTACATTCTCTCTTCTTTAGGAGGAAAGCTGACATGTAATTATTTTCATGATTAACACTCTTGTGCAGCTAATTGTAATTATGCCTTATAATCACAGTTATGATCATCAATTACTCATTCCTGATTCATTTGGATGTTTTTCTTTATCCCAGCTTGGCAAAGTTGATGGAGCTAACGTGCCTGCCTCTAGACACAGAAAACACGCGCATGCGTGCACACGGACTAAATTATACATAATCATTATTTTGGTCTTCTCTAGTTTAACCTTTTTTTTGATCCCATATGTCATGATGGCGCCTCACTGGCCACTGCCCATTGCCTGTTGATATTTCCTCTCATTTCTGACTTGGCTTCCTTTACGATCTTTTTATCCACAATGTTGATGTGGGGAGTGGGGATTCCTGCTCTAGGGTTATGGGATGGCTGAACATAGGATTCCTGAGACCGGGCAGGTGAAACTGAGAGCAGTTTTCTTGTCACATAGAATCACAGCCCCAGGGAGGAGACCTCTGTGCAGGGCTAGACAGCAACTGCACTTAGGAAGAATGGCCAACCAAGAGCTGTGAGGGACAGGACTTGCAGTATCAACAGAAAGGGTGCCCCCTGGTTCCTGGAGAGTGAGGCGACTGGACCATTGAAATAACTCAGTAGGTTGGTAGGGAACTAAACCTTGCCACTCTGGGAAAAGGAGAAACTGTGCCTCGTTTCTATGAGGGGGACAGTTTTTTTTTGGGTGGAGGGCCCTTATGCATATGGGAGCTTAGTAGAGAAGAGATGGCTTGGCGGCCATTTGAGGATTTCCATGTGTAAGGTCCTTGCTTAGCGTCTGGATGGCCATCTTAAGTGACAGCCGTTATTTTAAGAAGAATTTTGTTTTCCCACTCAAGGGCATTTCTGAGAAACACTCACCATGACTCCCTCATGCCAACCCAACCCTTCACTGCATTAGGACCCACCCGGCTCTAATCCCTGAGCCTGCCCCATAAAAGTCCTGAACCCCAAGCCTGTTTTGCCTCTCTCCATCTATGGTGAGATGTGCCTTTCTTTGTCAGCTCTGACAAATAAACTCTTGTGCGTATCTCTGCCTGGTCTCCGCCTTTCATTTCTTGCTCACCTGTCTCCCGGTTCCTTGCTTTCCTTTCACACTGGAGGTCAAGGCAACACATAATATAGAGCCTTATTTTACTACATACCTCTCCTTGAAGTTGGGGCAATGATGCCATAAAATGAAGAGGTGATAGCACAAGTCCTGGAGATGGACTGTATAGGTTTGCACTCTGGCTCTATTTCTTACTAGCTCTTTGATCACAGGAAAGTCACTTAATATTCCTCTACCTTTTTTCCATATGTAAATGGGAAAAATTCAGCAGCTACTTTGTTGGGTTGTCATGAATATTAATCTTGTTCTACCTCAGTGATAAAGCACTTGGCTCAGTGCCCATCCACTGCATTAATTAAAACATTTATCTAGTCTTCTTAACAAGTCTTCTCTGGTTTGATCTTTGAGTTCTGTAAGGCCTAGAGAACATTGTCATTTTCTCTCTCTCTTCTAAGCTGCTTGAAGGAACTCATCTTCCCTATTATAATTCTATATCGCAGAATCCCAACTCTGGTGCCAGGCTACTTAGTCCTGCATGAAGAAGATCCATGTGCAGACCAGGACCAGTGCATCCTCCCCTCAAAGTCTGGGGGCCAACAAATCACTTAAACTGTAAGCACCTTCTACCATCTACTATTCCTTAACTATGCTTTGTCCCGGGTTGCAACCTGAACAAAACCAGGAAACCTATTTGACACTGTGCTCCAGAGGCTTGAATTGAAGGCACCATGCGGCAGTTATTATTCACCTAACATTCCATCTGTGTTCCACCTGCAGGGCACGTAGGTGGCAGGATGTGTTCCCTGGGAAGCAGGACTGAGATGGAGATTGGCACATGGAAAGTTTAATAGGGAGTGTTCAAGGGTTTCATGCCTGTGGAAGAAGGAAAGAAAACACGCATTGGATAGGAGAAATCAGGCTGCAAGGTAGCCACAACAAGGACCTCACCATCCCACAGGAAGGGCTGGAGCTGGGATGACACTGCAGAGGTGTCCCACATTGGGTGCAGGAGCCAGGTCTTTAAAGCAAGCCCTGAGCAGTCCCTGAAGGTGTGCCACCTCTGGGAAGGTATGTCACCTTGCACAATTACCAAAGAGAGTTGACAACTGAGGGCTGTCTACAGGAAGCACCCATATGAACTGAAGAAATGAGTCATTCAGTTCCCACGGAGGAGTTGAATGGTGCAGCTTCTTTTCAACAAATTTCTTTGTTGAACCCATGCTCTCTGTCTTTGAAAATCTTTCTGCACAGTGGCAGCCTCACTGTAGATGAATGAACCAGGAGTAGAGCCTATCCCCCAATTGGACCAATGTGCTGTCCTTTCCTAGGGACTTAAAATATTGGATACCAGTTTGTTGTTGTAGTGATGACAATTGCTTGATGTCATATGCATGGGGATGTTAAGAAATCCAGTCTATAAGGGGACATGGACATGATGACTCATGAGATTTTAAGGGGATAAAGTGACAGAGTGCCTGGATTCCTGACTTTTTGTTTCTTGGTCCTTTGTGAGGTTCTGATTGTGCTTCCTGTCCTTGGGCTCTAGAAAATAGTGTGGGCTCTCATTTCCCACCTCCTTTTCCTGAAGCTAATAGGGCTTCTGTTATCTTTAAATGAAAGAGCACTGGTAACGAAACTGAGGTTCAGAGAGGTTGAGGAACTTATTCAAAATCACACAACAAATTAATTACTCTATGAAGTTTTTTTTTCCCTCCCTGGAAAGAATTTTTTTCTGCTATATAATAATGTAAATTAAAAATTAACCAAAATAAAGTCCAAGTTTTAATATTATCATATACACTTATGTTCACTTTCTCTTTTAAGGGTTTAAAGTACATTCATATTTACCATTTCATTATATTTGATCAATATAGTGAACTCATGAGGGTATGCAGAGTAGATGGATAAAGAAACTAAAGTCTGGGCCACGGACAAAGTCCAAGAAAGAGGTAGAAGCTTCATTTTGGTAATGGGTCCAATTGAGCCTAGAAGTATCTTTTTTTTTTTTTTCTGAGCAAATACATACTTAGTTTTGGTTTCAAGATTCTCTCTTTCTTTTTTTGTGGGGAAAGGGAGCGGTACTGGGGATTGAACCCAGGCCTGGCACATGCTAGGCAAGTACTTCACCACCGAGCCAAATACTTGACATACTTGGCACTTTTCAAGTTTTATTTATCTGTTTATTTGTGGTACTGGGGATTGAACCCAGGGTGTTCTACATCTCCAGCCCTTAATTTAATTTAATTTTAAATTTTTGAGAGGGAATTTCACCAAGTTATCCAGGAAGACCTTGTATTTGCAATCTTCCTGCCTCAGCCCCCTGAGTAGCTGGGATTTCCAAGCTTGTACCATCATGCCCAGCTCAATAATGTTCTTTTAGGTGGCTGAACGTGGCTCAGAAGAGGTACAGTCTACAGATTCTGTTAGGATTTGGGGTCTGTGGCATCAGAGTGATTGGAACTTTACAGCTATCAGGATAATACAGGAGGAATCTGGATTTAGATTCTGTGGAAATTTAAACTAGGGAGAGTCCCTTGGCTCTGGTAAATCCAAGAATGTAAAGAAGACATTGAAGCAACAACTGAGGAGACCACCAGGTCTGTGTCTCTCCCTGTCTGCTGTGGGGTGTGCAGTGCACGGTAGACTCAGTGGGGAGGTTACTTAGGAATATCTTGCCACACAAGATTGGCTGTTTCTGTGTACATTTTCCCATTCAGCAGCAAATTCTTTTCCAGAATAAGTCCAGGTATAAATAAGTAATAAACAAATCAGGGAAAAAGGAGTGCCTCAGGCCAATGTGAGGCTTGAAGTCCTCACTCTTACTTACTTGACTGTGAGCTATTTTATCTTTGGAGTCTTGAAAGCAGGTCTAATAGAAACTAGGAATACTCTGCACCCTCTAAATCATAAGTTTAAGGTAGATGTAGAATTGCCATTTTCTTTCTGAGAAATTTCAGCTACATTAGCTCATTCATAGCCTAATCCTGATTATATTTGAGAGTTGAGCGCTGGATCTCTTGATCATATTAGAACTGCTGCCTGTGGTAGCTCCTTGACATTGGCTAACAGACCCTGGCCTGTGTCTTCTGTTGGAGGTTCTGGTGTGCAGAGTTGTGCTAGGTTGGAGTCATTTTAGTTGAATATTTCTGTGTCTACTCTGTATTTTCAGGTCAACCCAATCACAAATGTACATGTGGGAGCAGAAGTTATCCTGAAAGGCAAATGGCTATATTATTAAATCTGATGAATAATTTTTAATCAGGTAAGTATGCATCTTCAAGAAGGACAATTGAAGTGGTCATATATGTGCACATGAGTGTGTGTGTGTGTGTGTGTGTGTGTGTGTAATTGTGGATGGAGATGAGGAATATGTGGCTATGGTGGATTTGGGTTGGTCAAATGCCTATTTTAGGAATTATTCCAGTTTTTTTAAACACTACATAAAAATAATTTCTTTAAAAATCACTTCTATGGTGCTAGAATTTGCTTGAACTTGGATCCAGCCCATGTTCCTGCTCTCCTCACCTACAACAGAGGGCACTGGGGGCAGAACTCTTGCTACAAAGGGATCCTATGGCCTATTCTGAAGAAGTCAGAGTCTTCCTCAGATGAATAAATAAAGAGCAGACTTCCAGCTCTGAGGTGACTGCTTTATTAATAAAGCATACACGGAAATGTTAGTTTTGGGTGCTGATAGGAGCCTCACGTCTTGATCCGGGCTCCTCATTTCTCTGGACTGCTTCCTGTTCTATGTGGGTTTCTCCTGTGGCCTTGCTGCTGACGATGCTCCATTTCCACTGATCCTTCACAGAAAGCCACTCGGCAATGATGAGCAGTGGTGGCCTCTCTCAGGACCAGTGTCCTCGCTGTGTCAGGCCTCATCTCCCTCCCAGCCAGAGGTATCTCCTTACGCTTTAGTGGCCTGGTTTAGCTGGATCAGAATCTGTAAGCTAGAATTGGAAGAGGCAGTAAGGGCTTATTTTGACAAACATGAAAACCCAAGAGAAGCAATTTGACTAACAGAGCAGATTGGTACTTCGGGAAAAGTGGAACCCAGGAATACATGACTCCCAATCCAGGGATCTTTTCATTTCTGTGATTTGGTGGTAATCACTAATTGCTCAGACCCTTGCCTTCACCAAGCCAGAAGCTATTACAGAAAATTTCAACTCACATTTAATGTTCTTCCTTCTAACCTATGCCCCACACGAGAGATGGGGACTGTTCCCTTGATTTCATATGGGAATATTAAATATCTAACCAACTTAAGTGACAGTGCTTAAGCCAATGACTCGACTGGTGGTTTTTAAATACTTTGAGGAGAATGTCCTTAAATGGGTCCCTATTTGGAATTCTAACACCTGATATGCATTGGAGTAGATTTGGGGATAACAGGCACACACCATGCTTTCTCTTGCAGACCTTTACAAGTTTCCATTCAGTTGATAAATTAGGAAGTCAGTTTGCTGAATATTCATTTGCTGGCTGATGCCACCTCAGTGTTTTGAGTGTGGGGACACATGGAAAATAAAGTTTTTGCAAAAGTGATGAAAGGGAATTGCTGGCACAGAGGAGAAAATTCTGAGAACTCATTTCATAATGTTCTGAGTGTGTGAGGGAAGACAGAAATGGCTTCTTTGAAATTGAAGACCTAGATTTTAATTGTCTAATCGTAATTGCTATCTGTCAGAATTTAGAAGTGTGGTCATAATTTGTTAAGAGATTTATGGAATGAATCCTTCTTCTGGATATGTTTAAAAAAAAGATAATTATCTTTGTTGTTAGCTTAAGAACTGAGCTTCCTGTAAGTAGAAGAATAAAATAATAATTGTTATACTGGGTTCCCGTAAGATAATACATTTTCTTGTCATTATACTGATTTAGGTGATGAACTCATTGACCCTGACCATTAAAAATATTCTCAAGTGTCCTATTTCCTTTAATAAGCTTACTTCTTGTGCTTTATAAGTGCTCGTTTTTCTTATTCCCATTTTCCCATCTTTTAAGCCAATTTCTAATTTGTAATATAATCAACCACCAAATTTTTCGAGGCTGTGAATACCAAGAGGCTATTTTAAATATGAATCTTGGCAGGACTAGAGACCTTTGCTGGCCTCCTACTGATCTTTTGGGAGACTGATCATTCCGTACCAACCAGCCAATAGGCAGCAGGCTAAGAAGAAGGTCCAGTGACTCGAATTATAAAGATGATTCTTCTTTGAGGAGGGTGACACTCCTCAAAGTGTCCCTTCCACCTATGTTAATGCTATTCAGCAAATACCCTAAGTCAATCCTCAAAGAATAAAATTGGGTGCTGGGGTTGTAGCTCAGTGGTAGAGTGCTTGCCTCCCACATGTGAAGCACTGGATTTCATCCTGAATACCACAGAAAAATAAACAAATTAACAAAATAAAGGTATTAAAAAAGAATAAAATTGATGGACTATGTCTATATGTCTTACTTTTGGAGAAGATTTTTTGCAAACTTAGAGAAACATTGAAAAGAAGAAAAATTTTTGTACCCCCAATTTCACCACTTAGAAATTTTCAAGACTGATATTAGGTCTTTCTCATTCTATTCATAAACAAGAACCAAAAATGTAGATAGAAAGAATGTTGTAATTTTATAAAATAGAATTGAATCAATATGTTGCTTTTGGAACAAAAACATCAGTTTTTTTTTTTTTTTAAATTTCTACAGTATTGGGATTTGGACCCAGGACCTTGTGCATACTTGGCAATTGCTCTACCACTGAGCTACAGCCTTAGCTCTTTAAATTTTTTTTTTTTAATTAGGGATAGCGTCTTACTAAATTTTCCACGCTACCTTTGAATTTGTGGCCCCCTGCCTCAGCTTCCCGAGTAGCTGAGATGATCGGCCTATGCCACCACACCTGACTTCATTTTAGTTTTATAAGCAGTCGGTGAACAAGAAACAAGTGAACTTATAGAGATTGTATTGTTGAATTTATATAAACTTTTCTTTATCTCAAGATCCTTTTAAAAGGATCCTTTTAAAATGAAAGAAAAAACTAGAGGGAAAATTAAGAAATTGTATAATTGTATAATCCTTGTGTGTGTTGTGTAACTCTGTGTTTCCAGCTTTTGACAGTACAGAGGTGAAGAAATCAGCAGTCTAAATGTTTCTTCACATCTCCTCCCTCTCCACCTCACAACTGCTATTTTTACCATGTCAATGTTTATAACATTTATATTCTATTCTGTAACCATTATTTTTCACATTTAGTTCAAGTCCTATTTTTAAGAAGTTTCAAGCTCTGAAGGTTGTAACACATTTCTCAATGATATTTCCCCCCCACCCTGCTTCAGTTTTGCTTTCCTGGAGCTCACCCTGCTCCATCCTCCATCTCACCCCCTACTCTTTCTGGGTTGGACTTGGTATTGCCTATTCTATAAAGAATCTCCTTTCTTGGTTTATTCCATGTTTTATCTTTAAAATATTTACTGAATTAACTTCCTGGGAATATCCTATTTTTTTTTTTGAAAATAGATTTAAAAAAAAATATTTGTGGGGTTGGGGGCTAGTTCAGTGGTAAAACATTTGCCTTGTGTGTGAAAAACCCTGGATTCAATCCAATCCCTAGCACTGCAAAAACAAAAACAAAACAAAAAACTTGCTGATTGTTGCATTTGATAAAATCTGATGGTTGATGAAAACTACAGGTATAGATATTAAAAACCCTGGCACAATTGTTTGAGGTTGAGACATATGTGTGTGTGTGTGTGTGTGTGTGTGTGTGTGTGTGTGTGTATATATATCCATCTTCGGTGGGATTCCCCTTCTTTCTCCCATTCCCTCCCACCTCTCGCCCTATTTAATGGTAATCTTCTTCTCATGTTCTTCCTCCCTGCTCTGTTTTGAGTTGCCCCCCTTATATCAAAGAAGACATTTGGCATTTGCTCCTTAGGGATTGGCTAGCTTCACTCAGCATAATCATATATATATATATATATATATATATATATATATATATATATATATATATATTTTTTTTTTTAAAGATAGAGAGAGAGAATTTTTCAATATTTATTTTTTTTTAGTTTTTTGGCGGACACAACATCTTTGTTGGTATGTGGTGCTGAGGATCGAACCCGGGCCGCACGCATGCCAGGCGAGCACGCTACCGCTTGAGCCACATCCCCAGCCCCAACATATGTATATTTTATCGTGTAAAAATCTCTCTAAAAATAAAGCATGTTATTTATGTACAGTTTGAAATTATAGACAAACAAAAAGGAAATAATGTCTCTCTCACAATTCCACCACCCAGGATTAAGAATTGTTGAATTTTTAGCAATTAAGGTTACACCCCTTGGGGTAGCTCTGAGTCCACAGGTAGAAGAACTTCTTCCCAGATGATTGAAGTCACAGAGGAAGTTCAGGCAATTTTCTTCATTTTGGACCAAATAATTAGAATAAATGAAGAGTTAAGAAAGAAAAGAGTGAATGCATGCATTATTTCCTAGGGCTGCTGTAACCACAACCTAGATGACTCAAAACCACCAAAATATATTATCTAGAGTTCTGCAGGTAGAATTCTAAAATCAGAGTCAGAGGCCATGTTCCTTGGAGACTCTGGATGGACTCCTTCCTTTCCTCTTTATACCTTCAGGTGTTGATTGTTAGTCCTTTGTGCTCTTTGACAGCTAGCTGCATAGCTCAAACCTCTGCCTTCATCTGAGCTTGTTGTTCTTCCTTTGTATCCTCTGTCTTCTTATTTCTTTTCTTTTTGGTTTCTGGTGATTGAACCCAAGGCTTCACACATGTTAGGCAAATGTTCTACCACTGAGCTATACCTCAGCCTCACACTGTCTTTTTATAAGGTTGCCCTCAGTCAAGTTAGAATCAGGGCCCACTTGCTCCAGTATAATCTTATTTTCATCAGTTACATGTAGTATCTAGTTTTCCCTATTAGAAATAAGTCACATTCTGAGGTGTGCTGGGGAAGGGTTAGGATTTCAAGGTATTTTGTTGAGGACACAATACAACCCATGACAAACAGCCCTTAAGATACAAGCTTCGGATGTAAAGGTTTATAAAGTAACTGCAAATGTCACACAAACCCATACTCTGCTTTTCTTTCCTATTTTCAAAATCTACACTTTCTTGATGGCAGTGAGAAAAAGGGCAAAGGAAATGATATGATATTTGATTTTCAGAGAAATAGTGACTCTTATAAGGTCTAGGTGCCAGAGGCAGTTTTGAAAAAATGACAACCATGCCTATCATTAGTGTAGCCTTTCATGGTTTATAAAATGCTGTCACACACATTATCACTTTGATCTTGACAACATCCCTGTGAAAGGGATAATGCTGTTATTACCATTTCCTCCTTTTTACACAAATGGCATCAGAGATTAAAGCAGGTTAAATAGCAGGCAAGTCACAGCCTCCTGACATCAGATTGTTTTTTCATACCACCTACAGCACTTTGGGAAGTTCAGAAGAAAAATTATTCTCGTCTATGACTCCCAGTATTTCATTAAGCAGGTATCAGCAGATATTCCCTTAATCAATATCAACCTGGGGGAGTCACCAGGAAGCAATAGAATGATAAACCCACCAATCTTTAAGAATGGCCAAGGTAGGTGCTTCTGCATGCTTTGAAATTTTCTGCTAACCCAAAGATTTAACAGGGAAACTCTACTTTTCTTCAAGGTCTTCTCTTCACATCTGAGGAATTATGTGCATAGGATGTCTGAGTCCATTTTGGGATGCTATCACCAAATATCCTGGACTGCATCATTTATAAACAACAAAAAATTTGTTGCTCATAGTCCTGGAGCTTGGAAAGCCCAAGATTGAGGCAGCACTAGATTAAATGTCTCATGAGGACCTTCTGATGCACTGATGGTGTCTTCTCAGTGTGCCCTCACATGCAGAAAGGGAAGGAAGAAGCTGTCCCCTCTGGCCCCTTCAGTAAGGTGTCAGTCCTGCTCACCAGAGCAGAGCCTTCCTAGCCCGATCACCTTCTAAGGGCTCCACCTCTTAATACTAGAATACTCCATTGGAGTTTGTGTCCCAACATTAGAATTTTTGGAGAACAAAAACATCCAGACCCTAGCAAGCAAAAGGAGAATCTTACAAAGAGAAGATGTCATCAAAGGGCAGGGATAATTTGGGCCTTTAAAACAATTTTATCCTGGAGATGGACTATGATCCTCATTCACCTTTTTTTTTATGTAATGCAATAGTAATACACATAGTTGAAACAAGAATCAGAACAGCACAAAAGTACATGTTGAACAGGACACAATCCTGTTTATGTGCCCAGTGCACAGTTTCCATCACCTGCAAATATATTTTCAACCTCCCTCACCATAGCTTAGTCCAGGCAGGTGGCTGTGATGGCTTAACTGTGGAGTCTTCCCAAAGGCTCTTATGTTGAAGGCTTGGTCCCTGAGGCAACAGTGTTCAGAGGTGGGGCTCTTGGGAAGTGGTTGGATCGTGAGGGCTCTAACCTCATCAGTGCATTAATCCATCAAGAGATTGATAGCTGGAATGGACTATTGGGAGGTGGTGGAAACTATAGGAATTGAACCTAGCTGGATGGAGTGTGGAGTGTGTCCTTGGGGGATGTGCCCTTAGGCATTATATCTTGTCCCAGGCTCCATTCTCTAATCTCTATTTCCCAGCCACCATGAGGCAGGCAGCTTTGCTGTGCCATACCCTCCTGCAATGTTTTGCATCAGCTCAGGCCCAAGCAATGGAACTGGCTGATCTTGGATTGAAACTTCTGAAACTGTGAGCCAAACTAAATGTTTTTTTCCTTTAAGTTGTGTTTTTTTTTTCAATTTTTTTTGTCACAGTAGCAAAAAAACCTTATAGTATAATTGCTATAACAGAATACCATATCATAAGCAATGGAAACTTATTTTTCACAGTTCTGGAGTCTAGGCAGTTCAAGGTCAAGGTATGAGCAGATTCATGGTTCATAGATGACTGGCTTCTTCCTGCATCTTCCTATGGTGGAAGGAGTGAAGGGGTCTCTCTGGGGTCTCTGACAAAGGTACCAATCTTATTCATGAGGTGTAACTTTCATACATGATTACCTCCCATAGGCCCTACTTTTTAATGCCCTCACCTTGGGGGTTAAGATTTTGTCTTAGTCTGGAGACTACCATGCTAAGTGAAATAAGCCAATCCCAAAAAACCAAAGGTCAAATTTTCTCTCTGATTTGTGGATACTAACACACAATAAGCAGGAGGGGGGGGGAAGGGAAGAACAGAAGTTTCACTGGATTAGACAAAGGGGAATGAAGGGAAGGAGGGGGATGGGCATAAGAAAACAGTAGAATGAATTTGGAGATAATTTTCCTATGTTCACGTAGGAATACAGGACCAGTATAACTCCACATCATGTACGACCATAAGAATGGGATCCTAATTAGAATAAGTTATACTCCTTCTATGTACAATATGTCAAAATGCACTCTACTGTCATGTATATCTAAAAAGAACAAACATAGAAAAGATTTTGTCTTGGTTCACTCATGTTGCTGTAACAAAATACCAATATACTGGGTAATTTATAAACAGGTAAATTGATTGCTCATGGTTATGGAGTCTAGGAAGACCAAGGGGAGGGGCACTGACAGGTTTGTTGTTTGGTTAGGCCTACTCTCTGTATTCAAGATGGTGCCATAAATGTTGTGTTCTTACAGGATGGAATTTATGGAAAGGCAAAGGGGAGAGAAGAAGCTCTCTTGCCCCACTTTTATAAGGACATTGATATCATTTATGAAGCCCCACTTTTTTTTTGTGGAGGTGCTAGGGAATGAAAGAACCTCATTTCTTCATATTGTCACATTGGTGATTAAGTTTCAATATACAGAGCATGGCAGGTTTCAACTTATAAATTTTGGGGGATATAAACATTCAGTTCATAGCACCTCCAACATTTTACATAAATGGTAGCATACTCTATACTGTCTTCTGGATCTTGCAATGTTCACTCTCAATAATGTATCTTGGAAGTATTTTTATAGTAGAATATAAAGAGCTTTTTAATTTTATGTGTCATTGTACTGTATTCTATTATATGATTATATCATCAATTATTTAATGAGTCCCCTATTGAAGGGTACTTGGGTTGTTTCAAATTGCTATTATGTACAATGCTAAAAGAAGCTAGCTCATAGACCATTTCGTATATACACAATTAGTACATACACAAATTCCCAGAATTGAAATTGCTGGGTCAAAGGATAAATTCATTTGTTACTTCAATTATTGTGTTAGTCAGCTTTCTGTTAGTCCTTCCAAGTTTTTGTGAGGAGAACCTACAGTGAATTTTTGATGGAAAATAGAGAGGGTCTTTTCACGTAATTTCCTGGAAATCCTATGTGAAAGATATGTTTATTCCCACTTTATTGCTTAGAAAACTGAAACCTAGAGTGGTATAGTAATTTTCTCAACTTTTAAGAGTTGGAGCTGGGATTCTGATTGAGGGATGCTGCATTAAGGGCAGAGAAAGAGAGAGACAAAGAGTACAGGTGCAGGCATGAGTGTATATGTGTATACATGTATGCACATATGTTGGTGAAAAAGGAAGAGAATTTTTATATGAATAGTTAAGGTCCTCACCTCTACCTCACACCATATACAAAAATTGACTTGAAATAAATCCAAAAGTATAAAACTCTTAGAAGAAAGTATAGGAGTCTTTTTGTAACCTTGGATTAGAAAGTGGTTTATTGGATACACAAACAGGCAACAAAAGAAAAAAAAAATTGGACATTATACCAAAATTAAAAACTTTTGTGCTACAAATAATAGCATCAAAATAGTGAAAAGTTAGATCACAGAAAGGGAGAATTATTTTGCAAATTAAATATCTGGCATGGAACTTGTATTGAGAATATGTAAAGAATTTTATGATTCAACAGAAAAAACCAATCAAATAAAAAATGGGCCATGGATTTGAGTAGACATTTCTGCAAAGAAGATATATAAACAATTAATAAATTCTTAAAAAATGTTCCATAGTTAAAGTGTTCAACATCTCTAGCAATTAGAGCAATTCAAATCAAAACTACTCAAAGATTTCATCTCACTCCAGTCAGAGTGGCAATCATCAAGAATACAGCAACAATAAATGTTGGTGAGGATGTGGAGAAAAAGGCATACTCATATCTTGCTGGTGTGACTGAAAATTGGTGCAACCACTATGGAAAACACTATGGAGATTCCTCAGAAAATTGAGAATGGAACTACCATTTGACTCAGCTATCCCACTTCTTTGTTTATACCCAAAGGACTTAAAATTAGCCTACTATAGTGACACAGCCACATCAATGTTTATAGAAGTTAAATTAACAATAGCTAGACTATGGAACCAACCTAGGTGTCCCTCAATAGATGAATGGCTAAAGAAAATGTGGTATATATACTCAATGGAATATTACTCAGCTTTAAAGAAGAGTGAAATTATGGCATTTGCCAGTAAATGGTTGGAGTTGGAGAATATCACACTAAGTGAAATAAGCCAATCCCACAAAACCAAAGGCTGAATGTTTTCTCTAATATGCAGATGCTAATTCACAATAAGTTGGGGGGCACTAGGGAAGAATAGTGTACCTTGGATTAGGTAGAGGGAAGTGATGGAAAGGCAGAGGAGATGGGGATAGGAAAGATAGTAGAATGAAACAGACATTATGACTGTATGTATATATGTGACTACATGACCAATATGATTCTGCAACATGTATACCTAGAAAAATGAGAAATTATATCCCAACTATGTATGATATAGCAAAATGCATAAATGCATTCTACTGTCATGTATGACTAATTAAAACAAATTAAAAATTTTAAAAAATGTTCCACAGTTTTAGTCATTAGTAAAATAAAAAATCAAGTGTAAAATGATATATCACTTTATACCCAATAAGATGTCTAAAATAAAAATGATAGATAATAACAAGTATTGATGAGGATATACAGAAATAGAACCCTTATTATGTTGCTGATAAGAATAAAAAGTGGTATAGCCACCGTGGAAAACAGTTTGTCATTTCCTTAAAATATTAAACATAGAGTTAACATATGACTTGGCAATTCTACTTTTCATTGTATATTTCCAGAGAAATGAAAATATATGTAGACACTAAAACGTGTACACAAATGCTTATTGCATCATTATTTATAATAGCCTCAAAGCAAAAACAACCCAAATGCCTATGAACTGAAGGATGGATAAATTAAATGTAGTATATCCATAAAATAAAATATTATTTGACAGTAAAAACAAACAAACAAACAAACAAAACAAAACAAAAAAAAAAAACAAGGGAAGACACACAACATAAAAAGACAAGGGAAGAAAGTGTCCCAAACAAATCAAGACACCACACTATTAGAATCATTGGCAGCCACAGCAGAAGAAATTACAGAGGAGGAGTTCAGGATGTATATGGTTAAAATGTTCTATGAACTCAAGGAAGATATAAGAGAGAAAATACAGGCAGTGAAAGGCCACTTTGACAAGGAGCTACATAAACAAATACAGGAAGCAAAGATCACCACAAGAGGGAGATAGAGGTTCTAAAACAAACAGAAATCCTTGAAATGAAAGAAACAATAAACCAAATTAAAATCTCAAATGAAAGCATCACCAACAGAGTAGACCATTTGGAAGATAGGACATCAGACAATGAAGACAAAATATATTATCTTGAAAAGAACATAAACCACACTTCGATAATGGTTAGAAACCATGAGCAGAACATTCAAGAAAAATGGGATAGCATAAAAAGACCAAATTTAAGAGTTATTGGGATAGAGGAGGGCATTGAGGTCCAAATCAAAGGAATGAACAATCTATTCAATGAAATAATATCAGAAAACTTTCCAAACATGAAGAATAAATTGGAAACACAAATTCAAGAAGCCTACAGGATACCGAATGTACAAAATCACAGCAGATTCAAACCAAGCACATTATAATAAAAATGCCCAACATAAGGAGAGAATTTTGAAAGCCAAGAGAGAAAGGAATCAGATTACCAATTAGGATATTGGCAGATTTTTCAATCCAGACCTTGAAAGCTAGAAGATCCTGGAACAACATATATCAAGCTCTGAAAAAAAAAAAAAAATGGATGTCAACCAAGAATCTTGTATCTAGCAAAATTAAGCTTGATGAAATAAAAACCTTCCATGATAAACAAAAGTTAAAAGAATTTATAGCTAGAGAACTGTCACTACAAAGCATCCTTGGAAAAATATTCCATGAAAAAGAAACAAAAACAACAATGAAAATCAGCAGAGGGAGGTAGTACCCTAAAGGAAAAACTGGTCAGAGAAGAAAATCAAGTCAAGTTAAATAACAAAAATAAACAGATATGGCTGGGAATACAAACCATGTCTCAATAATAACTCTGAATGTTCATGGGTTAAACTCACCAATCAAAAGACAAAGGGTAGCAGACTGGATTGAAAAAAAAAAAGACCCAACGATATGCTGCTCAGGAGTCTGATCTGATAGGAAAAGATAGACTTAAGGTGAAAGGTTGGGAAAAATCATACCACTCACATGGACTGCAGAAGCAAGCAGGGGTTTCCATACTCATATCAAATAAAGTAGACTTCAAGCCAAAGTTAACCAAAAGGGTTAAAAATGGACATTATGTACTGCTTAAGGGAACCATACACCAACAAGACATAACAATCATAAATATATGTGCCCCAAACAATGGTGCAGCTATGTTTATCAAACAAATTTTTCTCAAGTTTAAGAATCATATTGATCACAATCCAATAATACTGGGTGACTTTAACACACCTCTCTCACCACTTTATAGATCTTCCAAACAAAAGTTGAATAAAGAAATTATAAAATTCAATAATACAATTAATAACTTTGACTTAACTGTCATATATAGAATATTTCATCCTTCAAAGAGAGAATACACTTTCTTCTCAACAGCACATGGATTCTTCTTTAAAATAGACCATCTAATAGGCTACAAAGCAACTCTTGTCAAATACAAAAAAGTAGTGATACTCTGCATTTTATCAGATCATAATGGAATAAAATTGGAAATCAATGACAAAATAAAAAATAAAAATTACTGCAACACCTGGAAACTAAACAATATGCTACTGAATGTAAAATGGGTTACAGAAGACATCAAGGAGGAGATTAAAAAATTCTTAGAGGTAAATGAGAATATAGACACAACATATTAAAATCTCTGGGCACTATGAAAGCAGTACTAAGAGGAAAATTCATTGCATGAAGTTCATTCCTTAAAAGAAGAAAAAGTCAACAAATAAGTGACCTCACACTACATCTCAAAGCCCTAGAAAAAGAAGAACAAATAAGCACCCAAAGCAGTAGAAGACAGGAAATAATTAAAATTAGAGATAAAATCAACAAAATCAAAACAAAAGAAACAATTGAAAAAATTGACGAAACAAAAAGTTGGTTCTTTGATAAAATAAATAAAACTGACATACCCTTGGCTATGCTAATGAAGAGAAAAAGAGAGAAAACTCAAATTATTAGCATGCTTGATGAAAAGATAATATCACAACAGACACTACAGAAATACAGAGGATAATTAGAAATTATTTTGAAAACTTGTACTCCAATAAAATAGAAGATATTGACAAATTTCTTAAGTCATACGATTTGCCCAGATTGAATCAGGAGGATATACACAATTTAAACAGACCAATATCAAGTGATGAGATAGAAGATGCCATTAGAAGCCTACCAACCAAGAAAAACCCGGGACAAGATAGATACACAGCTGAATTCTTCTTTAAAGAAGAACTAATACCAATATTCTTCAATTTATTTCAGGAAATAGAAAAAGAGAGAGCACTTCCAAATTCATTCTATGAGGTCAATATCACCCTGATTCCCAATCCAGGCAAAGACACATGAAAGAAAGAAAACTTCAGACCAATATCTCTAATGAACACAGAAGCAAAAATTCTCAATAAAATTCTGGCAAACCGAATACAAAAACATATCAAAAAGACAGTGCACCACAATCAAGTGGGATTCATTCCAGGGATGCAAGGTTGATTCAACAAAAAGAAATCAATAGATGTAATTCATCACATCAATAGACTCAAAGATAAGAATCATGTGATCATCTCAATAGACACAGAAAAAGCATTTGACAAAATACAGCACCCCTTCATGTTCAAAATGCTAGAAAAACTAGGGATAATAGGAGCATATCTCAACATCCTAAAGGCTATCTACACTAAGACCCAGGCCAATATCATTCTAAATGGAGAAAAATTGAAGACATCCCTGCTAAAAACTGTAACAAGACAGAGATGCCCTCTTTGACCACTTCTATTTAACACAGCTCTTGAAACACGGGCCAGAGCAATTAGAAGAAAGAAATTAAAGGGATACATATAGGAAAAGAAGAACTTATATTAACACTATTTGATGATGATATAATTCTATATCTAGAAGACCCAAAAAGCTGTACTAGAGAACTTCTAGAACTAGTAAATGAATTCAGCAAAGTAGCAGTATATAAAATCAACACCCATAAATCAAAGGCATTTCTGTATATCAGTGACAAATCCTCTGAAATGGAAATGAGGAAAACTACCCCATTTACAATAGCCTCGAAAAATCCAAAATAATTGGGAATCAACTTAATGAAAGGTGTAAAAGATCTATACAATGAAAACTACAGAACCCTAAAGAAAAAAATCAAAGAAGACCTTATAAGATGGAAAGATCTACCTTGCTCTTGGATAAGCAGAATTAATATTATCAAAATAACCATACCCCCAAAAGCACTAAACAGATTTAATGCAATTCTGATCAAAATCCCAATGGCATTATTCATAGAAATAAAAAAAATTGATCATGAAATCCATCTGGAAAAATAAGAAATAAAAATAAAAATAGCTAAAGCAATCCTTAGCAGGAAGAGTGAAGCAAGTGGCATCACTATACCAGACCTTAAATTATACTACAGAGAAATAGTAACAAAACCAGCATGGTATTGGCACCAAAACAGAATGGTAGACAAGTGGTACAGAATAGAGGACACAGAAACTAACTCACAAAATTATAATTATCTTATATTAGACAAAGTTGCCAAAAATATGCATTGGAGAAAAGATAGCCTCTTTAACAAATGGTGCTGAGAAAACTGGAAATCCATATACAACAAAATGAAATTAAACCCCTATCTCTCACCATGTACAAAACTCAACTCAAAGTGGATCAAGGACCTAGGAATTACACCAGAGACTCTGTGTCTAATAGAAGAAAAATTAGGCCCTAATCTTCATCATGTGGGATTAGGCCCCAACTTCCTTAATAAGACTCCTATAGCGCAAGAATTAAAACCAAGAATCAATAAATGGGATGGATTCAAAGTAAAAAGTTCCTTCTCATCAATAGAAACAATCTGTGAGGTAAATAGAGAGCCTACATCTAGGGAGCAAATTTTTACCCCTCACACATCAGATAGAACACTAATCTCTAGGGTATATAAAGAACTGAAAAAGCTAAACTCCAAAAAAACCCCCAAATAACCCAATCAACAAATGGGCCAAGGACCTGAACAGACAATTCTCAGAAGAGGATATACAATCAATCAACAAATATATTAAAAAAATAGCCTTTCCTGAAAAAAATCATCATTTCTAGCAATTAGAGAAATGCAAATCAAAACTACTCTAAGATATCATCTCACTTCGGTCAGAATGGCAGCTATTATGCATACAAACAACAATAAGTGTTGGTGAGGATGTGGGGAAAAAAGGTACACTCATACACTGCTGGTGGGACTGCAAATTGGTGTAGCCAATATGGAAAACACTATGGAGATTCCTTGGAAAACTGGGAATGGAATCACCATTTGACCCAGCTATTCCTTTCCTCAGTCAATACCCAAAGGACTTAAAAACAGCGTACTACATGGACACAGCCACATCAACGTTTATAGCAGCACAGTTCACAATAGCTAAACTGTGGAGCCAACCTAGATGCCCTTCAATAAATGAATGGATAAAAAAATGTGGCATATATACACAATGGAATATTACTCAGCAATAAAAGAGAATAAAATTATGGCATTTGCTGGTAAATGAATGGAGTTAGAGAAGATAATGCTAAGTGGAATCAGTCAATCACAAAAAATCAAATGCCAAATCTTTTCTCTGATATAAGGTGACTGACTCATAGTGGGTTAGAGAGGGGAAACATGGGAGAAATAGACAAACTCTAGATAGGGCAGAGGGGTTGGAAGGGAAGGGAGGGGGCATGGGATTAGCAATGATGATGGAATGTGATGGACATCATTATCTAAATGTATGTATCTTCATATATGAAGACATGAATTGGTGTGAATATACTTTATATACAACCAGATATATGAAAAAGTGTGCTCTATTTGTGTAATAAGAATTATAATGCATTCCACAGTCACTTATTTCTAAAAAATGAATTAAAAAACAATTAAAAAAGTCAAATACTGATTTGTGCCACACATGGATGAACCTTGAAAACATGCTAAGTGAAATAAGGCATATTCAAAGGACACATACAGTATGATTATATTTATATGAAATGCTCAGATAGGTGAATCTAAAGAGATATAAAGTATAATTGAGATTACCAGGGGCTGGAAGGAGGGGAGAATGAGGAATAACAGCTAATGGGTGTAGACTTTTGGGGAGTGATGAAAATGTTCTAAAATTAGATAATGATGATGTTTGTATAACTCCATAAATATTTTAAAGACCATTGAGTTGTATATATATATATTGGTGCTGGGGATTGAACCCAGGGCTTTGCAGATGCTAAGAAGAACCCAGCCATTGAATTACACCCTGGACAAATTGTACACTATTAAAAGGTGAATTTTATGTTATGTGAATTGTATTTCAATGAAGCCATGACAAAATAAATAGTTCAGGTCTCAGGACCTAAATGGGGCAAAGCAGGAATGGTTCCTTATCAAGTTGTGCTCACCTCCTCAGAGAAATCTCCTAGAAAGCATGGGGCAGGAGAGTAACAGACTTTGAATGATGCCACTGGATTTCCTTATATAGCTTGAAGGCTTCTACCCTAAAATATCCTGAGGACTTTACTAAATTTAGAACATTAACTCAAAAAATGAATTGGAAGAAATGCTCAGGAGGGAAGGTATTCCTGTCACTGAGCCCCTTCTGGTATGATGGAGAGACAGAAAGTAGAACTGATACAGATGGAATGATTAGAAAGAGATGCCATCACAACCAGAATCACATATTTCATTATTGTGGGCGTCTTTGCTCATTATTCTGATGAAAGGTGTGAGCTTTTGCTCTCAGTGCAAATGAAGATGGACACAGGGTGGCTGCTGGGAGGTGAGCATTCCAGCTGGCTGGTGCAGCTGAAGAAACCTGGAGTTTAGACTTAATCAACAGCAAATACAGTCATCCACGCTCTCGATTGCTTGTCCAGGTCACCCTGAAGAGGCCACCAGCTGGTGTTCTGGGGACTGAACTGATGAGACATTATTATCTGCCACTCTTCATTTTTTAAAATAAAAAGAGATTCAAATGAATACATGTGGGGATTCTTGGTCTCAGCTCTCAAAGTATGCATGACGTTTGGGCAACTGTTTAAAGGACGGGATTATAGAATAGAAGTGTTCACAGGGTGTCCGCTAGCTCTACTAGGTAGAAGGAGGTGTCCAACATATACACCTTCTTCTCCTTTCCATTCCCAAGATTCTTACCATTTCCTATCCTGTCTTTGAAATTTCCCAAGACAAGTTTCTCTGGCTTCACTTGTTTTTACTGACCCTGAATGACTACTTCCCTGTCTTTCTTAAGTACACATCTGAAGCTGTTGCCTTCTTGCTCAAAAATCTGCGATGACTGTTTGAACTATAGGATACATGCTTGCTTTCCTGGCATGCATCCTAAGTCTCTGACACATTTAAAGAGTTTAGGGAACATTTGTATCTTACTTCCTCTACCTTGGGTACTTTTATTCATACATGAAGCCTCAACTCTAATATATCTCTTCTAGGAAGCCTTTTCTGATTCCTCCAAGCAGGATTAAATGCTCCCTCTGTGGTATTCTGACAACACCTGGCTCTTGTTCCTGCAGAGGGTGGTTGAGTCAATTTTCTTCACGAGGCTGATCACTCTTATTCTCCGTTTCTAGACACAAGGTCTTGCCTATAGCAGGTTCTCTTCATCTTTCTGTTTATATCTGTCTATAGATAGCTATTTATATGTATTCATATATATTCAAGTATGAATCTCCAGAAATAGATATGAAGAGGATATAGATATTCTGTTCTACATGTAGGTCTAAATATATACTTATCTCCTATTCATATATATTTGTATTTATAGATGTAAATCTCCATATAGTATAATTGTACATATATTATGTTACTCTAAATATATGAATATATTCACAAATATTTATATAAAAATCTCTCCATATAAATATATAAATGAATATGTAAAATATAATATTGGTGCGAGTATTTATTTTTTCAATAAAACAGTAGGGTTAGAACAGTAGGGTTAGAAAAGTGAAAAAAAAAATGTAAGCTAAAATGAACCGCATTTCAGACGACGGAAACTTCGCTGTGGCAAAAAATCTGGAACTTGCATCTTGTCTTTTATTGTTTGAAAATGAAGGGTGCCAAAAAAATCAAGGCACCAAGAATAGAGGCAATGAGAAATGCCAGGACTGTTAGGGGCCTTTGTGGTTTGAAACTGGTGCCCTTACCAGGAAATTAAACCGAGCTCATTATCTCATTAACTTTTGGCTGGAGAGGGAATAGTCTGCTGAAATTGTATTATCTTTCCAATATGACAAGTTGGTAACAACCTGGGATTTTGAAAGACGCTTTGTTTTCGTAGTAAGAAATTTCACCAATACAAATGAGTATCCATGGAGAGAAATTCCATTTTAGAAAGATCCTGAAAGGCAGGGACCATGCGTGTCTAAATTGCTTTGTGTGCATGATAAATCCCAGAGGCTGATAAAGGTATCCTTACACTAAGATTAAATCTCACCACCAACATATTGGAGTAGTTAAAAATTTTAACTGCTATACAGATAATTGTGCTTGATCAACCTTTTTCCTTTTCCCAAGAGATTCTTTGAAATGCAGATAACAATCCCAGCATGCTTATTAGCAGCCACCATTTTTAATGTCCTTCAACTTCTAAGGAGCTATTTCAAATTCTATGTTTGATAAGATTGCTTACATTACAGCCTTGTTTTTCAAAGATGAGAGGCGACATTGAGATTCTTAAACTGCCTGTTGATCAAGCACCCCAAATGTTTCCTTTACAAACGAGAAGCCATCTATAATTTTGGAAGAAATCATTTCTAAAGGTGAAAATGAGCAATATGAAGGGGGGAGGGATGGGCTTGAAATCAGGGAGATGAAGTTTAATCCACTTCTTTGACCCATTTGGTTAACTTTGGTCTCGATTCTCTTAACTATAAAATAGGCATAGGACATATACTATAAAGAATTGGAAAATGCTACCCAAAGTAGATTCAAAGGGCAGAGCACTTGAAGTTTTGCCTGACCCACAAAGGTCCCCATGTGTCATCCTGGGCCTGGTAGTTCCTAACATGTGCTGAGCGAATATTATGATGCTTGATTGTACTTGATGTCTTTCAAAGAAACCTTCTTAAATATTGTGCTTCTCAAAACTTTTGATTCATGCTCAGAGGCAGTAAATTTAATATTTTAAACCCCCCTAACAACTATCATCACTGTTTGCAGGGTGAGTACCTGCAAATGCTCTACTTGAATGTGACAGAAAGAAGCTGTTGGAGGCACCCAGCAAGTCACTTTCTCAAGCAGCAGGCTTCTACATCTGTGTGAAGGCGAGGCGACCCAGTGCCACCAGGTGGGCCCCAAAGTCCCTTAAGGAAATTATTTGAAATCTGCTTTAAGTCACAAAGTAAAGAGAATTTATACTTGAGAAACTAAAATCACCCTCTTTATCTACTGTAAATTTTTTTTTGTTTGTGATTTCTATAGCTAGCACATTAAAGAGGCTGCAAATAAACAAGCTTAAAGAATATAGAAATCTCTAAATTCTCTGTAAGATCCCAGTACAAGTGGAAGACCTGTACTTGGGTATGAAGGAGAATGGACCTAATGAGGTTGCTTAGGAAGAATAAAGCAGAGCTTTTCGGAGCTGTGGAAGCAAGGGGGTGGGGAAGAACAACCGCTCAGCATCTGCAAATAACTTTGTACTAGATGAAAAGGTAGCAACATCTGAATGAGTGTTACAGGTGGCTGAATTAATTAACTCCAAATCCCAACACCCCAAACCATCCGGTGCTGGGATTAGGGAATCAGAGCTAGTTTACTAGTGAATCCCAAATCTCAGACATTATTTGGATTCAAATTGGAACTGTTGCAGATGGGTTCTGGAGGGAATGGGATTAGGAAAATCAGGTAGTTGACTGTTTTCTTTCTCCTCTGGGAAAAAGGACCATCTCTCTTTTATTTCTTATTTGCTCTCAGATCTCTTTGCCTCTCTCAATGGCCACCATTATTCTTCTTTTCTTTCTTCCCTTTATCCATCTGTCTCCCTATTCCTAGGATGACTGCTTTTCATCTCTCTGTCCTGTTAGTACCTCTTCCTCCATTGGTCTATCTCAACCTTTTCTTTCTACTTCCCCCTTTCTCTTATTTACGGTTTACCTGTCGCTTGAAGGCACAAGTGTGGCACTTAATGAGTTTCTCTCCATTTCAAAATGTTTGCTTTTACTAAATAAGTGAAAAAAATACTGCCATGATGAAAGCAAGGATATTAAAGATGAAAAAGAATAGTCATCAAGAAGAATGGCAAATAAGCAGTAAAAGAGATGATTTGGAAGACCATGTTACACCCCCCACTAGTTGAGCACATCTCAGTGACTGACAGGATTTTTTCCTCTTTCTTGTTTCTTTTTTTCCCCCACATTGTCAAACTGAGGAACTCTGGGTATCTTCAAATTCCATGGCAATATTTCTGATACAGATAGATGAGAGTTAAGGGGGAAGTAAATTGGGTGAATCTATTATATTTATAGAACTAGGCTTGGGATGGGTTTGTTAGGAAAAAAAGTTATGTGTGTAATAGAGTATGGTGTTACTCCCAATTCATCTTTGGGTCCAGTATCCCTGGGACTGAGTATGTGATGAATAAAAAAAAAATAGCATAAATAATTTAAAAAAATGGTTGGGAGGCAGACTGACCTAAGTTTGAATTTTCATTTGGCCACTTACATGTTGTCTGTTTGGCTTTGGAAATATTATCTTAATTTTCTAAGATTTGGTTTACTTGCCCTAAAAAAGGGCAGGGTGCTGAAACCTACCTCCAGGGATTGCAGATAATTATCCTAAGATAATAAGCACCACTGCACCTGGTTGTTTGGGGGACTTTATTTTCATGGAAAGAAGGCCTACGTAAATACTTTGGTCATACTTAAAACTGTTAGCTACTGAAATAATTACCTGGAACCTTCATAGGAGGAATTCAGATGAAATAGTCTCTGGCAGAGTCTTATGGTCTTAGACCAGGGATCAGTGAAATTTTCTTTTTTTTTAAATTTTTTTTTATTTTTACCCCTTATACAGATTGCAGAATCACATCAGTTACACTTCCATTGATTTACATATTGCCATACTCATGTCTGTTGTATTCTGCTGCCTTTTGAAATTTTCTTTTAAAAGCCTGATGTTTGGGCCACATGTTTACTGTTTGTAAGCACTCAACTCTGGAGTTATATCATCAAAGCCATTATAGACAATGTGTTTTGTTGTCTTCAGACAAAATTTTATGTATGACTGCTGAAATGAGAATTTCATAAACTTTTCCTGTATAACAAAATGTTATTTTTCATTTGATTTTTTTTTCTAAATGTTTAAAAATATGAAAGACATTTCTTAGCCAGCGGGCAGTTCAAAAACAGGCAGCGGGCCAGTCTGACCTGCAGGCTGCAGTCTGCTGACCTTGGTCTTGACTGACAAGATGCTAAGACATTAGTTTGCTTCCTTCCTTGGGTCGCAGATGAAGACTCAGGAGCACTGAGGCATCCTGTGATATGCATCGAGTCATCTCTTGGCTGAGTAACAGAGCTGGATATTAGAGCCTAGATCTTACTTTTAGTCCCTGCTGTCTTTTTACTGACTTTAGTTTCTTCTTTGTCCTAAAATGCTATTTAATCTCCACCCTCCTATGTTCCCAATCTTCTTGGGTATTGATTTCTACAGAGATCCCATTGCTTAGCAAGGGAGGCAAACTGAGATGCCTCAGGGCCCGAGAAGTTAATGTGCCCCATTCAAGACCCCATAGAGGTTGAGAATGTGGCAAATTGGAGAGCACATCCTACATCTAATTGAGAAAGAGTCTGTTCGGCACAGAGCACTGAGATTTTCAAGAAAAAAATCCAGGGGTCTCACATCTTCTGATAGTTTTAGGAGATGCCAGAAATCCAGAATTTTTTTATTTATTTTTATTTTTTATTTTATTTTTTTTTTTAGTGAGAGAGGAGAGAGAGAGAGAGAGAGAGAGAGAGAGAGAGAGAGAGAGAGAATTTTTAATATTTATTTTTTAGTTCTTGGCGGACACAACATCTTTGTTGGTATGTGGTGCTGAGGATCGAACCCGGGCCGCACGCATGCCAGGCGAGCGCGCTACCGCTGAGCCACATCTCCAGCCCCGGAATTTTTTTATATGGAATTTTAAGTTATTAAAACAAATTTTTAAAAATGCATGTGATGACCAAATAAAACACATCTAAGAACTAGAAACGACTTGCAGGAGCTGTTTGTGTGTGTGTGTGTGTGTGTGTGTGTGTGTGTGTGTGTGTGTGTTTTATTTTCTTTTTCTGGTACCAGGGATTGAATTCAGGGGCATTTAACCACTGAGTCACATCCCCAGCCCTTTTTTTGTATTTTATTTAGAGACAGGGTCTCACTGAGTTAATTAGTGCCTTGCCATTGCTGAGGCTGGCTTTGAACTAGCAATCCTCCTGCCTCAGCTTCCTGAACCCCTGGGATTACAAGTACCACTGCACCTGGTTGTTTGGGGGACTTTATCTTAGATTGTAATTCCCCCTGCTCCTCTTAAAATATCCATATTATTACAGTGTACTAATGGAATACCATATGTTAAATACCACATAGAGATTGTCATTTCTTTATGGCATGACACAAATGTGAACTTAAAAATGTATTTTTTATTGCTTTAATACTTTAATATTCATACACACACATACACACACACGTATATAACAGTAGAATGCATTTTGACATATAGTATCCAAATGGAGAACAACTTCTCATTCCTCTGGCTGTACATGGTTCAGAGTCACTCCGATTGTATAATCATACGTGTATACAGGGTAATGATGTCTCTCTTTCTACCGTCCTTCCCATCCCCACAGCCCCACCCCTCCCCTCACTCCCCTCTACCTAAACCAAAGTTCCTTCATTCTTCCCTATATCCCTGCCCCACTTGGATCAGCATCCATTTATCAGAGAAAACATTTGGCTTTTTTTTTTTTTTTTTTTGGGATTGCTTATTTCACCTAGCATGATAGTCTCTAGTTCCATCCATTTACCTGCAAATACCATAATTTCATTCTTCTTTAAGGATGATTAATATGTCATTGTGTATATATACCATTTTTCTTTATCCATTGCTCTGTTGAAGGGCATCTAGGTTGCTTCCATAGTTTAGCT
Organism: Urocitellus parryii; assembly: GCF_045843805.1. Taxonomy (NCBI): domain Eukaryota; kingdom Metazoa; phylum Chordata; class Mammalia; order Rodentia; family Sciuridae; genus Urocitellus; species Urocitellus parryii. Next base: position 5,410,334 of record NC_135544.1, read on the forward strand.
ATTGTGGATTGAGTTGCTATAAACATTGATGTGGCTGTGTCCCTGTAGTATGCTGATTTTAAGTCCTTTGGGTATAAACCAAGGAGTGGGATAATTGGATCAAATGGCGGTTCCATTCCAAGTTTTCTGAGGTTTCTCAATACTGCTTTCCATAATGGTTGCACCAGTTTGCAGTCCCACCAACAATGTATGAGTGTACCTTTTTCCCCCACATCCTCGTCAACACTTATTATTGCTTGTATTCTTGATGTTTGCCATTCTGAATGGAGTGAGATGAAATTTCAAGAGTAGTTTTGATTTTCATTTCTCTAATTACTAGAGATGATGGACATTTTTTTCATATGTTTGTTGATTGATTGTATTTCTTCTTTTGTAAAATGTCTGTTTAGTTCCTTAGCCCATTTATTGATTGAATTATTTGCTTTTTTTGGTGTTTTTTTTGAGTTCATTATATATCCTGGAGATTAGTACTCTGTCTGAAGTGCATGTAGTAAAGATTTTTTTTTCCCATTCTGTAGGCAGTATCATCACATTATTGATTGTTTCCTTTGCTGAAGAGATGCTTTTTAGTTTGAATCTATCCCATTTACTGATTCTTGATTTTAGTTCTTGCACTTTAGGAATCTTGTTAAGGAATTCAGGTCCTAAGACAAATGATGAAGATTTGGGCCTACTTTTTCTTTTATTAGGCACAGGGTCTCTAGTGTCTAAGCCCTTGATCCACTTTGAGTTGAGTTTCGTAAAGGGTGACAGATAGATGTTCAATTTCATTCTGCTACAGATGGATTTCGAGTTTTCCCGCCACCATGTGTTGAAGAGGCTATCTTTTCTCCAATGTATGTTTTTGGTGCTTTTGTCGAGTAGGAGATAACCATATTTATGTGGGGTTTTCTCTGTGTCTTCTATTCTATACCTTTGGTCTACATGTCTATTTTGGTACCAATACCATGCTGTTTTTGTTGCAATTGCTCTGTAGTACAGTTTAAGTTCTGGTATGGTGATGCCTCCTGATTCACTCTTCTTGGTGAGTATTTCTTTGTGTATTCTGGATCTTTTATTTTTCCAAATGTGTTTCATACTTGCCTTTCTGGTTCTACGAAGAATGTCATTTGGTAAAAATGTTTTGAAAAGGCTTTCTTATTCCATCTAGAAATACATTTGTTAAAAAGATGGCAGTTTGGAAATATTTGTTCAAAAGATGACACTAGAGGCCACTGCTGTAGACAAGTAGTTAGTCTTTGCTCTTCTACCTGCGCTATTAATGTACTTGCAAACACACCTGAGGGTGAGTCTGGAATTTTGAATAGAGATTAACTGCCTGGGAGTTGGGCTACAGACTGTCAAATTTTAAGTGTGTGTCTACCTTGAAGCCTCCTGAACCTATGTCACTTTTCCTCCAGTCAACAAAGAGCCAACAATCATGGCAGTTTTGTCTGTTGAAATACAGTTTCTGGATGATTTGCTTTGTTTCATTTCACTGATGCCCAAAGCATTCCTCTAAGGTGTTGACTCTTCATAGCTATTCAGAGGGGAAGGGTAGTCTACCCTGGCTGTGGTGGGGAGGAGAGCAGGGTCTAGTGATAGTGACAAAATGCTTGGACAGAAATCAGCTAAATGGAAATTTTCAGGTTGAGATGCTCAGAATAGGTCAGAATGACTCCACAGCAATCATTTGGAAGGTTGTAGATTTCTGGTCCTCATCTGTAGTGGTTCGGCTTCCATGCATCTGGTATTGGATTTGAGCATGTGCACTTACTACAGGTATACAGATGCTTCTGATGCTTGGTCAGGTTTCAGAACCATCAGTCCATACTGGCTCTTAACTTGCAGTTCTACTGCCTAGAAGGCTTTTTTAGAATTCCCAGGGAAATCTTCTTGGGAGGCTGTTAAGCCCAGCTAGGGAGCATTATGAGGGAAGCACTATACTGTCATGGAGCCAATAGACGTGACAATAATTTAAAATGGAGATACAAGTAAAACTACAATTTTTATAGATGGATCAAAGACTCTATCAAGGAAGAAAATGATGCTAGAGGATTGTTGGCCATGAATGGGTAATAGATTAACCTGTGGTACAGTATATTTAAGACATACTCTCTTGTGTCCTGCTGTGGTTTGAATGTTTCTCCCAAAACTCATGTTGAGATTTAGTACTGAATGGATAAAACAAATGTGGTATATGTGCATATGGAGTTTTACTCAGCCATAAAGAAGAATGAAATCATGTCATTTTCTGGCAAATGGTTAGAACTGGAGAATATCATGTTAAGTGAAATAAGCCAGACCCAAAGTCAAGGTTAGAATGTTTTCTCTCATATGTGGAAGCTAGAGAGAGAGAGAGAGAGAGAGAGAGAGAGAGAGAGAGAGAGAGAGAGAGAGAGAGAAAGAAAGAGAGGAGGAAAGAGAAAGAAGAATGGAATTTCATGGAAACAGGATACCAAGAGAGGAGGGGAATTAAGAAAGAGGAAAGAAGGGAAGGCATAGTGAAATTCTAAAGAATTTTTAAAATACTTTAATATTCACACATATATATATAAATATTAAATTATTAAAAATTATGCTATGTCCATGTGTAAATATAACACAATGGATTCTGCTTTCATATATAAAATTATAATCCATTAATTAAAATAATAATAATAATAATAAAAGAGAGACCAGTAGAGGAACAGATCAGGGATAGGGAGGAGAAGGGAAAGGGAAAGTACTGGGGTATGAGATTTATCAAATTATGTTATGTGCATGTATAAATATGGCATAATGAATCCCATTATTGTGTTTAATTATAATGTACCAATAAATAAAGGGAAATTTATTCCCCAATGTGAAATATTAGGGATAGAACCAGGTAGGACTTTTAAAAGATAATTAAGTCATGAGGGCTTTGTCCTTATGAATGGATTAATCCATTTGTGAAATTAATGGATTAATGGGTTATTCCCAGTGTGGGTCTGTTAATAAAAATCAGCTTGATTTTTCTTTTTTTTATATACCCCTCTTATCATGTGGTGTCCTGTGGTGCCTTGGGACTATGCAGAGTCCCCACCAGCAGGAAATCCTGCACCATATGTGGCATCTGGACTGTGGGCCATCATGCTGTAAGGAAGCTACCACATGGAGAGGTTATATGGGGAAAAATACTTGTCCAGTGTTGGGGGATAATTCTCTTATGATATTTCTACATGTCTTCTGATATCTTTTTAGATTATCTTTTTTAGGATGTTTATTTTCAATGAAACAAACATTCTTGGAGGATAGAGAGAGGGTCTCCCTCCTGTCTGAGGGAAGATTTGTTTCCTGACCAGGGTAATAAAGACAATGTTTCCATCTCCAACAAAGATTGGGCCCATTTGCTAACATCCTCTTACAAGATGAGGAATTTCTCAGACTCTGGGCTCCTCAGCTGTAAAACAAGCCCCATTTAGTCAGCTTTCCATTATTGAAACAAATTCCTGAGATAATCAAATTATTAAGAGAAAATTTCATTTTGGCTCACAGTTTTGAAGGCCCCATTGCTTTGGGCCTGTGGTGAGGCAGCACATTATGGCCATAGCACATGAGGAGCAAAGCACTAACCTCATGGTTGGGACATGAGGAAAAAGTGGGAGGGACCAGGTCCCATTATCCCTTTCAAGGACATGACTTCGAGTCACTTAATATCTCCCACTAGTCTCACCTTAAAGTTTTTACCCCTTCCCTATAATACCACACGAGAGAACAAACCTTTAATATACGTACTTTGGGGTGGGTGGGTGGGGGGGAACAGATTAAAACTCTGGTACTGTCTAATTGCAGATTTTCCCTCTTCTGCCCACCCCTCTTTTGCTATGCTGGGAATCAGATCTAGGTCCTCACACATGTACCCTTGAGCCACGCTCCCTGCCCTCTCATACAAGTTTCTAAACACAAATAACAAACTGTGGTCTTGAATCCCAGAAGCTCAGGAAGCTGAGGCAGGAGGATTTCAGGTTCAAACCAGCTTCAACAACTTAGCAAGGCCCTAAGCAACTTAGCAAGACTAATGAAAAATGAAGAGGGCTGGGATGTAGCTTAGTTGTTAAGTACCTTTGGGTTCAATTCCTGGTACCAAAAAAAAAAAAAAATTGGAATTTTTAACATGTTTTTGGACAGGAGGTTCATACCCATCAATTTCTTTGACTTTAGTTAGCACCTGTCTCATTCCCAGTAACTTTTCCAGAACTACTGCCTTCATCATGAGGTTCATTGAGTTTTCCCAATTCTCCACCTTGTGCAAGGTACTTGTTCCTGTCAACTTCCTCCGTGCCCTCAGAGAGTCAAAAGGCCAATTTACTTATTTTCTCATTGAAGTCATTCAAATGCAGACATAACTGACAATCTTCTTCATACTAGAATTACTCTCACAAGTCTTGAGTTGGGTGGTATTGCTAAGTTTGAAGAATAGAAAAAGACTTTAACTAAAGCAATTCCTACACATTTTCACTCTGATATGACTGAAAATAAGACGGGACAATGGAATTTTGGGTCAAAGGGCGTATGTGTTTTTAAGCTTTGGATACATATTGTTCAATTGCAAAACTTACACCTGTTTGTTTTTGATTCTGCACTGTACAGAGGGGTCAGTTGCTCCCATCTGCCAAGATTGGGTATTTTTTTCATTTTTGGCAACTTCAATAATCTTTTATACCACTTCTTGGTCATAATCTTAGTGCTTCATGGTGAACAAAGAGCCTCCACAAATATCAACTCCTTTGATCTTCACAACAATGCCAGGAGTAGGAATGGCACATGTTTTTCTTTCCACTTTACAAAAGAGGAAATCAACACTCAGAGGAGTCAAATGGTTCACACGGTTTGCATAGTTAGAAGAAAGCCCAGAAAAGAATTCGGGTCCTTTGTACCTTCTCCAGAGCCCTTGGGCATCCCTCCAATTTTTTTTCCCATAAAGAGAGAACTTTGTGAGGCCAGGGACCCCTGCACTCCTGTTATGAGGGGTGATGGAGCTTAATGACACTTCCTGGAATTTCTAGATCTGGACTGCCTGTGAGCCCATTTATTTTCCACTGGTTTGTAAAATCAACAGATGTTTTCCCCCCTCACTTCACCTAATGAGGAGGAATATTAAGGACACCTTGAGTAAAATCAGAAAAATCAGTCACTTTTTTTTTTTTTTTTCATTACTCACTGTAAATGTCGTAACCTCAGGGTAAGGGAGGGAATTTAGGGAAGGGGGCAGCTGAGAGCAAGAGAGGTTTGGTGTGTGCATTTTAGTTACTGACGGCTCTCCCCCAAAGCTGCCAGCCATCTCTCAGCAGAGTGATGGTGGATACCCCGCCCCTCTGGCCTACCCGCAAACCTTGCTAATGTAATGGAAATGATAATTATTCCCAGCCCCGAGTATTTCACTGCCTCTGGCCTGCAGGGGTATTAAAGTTGATTAAACACATATGCTTTGGGTAGACAGCAACTCCAGTCACATATGGAGTGATCAGTCTTTTTCTTGCTCAGTAAGACAGGGAGTTATCAAGAGCTGGAGTTAGGAGCCGGAGGGGGGAGTCCAAATCCTTTGTTCCAGGGGAGAAAAACCCAAAGACCGACCCCCATCTTTTTTCCTTTCTCCCTTTCTTTCTTTCTATGTCATGTATGGAGAAAAAGATGCTCACAAATGCTTATCAAAAGTTAAAATATAATTTTAATTATCTGTGATTCTTCCTCTCCCTTCGAAAATATGTATTTGATAAAAATTAATATGTTATGCCTATTAGCTTAAAATTTGCCATTTAGGTACAAATGTGTGTATGTGTCACGGGTTATAAATTGGAAGAACTACATTGTACAATGTGTGGGAAATGATTCACATGTCCTCAGGATTCAATTATTATTTTTTTTTAGAAATCTATTTCTTTTAAAGTGACCGTTCCACTCTGCAACACTTCTCAAAGCCAAGAAGTGATGTTTGTTTCATTTGGAATCATATGCTTGATTAATCACAGCTTGATTTTCCACTCCACTGGCATAAGGACATAATAAGAAGCTATTATAAACATATAATATCTTTGAAATAGTTGATCTTGAGAAGAAAACTTCTGAGTAAGCCACTTCTTATGTGACACTCTCAACTAGCTTTTCCCAGAAGGCAAAAAGAGAGTAAGACTAGCCCACCTCTTTGCTGGTGGAGACAGATGTAGGCTGGCAGGATGGGGGTCTGGGTCGTGGTTTGTCCTCTAGGACTGTGGAATTATTTTGTGTCTGCATGGTGCTTGTTCAGAGTAAGGAGAATCATTTCCCACTTCACATATTGAAGAGAATTCATATAAACAGGCACATAGAGTTTTTAAAAAATTAAAATATTAAAACATTAAACATTTAAAAATAATGCTCATTTTTGCCAATATGAGTGTTCTCATTTTTTTAACTCTTAAAAAACTACTATTGTGTCATTTTTCTCCCTAATTTAAAAACATTTAAGGAAAACAGTTAAAATCATCCCAATCCTGTCCATCAGAAATAACCAGTGTTCATATTTGAATGTATTTATCCTTTTTCATCTTTAACATTTGGACGGAGTGCAATTATAAGAATTTATCCTGATTTTTTTTTCCCTCTGTGGTACTGGGCCTCGATCTCAGGGCCTCTTGTATGCTAGGTAAGTACTCTACCACAGAGCTACATCCCTAGCCAACCTTCCCCTTAAAAAAAAAAATTTTGGGGATATGGTTTTCTTAAATTGCAGAGGCTGGCCTCAAACTTGTGATCCTCCTGCCTTAGCCTCCTGAACAAGCCTGTGCCACAGTACCAGCTCCTGATTTTTTTTTAATGTAGGCATTTTTTCACATCGTACAACTATTTTAAAATATAACTTTAATAGTTTTACACATGAAATAGCTTTTGGAATAATATTTGTTTTTCTTGATTATAAACAACAAATATTGGAAAATATAAATCAAAAAAAGAATATAAGTCACATAAAAACCCATCAAGTGATAAGCAATTTCTGATTTTTTTTGTTTCTCTCTCACTTTTTCTCTTAATCTCCCTGCCTCTATTCACATGTGCATGTTTTATAAACACATATACAGGATACTTACCTATAGGTTGTAGATGTACCATATTTTGAAGAAATTTAGATTGAACATTTAAAAATATATTATTAAACCCTCGTTTGAAATTTCTACAGTGGCATAATGAAATCTTTGGAAACCTTAATAACTACATAAGAGTTCATTTTAGACACTTAGCATAATTTACTTAGTCCATCTTACAGTGTTGATATTTAGATTGACTGCAGCTTTTCAAATTATTGTGCCTGTTGAAGGGAACTGCATTCATAGGTAAAGTCCTGGAAGCCCATCATTGCTGTCCTACCTAGGACCTTTCTTAGTGGAGGTTTATTAGGACTTCTGGGGTGTGCCACGGATCACGTCTGAATTTTTAACCTCCCCACACAACTTGGAGTTCTTGGGAAGGCTTGTGTCCTTGCTCTCAGCTCCGTGGTCTCGGCCTGATCTCCCAGGTCTTTGCCTGTTTGCTGCTCATGGGGGAACCGTGGAAAGATCATACAGTATTCTCATTTTTCATAGATGAACAGGTGCCCTGAATCTTAACTCAGTGCTAGATCTTTAAAACAGAATCAGCTAAAATAAACAGTGTGTGAGGCCCAGAGGCGGGTGGACTGATAAAAAGCAACCAGAGCGATACAGATCAACAGGTCTTCTGGCACTTTCGCCAGCCAGTTGGAGACTAAAGGGAGGGACAGAAATAGCTGTGGTTTTGGAATGTAATTGCCTCGGTCTGTCTAGGGAAAAAACTGTGAGAGCTCTAATTTGCGGAAGTCACAAACTAAAGTGCTTTGAAATGTACTTTAAAATAAAATCAAAATGCTGAGACAGCTTTGTTCCCTAATAACCACAATAGAAATTTGGGATAGTTATAGTTTTTAATCAGATGTTTAGGGAATCCATGTGGTTATTCTCTTGGTGGTGGCTGTATTCCTTTTTTTTTTTTAAAGAAAAAAATGAGACAAAGGTTCCTCAGGATGGATGTTTCTGACCTAGATTAAACTAACAAAAAGCAAAACCCAAGCTGTTAACTCGTGGATGGCTTATTGTATTTGAAAGGAAATCTCGGAATCTCTAAAACTGGACACTGATTATTGGGTTTATCAAGACACCGGGCTGTTCTATTCAGCATCTGCCCTCTGAGCCAGCTGTTCACATCTGGATCAATTTCCTGAGTCCTAGCAGACTGAGCTGGTGTTTTGCTGAGGGATATTTACTTCCACACAGCTGTTTAGTAGCAGGAGCAGAAAATCAGCTTGGATACAATTAATACCATGCTGTAGTAAGGAGATGTCACCAAGAGAAACAGTTGCTGAATTGATGGTGCCAATGCTGAGGAGGGTAACTATAATGATAGTGGTGATTAATAAGACCATTACTGGGTGAAGACTCATTGCAGGAGCATATTTCGATCCTGCTTTTGTTTATGCTATTACAATCTTTCATGATCCGTTATCCACATAGATCAGTTTTCACAATTGCAGACAAACCACCCTTTGTCCCGAATTCTCTATAGAATTGACAAAAACACATTCAACATAGTTCGGGTAGACAATGGGTTGACACCCAATCGCCATTGGGCTTTGTCTTTTTTTTCCCCCTTTGATAGAGAGAAGCTTGTCTGAAACCCCAAAGTTCTCCAACACAGTCTCTTAAGAGGAATGGTCAGACGGTTGGAACTGAGATGGAAAGAGTCCAGCAAGGCTCCAGATGCCCAGTCGTCCTCCACCATCAGTGCTGTCATTGTACTGTGGAGGGCAGTTTTCCTCAATATGGACCTGTCTCAAGAGCTGCAGACCCTTTAGCAGCCTTGAGTTTGACATTCCTTTGCCGGGTCCCCAGTCGGTGTGACAACTGAAAACACTTCTGAACTTTTCTAGACTGTTCTCCCTCCATAAAGGTCCGTTAGCCTGGGCAATGGGAAGCACCCAGTGTTGTTTAAATACCTTTAAAGGTCAGACAGAGTGGTTGACACCTGTGAATTTAACTCTCCATATATCACAGGTGATGTGTAGGGATTTGTGACCTGTTAAAACCTTTCCTTAAAACTGAGACCTAAAATTCTACTACTGGAAGTTAAGTTAGACATGGGAACATAAAGGCACCACTCTGGCATCTTATTACCTGGGCTCAAATCCAGACCCCTCTCCTCTTATTAGCTGGGTGATTGTGGACCACTTATTGGATCCGACTGTGCTTCAGTGTTGTGTTGTGGTTAAAATGGGGACAAAGTAGTACCCACCTCTGAGGATTGTTTTCATAATGAGTAAAGTGATACAAGAAAGGAACATACACAGGACAATGCTTCCATGAACCTCAGGGTTGTGTGTGTGTGTGTGTGTGTGTGTGTGTAGAATTCATTAAGAGCTGGACTTGAGTTGTGTAGTACCAGTGGCTGCCAGAGCTACCCAACTTTTGTGGGTCAGAGCTGTGGCTCAGGGAAGGTCCTGGCTGGGAGAGAACTGCAGGGGAATAGTAACGTTGCTGACTAAGGATGCTTTGATGTTAGCTAAGTTTATTATTATGCTCACTTGGAGGTGCCTCCTTTAGATTGCAATTACCCTGAAAGGAGAAACAAATATTGTCAATACTTTTCTCCAAAAAAGTAGCATTGCTAGTTAGAACCTGCAATTCTGTGTCTTGGGAACATCCTAAGCTAATGGTTCCAACTTGCCTGTAGAAGAGAGACCCTTACAAACATAGGTGTCTTGTGTCCATCATCTTCTTGGACTCTAGTGGTCTGTGTGAGTCCCACCTTGGGCATTGTAAAACCATGATTCTGACGTAGGTGTTAGAAAGTCTAACTTGAGAAACATTGACCTACATGAACCAAGAAAATGTTTTCTCTTTATTATTTATTTATTTTGCAGTGCTGAGGATTGAACCAGAGCCTTAATGCTTTCTACGTCAGTGCTCTGCCACTGAGCTCTAACCCGAGCCTGATGTTTTCACTTTTAAAGATGAGAGAACAGAAGGCCCTCGGCCACCCGGTACCTTGATGGCAATGTGGGCCCGGAAGGCAGACAGCTGGATGTCTACTTAGAATTCTCTTCAACAGCGTGAATCATGGTCAAGGAGGCCTGGGAAGGAAAAGGCTCCTGAGCTCAGTGTCATGACTTTTATTTCTCTAATTCTCTGCCCCTGATGGCCTTCTAGATTGCTCTCTCAAGCTTCCTACTCTCTAATTTGACCATCAGAACTAAATCCTGGAGGATCATTTGGTAAGCTGTTTTGTGGAAAGGGTCTTTGAACATTTGCTTTAATGAACATTTGGCATTTCTGCCCACCTGGAGAGACTCAGAGGGGGCTGGGAGGGGAGAGGATTAGAAGGCCTTGGTTACCACTCTGTGCTGCTGAGGGAGCCTGGGGAGGCCCTCCTTCTGCCACCTGCCACCCCACCTATTCCTGGCTAGTGGGTGTTTGCAGAGCAGCCAGAGAAAGGTTCTGGCTCTTGAGATCATATTTGCCATCACATCACCAAATGTACTTTTATATTATTTTAAAATGAATTTAGTAAGACGACCAACTGTCCTCGCTAAACCCCCTGCCAGCAAACTCACTCTGACACGGCTTGCTTCTGCCAGTCAGTATTCTGAGGCTGTGCAACTACCTGTTTCTTGGCATTCTGTGCAGAAGCAGCAAGATGCCAGCCTCCCTCCTTAATAAAATAACGTTAATGATAATTGCACATCTCCCACTTCTTACAATATGTTGAACACGGTGCCCAAACCACTTTGTATGTGATTTCTCATTTAATCCATACAAACACTCTTTAAGTATTAGTGTTATCATTTTAGGAGTGTAATACTTAGCAATGATAAATAATTTGCCCAAGGCTTCACTGCTAAGTGATATAGGCAGGGGTCAAGATTCCCAGACACTTAGGACCACATTAATGACCATGGGTACACTTGGCCTCCATATCCTTGGGTACATTTAACCAACCATGGAATGAAAATATTTAGCAAAAAGAATTTACAACTGTATTGAGCATTATAGACTTTTTTCTTTTCATCATTCCAAACACAATAAAGCATAGCAAATATTTACGTAGTGAATATATTGTATTAGGTGTTAAAAGTAATCTCATGATAATTTAGAGTACAGGAGGATATGCATAGATTACGTGCAAATATTACACCATTTTACGTAAGGAACTTCAGCATCTGCAGGTTTTGGTACACATGAGGGTCTTGGGACCAATCCCCCAAGGATATTGAGGTATGGCTGTATGTTCTACTGCCTCTTGTAAAAACTTAGTCCTGTCCTTTGAAATCTTAACTATCCACCCCTGCCTAGGGATAAGGATGTGTGTGTTAGCTTTCTGTAACTATCACAAATACCTGAGTTAAATTAACTTATTAAGAAAGAAGGCTTATGGGGCTGCGATTGTGGCTCAGCTGAAGAGCGCTTGCCTAGCACGGGCGGGACCCATGTTTGACCCTCAGCACCACATAAAAATAAAAGGCATTGTGTTGTGTCCATCTACACCAATATATATATATATGGCTTATTTTGGCTCATAGTTTTGAAGATTTCAGTCCTTTCTGATTGGTCCTCTTGCTTTTGATCTGTGGGTGCCTAGCACATTATGGTGGAAATGCATGGCAGAGGAAGTTGTTCACCTCACAGCCAGACAGCAAAAATGGAAGAGACCAAATTGCACAATTCCCTTTAAGGGCACACCCCCGGTGATATGAAATCTCCAGGTGGGTCCTACCTCTTAAGGTTTCCACCACTCCCAATGGCACCATACCTGGGGACCAAGTCTTATCACCCGGGCCTCCGGGGAATGTTATCTGAGTTGCAGCAGTGTATTTCACACATGGGGTGGTGGTAGAAAAGAAGGGTTTGGTACTTTTGGTCCCTTATTGGTCCTCCTGTTAGTAACATTTCTCATCCATTTGGAAATTGCAGCTGGCTTCAAGGTTCCCTTTGTTACAAATGCTGACAGTGGGGGAGAAAAAGAAACGGAATTGGCCTTGCGGAGGGTGGGGTGTCTGGGAAGACAGAGAGCCTTTTGCTTGAATCCAACTGACGAGCAATGGAAATTCCTCAGTTCCTCACTGGCTTTCACTTGATTTTAGCCTCTAGGTAAAGGGGCTTAGAGAGCCTTGGAATGTGGGGGCAGATGGAAGGAGAGGGAGGGAAGGTTTGAGCTTTGGAGAAGTAGACATGTTTTGTTCCTTAAATATGTCTTTTGGTAAAATTCAGTTCCCAGAGGGAGACCACAGAGACAAATTTCTGCCGCCCAGTCCAGTGATTTCTTCTGCCCACTGTTGTCTTGCTCATCTGAGTACCTGCTCCTTGAAAGGTTAGATCTGGCTCTGCCCTTAGATGCCAGCTGCACTGGTCCCTCTGCCTTGCTCTGGCTTCTGTTGACACGGTGGGTGGGTATCTTTTCAGTCCTACTTTTTCCTCTTACTGGTACCATTCCTCGCCCACCACACTTCCCATAGCCCACTCAGCAAGGGAAAGAGATGGGTGTAAAGGGCTCTATGGTAAAGATCCTACATGGATTCATGTCTTTGCTTTCCATTTTTCCTCCCTGGGTTCTCCTGGTGGGCAAAAAGGAGTTCATAGACCCCTGATGAGCAAACTCTCAAAGTGTTTCTCACCCTTGACCATCTTCTTGCCAAATTCAACTACAGGCGATCCAGGGGATCAAAACCAAGACTGAACAATATGTTCAATAGCCGAGATTCATGAAGCCTGGGAACTCAGCGAACAGAAACATAGGAGCTTCCCAGATGGTCTCCTGCTTCTGTCCCTATCTCCCTGGAGTGTGTTATGCCCAAAGAAAATAGGGTTGTGCTTTTAAAACTTCTGCTACACCACCGTTCTGAACCAGCCAAGGTTTCTTTCTCACATGGAATAACTTCCTACTGTGGCTTACACTCCAAATAAGATTTGGTTCACTGACATTTATCTCACATCTTCTAGCTCTCTTTTCCTCTCTCCACGCCTCTGACATTTGCTTCTTTGCTGAACCTGGAGATGAACCTGCCTAAGGCTTCACATTTATCCTCTCCTCTGCCTGGAATGCTGTGCTTGAGCCTTCCAGGTGGATTAATCCCCACTTTACTCCTTCAAGATAACATCAGCAAGACCTTCCCTGACCATCCTGAATAAAATAATATCTGACTTCTGTTACTCTAGACACCTTTGAGCAATTTTAGTTTTCTTTAGAGCACTCACTGCTCAGATATGTTATATATTTATTGCCCATTTGTCCTAGTGGATTGTAAGCTTAACAGCATGAACATTGTCTATCTGTTATATCACCAGTGCATAGAATAGTGCTCAAAGTAGGTGCTCAATCTAGGTGTTGAGTAAATAAAGGAATGCATCAGATTCCCTAAGTCATTATCTACTGAGGAAATCAGATGTGATTAGACGATTTGATGATTACTACCACCCTTAATATTCTCCTTACATTAGCACGTTCCCATCTCACAATCCCTTCCTGATGGCAACTTGCAAAACAAACAAACAAACAAAATGGTCACCATTTCTTTTCTTCTCTATATTCAAGCCCTTGTAATGAGATCTTGTCACTCTTCTTTTGAAAAGCGAGTCTCAACTCTGGAGCTGGACTTGTGACTTTCTACAGGAAAGGCCCAGACATGAAACATTCACAGACTTAAAAAGTGCCTGCACAATGAAACCCTATTGCTTTTGAAACCCTGGACCCTCATATGACCAAGACATGGCTAGCCTCGGGCACACTAAGGTCCATTGCCCCTAGTGCCTTAACTGGTGGCCAGCTAACACCCAGAAGTTGAGGCACTGACTTCAGACACATCAGGGAACCCAGCTGAGATCATCTGAGCCCAGGCCAGCACTGCCCAAGTTGAGCCAGTTCAGTTTGTTGACCTGCAGAATCATGACCTGAATGGCTATTATTTTATGCTGTCAAGTTTGGAGTGTGCTATGGTTTGGATATAAAAGCTATTGACTTGGTCCCCAGTGTAGCAATGTCCAGAGGTAGAGGCTTTTGGGAAGTGATTGGATCATGAGGGATGAAACCTCATTCAGTTGATGGATTAATATTCTAATGAAGTATTGGGAGGTTACAGAAGCTGTAGACATGAGAGGTGTGGTTGGGGGAAGTAGATCATGGGAGCATGACCTTGGGGACTATATATTGTCCTTGGCTCCTTCTGCTTTCTCTCTCCCTCTGCTTTCCAGCTGCCATGAGCAGAACAGCTTTTCTCCACTATGCCCTTTCTTCCATGATGTTCTGCCTCATCTTGGGCCCAAAGCAATGGAGCCAGACTGAAACCTCTGTGTCTGTGAACTAAAATAAATCTTTAGTCCTCTAAGTTCGTCTTTTCAGGTATTTTTGTCCCAGTGACAGAAAAGCTGACTAATGGGGTGGTTTATTTCATGGCCAAAGCTAATGGAGATATGTGTGGGAAAAGAACAGGCAGGAGTCAAACAATGAAGAGAAAAGAATTTGAGTTGCCTTTGGCATATTCTGGTATAAGATTTCATATTTTCAATAAGCTAAGTCAAGCCCAAGGGGCGTAATGTTATTGCTGCTGGGCTAAGGGGCAGATATACGTGGCCCTTAATGAGCCTTTTTCAATGCACAGAATGATAGTTGTTTTTAATTTTCACCACGTCTTTTGTCTTTTGGACATAGAAAGGCATGTCTGTGAAGTAGGCATATCTTTATGGCTTCAGGACCCAGGACTGTGGTAGAGCATATTAGGGACAAAATTATATAATTTGTAAGTTTGTTATAAGTTTTCTTAGTAAGTTAAAGATAATAGAGGTCAATGTTTTTGAGAAATTAGAGAACAAGGGCATCAGCTAGGAGGACCACTGTTTTCCCTGGAGTGAGTCATCTCATCCCAAAGAAAAGGAGGAACCCTAGAGAATGGAGTAATTCCAAATTAAAGGCCACTGCAGCATGAATTTGTGAGGTCACTTGTGAAATATTCTCCAGCAATGTAGGAAGTGTGGACATATCTCACTGATTAGCCCATTTGTCATCTTATGTGAGACTTTTCATATCTAGACTTTTCATATTATTTCATAAATAATCTGAAGTTTATTTATCAAAAAAAAAAAGATGAATATCTGACTACCTACCCTAGTTTCTGAATGGGTGTTCTAGAAGCTGCCATCAGGCTTGGGTGTGCCAGTTCACAGAGTTGCCTGTGGGAGAGATGTTGTATAGGAGCATTTGATTGGAATCTGTTAGTCAATGAGTGTGTTTGGGCTGGGCTGGGATCTATCTCTTGTTTAGAATTCAGTTGGTATGCCTAGGGGAGAGGCAGGTATTTACGGCACCGTGAAGACCAGGACGGAAACCTGTTAATAATTAGACTGTGTGATATGCTCAAGGCTATAACATACCCTTTAAAATCCATGCTTGTTGGAATGCAACCAAATAGATGGAATTTCTATAACATGTTTCCTTAGTGCATTAATTCCTCTGCATTATGCCATCGATGTACTTAAACACACTCAGAAGAAAAGGCACTGGGTGAGTTTCTAGAATGAAACTGGAAGATGAATGGTAGAATGAAACTGGACATCTACCGAGTCCAGCTGGTAGATGACCCAACTGCACATTGATGGAGGGATGATCTGTGAAGGAAAACCATGGGGTAGCAGGTTGCAGAAATTCAGTTGCACTGTGTGATCAGTGAGATGCAAGGACATAGCCACTCATTCACTAACACCTTTTCATGGGCTTAGGTGACTTACTGCCTTCTCTTCTGAAAGGATTCATCAGAGAGATCCTGATTTTTTTGTTGTGGTAAGTTTTCAATAATTCCAGAAGATTCTTCAGGAGTGCTGTGACCTGTGCAGCAACAACAAAAGATCTCCAGGAGGGGTGGTGGGAGATTAAGAAAACACAGAGACAAAGGAAAACAGAGACAATTTCAAGCAAAGCTGGGGCCAGGTGGGACAGTGCCCTCTGATGGAAGAACAGTGACCTAGAACTAGCTCCCCATGTTTATTATATGGAGGTCTCACAATCAGGAAGTTTACAGAAGTTCTGCAAATCGTTCAAGGCCTGTGAATTATCAAGAGGCTTCTTTATGTGCTAAAAATCTACAGCGTTAGGAACATCCTGTGACTATCCTGCTGTACCCAGAAAACCCATTGTACTGGAACGTCTGATAGCTGTTGGCTTCATTTTTTGGCAAGGAATGTTTCCCAGGCTTAGTTTTTGCCGACACCGCAGGATCAGTGGATGACCGGGCTCATTGGCTCTCTACAAAGGAGGTAGTAAAGAATGTCATCAGGCTCCAGGAGAAACAAACAAACATTCACTCATTTATTCATTCGTTCATTCCGTATTAAGTGTTTATGACCTGCTAGGTACTGTTCTAGGTAGCTTGAAATACATCAGGGAATAGAACTTACAAGATTTCTATTGGGGGGTTGAGTGTGTGTGTAGACTGGAAATAAGTAATAAACACAATAAAATAAGTAAACATAAAGTATGTCAGAGGAGATTGAGAAAGAAGAGATAAAGTAGGAATAGGGAGTATTAAGAAGACTGGAGGGCAGCTATAGAGTTGAAAGGGGATCAGAGTGGACCTCATTGAGAAGGTAAGGTCTGAGCAAAGACCTGTAGGAGGTAATGCCCAAGGACCATCAAAGACAGAGCATAAGTACTCTTGTTCATCTTTATCTCTTCTCCCAAGAATCAAGTCAAATACCTTAGAGGCTTAATAAATTTTTTTTCATATCAATTAAATTGAAGATACTACACTTTTTTTTTTGGTCCAGATTGGAATAGAGTGACTTTTTTCCAAGAACAGGAGATAGGTATTTTTATCCTTGTGCTATGATTTGGATGTAGTTTTCCCCTCAAAAGTATATATGTGGGAGCCTGAGTCCCCAGTGTGGCAATGCAAGAGGTGGTAGGATCTTTAGGAGGTGGGGCCTAGTGGGAGATCTTTAGGTCATTGGGGGTGTGCCCTCAGAAAGGACTGTGCATCCGACCCGAGACTCTCGTGCTTCCTGTTTAGTGATGTGATCTCTTCCTCTTGAGCATGCTTCTGCCATTTGCCATGGAATCCTCACCAGAACCGAGGTGATGCTGGCATCATCCCTGCAAACCTCCAGAACTATGAGTGAAATATGCCTCTTCCCTTTATAAAGTTAGCTTGCCTCAAGTATTTTGTTATAGGAATAAAATGAACTATTATACTTGCTATGTCTTTATTTTAATTTTCCCTCTTTCACTGTTCTCTCTCTCTTCGACCCAGCGCCATGTGGATTCTGTCTTGATCACTCCATTGAAGTGTCACCCTTTTTGCCTTGACGGAGGTTTGGCTGCGCCTAAAATTCTAGAGCTGCTGTGATTTCTCTGCGAGCAGTCGTAGTCTAGGTTGTACCATGGCAGGAGTCCACCCATGAGATCCTTCCTCATTCCAGTGGCCCCCAGGACCACGTGACATATGGAGTACCAGGACACATGCTCTTCTCTATCCTCCTGCCAGAGAAATCCCTGGCAGAGAGCAAGAAAAAAACTCACTTTCCCCAGCTGTCAGAGGGTAAGATACTAACTTCCTTTATTCAAGGGGGAAATGGAATTGATTGACAGACTAGAGAGAGCTACTACTCATTTAACCCACCAAAAGATATTATATGGCTTTAAGCAGTGTTCGGGAGCCTGAGAAGATAATAAACTATGTGTATAAGCTCGGTTCTCAAGGGAGGGAGAACTGCTGCAAAACCGACACTCAAATTGTTTCTTTCTTTCCTTTTTTAGGTCCTCTGTGCATGCCATGCTTAATAAAGGCAATAAAAAGGCAAGACTATGAAGAAGAAAGAGGCTTAGCAAGGAATGAAGGCTCTTTATTTGCTCTTCTTTCATGCTACTCTTTCGAATCCACTGGCATTTCAACCTGTAAGTGGTGAGTGGCAGGCTGTAACAGAAGAGCAAGTGGGGGGCAGATGGTTTAGGAAATGAATTTGCAATGTCCCCAGTGTTGTTGTACTCTTTTGTTAGAAACTCACTTATTTTTAGCTAGTTCTCAAAAAAGCAGAACTGCTTCTTGGTCTTTGAGGGCCAGCCAACATGGTATGGCAGCTACCTGGGGTCGGGACTCCGGGGCTCTATGTGGATCTCTTTGACCGGTGGAGCCCAGCTGATGTGCATATTTTGCTTTTTGAGTACACAACTGGATACTCTGTGGGCACCAAATAAATAAAGATTCCTTTATAAATTAGTCTCTCTGTGTCTTTGATGCCTCAGTTGTAAAATGGCATAATAGACTAGGAATAACCTCTTCAGTCCTTCTTCCAACTGTACATGAAAATAGTTCACTAGCACATTGTCACAAGAATGAGACTGAGCTGTGGAGCCCTCTAACTCCTTAAGATAGAGTATTCATGGATAAACACCAGACAGCATTACCTAGTTTCTTCCTGGAAACTCCAGGGGTTAGGAAGTCCTGGGAAGTGTTTTGACAGGACATGATAAATATATGACCATGCTTATTTAGCAATAATAATTAACGCTGTTTATCTATCTGTAAGTACCCATCAATCCTGGTTCAAGGTTCTTATGAATATTTATCAATTTAATCCTTATAACATGGAGGTGAGTAAGTACTATTACTATCCATATCTTATAGATATGATAACTGAGCCCTGAGATGTTAAGTTGCTAAGTTTCTGAAGATTTATAGTTGTTAAGTGGTAGGACCAGGATTTGAACCCAAGCAATCCGGCCTCAGAAAATTCTCCTGTGACCACTGATAGCTCCTGGTTCTAGCAGAAGCTAACCCACTAGAAGGCTTTTCTAGGATTCTTGAGGAAGTTTGCTGATAAAGGAAATGTTATAATTGTTCCCAGCTGACGGCTACTTGTTTAGTTTATCACTTTTCTCATCCACTGCTTATTATTAAAAAAAATTTAAATTCAAGAACAACTCAGAGATTACTGTGGCAGCGACAGAATATATAAATTTATTTTCATATATGAAAATTCATTCTCTATCATTGGTACAGTTGACTAATACAGACCACTATGTTTACTATGGATTAAGGACAATGGACATTATGTGGAGGTCACAATTTCAGTCTTCTTGGAGGTTCTCCATTCATTGGAGGAACAAGAATATGCACACAAATACGTAAAGAATAGGATGAAGCAGCATTTCATATGTACACAAGAGGGTAGCACAGACACTCTGTTTAATGGAAATTGAGCTGATAATGGAGCTGGCAGGACCAAGGAAAATGTCAAGGAGGAGGGGCAGCTTGACCTAGTCTGCATCAGACGGGTAGGATTTTGATGGGAACAGAGAAGTGAAAATGCAATTCTAGCCTAATATATTAGTGAGGCAGTAAGCTCAGGGGCTACAGGAGAAGTTTCTGGAATGACTGCCTGCATCCAAATCCTGGTTCTGCTATTCATTAGCTATAAGTCTTAAGAAAGTTAGCAATCCAACCTCTCTGAGGTTCAGATTTCTAACCTATGAAGTGGTAGAAAGAGGGAAAGAGTTTCAGCCTTGGTCCCAGCAGGAAACAGATGGACTCTTCTACATAGCTAAGAGGAGGGTGATTCATTGACAAGCAATAGTGCAACAACCTAG
Source organism: Urocitellus parryii (assembly GCF_045843805.1). Classification (NCBI taxonomy): domain Eukaryota; kingdom Metazoa; phylum Chordata; class Mammalia; order Rodentia; family Sciuridae; genus Urocitellus; species Urocitellus parryii. The sequence continues at coordinate 5,429,945 of NC_135544.1, forward strand.
AGCAGTCGTGGTGAGGGGAGAGGTGGGGAAATTATCCTTAGATTCCTTGGATTGAGGGCGGGGAGGAATGTCACTGGAACCAGAAAGTACAGTGCAGAGGAAGGCATCCCTCAGCAAAAGAGTGCCTTTTGAAAAGGGGCATAGGTAGCCTACAGAGGCAATCAACAGTGCCTTTTTCACTGGGTCCTCTGATCTCCTGCCTGGCTCCACTCTTCTCTCCCTATGGGTCAATCCCAACCCGGAAGCCAGGTCCTTGGGAAATAGATGAAATCACAGATGAGAAATCCCAGGATGACCGTGGAGAATACAGGGAGACTGTGGATCTGGAGGTGCAGATAGAAGGTATCTGGTACAGAGAAAGGACACTAAAGTGTGAATACTAGGTTTGATGGTGTAGGGTCTTGCCAGATCTTGAGAACCAGGCTTAGGCACCTGGACTTTGTTCTGGCATCAGTGGGAACCATGAGGAGTTTTGGAGCAGAAGGATGATATCTTGAGAGTAAACCAGCATCAGTGTCTAAAGTAGACTTTAAGGAAGAATGATGGAGGGAGATGTGCTGGGCTAGACCTCAGGCTTCCTGGCTTGATCCACCTGCATGGTTTCCTTGGGCTTCTTTCCAGTCCTGTCTACATCTTCTAGGAATGAGGCTTCCCTCCGTGGACTCACCTTCTCCTTCCTTGCCTGTGGTTTTAACACTGACCCTGATTACTGCAGATCCTGATTACTGCGGACAGGACTTTCTAGAGAGTTGCATTTGAAGCTGTTACCTGAACCACCATCTCAGAGCTGTCATAGAGCCAGGCCATGGAATGCTCTGTTACAGAAAAAAAAAGTTAATGTGCTCATTATAGCCTGATGCAGAGATTCCCTCTGATAGACACATGTGGTAATGGCTTGGAATGAACACACTCCTACAAACAATTGGAAAAGAGACTTCTCATTGTTCTTTGGGTCCATAATTGCTTTGCTGTGAAAATGACTGCGTTGGTTGTACTACACATTTCCACTCTGAACAATGCCTTTATTGGATCAGCTTAAATATATGAAGAATGAAGCACTTTGTGAAAGCAGCAACATAATGTTTGTAGGCAGTTTTGAAAAACCAAGGTGTCCCTGGAGCCAAGGATTTAGGAACTATTTCTCTATTTTCTGACAGTCGTGTTTACACCTGCTTTGCCATAAAGAAATCGACACTATCTTTCTCTGTAGTATTTGGGAGACAAAGGATTGTCAGGCTTGGGGACAACCAAAAAACCCATCAGCATAGACTCCTGTGAACAGATGGATTTGCCTCTGTCCCTGCTGGGTGAGCTCTGGAGGAAGATTCCCACTTGGCGGGGTGGGTGTCGCTCTCAAATAGATTGGTCTTGAAATGTCAATTCTTTTTCCTTCTAGGTGCTAGTTCTGAGCCATGAGACTCCCCAACCAGGGGTGGCACTGCTTTCTCAGGAAAGAATGACATAAAGACATGATATTTCTTTCTAGAATGTCATTTGTTCATGCTCCTCTTATCAAACTGTAGGCCTCTCAGAAAGCTGGCTGATTGCAAAGAGGCTAGATTTCAGGGTGGAAGCAGTAAATGGGTTTTATTTTCTGATGAACACATATAAAGTTGTAATTTGCCATCTCCAATCAGCAACATGGGAAGGCATCAGCAAAGGTCAGCCATTAACTGTGTTTTTATAATAGAAATTTGAGATCCCTTCATATAACTGTCCTCAAGGTCAGACTTCTGCCTTTTTCCACAGTGCCCCTCACTTATAGGATGATCTCAGATGAATCTGGATTGGTTTTCAATTTTGCTTTTGGATGCACATAAAATAATTGCTTTTGAAACAATACCCTCATGATTAAAAAACCACTGCAGCTAAAAATATTTAAATCAGGAAGCATCCCAAATAAAAGACTTGGCAAAACGCATCAGATATGACAAAAATTCTGCTGGCAGAATGTAAAATAGATATCAAAAGACTAAACTACACATAAGGCACCATGAAGTGCTAAGAGTTTTTCCTGGTGTCATTTCACCCAAGATGTTTATACATCTCCATGTAATTGTTGTTAATCATATTAATTCTTTGTTTCAGTCTGAAATCTGTTCAGGTTGACACCTCTACTTTTGTGTTGATTATTTTTCTTCCATTTTATGATCTTTGTGTCTTAAAAAAAAAGAGTCAATTATTGGCAGAGCATGGGCTTGAGAAGTAGAGACTGGATTCTATTTAATTCTATTCTCACTCCTTTTTCTTATTTTCCTTTGCTTTACCTTCAGCCACTCTTCCATCTCCAGGCCCACCTCAGATCCTCTCAATTTTTATTTTAATTCCCCTCCTCCTTCTTTTTCTTTCTCCCTTTCCTGTGTTTTTAAATATCCTTCCCCAGATTTTCTCCATTTTTTTTAAAAAAATTTGTTTTTTAGATGTAGTTGGACACAATACTTGTATTTCACTTATTTATATTTATGTGGTGCTGAGGATCGAACCCAGGGTCTCGCGTGTGCGGGGCAAATGCTCTACCGCTAAGCCTCAGCCCCAGCCCAGATTTTCTCCATTTTGTAGGGCATTTATGAGTTGTACACATCATATATTGTAGACAGATTGTCCTGCATGGTGGAGCAGGGGGTCTTGTCTAGCTTCATGGGATCAATTTTCCCATTAGAAGGAAAGGTTTACCTTGAAACTAGGACTATTCTTCCTTTGGTCACTGCTTTCCTTGACCAGTTGACCAAGTTAAGTTAGGCCCAGGAAAGGATGAATAGTAGTCATGGCTGTTACAGTCTCCCTGCTTGCAGCAGGAAGCCTCACTCATGGGCTGTGAGGAAGACTGAGGTGAGAAGTAATCCAGGAGAGCACTGGAAGTTTCTATAGAGATCCTGTTTGGTAAATAATGAGGCCAGTGGGTGTGTGGTGATGCTAGGGTGGAGCAGCAGCGGGTCTCACTCTGGTCCTCCCTTTCATCTTCTGAAAGAGGAAGTCAGATTCAGGGCCACTTCCTGGCACCAGGGTAGCCTGTTTGCTATTATGGTTTGGATGTGAGGTGTCCCCCAAAAGCTCACCTGTGAGATAATGCAAGAAGGTTTGGAGGAGAAATGATTGGGCTATAGCTTTAACCTAATCGGTAAATTAATCCCCGATGGGATTCATTGAGTGGTAACTGGAGGCAGGTGAGGTGTGGCTGGAGGAAATGGTTCATTGGAGAGCATGGCTTTGGGGGTATATATTTGTATTTGGCAAGTGGAGACAGCTCTCTCTGTTTTCTCATCACCATGTGAGCTGCTTCCCTCTGCCATATTCTCCCACCATGCTGTTCAGCCTCACCTTGAGCCCCAAGGAGTGCAGCTGCCCTCTATGGATGGAGACCTCTGAAACAGTGAGCCCCTGGATAAACCTTTTCTCCTCCTCCACAATTGTTCTGGTTGGGTCTCTTAGTCCCAGTAGCAAAAAAGCTGACTAAAATACTTGCTTCCTCCCAGACTTCACTGTCCTCTGACTCTCCACTTCCTGGACACTCCATATCGTTCTCAACTGGGTGCGACCCCAAGGTGAAGGAGAACTAGAGATTTTTTTTTTTTAAAACCCCAGAAAGACCACTGTAATCTAGGAGTAGGTTTATTTTAGTGTATTTTTCCTCTAGCAAAATTTAAATTTCTTTCATTCTTTTCCCCTATATTCTCTTTCCCAAAGAAATCTTCCTCCTGTTAAAATATAAGGTCATCCTTTTCTCCCAGAACTAACTAGGTTTCTGCTTTCTGTGTTTTCACAACTTCCTTTTTTTGATGAGTCCACCTACAGTGATCTTTCCATTTTAAGCACACTGAATATGATACCGGTGTCCCTGAGGGTGGACATTTCTTCTTGTTCTCGTGGAATCCTGAGCTCTAGGAACAGGTGTGCCACTTGACTAAAACTTAGGAATACACTCAGGCATTTACCATGGGTTGATGGTGAAACTCTTTTCTTTTCCTTGTAAATACATTTTGCTTTCCAAGTAGATGGTAACCTCTGAGGGCATTATACCTTCATAAAATATGCTGTTCTTTGTGTGAAGTAGGTTCTCACTGTAGAACTGTTTTGGTGATGATTACTATACTCCACAAATATTTTATTGAAATTGTCTGTCAGAATGTGTCGTGGGCACATTGAATGAAACATGAAAAAATAAAAAAAAATAAAAAAAATAAAAATAAAAAAGAACCCTGCCCTCTAGGAAGTCAAGATATATCATCATCATCATCTAGTTTTGTATCTAGTTGCTAGATCCTTTGAATCTGGCGGAGAGTTTCATGTGAACCAAAAAACCTGTTGATTCAATCATCATTCTGTAGACCCATTTTTGGAAATACTGGGACATCATTATCTGATCTCTTGGTATGTTTTATGCAAAGCTGGGATGGTGTTAATTGTCCTTGAGGTGACCTGAGTTGTGTAGTCTGCATACTCAGTGTAAATTCCAACCAACTATCAACATGGGCTCTGGGCTGGGCTCAAAGCAGAAAGAAAGGATGCACTTGACACTCTATGGGATCTCACAACTGGGAGTCACATAAACACTGCTTACTCGTACAGGACTCCAGCTCTGCTGCATGTAAGAATAGAGATAAAAACCAAGTGTTATTTGCTGTGATTAATTTTGACTGCAGTGATTCCGGTAGACTTCACAAATAAATTGACATTTGAGTTGGCCCTTGATATTGGATTTTGACAGGCAGAGACTGGAGGAAAGAGCAACTCAGACAGGTGAAACAGGATAAACAAAGGCATGAAAGTGTGAAGGTTTCTGTCCTAAATATAAATGGAGGCAGAACACTTGGGTGTGGTTTGAATATAGATTTTCAAGGGCCTTGAAAGACCCAAGGTAGGGGTAGCTCTGGCCTTTTCCAGGTCCAACTTTTCTTTGGCCCAGCACAGGATTTTTGTTTATTTATTTTTTTAGTGCTGCCAACAATTAAAAATCAGGAGATTTCAAATACACATTTGGATTCCTGGCTGCTCTGATCTAACAATACTGAGCCTGCATTTCCTCAAGGCAGCAACAGGCTGGCACTGAGTAATAGCTGCTCTCATGAGACAGGCTAGAGCCTGTCTCCAGCTTGTGTCCATCCTGTCTAAACTGGCCTCGATCAAATGGCACAGGCAGATATCTGAGTTTGCACCCTCTGACCTAAAAGCTTTACTGACTGCTGCATGCTGGGAGACGTGGTGTCTGTTTCATGGAGTTTTATACAGCGGTTGACTTAAACAACATCTGGATGGCTCTTGGGAACTGGATGACTCTTCAAGGAAGAATAGTGTCAGGAAGTCATCCCAGATGCTGTTCCAAGGAATCTTGTTTCTCTAATTAGATCTTAGGCAGGCACACCTGGTGGAGTTTTAGAAGCTGGATAATGACCCTCACAGTTTAAAAGATCCCTTTCCATGGCAACCCACAATGCTTTTGTCAATTTGAGAGCTTGTTAGCATCTCTGGTTTATCTCTTCCTTGTAAGTAAGTTTTCTTTTCTTCTAGAATGCATACTAGCAGCATGCCAACAAGAATCAAAATCCATTTCCAGAACAAAAGAAGAAATGCATACATATATTTTTTTTTCCTTTTTCTTTCCTTTGTTCAGCTCTCATGCCAATCAGATGTTCATACTTATTGGACCTTTGTGAACTAACCTTTCATTTGCCATTTTTTCATGGAAAAAATGCACCTTGATGACACTGGTGCCTACACCATCAACGCTGGAATTTAGAAGGATGCAAAATATCCTCAAATACAAACACCCAGCAATATACACTAAAAAATGCAGTTGTTTATGTACTCTGCATGCAAAGACCTCTGAGCTCTTGCTTACATACAAACATGCTTCGAGTCTGATGCCTATTAAGAGTGAGAGGTTCCTAACTGACATAACCTTCTCTTCATAAGAATAAAATAGAAGGTTACTGAGTCTACGAGCTAATCTGTCTAATTAGATGCCTCTGAGCAAAATGCATAAGATTTGCATGAATTATCTTAACATGCAAAGAGTAGGACACAGGAAGGAACAACTCAAGGAAATTTGCATTTTGGTGGGGGAGGGGGCGTTGGGGCTATAATCCAGAAGGTCCTTTCTTCTTTCATGTTTGGCTTTAGGAGCCCAGTTCCTTCAAGCCTTGTCTGTACTGCAGGGTGAAACAGCCATGGAGCTGGGTCTGGGGAAGCTTCCTTAAAGCCGAGCCAGGTGATCAGTTTCAGTCCTGGCAACCGCTGGCTGGACAGACAATGCCTTCTTGACCTCTAGGTGGCACTGTTGTATCTATTGTACGAAGTGCAGTGCTTTGGCTAACTGCATCATGCCATTTAAAATGGAGGAAAAGAAAAAAGACTGGCACCCACTCCGTCCTAACAGCACTGCTCACTCTATCTCCCTACCCACACCCCTTCCATGCCATCCACTGGACATCATATTTGTTGAACTTTATATGTCAAGATCATTGCACTGTCATGTGTAACTAATAAAAAAAATAAAAAATAAAATAAAAAAAATAAAATCAGTAGTCCTCTGCTCCCTTTACTGTGTATAGGAAGCACTGGGATGGTTCACTTGAAAGCTTAACGGTTGAGAGATAGTAGTTGCTTCCTTGCAATCCTCCCAGTTCTCTCCTCCTTTGCTGCTGCACAGTGATGGGGCTGATACTGGAAGCTGGGCTGGGGCGGTCTGTACCTTGCTGGTGAGCAGTGGGAGTCAGCGCTGAAGGGAGCCACTTGGCAGTGATGTGAGGGAAATGGCAAGCTGACCGAAGGGGAAGGCAGGAAGAAAGCCAATTGCTACCTCTCCTGTTCCTTGTTCCAGTCTTTCTGGCAGTCTAGAAACCTGTTTCTGAACAGGTTTGGGCCAAATATGAAAACTGCGTGCTGACATTTAATTAGAGAAAATGAGGTTGAGTTGGTAGAATAAGAGCTCAGTCATTAAGATTGCCTCAGTTTCCCCAGTGCTGAGAGAGGACTTGGTACTGGTCTATGAGGCAAAGTCTTATGGGGTTTTGATGGTTCAAGATGCTATAGGAGGTTCAGGAGATAGAAGCTAATCCTCAAAGCATCATAATATATAATGACTAAAAGGGAAAGATATAAGAAAAATAGGTAACATTTAATTGGTCTTTAAAATTTGCAAAGTACCCCCCCCCAACATTAATAATCTCAGTTCCTTCTCATAGCATTGCTATTAAGAGGGCACTGGGGCTGTTTAGTGACTTACTCAAGGTCAAAGAGTGAGGGTACAGAGTCACTTCCTCTAAGTAGTTGTTTTATTTTTCATCCCAGAACAAATCCTTTACTTGAGAAGCAATATTCAAGTCTAACAGATCAACATTTGCCCTACTTGCCTCCCAAGAATCAAATCAAGATATTATGCTTAGGGCTAAGTAATAAAAAGAGGCACCCGATCTTTTTTATTTTTTAAATGAAACTTCTGACTTTACACTGACTTGAGAAGCAATAACTTTAGGGCATAATCTTCATTTGCTTGTCGGTTTTGCTGTAGTTTCTTTAGCTTATTTATTTTATTTTTTTAAAGCCTCAACGGTATCCTCTGTAAAATAGGTTCAGAAAGCTTTTTCTAGGCCTTGGGCATCTGAGGAAAACTAATCAAGGTTTTAAGTGTCACTCATGGGTCTCTGAATGAAAGATTGCAGACAGCATTAGTTTTTATCATTGCTTTAATAGCAATTTATTAAGCCCAAACCTTAGGGAATCATGTAAGGATATATGATTTCCTCTGCCTGATTATATCTTTGAGTTTTGTAAAAGTTTATAATGGATGAAATAGTACTTAACAGCTTCATAAACCAAACTGTTACGCCCGTTTAAATGGTCTTCACTCTTATTATCTTAACTAATGAATTTTGCCAGGCATCTCCGTTATAGCTGTATGATTTATAAAGATTATATTTACTTTTTCTTCTTATAAGAACCTAATGAGACCAAATTGGTTGCATGTAATCAGACACTGGCCTTTTTCATCTCTTCGGGTTTTATTTACGAAAGCTTATTAGAGCAAACGTACTGAGTAATATGCAGCGATGGCTAGGTTTTGCCTAATGATCCCAAACAGCCAACACAGAATGCAGATAATGAAATGACAGACTGATTACAAATGCAGGGAGAAAAAGGAAATGCTCTCAGGGCCTACTTCTAAAATTCTCACCTAGGCAGAACTCCCATTGACATGTTTCATTCTGAGGACACATACTTGTATGGAGACCTAGCATGAGACTGGAGCATATGTCTCAGAAACTGAGGGCTGAGTTCTTTGTTCCAGCAGAGAAAGGCTGGGATAGAGGACTATGTAAAAGTGATTGTGCAGAATATGACAACAGAGACATCAAAGGTTTGAGAACCCCAATTCATAAAATAAACTACAGAGGCAGTTCATAGGACTTATATTCTACAGCCACAACTAAAATTAATAATTTAGACTAACATGGGTGTTTACCCTCTTTGCATCTCTTTTCTAGAGTTACTACTTAATGCATCCTGGAATAATATTACGTAAGTTAGAATTAATCACATGCCAGATAGAAGCAAAGCACATTAAAATGTCACTGGTCCAAGTGCCTAAGCTCATGCTGTACCATGACTCTATGCTATTGTTGGTGGTATTTAATCCAAAGCATCTTCTTCTCTTCCTTACTATGCTATTCCTTTCTTCTTAAAACAGAGATCTGCTGCAATTTCAGCAGTAGAAAATTGAACTGATTTTTTTTTTTAAATGTGACCTAGAAAGCCCTTAGGGCTGAGGGACAGCTGGATTGTTTTTCCAGATGTCCACCTTAAATACTTTCAGTCCTCTGTAATGTTCTACCACTTTAATGACTTGGCCATTCATAAAACCTTCCCAAACTGTGTTTGAAACCATTTATACATTTATTTGCTTCCTGGACCTCTTGCTGGTATAATGTATTTGGCAAGTTTATTACCCTTCAGGCGAAAGACTTCCTCTATAAAGTTGCAAAGGGAATCCCCTTCTACTAGTATTTTGAGATTTGGTGAATAAAGCTGTTTTCACCTTACTCATGTTTTTGAAGATTTTGTACTTTAAGATCATGTTCCCTCTCTAGTCATCATACTTTTGGTCACTTGAGACCTGGGACCTTCAGGTGGTTTGTGGAACATTTTCTTCAGGATATTCCCCTGGTGAGCAATACTTGGGTTATTTGTTTATTCAGAAATTTCCTCTTTAAGTTTTATTTCCTTCATCTGAACTAGACTAGACTAGTTTAGAATAATGTAAAGCAGAGAGGGAAGCAATTATGGATCCAGAGAATGTTAGAGGTCAATCTTACGGTAGAATGAAGAAATCCTCAAAGAAGTGGGTGACTTGTTTAAGGTCACATCACCAGTTAACAAAGAGAGTCTCAAATGAGAGTTGGACTCTCTGACTAATATTTTTTTCAAGGACTTGCTGAAGGTCAAATTGAGAAATATTGTTTTTTTGTTATCTACATGGGGCCAAAAATTCCAATAGTCAGAAAGTACAGGGGCAGGTCACATTGTGATGCAGGCATAGTCTTGACTTCCGTGCTTCTTGGCTCCTATGACATCTCTCACTCTGATAAAGATATTCCTGGTCACACCTGCCAGACACCTAGTGTCTCATTGCTACTTCCTATTCATTCAGACTCCATATCTAACAAAGTGACCTGTGTGGTCTGCACTTCTTGCAATCCTCATCTGACTTTTTTTCTGCTGGTACCTCCTCCATTTCTTTGTGGTTTGGAACCACACTGAAGCCTTGGGACCCTGAGTAATGCTCTGACTGAATAACACTCTGATCTCCCACTGATTCCCAGGGGAAATACTGAAGATTCCAAATTCTTAAGTGGTTTCCCCCTCTCCTTTTCTTTGAATTGTACAGAGTGATGATTGTGGAGCTCCAGAAATTATGACCAGCATACGAAGGGAAGTGATCTGGGGTCTTGCCCATTCTCAATTGCTTTTAGGGGATGGCCTGGGCGGCAGCTAGTTCTTTATATCTGATTCAGAACATCTCTTTGTTAGGAGGCTATAGCCTATCGTTTGGATGTTACTCTTCCCAGAGGAATGCATGGAGTTGAAATGACCCCTGAGGTGACTAGACACAGGACTCCGTGGCCAGGAATCAGCAGGGAGAAGGCCCTTCAAGCAAAAGCACTCCAGGGAGGAGGATACTGGGAACGGAGAGAAAGAAAGGACTGTGGAAAGTAGACTTTCCCTGTTACCACGCTGTAACCTATGGTTCACTTTTTATTACCTCTCTCCTCCCACAGTTTCTGGTTCGCTTCTTCCTCATTTTGTTATGTTTTATAGTTTTTAATCTACTTTCTGTGTTTCTCTTTTTCTACTGCCTACAATGCCCTCTTAGGCTCGCTCATTTCTTCTGGAGCCAAAGAGCAATTTTTCTGGGTTACATTATCCTAGAGAAGTTTCCCCTGGTGAACCCTCTTTAGTTTTCCATTTATTTTTTATTTTAAATTTTTTTAGCTGACTTCATGTGTTCTTCCCATTAGTGTGTGCTGTTTGAGATTTTTGAATTTGAAGCAGACATTTGCTCCTTTTGCATGCGAAGTATATGATGTTATTTGGGGGCTTGGGGTTCCTGTTCTTTCCCTATGAGGATTTTGAGTCTAAAAGAATTGATTCCCCAAACTTCTTCTATACACATTTATAAACATTTTATTTTATTTTATTTTATTTTTTTTTTTTTTTTAAAGAGAGAGTGAGAGAGGAGAGAGAGAGAGAGAGAATTTTTAATATTTATTTTTTAGTTCTCGGCGGACACAACATCTTTGTTGGTATGTGGTGCTGAGGATCGAACCCGGGCTGCACGCATGCCAGGCATGGCGCGCTACCGCTTGAGCCACATCCCCAGCCCCAATATAAACATTTTATAAGAACAATGGTAGATGTTATGTTCCTTTGCAGATTGCAGAGTATATTTGCAGGGCTTGCTCATGTAGCTGCTTGACTTGTCCTGTGTAAAGCTTCCAAGTATCTGGTATTTCTACTTCTCTTCTTTTGTAAGCTCATGGCTTAATTCTTAATTCAAAAGATGCCATTAATTCTTCCCATTCTGTTGTCTAAAAGTGCTCTGCAAAAAATGGACCCTCAGTTTTCTGGATGGGCTTGTGAATCTCATTCCTAACTGAAATGTCCCTGGTACAGTTTTTTATTCTAATTTAAGAAACCCTCACACAAAACACTAGACTTTACAGAAATATATATTATTTGTATCACAAAAAAGATTGATCACAAGACTTCCTCTGATAGCAAACTCCTTTAGTGTATTCAAATTATTTTATAAGAATTTAATTTATACAGAGAAAATGCATCAATTTGACTCAGGATCATATTGATTGCACATTATGAAAACATTCAAATCTTAGTGACAAATGCTTGACAGTATCTCTTTAGATCTTATAGTTACGTCATATGTCGAGGTGACTTTGTCACAAATTGTGCACCACATAATTACATTTCAGTCAAGGATGCACCACATACATGAGGAGGTTGTGTGAAATGCTATCACCTCGTAACATCATAGGTATCTAAGTTTAAGTATACTCTGTGGTGCTCGAACAGTGATGAAATTGCCTATTTGAGGTATTTTTCAGAATGCATCTTTGATGCTAAGCAATGCATGACTGAATGATGAACCATAATATCTTAATTTACAGAAATGGAAAGCATGTAAAGATAGAAAACCTGGGGTGGGGGTGGGGTAGGGGAGGAACAGTCCAGAACCTAAAATCTACACTCTCCTCTATGATAAGGAACTGGAAAAAGAACTTCAGGCACACTCCTAAAAACACAAGTAGACTTTTTAAGGTCCGAAGAGGGCACACCCAAAATGATTCAGGCCTTGCTTGGGGAATCTTTCTCCACCCTGCTCTGACCACTCTCCGAAGCTCAGTGACTATATCCTTGCCTGAGTGGGTGCTTTCCCTGGGACTCTTTGGGGCGGGGGTGAGGAAGCTGATCCAAGTCTTCCTGAGCTGGCCCAGCATCTGTTCAACTCAGCCATGTGGGAACCATCCACAGCTCGCTTTCTTCTAAGGGAAACAGCCAACCTCTCAGTCTGCTCTTTCTCTCTCCTACTCTTGAAAGCCAATTTCCTGCTTCAATCTTATTCTTATGAATAGCAACACAGAGCTTGCATGGAGAATGAGAAACTACTGTATCATAGGAAGCAATCACACAGAACACAAAAAGCCATTCAAAGTAATTAAACGACTCCCATCCCCTTTTCTGTATTTCTTTTCAGCTCAGCACTGATGGGCTGTTTATCTTTGCCACCACAACAGCAGCCACAGCAGCAGCAGTAGTGGCAGTATAGGAAATGGCAAGCCGTTTTCTGCTAAGGCTCATGCGGAGAGGGCAGAATTAAGACAAACACTCTCATTCTTGACTGCCAGAGCATTTTAGCTTCTGAAAAGCAAGGGAAGCAACGCCATCATCCCTTCAGGAAGGAAATAAATAAATAAAGACCCGGAAGGAGGGGAACTTGTGGGTGATTTTCCACTTGTCGCAGGGAAGGGGGATGGGGCTGGCGAGGGTGGGGGTGGGAGGGAGGGGGAGCTCATTATCTTCCAGGCCTGGGAAGCTTTGGTGCTCTTCAGCTGTGAAGGAGGCTGCAGTTCTGCTCCCAGCTGTGCAGAAGCTTGCAAGCCGCCCTAAGATGGCAACAGGTCTCCAGCAGGCAGGGCCCCAGGAGATGAGAGCTGGTCAGGGAAGCAGAGCCTCTGGGTTCTAAGTAAGCAGCATTGATGGAGCTCTCCATTTTAATACCTTTTTAGATGCTCTTTTCCAGTACAGCTGCAGAGAGGCAAAAGAGAGCTGAGAGGTTTGCCCGAGGGCTATATTAAAAAAAAAAAAAATCCCCCTTGTTTTGGCTCCAGGGTGTGTGTGGCAGCTGATAGGCAGAGGTACTTTGGGTAGTGTCCATGGAACTTTGAGTTGAAGAAAAAGGGAAGACCTCCAAGTGGCTCGGTAGTGTCCACTCTTTCACCTACCAAGTTTCACAAATACTTCTGGAAAGTGTTTGTTCTGTTGTGAAAATCGATGCTTCTCTGAATAGGTGCTGTCTGTCGGGACATGGGTCAGAGAGCTTGAAGGAGTTTGTCTACAAAAGGGCTCTGAGCTGTCCATAAGTCAGACACGCTGGTCAACAGTCCTTCCTAGGTGGGAACTCAGAGGGGTCATAAAGGACCTGCTTGACACTTAGCTTGCTACTGTCCCTGATGACTGCATTTCTTGCTACCCTTTTTGGGTTTTAAGAAACTTTCCATCTAATAAAAAATTTGGTTCACGTTGAAAATTTTGCAGCAGATGGTCCATAATCAAGGGCTTAATCGAGGGCTGGGATTGTGGCTCAGCAGTAGAGCCTAGCCTGTTTGAGATCCTGGGTTCGAACCTCAACACCACATTAAAAAAAAAAAAAAGATAAAATAAAGGTATTGTGTCCAACTCCAACTAAAAAATGAATATTAAAAAATGCTAAATCAAACAATATGGACCATCTCAGCTTCTGATAAAACTAGGTAACTTGCACACCCTGGGTAGTCTCATTCTCTGTTGCATCCATAGATGTATCACAGGTTGAATTTTCTAGTTGAGGGATACAAGAAACTCTAATGGCCTTGCATTCCCCTCCCCCTCCCCCTGCAGTCCCAAGGATCCTGTTTAGAGCTGCTTGTTTGATTTAATCTGGGGAGATGGCATCTTGCCTGTTCTCCAGTGACAGGCCTGTACTGTTCAGCATTCTTGTTTTCCCTCTGTCATTATCTTTTGTATGCAAGGAGGTTTAATGTGCAATAAATGTAAATGTGCAATGTATATTTTGTGTTTTATTAACTCTCCCATGAGCCTGTTGTTGTAGCGACTGCTCTGCCTTGGGTACATCAGCAGGAACCTCAGAACTTGGTTTCCTTTGCTAGCCCCATCTCACTTCTAAAAACTGCTTTACCCAAGGTCTAGTTCTGTGGAGAACTCTACCCCCCACCCTCCTTTAGCTTTCAGGCTGTCTTTCTGGGCTGATGTACTTCAACCATTACCCATCCCTGGGGAGTGGAGGAAAAAGGGCTGTGTGCATCTGTCACCTATCTGTGTGAATGTTTGTGTAGAGTACCAACGACATTTCCTGACTTTAGATAAATTCAAATGTTGCTGCCTCAGACAGGTACATTAAATCCCCCACCCCCCACTATTTAAACATTTTTAAAAGAACCCAGTCTTGTAATAATTTCACTCACTTGGCAAAAGCATTCAGTATGCTAAATGAAAGTGATAATTCAATTTATTCTCTCAGTAGGAATCCTTCTAAGGTACAAGCAAGGTGGGGCCATGCCTACTGAAAATGAAATTGAGTCTGTGGGGGTCAAGGCAAAAGATCTTCCTATTCTTAGCTCTCAGGGCAGGTGCATCAACACTCAAAAGTCATTGGGTTTAATGTGCCTCCTTAAATACTTACCTTACTATGCTGGGTTGCTTCAGGTAATGCAGAACATTTTTAATTCTGACTTTTGGGTGAGAATTCAGTCTCGCAAGTTGATGGGAAAATGCATTTTCCAGGAGACTATAATCTCAGATCTCTGATCTGAGGATCAGAGAGTATCAACAGTTGCAAACTAGACAACTGAAGGGGAAACACCATGCTGAGAGAGCACATCTGTCAAAATCGTAGAGGGCTGGAGGTGCATAACTGCCCCAAAGTTGTGGCTATATACCAGGGGGCACTTAGACAACTCACAGCTACTTAATGTAGCACCTTTCTATGTCTTGCAATGTCTTAAATTCAGGAACTTTCAAATATTTTTAGAAAGATACACATATCTGGTACTGAATAAATGATTTTAAACTTTCCTGAGTGAACAGTAAGGAAGGTGGGTTAGAGGTATCAACAGTGTGCTATAGAGCTCCACACTTCCATAAATGCTGATTCAAAATATTCTAGCCCTCTCTTTAGCCTTCCTCCAACTCCTAATTCGAGTAAATAGGTACAGTGTAATGAAGTTGAGTTCATTACTTCAGAATTGACTCTTAAACACTGATTTTGTACATAAGTATAAAATTTCCTCAGGTGACAGGTCAAAGTAAAAACCCAGATGCACTAAAAATGCTGCATAAAATGACCTTCAGATTATGGGCATATGAAATATAAGTGAGTTTTGTGTTTACATTTGGGCCCCATCCTCAAGATATTGTATACATAAAATATTCTGAAATCTGGGAAAAAAATCAAGACCTGAACTACTTCTGGTATCAAGCATTTTGGTGGATAAGGGATATTCAACTTGTATTGAGATATAATTCACACACCATATAATGCAGTCAAAGTACAGCATTTATTGCTTTTTGGTATATTCACAGAGTTGGATAACCATCACCAAACTCATTATAGAACATTTTCATCATATCTATTAGCAGGTACTCCTCAGCTTTTGGTGACTGCTAATCTATTTTCTGTTTCTATAGATTTGCCTATTTTGGACATGTCCTAAATAGAACCATATAATATGCAGTCTTTTCTGACTTTTTGTATTTAGCATGTTTTAAAGGCTCATATATCTTGTGGCACCTACCAATACTTCAGTCTTTTTATGAACGGTGATATTCCATCTTATGGATATAGCACATATATCTATTCATCAGATGATGGACCTTGGGTTATTTATATTTTTTGGCTATTAAAATAATGCCACCATGAACATTTATGCATAAGCTTTTGTGTGGACATATGTTTCCATTCCTCTTGGGTATATGTCTAGGAGTACAATTGCTGTGTCATAGGTGTCGTAGGTAACTCTATGTTTAACATTGAAAAAGAACTTTATTTTAAAAAAAGAAAAATATGTATGTATATATATATATATATATATATATATATATATATATATATATATATATTGGGCTGGGGATATAGCCCAGTAGTAGAAGACTTGTCTGGCAAGCATGAACTCTGGGTTTGAAACCCAGCACTGCAAAAAAAAAAAAAAAAAATATATATATATATATACACACACACTAATGGGGTTCAGTGTGGTATTTTTAATATTTGCGTATAGAATATGCTGATCAAATTCAGCCTTCTCTATCTACCTCCTTAACTCCACATTACAAACTCTAGTAATCACTATTCCACATTTGGGTCAACTTTTTTTTTTTTTAACTTTTGCTTATGAGAAATAATATGTGGTACTTGTCTTTCTGTGTCTGGCTTATTTCATTTAATATAATCCTCAGTTCCTTCCATTTTGCTGCAAATGACAGGATTTCATTTTTTATGTCTGAATAATATTCCATTGTGTGTATGTGTATATATAATATATATTCATATATTATATATATATCAATTTTTCTTTTCTTTATCTATTTATTCACCAATGGGCACCTGGGTTGAATCCATATCTTAACTATTATGAATAGGGCTGAAATAAACATTGGCATGCAGATATGTCTTTGGTAGACTGATTTCATTTCCTTCAGGTGTATACCCATAAGTGAGATAGATGGATCATATAGTGAATCTATTTTCAGTCTTTTGAGGAACCATCATACGACTCTCCACAATGATTGTACTAATTTATATTCTCACTAACAGTATATATGAGAATGCCTTTTGTAAAGGCATTTTAAGGAATTGCCACACTGATTTCCAAAGTAGTTGTATCATTTTATATTCTTACCAGCAATTCATGAGGAATTTAATTTCCTCACAATCTCACCACTGCTTCTAATTGTCTTTCATTTTTTAGCTATTCTAGTGGGCATCAAATGATATCTCTCTGTGGTTTTGATTTATATTTCTCTAGCAGTAAATGATATTGAGCAGATTTTCATGTTTATTGGTCATTTGAAAAATGTCTCAAGATTTTGCCCATTTAAAAATTAGGTTATTTATCTTTTAATCACTGTGTTGTTGGAGTTGTTTTTATATTCTGGATACAAATTCCTTTCACATAAGATTTGAAAATATTTTTCCCATTCTGAGGTTGTATTTTTCACTTTCTTGAGTATATTATTTATAGTTTAAAATTTTTAAGTTTGATAAAGTCCAACTTATCTATTTTTTCCTTTTTGCTTGTTTTTTGGTGATGTATTCCAGAGATGATATTTGATGAAAAGAAACAAAGAGCTCCCAACCACAGCAGAGATCATTGAGATATATTTGAGGTAGAAAGAAGGGCAAAGCCACAATAGGAGTGAATCTTCTTTACTTCGTCAAATAGATTCGTTTTTCCTGTTTTATGAATGATTTTATTTTAAAAATGTTTCTGTGGTTCTATGTATTTTAGATTCACACAAGTATTTTGTATGCACATATTATGTCTTTATTTGAAGAGAGATGGAAATGTGACCAACACTATCTCATTCATATCTATCTATCTATTTAAATCTTATTCTATCAAATCAACTGTGATTTAAACAAAGTTTCTCTTTATAGAATGTAAAATTTGTTCCTTTTTAAAAAAAGTTTCATAATATCTTACCTATAAGGACATTGATCTATCCTTGGTGGTAAGCTCACTGAAGAGACTTATCCTCTATTTAAATGATGGCAAATGCTCAATTGCTTCATGATTTGTAGAAGTGGATCAAACTAGGCAAGGTCAAGAGGTGTGCAAATTAAATAGGAGAATTAAAATAAAAAATCAAATTCTTAAATGCTTGAATGATTTAATAAATTTGAAGGCTACCTATTTTATGTCAATGATACAAAGAGGCAGGGCACTTGAATGAAGTTGTTTCAGATCCTTTGGACTAGAGTTATGTATATGCTATTCAGCAACAGTTTTCAAACCAAAAATTATTTACATTTCTTCTGACTAAAAATGATATCAGTGTTTGTTTGGATTTTGATGGTTATGAACTCCTGTAGCTGAATAGGAGTCTACACTATCAAAATTGGAATCCTAATTTGGAAATTGTGTGAATGAGAGTTGTGTTAGTCTGGATTTTCCAGAGAAACAGAAACAACAGATGATGTGAGAAATGAGGAATTAGCACACATCATTATAGAGGGAGAAAAGTCCAAGAAGATCCATGGTCCACATGCTGGAGGAACAGGACAGCTGATATGTTACCTTAGTTCGAATTTGAGGAACTGAAAACCAAGAGAGCTGATGGTGCAAGTTCAAGTCCAAGTTTGAGCCGAAGTCAGGAAGAGGCCAATAGCTCACTATGGAGAGAGAGAGAGAGAGAGAGAGAGAGAGAGAGAGAGAGAGAGAGAGAGAAGAGAGCTATCTTTTACTCTTGATTTTTATTCTATTCAGACCGTCAATGAATTGGATGAAACCCCACCCACTTTGGGGAAGAAAATCTGCTTCTCTCAATCTTCAGATTCCATTGTTAATTTCATCAAGAGACAAACATTCTCATAGGCATTCCAGGAATTATGTGCCACCAAATATCTGGACACCTCATGCCCCAGCCAAGGTGACATATAAAATTAATCATCATGAGGACATTTAAAGACTTAGCAACATGTGCCTCCTCTGTAGTCTGTATTAAAATCCCTGGAAAATAATGTCTTGAAATTGTACCTATTACACAATGAGGTGATATGATCCTGAAAATTGTGATCGCATAAGTCTATATCTTAGGTTATAAAACTACCCTAAAGAAAGAACTGTTTTGAGACAGGATAAATTTTAATCAGCTCTTCCTTTTATGCCTCCTCTGCCAATGTCTCAGGCGTTCCTTATTATAGATTCACATAATTTGGGAAAGTTGAAACAGTGCCCAGGATTCAGGGTAGTATATGAACCTACTAATCCTTTCAGTGGGCAATTGTGGTCTCTTTCTGTACACATTTGGGAGACAAGGTTCTCATGGCAGCAATTGCTACTGGTCCTGAATTTAATTATTACAAACTCTTGCATTAACAAGTGCAAATGCAGCTTCTGCAGGCCAAGAATATAGCCTTCAATCTGTTCCCAGGCTTAAAAATCACCAGTACCTTCAGAGGAGGAGGGCTCTTCATATCACTAGAGCTGCCATTTTGCAAATGTCAATGATTGCTCAATATGTCCCATGGAAGGTTTTGGCTCTGGGATCTGAAGGGAGAAAAATGACATTAGCTTTGTAGGCCCCTTTGTGTAGCATGCATGTTCTTTCTGCCTTCATGTCCATATCTCTTAGGAACATTTTAAGCTCCTCTGGCAACTGAACATATTTCCTCCTGACTACAGGATATTAAAGGGTTATGTAAACAGAGAACCTGTGAAAGTAATTGAAAACAGAAAAGTTTAGTCAAACAACCATTTGGAGTTCAGGGGAGGGGGCTGGAAAGACAGTGAACAGTAGGGAATAATAGGAAGCACAATATCAGATATTAAGTATTTTTATTTATTCCCCTCAGTGAATTTATTGAATGTGTGAGCAGTTTTCTATGAAACCAAAGTGGCCAGCTAACATGGTCAATGCAGTCAATTAGCATTGCCTTCTTTTCAGATGAGATTTCTGATGTGCACATAAATCATACAGGGTTGGTCACAAGCTTTTGGGCAGGTAAAAATCTTGCAGAGAGCAGTGTTTTTGCCCTCTCAAAATGTACTATTTCCAGGGCTGTGTAGTTTTCTGTCACGGTGGGCTTAGAATGCAGATGAAATCTGTTGAAGTTTGAGGACCCCAAAGCAACAAAATTTGGATCTGGAAAATAATGGGCCTAGTAAAGGTAAATCCCATCATTGGCCTTTATCAACCAGAGAGAAACCTGGAATATGAATAAGAAGGCTGAAACATACTTTTCCCTGCATGATTTTAAAGCAAGAGGTAATGATATGTGATGTCCCGAGCCCGGGTCTTCCTGCCTCCTTCAATCTCTTTTCACCTCATCCTCCTTTGCAATTCTTGAAATTTTGTACTTGTTTTGATCATTATCTCTACTTTTTAAGTAATTTGAGCAGTTACCTTACTACATTTTGCTCCACATATCCTTTCTGTATGCAGTTATGTTCATTTTCATATTTTCTAGTTCCCTAGCATAACAAATCATGCATATATTTCGCAAGTGAATGAAGGAAGGAAGGAATGTATACTTAACTCAGTTGTAACTGTAGTAGAGTGTGTTGTGGAGCAAGAAGTGACATTAAGAGTTCACTCTGGAATGTTGAATTGAATTTGAAGGTCAAAAAGCCATTTTTTTAAAACAAAATTTTCCTGTGGTATATTGATGAACATTTTTTTAATTAATTCATTTATTTGAATTAATTATCTATGATAGCAAAATGCATTTTGATTCGTTATACACAATTGCCGCACAACTTTTCATTTCTCTGGTCGTATATGATGTAGTGTCATACCATATGTGCAGTCATACATATACCTAGGGTAATGATGTCCATGTCATTCTACCATCTTCCCTGGCCCCAAGAACCCTTCCCCCCTTTGCCCAATCAAATTCCTCCATTTGCCCCCCCCCATTATGGGTAAGCATCCACTTATCAGAGAGAACATTAGGCTTTTGGATTTGGGGGATTGCCTTACTTTACTTAGCATGATATTTCCCAACTCCATCCATTTACCTGCAAATGCCATAATTTTATTCTCTTTTAATGCTGAGTAATATTCCATTTGGTATATATACCAAAATTTCATTATCCATTCATCTATTGAAGAACATCTAGGTTGCTTCCACAGTTTAGCTGTTGTGAATTGAGTGCTATAAAAATTGATGTGACTGAGTGACTAGAGTATGCTGATTTTAAGTCTTTTGGATAGAGACCAAGAAGTGGAATAGCTGGGTCAAATGGTGGTTCCATTCCAGGTTTTCTAAAGAATCTCCATACTGCTTTCCATATTGGTTGCACTAATTTGCAGTCCCACCAGCAATGTGTGAGTGTGGCTTTCCCCCATATCCTCGCTCACATTTACTGTTGTCTATATTCCTAATAATTGCCATTCTGATTGGCATGAGATGAAATCTTAGAGTAGTTTTGAATTGCATTTCCCCAATTACTAGAGATGTTGAACATTTTTTTTTCATATATTTGTTGATCGAATGTGTATCTTCTTCTGAAAAGTGTTTGTTCATCTCCTTAGCTCA
Organism: Urocitellus parryii; assembly: GCF_045843805.1. Classification (NCBI taxonomy): domain Eukaryota; kingdom Metazoa; phylum Chordata; class Mammalia; order Rodentia; family Sciuridae; genus Urocitellus; species Urocitellus parryii. The sequence continues at coordinate 5,450,991 of NC_135544.1, forward strand.
TTTATTGATTGGGTTATTTGGTTTTTTTTTTTTAGTGTTAAGTTTTTGAGTTCTTTATGTATCATGGAGATTAGTGCTCTATCTGATGTGTGTGTGGCAAAAATTTGCTCCCCAAATGTAGACTCTTTGTTGACCTCCTTGAGTGTTTCTTTTGCCGAGAAGAAGCTTTACAGTTTGAGTCCATCTCATTTATTAATTCTTGATTTTATTTCTTGCACTTTAAGAGTCTCCTTCAGGAAGTTGGGGTCTAATCCAACATGATGAAGATTTGGGCCTACTGTTTCCTCTTTTATTAAGCGCAGGGTCTCTGGACTAATTCCTAAGTCCTTGATCCACTTTGAGTTGAATTTTGTGCATGGTGAGAGATAGGGGTTTATTTTCATTTTGCTGCATATGGATTTCCAGTTCTCCCAGCACCATTTGTTGAAGAGGAGGCTACCTTTTCTCCAATGTATGTTTTTGGCACCTTTGTCTAGTAGGAGATAACTGTATTTGTATGGGTTTGTCTCTGTGTCTTCTATTCTGTACCATTGGTATACATGTCTATTATGGTGTCAATACCATGCCGTTCTTGTTACTCTAGCTTTGTGTAAGTTCTGGTATTGTGATGCCTCCTGCTTCACTCTTCTTGCTAAGGATTGCTTTGGCTATTCTGGGTCTCTTATTTTTCCAAATGAATTTCATGATTGATTTTTCTATTTCTATAAGAACTGATGTTGGGTTTTTAATTGGAATCCCATTGAATCTGTATGGCGCTTTGGGTAGTATGGCCATTTTGACAATATTAATTTGGCCTTCTTCAATTTCTTTCTTTAGTGCTCTGTAGTTTTATTGTAGTGATCTTTCACCTCTTTTGTTAAGTTGATTCCCAAGTATTTTATTTTATTTTTTTTCAGACTATTGTGAATGGGGTAGTTTTCCTTCTCTTTCAGAGGATTCATCACTGGATATATAAAAACACATTTGATTTATGGGTATTGATTTTATATCCTGCTACTTTGCTGAATTCATTAATTAATTCTAGAAGTTTTCTGGAGTTTTTTGGATCCTCTAAATATAGAATCATGTTGTCAGCAAATAATGATAGTTTGAGTTCTTCTTTTTATATCCCTTTAATTTCTTTCATCTGTCTAATTGTTCTGGCTAGAGTTTTAAGGACTCTGTTGAATAGAAGTGGTGAAAGAGGGCATCCCTGTCTTGTTCCAGTTTTTAGAGGAAATACTTCCAATTTTTCTCCATTTAGAATGATGTTGGCCTTGGATTTAGCATAGCTAGCTTTTACAATGTTGAGGTATGTTCTTTTTTTTTTTTCAGGAAAAAAATGCACCAAACACATTCACATTTATTTTCTTTTTTTTTTTAAGCAAGTGACAAAGACCCAGTATACCAGATTTTTAAACCTAAGCTTAACATTACATATTTAAACAATTGTCAAAACTTTACTAAGTTGCCAGCATTCATGCACAACTAGAAAACATCCTTATTTATATTAAACCAGAAATGTATTACCATTAATGCATTAATATCTTTCATTACTAAATACTGAAAAAAAAAAAACCAAAACCAAATTACTTCTACAGGAGCCTCATCCTGGCAATGTTAGCTCACAGCAGGCTGACACTACTTGGCTCACATGTCAAACACAATGGGAAGCAGATCCATGCTGGTATTAGAATACAATCTTGTCCTAGCACTACTCAAAGTCAAGGCTCACCTTGGATAACGTTTAATAAAAAAGCAAAGTGCATACAGAGATTACAACAATTTTAAAGACAAAAAAATGGTCCTATTGTGTGGTCCCAACAATAAACTCAAAAGTCTATGACAAATAGGGGCTCCGATGAGCTGTTTATAAATACTTTAGATTAGGTACAATTATACTGAAAGTCGAGTTCGTCTGAAATCTTCAAAAAAATGTTCCTGTTAATCCTCAAATGGTGCTTGTTATAGTTTAACATTTCTGTTAAATGCGTGCGTTGAATTACTTGTTATCCAAGCGTAGCAGCTGCTCCTTACCATTTATCGTTAAGGACTTTAACTGGCCGTCTTCTTCAACTTCTACTCTTTCTTGACCATTCTCGACGATTCTTTTTGTAGTGATTTTTCTCCCATTTACTATTTTGGTAGAAGTTGATATTGATTTGAAGCTACCCATCCCGCTGCCACCAAATGATGTAGAAGAGAATGAGGTAAGGCCACCGTGACCTAGTGACCCAAATGAAGTAAATCCTGTATCAAATGCAGAAAATCCACCTCCAAATGTTGGAAATCCACTGAAAGCGGAGAAAAATGAGCCTGCACCTCGGTTTCTGCTTCCTCGGGGACCTCTTCGGTTCCCAAAAAAGTCATCAAATGTATCTTCAAAGAAGTCGAAGGAAAATGGGTCCCTTCCACCAAAAAAGTCCCTGAAGACATCATCTGGGTTCCGGAATGTGAAGCCAAACTCAAATGGACTGTCAAAATGACTTCCACCTCCACCTCCACCATTTAAGCCTTCTTTGCCATACTTGTCATAGATGTCCCGTTTTTTAGCATCTGATAACACCTCATATGCCTCAGCTACTTGTTTGAATTTTCTCTCTGCTTCTTCTTTATTCTCAGGATTTTTATCTGGATGCCACCTTAGTGCAAGTTTCCGGTATGCCTTTTTGATATCCTCGGCTGAGGCATGTCTCTGCACACCTAGAACTTCATAGTAATCCACCATGTTTTAACAGATTGTTGGAACAAGTCCGAGGACGCGGCGGACCGGACGGGGCGGACGGACGGTCGGGTGCTCACGGTGCGGCACGGCTGCGCTGGTGGAGGTATGTTCTTATTATCTCTAGTTTTTCTAGTGTTTTGAACATGAACGGGTACTGTATTTTGTCAAAAGCTTTTCTGTATCAATTGATATAATCATATGATTTTTATCTTTAAGCCTATTGATGTGATAAATTATAGTTATTGATTTCTGTATGTTGAGCCAAATTTGCATCCCTGGAATTAACTTCACTTGATCATGATGCACTATAATATGTTTTTGTATGTGATTTGACAATATTTTTATTGAGAATTTTTACACCAATGTTCATCAGGGTCATTGGTCTGAATTTTCTTTCCTTGATATGTCTCTGCTTGGTTTTGGTATCAGGATGATACTAGCTTCATAGATGGGTTTGGAAGGGTTCCTTCCTTTTCTATTTCATAAAATAATTTCAGGAGTATTGGTATTAATTCTTCTTTATAGGTCTTGTAGAACTGTCTGGTCCCAGGCTTTTCTTGGTTTGTAGGCTTTTGATGGTGTCTTCTATTTCCTTGCTTGAAATTGATCTGTTTAAATTGTGTATGTCCTCTTGACTCAATTTGGGTTGATCATATTCCTCTAAAGATTTGTCGGTGTCTTCGATTTTCTATTTTACTGGAATACAAATTTTCAAAATAGTTTCCAATTTTCTTCTGTATTTCAATAGTGTCTGTCATGATATTTACTTTTTCATCACAAATTTTAGTAATTTGAGTTTTCTCTCTCTCCTTCTTTTTGTTAGGGTGGCTAAGGGTTTGTCAATTTTATTTATTTTTTCAAAGAATCAGCTTTTTGTTTTGTCAATTTTTTGAATTTTTTTTCTTTAATGTTACTTTTAAAAATTCTGATTGGTTATATATTACAATGGACTGCATGGCAATTCATATTACACATATAGAACACAATTTTTCATAAGCTGTATATACAAAGTATATTCATACCATTCATGTCTTCATACATGTACTTTGTATAACTATGTTCACCTCATTCTACCATCGTTTCTAAACCTATGCCCCCTCCCTTCCCCTCCTATTCTTTTGCCCTATCTAGAATTTGTCTATTCCTCCCAGGCCCCCCCCCCTCCCCTCCCCACTATGAAAGAGCTTGATGCTGGTTATTTTATTTTATTTTTTTTGAGCTATAATTTCTGAGCCTTTATTAATTTCCTTGAAAAAAGAAATGGCATTGGAAATAGGGGTAACTGCATATGAACTGCTCAACAATGACGAGGACGCTCCAAGGGCTGTGCCCTTGCCTCAAGTCACACATGAGCCGGACCCAAATGATTAGCACATACATGACCAGAGATCCTAACCACTGAAGAAAAGCCTACACTGAACAGACAGGCAACATGGTGGTATATTTTAAAAGCCAGGTATATTTTTATAAGATCATGCTTACAATAAGTAAATTACGCAGTGAGAAAACATCAAAACAAAGCTGATGAATAAAAAGGCCCATTTGAAAAGTTTAAGAGTAGAAAGAACAGTTCTTTTCGTTTTGTTTCTAGTGTAGGAAGAAGAGGAACATATTAAAATTATTTTTTTCAGGCCAAGGTTTCTGTCAGTCGAAGTAATTAACACTGTCTTCTTTTCTCCTTTTTCCAAAGCAGCCTTTTCCTTCTATGGCTTCTGAGAATTGTTCAGTCCTTTGCCATGTAGAGGTGATAAATCAGGGCTACAGCCAGGGCTGAGACGGCTGGGATTACCCAGTTGGTCCACCAACTGGAATTAGACTCAACAGTAGTAATAAGAGATTCTGAAGGCTTGGCTAACTTAGATCTGTCATCTGGATGGAGCTCCCTGATGAAGTATGTCTTGGACAGTTCTCTAGCATCAGTAGAGTGCCCGACATTCTCAAAGTTCTCCGCAGCATCACCCCCAGCTTGTTCTCTTAAGACTTCTTCTCCACCAGGATGCTCTTCCAGAATTTTAGTCAAAGCACCTTGTGGTACAGGATCACCGAGGTGCTTTTGCTGTTGTGCTTCTGGATCTTTCCCAGGGTGTAGTACTTTACAGCCTTGTCCGACTGCTCGGCCATCTCGGACCAGTAGAGCCTCACGGGTGGAACACACACAGGCCGATGCTGGTTATTTTAAAGTATCATAATAATATCCATTATTTATCAGGTGGTTAGTATGTGCCCAATACAAAACACTTCATGAACTAGATTTCTTTTTAAAGTCATGTTTGTTGAGATATCATTTATATATGGTACAATTTACCCCATTTGGTTTTATAGTTATATGAATTTTGATAACATAAATATAAAAAATGACAACATATACATATGGATATACAGTTCTACTGTCAAGATACAGACTGTTACCTTGTTTTCCTTTACTTCCTTTTTTTTAAACAAATAGAGAAATTGATTTTAATACATCTTTGTTTAACCCAATGGATCACCAACATAATTTGCAAAGAAAATAATTGTTAGTAAGATATTTCATGTTCATTTTTCTTTGTCCTAGTAATTTCTTTGGATTCTAATGTCAATTTAACACATAGCGCACCACAATTCAGACTAGACACTTTTCAAATACTCAGTGGCCTCGTGTAACCAGTGGCTGCCCTACTGGCTCCTTTCTCCATCTTTCACCTTTTGGTGAGACATATGCTGTAGGCTGCATGATAAGTCCCCTCGTTATGTGGTTTCTTATTGAATTCTATCATAAGAGGGCACCAAAGAGATAAACTTAGAATGAAAATAGTAGATCGAGGTGTTTTATTCCTCCCTATAAGACTCTATTAGACTGTGAGTTGGTTTCTACATGCTTTGGGTGGGAATAACTTCAGTTAGGTCAACTTCTCCTACAAGTTTTTCAAAATGGCTCTCTCTTATTTCACCTCCTACCTCTCCAAGTTTACAGAAGGAAAGGTGCTTCACAAAATTTGTTAGTTACCCTCAACCTTGCCTTTATCTTTATAAATACCATATTAAACAATTTTTACTCTGATTGATTTTTTTCATCCTCAATTCTTAAATAATGGCTTTTAAATTATAAGAGTAAAATGTACCTCATTTCATATCACAGGCAATGTATATACACATACCAGATTAATTATATTAAAATATAACATATAAAATGCTAAAACTTTTAAAGAACCTATTTGTAATTGTATAACTTTGTGAAGAGAAATGGAAAACAAAAAAATATGAAATAAATAAAAACCTGAAAAATTAGATGATATTTAGTTAAAATTTTTATGTGTAAAAATTTATCAATAAGAGTTTAAAGAGACATGAATTGTATTATAGGTCATTTTTGTTTATTTTTGATATTTAGCTTGACTTGGTTTCTCCTTTGGTTGGCTTTGCCTTTATTGTAGTTCTTCCATTTGCAGATTTTCATTGTTGTTTTTTATTTCCTTCTCATAGAATATTTTGCCAAGAATGTTCTGTAGTGCAGGTTTTCTTGCTGTAAATTCTTTTAGCTTTTGTTTATCATGGAAGGTTTTTATTTTATTGTCAAGTTTGAAGCTTAATTTTTCTGGATATAAGATTCTTGGTTTGCATCCATTACCTTTTAGAGCTTGGTATATATTGTTCCAGGATCTCCTGGCTTTGAGAGTCTGGGTTGAAAAATCTGCTGAAAATTGAATTGGTCTTCCCTTATAGATAATCTAATTTTTCTCTCCTGCAGCCTTTAAAATTCTACCTTTATTCTGTATTCTAGGCATTTTGATTATGTCTTGATGTAGATCCATTGTAATTTTTTACATTTGGCGTCCTATTTGCCTCTTGTATTTGATTTTCCAGTTTATTCTTCATGCTTGGGAAACTTTCTGCTATTATTTCATTGAAGAGATTGTGCATTCCTTTGCTTTGAGTCTCTGAACCTTCCTCTATCCCAATAAATCTTAAATTTGGTCTTTTGATGGTATCCCATAATTCTTGGGTATTCTGTTCATGGTTTCTTACTGTCTTCACTGTGAGGTCAACTTTATTTTCAAGATTGTATGTTTTGTCTTCATTGTCTGAAGTTCTGACTTCCAAGTGATCTAGTCTGTTGGTGACATTATCTATTGAGTTTTTTATTGGCTTATTGCTTTTTTCATTTTGAGGATTTCTATTTTTTTTTTTAGTATCTCTATCTCTTTCTTGAAGTAATCTCTTGCAACTTGTATTTGCTCTCTTATCTCTTTGTTGGAGGGATTGATTTTTGCCTGTATCTGCTCACTTAGGTCATTCTTTACTTCTGAAATAATTTTAGTTATGTATATTCTGAACTCCTTCTCTGACTTTTCACCTACTTCACTATCTATGGATTCTATTTTTGTAGTATCTTGGTTTGTTTGGGGCACTTTCCTTCCTTGTTTTTTAATAATTTCTATCAGTCTTCCTCTCTTGTAGTGTAGATTCTAGGTATGACAGCTTCTGCCCTATAGTCTTATAGTGTGCCTATAGGTTACCGATACCTCACTCTTAAGGAAGAGATCAATATTACAGCACTCAATGTACCCAACATGCAGCCCTATATCACTTAGCATCTATTTTCACATTGACAGTTTTGTCACTATAATTAGAAATGATGAGTTTGATTATCTTCTACCTTATAGTCAATAGGTTTGCATAATAGTTTATAGTTTCTAATGGTAGAAGGGGCCCGGGGGGTTGGCTGAGATGTTTATGAGGTAGGATGTTAGAATAGGGAGGTATTAGATTATATGACTAGTGAGAGGGTAATCATAAGAAGTTGGCTGTTAGTAGGAGAAACAAGACTCCCTATTGCCTCAGCAACAGGATAAATGTTAGCACCCCGAGTAGAGATACCTTTGGTGCAGCCAGGCCCACAGGGACCTTGATGATCTTTTTCAAGGATCTTATTGTTGTCCCTTGACCCAAGTGGTGATATCCCAGTTTTGTGGCGGTGGCAATCTCAAGCCTATATGTTGGGCCGTGGAGCCATGCTTTGGTGAATAAGGAACCCCAGCACAGGATGGCTTGCTGCATATCTCTGGTCCTATCTCCAGGCTGTGTGTGGCAGGGGGGCCTCTCCTCCAGATCTCCTGAATTGTTTCTTGAGTTTCAATTTTATTGATTTCCACCCTGGTTTTAATTATTTCCTGTCTTCTACTACTTTTGGTGTTGGTTTATTCTTCTTTTTCTAGGGCTTTGAGCTGTAATGTCAGGTTGTTTTTTTGTTGACTTTTTCTTTTTTTTTTTTTTAATGAATAACCTCCATGCAATGTTCTTTCTCTTAGCATCATCTTCCTAGTGTCTCAGAGATTTTGATCAGTTGTATTGGAGTTCTCATTTACCTCTAAGATTTTTTTTATCTCCTCCCTGATGTCTTCTGTTATGTGTCATTCAATAGTGTATTGTTTAGTCTCCAGTTGTTGGAGTAGCTTCTTCTTTTTTTTTTTTTTTTTTCAAATGCATTTATTATATTCTGTAATATACACTTTTACATTTTGTAGCCTGTATGATGCTATTATAGTAGCTTCTTTTAAAAATTTTATCATTAATTTCTAATTTCATTCCATTATGGTCAGAGAGGATGCAGGGTAGTATCTCTCTCTATTTTTTTTTTTTTTTTGTATTTGCTGAAACTCGCTTTGTGGCATATGTTTATGGTCTATTTGGGAGGAGAATCCATGTGCTGCTGAGAAGAAAGTGTTTTCACTCCTTGATGGATGGAATATTCTCTATATATCTGTTGAGCCCAAATTATTGATTGTATTATTGAGTTCTATAGTTTCTTTGTTTAGTTTTTGTTTGGAAGATTTATCCAGTGGTGAGAGAGTATTATTTTGTTGTGGTCTATTTTGTTTTCGTATTTGAGAAGGGTTTGTTTGACATACCTATATATATCCCTTGTTTGGCGCATAGCTATTTATGGTTGTTATGTCTTGTTGATGTATGAATCCCTTAAGCAGTATGACATGTCCTTCTTTATCCCTTTTCACTAGCTTTGGTTTGAAGTCCACTTTATCTGATATGAGGATGGAAAACCCTGCTTTTTCTCATGGTCCATGTGAGTGGTACGTTTTCTCCCACCCTTTCACCTTCAGTCAGTGAATGTCTTTTCCTGTGAGATGAGTCTCTTGAAGGCAACATATTGTTGGGTCTTTTTAAAAAATCCAATCTGTCAGTCTATGTCTTTTAATTGATGAAGTTAGGCCTTTACATTCAGGTTATTATTGAAATATGATTTGTATTTCTGGACAGTTTTGTTTATTTTTGGTTTTTGTCTTGACTTAGTTCCTCCTTTGATTGGCCTTTTCTTCAATGTAGTTCCTCCCTTTGCTGATTTTCATTTCATCCTCCTGGAACATTTTGCTGAAGATGCTCTGTAGTGCAGGCTTTCTTGCTGTAAATTCTTTTACCTTTGTTTATTATGAAAGGTTTTTACTTTTTCATCAAATCTGAAGTTTAATTTTGCTGGATATAAGATTCTTGGTTGGCATCCATTTTCTTTCAGAGCTTGGTATATGTTGTTCCAGGATCTCCTGACTTTGAGGATCTGGGTTGAAAAATATGCTGAGATACAAATTGGTCTCCCCCTATATGTGATCTGATTCCCCTCTCATGGGCTTTAAGATTCTATTCTTATTCTGTATTCTAGGCATTTTCATTATAATATGCCTTGGTGTAGATCTATTGTAATTTTGTACATTTGGTGTCTTGTAAGCCTCTTGTGTTTGATTTTCCAACTCATTCTTCATGTTTGGGAAATTATCTCATATTATCTCATTGGAGAGATTGTGCATCTTTTGGTTTGAATCTCTGTGTCTTCCTCTATCCCAATAACTCTTATATTTGGTCTTTTTGGTGCTATCCCATACTTCTTGAATGTTCTGTTCATGGTTTCTTACCATCTTCACTGTGTGGTCAACTTTATTTTCCAGATTGTATGCTTTGTCTTTATTATCTGACGTTCTGTCTTCCAAGTGATCTAGTATGTTGGTGATGCTTTCTATTGAGTTTTTAATTTGGTTTATTGTTTTCTTTATTTCAAGGATTTCTAATTGTTTTTTTTTTAATTTTTTTTCAGAATTTTTATCTCTTTCTTGAAGTAATCTTTGGTTACCTCTATTTGCTCCCTTATCTCTTTGTTGGACTGATCGATTTTTGCCTGTAATTGCTCATTTAGGTCATTCTTTAATCCACAGATCATTTTAATTACGTACATTCTGAACTCCTTCCCTGACATTTCATCAACTGTGCTGTCCATGGATTCTGTTTTGTAGTATCCTGGTTTGTTTGGGGCACTTTCTTCCCTTGGTTTTTTTTTCATGTTGTCTATGTGTCTTCCTTTCTTGCAGTGTGGATCTGAGGTATTAGAGCTTCTACTCTATAATCTTGTAGTATCCCTGCAGATTATCAGTACCTCACCTTGGTGTTGGGCTTCCAGACCCTGCCAGTGTCCCACGATGGATGCTACTACAACTAAATGTGGTGCCAATGGAGGAGATAAATTGAGATAGCAGTATGGGTGTCCAAAGATGGATGCAACCTCTTTTAGAGATGGGACTGAAAGGGTGGGCTTCTGGCTCATTTGGGGATGCCTGCTCTGAGATGCAGCTGCTTCTGTGCTCTGTTGTTGCCACGTAGAGTCTACTGCGAAGGAAGGCCTATGGCAATGGCTGCAGTGTCCCAAGATGGAGGTAGGTTAGGCCAGGGTTTCCAGGTAGGTGGGTGTGGACCTGGGCCTAACCTGAGCCTGGACTCCCACACAGGTCAGCGGAGGTGGCTCTAGGCCTGGATCTGGATCTGATGTAGGTTGGCTGGTCAGCAGAGATGGTCCTGGGCTGGGGTCTAGGCTCTGGCATGGATCTGCTGGTCCATGGGGCAGACCTGGGCCTACCTGAACATTTATTCTTGAAAACGTTGGAGTAGCCATTTGTAACCTATAAATTTATATAATGAAAGGGAAAAAATTTCAAAAATTTAACACTTTTTTTTTCTAAATCAATTATTGTGCCAAATATGTCCTGCACTGTACCTCCTACAATTTTCTTGTGAAACATCCATGTATGGTAAAAGATCTATAAAATTTGTAAGTCTAGTTTAGAGAATGGTGGTTAAAGCCCAGATACCCACTCTTGATAAGATCTAAACTTTTACCATAGAAGCCTTGTGGTATTTTCCTTTAAGGCATCCTTCCTCTCCATTACAGCAACCACAGAATGTTGACTGAATCATTCTCTTGCTATTCTTTATAATTCTATATTTGTTTATATTTTAATTAGCACTTATCTATGAATAAACAATAAACAATATGTTTAGTGTCTTCTAAATTGTATATTTTTTTTTCAGTGTACAGATTTGATAGAATAACATTAATTATTCCCAGATTTAACTTGAGATAAATCTCAATACATGTCTCCAAGGTGTTTGAAAATATTATTATAAAATTTGTAAAAAGCATGAAAGGTATCAAAAATCCCCCGAAAGCCAAGGCACTCCTGAAAAAGTGGAATAAGGTATTTTTGGGGTGTGTTGTTGAGCTCTGTCTACCAGATGTCAAGATTTATTAGGAAGCTCATGTGATTAAGACTGTAATCTCTGCCCTGTAGCAGTGATGGGCAGGTGGGTCTATTGGATAGAATAATTAAGCTAGAAAAAAGATCCATGATTATGAAGTAACTTGATATATAAGTTGCTTGGCAGACTACAAGGAAGAACAATGAATCACCCAGCAAATCATTATCCATATGGGCTGAAGAGAAAGTATGTCTCTACTTCAATTCACATACAATAATGCATTCCTATTGAATGAAAGATGAATATAAAAGTTAAGAAAGTCAAAACCATAAACATTTGAGAAAAAATATTGGAGGATATCTTTATGAAGTCTGGTTATGAATTATTTCTTTCATAAGACTAATAAAAAAGCACAAAATAGGAAAGAGTTGATTAATTCAATTGCATTAAGAATAAGAACTTCTGTTCCCTGGAAAAAGTCATAAAGAGACAAACGATAAGCTGAGAAAACAGATTTTCCGCAAATGTAATTGACAAAGATTTAATAACCTGAACATATAAAGACCTCCAATGAATCGTTATGCAAAAGTTAAAAAAAAAAAACTAAATTTAAAGGTAGGCAAAAGGTATGACTATAAATTTCAAAGAGGAAATCTATTACTCATAAACAGATAAAAAAGATGTTCAACCTTTTTAGTAATCAGTGTGATGCAAATTGACATCCCAATGAGACTTCATTTTATATCTTCCAGGTTGCCAAATTGAGGGGCTTTCTACCAAATATTTGTGAGAAATAGAATAGGATCTTCTCATTCATTTCTGGTGGAGTGTAAAATAGTTGAAAACGATACTGCGTATCGTCACCTATATGTGTAAGCTAAGAAAGTTGCCCTTATAGAAGCAGAGAGTTAAATAGCAATTACCAGAAGCCAGGAAGGGTACAGGTAAGGGGAGATGAAGAGATGATGGTTGATGGCACAGAGGTGCAGGTGGACCAAGGGAATAACTTCCAATCATCTGTGGCATAGTAGGGTAAATATAATTGAGAAAAATTAATTGTTCATTTTAAAGTAGCTACTAGAGAGGATTTTGTATGTTCCTAACATGAAGAAATAAGTTTTCAAGGTGATAGATTATGCCAATTATTCTGGTATGATCTTTATAAATTGTATAATGTATTGAAATGTCAGAGTTGTGCCTCATAGACATAAAAGTTATAATGTGTCAATTAAAATAATCAAAAATGAGTAGGGCACATGGTGCACTCCATAAATCCCAGCCACTCAGGAGACTGAGACAGGAGGATTGCAAGTTTGAGGCCAGTCTCAACAATTTAGCAAACCCCTCAGGAATTTGGTGAGATCTTGTCTCAAAGTCAAAAAATAAAAAAAAAAGGGACTGTGGATATGGCTCAGTGGTAAAGGGCCCCTGGGTTCAATCCTCAGCATCAAAAATAAATACACAAATGAAATAAAAATTAAAACATATAAGCTCAATGGGATACATAACAAATATACCATATTGCTTTTCTTTATTAATAGAAATAGAAGGCAGAGAAGGTTTCTAGTCCCTGGAATTATTAGATGCTCTTGGAACTCAGATTACCTGACAAGAAATGTTAATCTGGGATTCATTCTCTGCTGGGTGAACTCTCAAAAGTTTTTCTGAAACTTGGTGTTTTTTTATGGATCAATTAGTTTTCTAGGAAAATGTGCAATTTCATATCTGAGAAATCTTTGGTGCTAATAAATGATTATGATGTATAAAATTGAAGTAGGCAACTTATTTTAAAAGTTATAATCTCCCCCAAAGAGACACACACATTTTGTGGGAGCTGGACTTTTGGCCTTTAGGTTATATAAAGTTAGGCATTGACTAGTGTGGAATAGATTCAATTGTGATAGTTAGGAGGTAACTTGCCAGTCACACTATCTGAGTTGGAAATCTAGTTCTTTCAAGGACCCTAAAACATTGACTTGATTTTATGTTTCTTGTGGCATGTATGCTAGGAACAAAAATATCTGAAAAAAAAATCTTGATTTGATCTGAATATTCATTATTGGCAATAGTCTTGGTATTATCAATCATGTGGATATTTTCCATCTAGTAAATAAAGAATGATCATATGACAATCTAATTCTGTCATTCCTAGTGTCACTGAGAGCGGAAATTCTTATTATGGGAAAAAGGTGGAGAAGTAAAGTAGAAGAGCTTATGTGATCCATTCAGTAGCAATGTACAGATGGAGATCTTGAAATATGATTTCCCACTAAAAGGAACTAGAGATAGTCCGAAAGGTGGCAGATCTCAGGCATGAGACAGCAGATGTACAAAGTGAACTTGGAAAGTCTTGTCTGGGAAGATAGCAAGCAAGGCAGCTATTGAAACTCACTTGGGTTTTGTGAAGAAGTTTTGGGGCAAAATTTGAGGTTGGTCAAATATGGGGTAAATGAGCATCAGTAAGTATAGCTATAACAATTTGAAATGCATGTGTAATTAAATCCATGAACTGACCATGAGTTTAAAATGATCCTGATAAAGCAAATATAACTGCTCATCACAGTGGGGTATTAGTGGATTCACTTAACAGTTTTAAAATGAGTACAAAAAAAGGGAAAAGATCAAGCATTTATTTATTTGGTTGTTCTCATAAATTACATCATTGGATAACTGAATAGCACAAGTAGGGAAATTAATCATTATAGAAATATTCCTGCTAATGAATAAAGAAGGAATGATGCAATTAGAATATCACCATTGAGCCACCCTAATGAACTACTGCATCTAAGCATTGAACATCAGTTGCTATTAACATTATAAAAAGAAGAAACAGGCCTAATGCACTTCTAACTGAAGAATCATTGGATGAAGAAGTCTTACTAAAACAATCAAACCTGAGACTGATCAATCCACTAGATCTACCTAGCAATACAGAACATTCTGGGGATAAAGGAATGTGTTTATCAATACCATGGAGATGTAATCAGTAGAATCCAGATTATTTGAAATTGTTCAAGACAAGTGATCTGGTCTCCTTAACAAAAAAATTACAAGAATAAAAGGGAAAGAAGGAATATTTATACATTCAAGAGATATATCAGACCAAATGGCAAGTGTGAAATTTATTTTGTCTTGATGCAAACAAGGAGACTGCAAAAATCAGACAAAGTACTAACTCTGCAGTTTCTGCTTAGAAGTGTTCTTAAACTTTTACTTATTCCCTGTAAGCCTCAGTTTATATAAGTGGGGTGTCAATAAACATTCATTTTTTCATAGGATTTTAGTTGGAAGTAAATGAAATAATGTTTGTAAAGCATTTAACACAATATCTAGTATGCTGTAGTGACTCAATAAATATTTATTTTAAGTATTAAGTAAACATTTAATAAATAATAAATATTAAATAAATGTGCTTTGTTACCTTTAGTATCATCCCAAATTGTGAAATTTTCATAGCCTTCCACCAAGTGCTCAGTGACTTTGGTGTGGATTTTCCAAATGTAGAGCAAACGATTATAAGGAGTAAATACAACTTGTAACACATTAACGGTTGAAGTTGAAGTTTGGTGGAGGCCAGCCTTCCAAACAGGTAGAGCCTGGACTCAAACACAGGTTTCATAGCAGCTGAATTCATCTCCATTCTTCTTCATCATTATGTATAGATTTTACTAAAGTCAAAATAACAAGGAAAACAGAGGCTGGGGCACGAAGGACAGATTCTGGTTTATTTGCAATATTGCAGAAATTCTCACGAAACAATAAAACATACTAAAGGACGTGCAAAGAGAGAAATGTAGACAATCTTGTATTTTCCCCCTTATTCTGCCTCTAAACCCTTTAATGTTTCCTGAGTATAAGAGCAGATCAAACTCCACCTGTCTAATTGACACAATAGTAAAGAAAGAGTACCTACTATTTAATCCTCAAAATAGCCTCACGAGTATAATATTATTATAGCCATCTTTCAGTTGAGAAAACTCAGGGTTAGAAAAGTTAAGTATTTGTAAGGTCATACACCCTGAGAAGTGCCAAGTTAGGACTCGACACTCCAAGATTGTAAATACATCATGGCTGCAATTAAGCATGACCTTTAAAAAAGAGGAAGAGTTTTGTTATTCTCACAATTAAAGAAGCAAAATCTTACTAGATGTTGCCCACTGTTTCTGACTCTTTCTTTTGAACATAGGTATGGCAATAAACCTGGAAACAGAAGAATTTTTAAGAAAGCTGGGAATGTAGCTCAGGGGTAAAGCACTTGTCTGGCTTGGGCAAGGCCCTGGGTTCAATTCCTCACATTGGGTGGGGAGGGGAGAAAGAATAATTATTCAGAGCAAAGCAACAGTTACAGTAAGATTTCAGTTACTTTTGTTTTAAATGCTCTGTGTACCTATTAGGTCTGTATTTAAGATCCTACTCATTACAGCTAGTTTCACATAGCCTGTCTAATGTGCTTGTGCTCTTGCATTATTGCTCCCATTCAATTCCTTCATAATCATTATGCCTTAGGAGAAGATCAATCTCATTGAAGACACTGCCAGTATTATTGTGAATTTTCCTCTTGTTCTCCAAATTTGCTGTTATTATCCTTATGGAAATCATACCATCTACAGACTGAAGAAAATTCTCTTACCTGGTTGTTTTAATAAAACAAATTGTATTTAAGAATGCTGATTTGAATTTGAAACTTGATTTTAAGTCCCATTTTGGGTAGAAAACTGGAAGGGAAGACCTTAAGATCGACCAGAGTTCAGAAACACAGATGACTAATCTTACCATGATTATGCACACTCAGCTATGAGATGAGTCATTTTGCTTCTTTTGGTAGAAAAGACATCTCTACAGCCAATAACTGCAGCAGACTGTGGGTATTACATCCCTCAGCAGTATTTCTCATTGTGATTTACTAGAACATCATCAAAACTTTGAGAGGTTTTTTTTTTTTTATTTTTTGCTCTTTGTTTTGGGTTGTCCATATTAATGAGTTCCCCATTGTGCAAGAGAAAAAAAATCTAGAGTCATAGAATGAAAATTGGAGAAGATTATTTAAATGGAAAAAAGTTTTTGCATCATTGTTTTTGCATAGCTTATGGATGACTTTTTTTGAAAGGCACTTTTAAAGTGCTTACTTTCATGTCTTAATGTGATTTAATAAAACATCTTTTATACTAAATATTTCTAGTATCCTCAACTTCTAGCATCTCTGCAGGTTGAAATTTGCCATGAATGGTTCAAAAATAATTTAAAAAAATATTAACTTATGCCATATTGTGATAAGAGTTTACAAAAGGAATCTGCTGATGTGAATGAAATGGATTTTAATTTTTATCATTATCACGAAACATCTTTAAATCCCAGATGGTTATCACTTCTATTCAGAAATCATTGAAGAATTTTTTACAAACTAACGTTCCTCACAGAATTCTAATTTGCCATAGCTAGGACTTCAGTGAAAAGTTCCATTCTTGGTAAATAAATCAGAGAAACATACCCAAATCTGCCAAAAGATTACTCACGTGTAGCACCTTTTTTGTACTAATGGGGATGTAAGGTACAGTAACCTTTCTTTCACTGTGGAGGAGATGTCTACTGGACTTCCAGAAAGTTCCCTGAATTGATTGTCTCAGAATTTATTGTCTGTCTTCCATCATTCAATGTCTTACAAAGGCATTCAAAGTACCTACTATTTCTTTTTCTTTTCCTTTTTCTTTTCTTTTTTAGGGGGATGGAGGTACCAGGGATTGAAGAGGCACTAGGTCACTGAGCCACATCCCCAGCCGTATTTTGTATTTTATTTAGAGACAGGGTCTCACTGAGTCGCTTAGCACCTTACCATTGCTGAGGCTGGCTTTGAACTTGCGATCCTCACGTCTCAGCCTCTCAAGCGTCTGGGATTACAGGCATGTGTGACTACGCCCAGCACCTACTATTTCTTGATCACCAGGTTCTATCAGTATGATATCATTGATGGAGTGGTCCAGCATAATGTTCTATGACATGGAGAGACAATTAAGGCTCCTATGAAATTGTAGCAAAATGTTGGATAGTTGAAGTGGCCCTGAAGTAAGAGAGTGGAATTGTAATCCTGACTAAAAAGTGAAATTAAGATGCTTTGGGTGATTTCTGTTTCATATTTAAGAAAATAAAGTATTCAAGAATTCCTAGCATCTCAATGTGATGTAGGCCACACTGAGTCTATATTTCAATCAGCTATATTTTAGCCAGTCTATATTTCAATCATGTATGTGATAAGGATGAGACTAAGGAAGATTGTCATCTGCTTGTTGGGTAGCTTCTATAGGCACTGTTTTGGGATTTTGAGCAAAGCATGGCCAACATCAGATTGGGAGATGTCACTGCTTTTGCTGGTAAGGGACCTCATTAGCCTGTGAAATTTAGGGAAAAATGAAGTTATCAAATCTTGCTAAATATTTTCTTTCAAATTCTCAGGGTAGTATTCCAGTCTTTTACATAAGAGTTGTGTTAAAATTAGAATTTACTGGTGGAATATCTAGCATCCTGCAAGATTGGAGTGTGAGGTTGGTTTTAGCTGATGTCAGTTAAAATCAGAGCACAAGAGATGCATTTAGGGCATAGAAAATGTAGGTTTTGAACTGAAAATTAAAAAGAAACCTTGATTGTCTGATTATTTTCCTTCCTTCTTTCCTTTCTTCCTTCCTCCCTTCCCTCCTTCCTTTTTTTTCTGCTTAGTCCCTGTTATTACCCAAGATATTCTTCATGATCTATACAGCAGTTATTCCTAGTCCTTTAAAGTCTTTACCCAGGTGAGCACAGGTAGTAGTTTAGTCAGTTTTTTCACTGTGTGCCATAGAATGCCAACAGCTGGTCTTCCAAGACTAAACAGGTATTCACTAGTTTCAAACCTCAACCAATTTAAAAAGCAGATTCCAGATTACCATTTCTTGAGGCTCTGTTGCCAGAAGGCTTTGCTGTTGTCATTTATAAATCAGGTATTTGTTTCGTGTAAAAAGCAGAATCCACTGCAGCAGGTTTAAACACAAAGTGATTTAATGATTAGCTTTCAGAATTTCTTGGATAGACAGAAATTCAGAAATTCTCCTTACATAATAGGGAGGTATTTGGGGTAACTGAATAATTCTGGGTGTCTCAACTGTGTATGCCAGTATTCTCTATCCTTCATTCCTGTTTTATTATTATTATTATTGCCTTTCATCACATTAAAACATTACTTAAGGAAAGAAGGAGGAGTAAGACATAAGTAGGCAATAGGGGATTATAAGTATCTAGTGCAGAGAAAACAGGAAGTCAGTTATGGCGAGTGGAGGAGTAGTTAGTGAGGGGAACTGAGAGGTCAGTGTGGCTGACAAGGAAGTTGGAATACATATAACATTATTTTGATAATTTCCCAGTTCTACCTATTAATATACAAATGAGAAATTTTCTTTTTTTTTTCACTACCTATATTCAGTGCCTAGAATAGTGTTTGGCTCACTATGGTACTCAATGAATATTTTCTAAAATAATGAATAAAAGACCATTATTTTTATGGAGTCTATATGAGGCAATTAAAACATAAATTTGAGTCTGCTGTAAATTTTGTTGAGTTGTTCTCTTGTCAGTTTGGTCAGGTTAGGAATTATTTCATAATCTCATTATTATTTATTTCCAGAATTCTTTCTCCATGGTTCTACACCAAGTTAACATCACCAGCTCTTCTTTGCAGTCTCACCTTGGCAACTTAACTCATTTGGTTTCTTGAATTTTCTTGGAAGTTCTGGCCTTTTCATATATTTCAGTGCTTTTGGAGAATCAGTTCATGAGTCTTTTCTGATCCTCTCTCTACCCACTATATTTTCAATTTCCTATCTCCTCTAAAATCATGTATCCTACTCTAAATCCCATATCCTATGACATTCTTAATCTGCTCTGCTTCCCAGAGTAAATCTTAATACTTAGGACCCATACTGTATGGAAGTTGATTATAAAGAGATGAGTCTGATTTAGGGATGTTGGGAAGGAATAATGATGGAGAGGAGAACATAAAGAAGAGTAAGAGGTAAGTAGGCAGGAAGGGAGAGGAGGAATAGTCGGTGAAGGGAACTAGAAGAAGGTCAGTTTGTCTGGACAGGAAGTTGGAATGGAACCATAGTGTGGGAAGGGGTTTGACAGACTAATAGGGGTCAGACTCTAAAATGTTCTGAAAAACATGGTAAGTGTACATCTATGTGTGTGATACATGATCCTAATTATCTTTTGAAAATATTTTTCTAGTTTCATCATGGGTAGTTAATGGTAAGGGGCCAGCATGGATACAGATAGGCTAATTAAGTAGCTGTTGTACTGTTCTTGAGGACAGATGATGATAATTTGATTTGATTTAGGAGAGATGAAGAGAAATACATATGAACTGGTCATGAGTTTGATGTTGATTGTGTTAAGTTTAGGGTATTTTGAGATGTCCAATAGGAGATGCTATTTAAACAGTGGAGGAATAGTGAGTGAGGGGAACTGGGAGAAGGTCAGTGTGGCTGACAAGGCAGTTGGAATACATATAACATTATTTTGATAATTTCCCAGTTCTACCTATTAATATAAAAATGAGAAATTTTATTTCTTTTTTTTCACTATCTATATTCAGTATCTAGAATAGTGTTCGGCTCACTATGGTACTCAACGAATATTTTCTAAAATAATGAATAAAAGACCATTATTTTAATGGAGTTTATATGAGGCAATTAAAATAGAAATTTGAGTCTGGAGCATAGTCCTCAATTCTGAGCTGGAGACACAATTCTAGGAGACATCCACATATTATGTAGTCTAGTGAAGGTGTTCACATTCAATCTGAGAAACTCAACTATCCCACTAAGCCAAAAGAAACAAAAACCAATTAAAATAAAGAGGATTGCAGTAGTGTGGGGGCATGCAACTTTCATGCTACCATTCCATTCAATAAAACCATGCTTTAGATTGAGTGAAGTTTTCAGAATTTTTTTTTTAATTTAGTCCAACTTCTAGTGTGAGTATTTCACCGGGTTGAACGTGTAGTATCTAAAAATACTACATATAGGTTTCACACAATGTAACACCTAAATACAATTCAGTTCCTTCTGGAGATCAACTATCTTTCCATTCATGAATTAAATATAATCATCTATGTTGAATTCATTGAAAGATGACATGCCATTTTTAACCATGGAAATTTCTGAGGGATTTTCTGGGTAATTTTTATTATTTTCCTTTTTTTTTCCCCTGACAGGTTGATATTTGTACTAGTCTTTGCATAAAAGGGGAATTCCACTGTTGCCAAGTAAATGAAATTATTGAGGGAAAGAGAATATTGAGAAGAGATCCTCTATGACAAATCTTTGAGACATTCTAGAACTTCTTAATCCCATAAAAGAGAATAAATTAAAAAAGTAAAGATAGCCATCTAGGTAGAAGGAAAGCCAGGAAAGAAATCAAGAGAATGTTATGAAGGATGGTATGGAAACTCATGCTTCATTTGCTTTGACAAATTAGACACTGGAGTAAGATTTAAAAAATGAAAGCCTTCATGAAAGAAAGTTTTATGGCATAGTTGGACTCTCCTGATGGAAGGAAATCTTCAAGGATTGAGGAAAGAAAAAGTTAATTAAAACTAAAATATTGAAAATGAGCAGAGGAAAGATCTGCTACACATGGCCTTTATACGACTCACATTACCTTCCTGTGTGGCTCTGTTTCTCTGAGGGAATCTACCTTCATGACTATAAAGAAGAAAATGCTCCTAGAAGTGACAAAATGAAAAGTTGAAACCCAAACTTCCGGGTTTAACTTGTGAGACTGGGAATGAACCTGAGTCATCTCAGATAGGTGGAGCTCTCGCTTCCAGAAGAAGCAAAAACAATGTCTGGAGGAAGTTACTCCTAATTGAGACTTCCAAGTGTTCCACAGGTTGCAATCAAACATTGTGATGATAAATTTTGTATGTGAATTGGATTGGGCTAAGGGAGCTCTGGATACCTGGTAAAATATTATGTCTGAGTAGTCTTTGAGTGTGTCTCCTAAAGAGAATGACACTTGAATCAGTAGACTTAGTAAAGAAGGTCTGCTGTCCCCAATGTGGGTAAATATCATCTAATCTGTTGAGATATTGCTAAGAGAACAAAAAGGTGGTGGAAGGGTGGATTTATTCTCTCTGCTTGATCTCAGACACCCATCTTCTCCTGCCTTTGGACATTGGTGCTTCTGGTTCTTAGGCTTTTGAATACAGACCAAGACTTAGACCACCATCCCCCTGATTTTGGGCTTTAGGACTCAGATTGAATTATACCACTGGCTTCCCTGGTTTTCCAGTTTACAGCTGCCAGTTCTTGAGAGTACTTGGCCTCCAAAACTACAGGAGCCAATTCTTATGATAAAGCTCTGATATATATTTCTATATATCCTATTGATTTTATTTCTCTGAAAAACCCTAATTAATAAAAAATTATGAGTTCACACATCATCCTAAGGGAAAGAAACAACAGATTTTGTTCCTTGGGGATTTTGGATGATGAAATTATTATCTTTAGATATAAGACATCTATGTGTATTGATTTTCCGTTGCTTCTGCAACATATTACCACAAGCAGTGGGCCAAAACAACACAAATGTATTCTATTACAGTTCTGGATGTTAGAAGTCTAAGATCAAGGTGTTCACTGCGATGTGTTCCTTCTTGAGGCTTTGGAGGAGAATATATCTCTTGACCTTTTCCAGATTTTATATGCTATTTGTCCTGGGCTCAAGTGGTGCTTTCTTTTATCTCTAAACTGTATCACTCCAATGTCTGGTTACGTTGTTATATCTCCCTTTCCCTGATGTTTATCACTGTCCTCTTTCCTTTTATAAAGATCCCTGTGGTAACCATGGGTCCACTCACTTAATCCAAGATAGTCTTCCTATCTCACAATTATTCATCACATCTATAAAGTCCCTTTTGTTGTATAAGGTAACTCAGTTTCTGGATACTACTGAGGTCATTACTGGGAACAGAAGCATTATTATATCACACCCTGCATGCGTGTTTAAAGAATTTTTAAAATGTGGAATAACAAAGGAGACAATAACTATAGCAACATGTAAGAGATTTGAAAAAGATTTGAAAAACATAAAATTTAAAAATAAATTGTAATTGTCAATTAAAAAATAAAAATAAAGCTTAAGGCATTGGTCAAGCAATAATGTAGATGCAACTGAAGAAAGAATTAATGAACTGGAAGAGAGAACTGAAGAATATTTCAGAATTCTGTATGCGCTGAAATGGGATCACTATGAGAGGTTAATAGATATGGAGATAGAATGAGAATATCTGACATAATAATAATTAAAATCCTAAGGAGAGGCAACATTTAAAATAATAATGTTTGAGAATTGATGAGGGACATAAAACCATAGACCTAGAAAGAAAAATGTTTACCATGCAGAATGAAATGAAGTCAACCTCGAGTGACAAGATTGAGTAGCTGTAGAGCATCATTGACAAAGAGGTCAAAGAGCCAGACAGTTAGAAAAATGATTACCTGCTCCTTCCCTGCAAGAAAGATCGAGAATAGTTTTTATTTTCTTTTATGAAAAAAGTAAAAGAATAATTGCATATATTAAAATGATATTTATCAATTTGGAGAGGAAAATCTGTTAATGTAAATTTTTATATATATATTCTAAGAACAAAACAAATACATAGACATTTGCGTATAAGAAAATGTTGATACATACTGAGAGTGTTAAAAATCACAAATAGACCCACACTAAAGAAGCTTCTGACAGTTCTAGGGTGTGGGGTGAGGCTCAGTGGTAGAATGTTTGCATAATATGCACAAGGTCCCACTGTGGAAAAACAAAAACAAAAAACTGAAACACACACATACACACACACACAAAACAAACAAACAACAACATCAACAAACCCACTTGTGAAAGATATTAGTAGTACAGTACTGTAAAGAAGTACAGTAGTCTTGGAAGGAAAGTCTTGAGATGCAAAATGGTATTGTGAATAAAAGTTTTAAACATGTAGAGAAATGAGAATAAAATTTGTTATTATCATTACAAATGATATCTTTGTAATGATAATAACAAATTTTTGTTAAGGTTAATGAATACACAATGAAAATCCTGGAGAGCAGTACCATGTAAGACAGAATTCAGGAGATGCGTGTTAAAATTCTCTAGGAATTCTTGAATGAATCTGAATGAAGGGAAAACTCTTAATTTTAGATGTGTTATATACGCATGGTAAATTTCAAGGAGAACCTCTAAAATAATAGAAATGGAGCACACAATTTCAAAACAAGTATAAACAAATAAATGGAATAACAATAATTCATACAAAGAAAAGATCTACTCCCCCCCCCAAAAAAGGAACTGGGGATAACATATCAAAAGTAAATAATAAGATTAAAACAAGTCTAAATAGATCACAGTAAATTTAAAATAATGAACTTGATGATTAAAATATAGTTTGTTGAATTGGATAAAGAACAATAATAAATGCAGCTGTCTGATCTTTCAAGTCAATCTAAAGCATAAAGACATAAACAATCAAAAATAAAGAAAAGGAAGAAATAGATAAATCTAAAACTTAAAGCAAACGAAAGTGACTTGAGGGCAAAACTGACTTTTGGACAAAAACATTTTAAGGGGTGCGTACTAACAAAAAGTTTTACTTATCAGGATAATATAACAATCTGAACTTGCTTCTAATGAATGATGCAGTAAATAATATATAAAATAAAACCTGATGGAACTTCAAGGAGAAACTGACACAAAGATTTTGGTCCAAGCTCCTGGCTCTAGCTGCTTGTGTTTTGGATCTGAGATTGGGCAGGAGGAAAGTTTTAGTCCTACAGGGAGTTTACAGAAAGCAAGTTCCCTCTGAAATCCATTCGCTGCAGTTCTCCTTGGTGTTACTTGTCTGGAGTTGAAAGAGCTTGGTTTTATAGAGCAGCCACAGCAATGTTTTGAATGAGTTTGTAAAGAGGGTCACTGCAGGAAGTCTGTTCATGAGGCAGCCTCAGACATTTAGCCAAGGAAAACTTCCCCTCCTAAGGTTAGTATTGAAATTTTTATGACATCCACAGGTGCTTAAAAATGATGGTGTTTGGTTCAGTTTATGAGGTTTGCTTTTGTGGATACAATTCAAATAACTTGTGAGACAATGGAACTTGCCTTGGTCTATAGGGAACAACCGAGAAGGAGAGAAAGGCAGAAAGCAATTTATGCACATCTCTTGAGGACAAATTCAGGCAGACTTCAGCCAACAGGGTGCCTACCTACTTCTCTATGAGCTTCTGCAGATACCACTTGATTGCTGATTCTCTCGGGATTTCTTAGTTTCTTCATCTCTGGAAAACTGAAGCCTCATTAGCCTGTTTTTCTTATTCTCAGAGGTTTTCGTTCTCAATAACAACTTGTTCCACACTCTCAGGTTAGGATTCTAGATATAGAGGAAAAAGCTGAAGCTAGAAACATGTAAATCTAATACCAGCAAAGTCAGAGTGGTTGGCAGAGGTCACATACAGACAGGAAATACCACCTGCAAGGAAAAGGAGCCCACCCTGAAATGTCTTACTCACATTTCTCTTGTTCACAGCAGGAAATGTGTGTGTCTTGGGTTAAAGAAGCTATTGGTTGTTTTGAATTATCCAGGAGTATATTTCATTTAAGCCTGTCTTCAAGGTGAAGACAGAATGCGCAATAAAATGTTTTTAGATTACACAATAAAAAAATGTCTTTAGATAACTCATACTTATGAAGAGGCAATATCTAGCATCTTTTGATAATACTGTTGGATATTGAGTCACATGGTACATTGTTAGAGTGATGATCTTCCAGAATCCAAGTACTTACGTATTCCTCTCCCACATTGACTCTGAACTTGATTATGGACTTGTTTTGGCCAATGGGACATCACAAATAGGATCCAAATAGGGACTTATCAAGTACTCGCCTACTGGGGCTTTCCTCAGAATGTTTCTGTAAGTTTCTTCTGTGTCAAATCCCAGAATGAAAGAAAGAGAGAGGGAGAGAGAAAGATGCTGTGCTGCCCACCTATGCCCAGTCAATAGCTGTCAGGCAGCTGAATGCTTCCATAAATCATCCTGGACAGAGTGCCCAAAGAACTACCCAGTCCACATACAGGATCCTAAAAAAATCATCAGTCACTTTTTTAGAGCAGTAAGTTTCGGGGTGCTTTGTGGCACAACAATAGATAATAATATGTTTTGTTTTTTATATTACATTGAATATATTTTAAATATAACTATGTTCTATTTCATATCCAATCACTACATGTAGACTTATATATCTGGATACATATATGCCAAAATAGGACTGTATAGAAATGGACCTGCTTTCCATAAGGCATACTCCAAATCTATTTGTCCAATATTTAGAACTCGATGTGTGGATGTTGTGTAATTAGAGATGGAAAAGATTGGGTGGAAGAAAATGTGTAACTGAGAAACTAGCAATGACATATGGGGTGTGTGTGGGAGCGTATGCGCACACATGCAGGTTGAGAGAGAGATCAGGGAAGTGATTAGAGGAAGCTAGTTAAATGGAAATGATTCTCAGTGGGTGGTGATGTACTAAACAGCACAGGTGGTAGAAACATGCTAACTTCTGAGTTCAAGACCTAATGATTAAAACAATCTACATGTGGTGCCTAAGCACTGGTTCATAATTAAGAGTCAGATTAATAAAAACACTGGTTTTCCTGGGGATTCATTCCTAAGGCTCTTTTTATTTTTTTCTTGCTTGAAATTCTTTGCAAATTAATGTGTAATGCCATGTCTACAAAGGAAAAAAAGGACATTAAAAAGCAAATAATCTTATCTTGGCACCAACTTGCCTATAGAAAGTCCCATGATATTCTAGATAGCTTTATTATTATTATTATTATTATTATTATTATTATTATCACACAGAACAACATAGACTTTTCCCAATGAATAGGAAAACCAATGTATTAAAGAATATTCTAAATAAAAACTATATTTGTGAAGCAATGCTCAATCTTATTTCAAGCATTCTCTTTCATGTGTGTGTGTATGAATATGTATGTGTGTTTTGCTGAACAGACCTGAAAGTATGGCGAAGAAGTACACCATGCTGAGGTTCTGCAGCCCTCATTATGGTGTGGGGTACATTGAGACTCAGGGTCTAGAGGTTCATCCTCTTCTTGCTGGGACAACTTCTTTCTTTATATGCACATAATGCCCATTTTCAGAAAAACAAAACGAATCCTGTTGTAATAAACACTTCCAACAGATCTGTAAAGTAGCGAGGAGATTATGCATAAGTATGCACTCAGTTACTTTTGATTTATAAGAAGCAATTAAAATGCACACACACACACACACACACACAGGGAGATATACCACACATATTTAAGGAAAACACTCATTGTGCATCCATTTGGGGCCTAAACCTCTTTGACTATTCTGGCATAGACACTTACCTTCTTGTTAGATAGGAAAAATTAGAAGCAGCATTAATCAAATCCTCCTCACTGCTTCCCTAATTGTCTTGCTATTATAACAGTGATGATTTCTTAGGAAGAAATCACAGGTTGTGAAGCCAAATACTGTTTGCCAAATGCTCCATTCAGAGTCACCAGGTTAGACAGCATTCTTCCTTCCCAGAAGCTGATGACAACATGAAGAAAAAGGAGGCAGGTGTGGCGGCTTGGCAGGCTGTGTCGGACGCTCCTGGGGCTTTAATGACACCTGGCATTGCAGGGAAGGGCTGTGGAGAACATCAAGGGCCTCACTTTTCAATGATTAGCTTAAGAACTCTTCTTTGGGCTCACAAATAATTTTAAAATTGCAATCTCACCTCTTCCCCCTCTTTGTCACTCTATACCCTCCCAGCTCCATCATAGGGCTCTGCCCACCGCAATGCATCCTCTTTGAAAATTAAGGAATCAGTAAGTGCACGTCAATGGTGAGACTGTTCCCAGTGAGTTTTCGGTGAGTGAGACAACTGTGCTTTTATTTTACAGCAGTGGTTCTTAAAGTGTGGTCTGGAGACCAGTGCTTTAGTCAAGGGTAGATGGCACCCCAGGGGCAATGTAGTTGTTAGTACTTGATCCCATAAGGCCATGCTAGCATTTTCCTGGGAAATAAGTAAATACATAGTGAAAAAAATTTTCTATGTTCCTAGGAAAACAAACCTGAAGATCAATGATTGTACTGGCTTCTTTGGGTCACTTGCACAGTCTGCCTGTTCTCTTTCACCCACTACTGGAGACCAACAGCCTCAGAAATTCCAAAGTTACCTGTGAAATATACAGGTTCCTGGAGTGCTCTGGAAAAATTCTAGTTAACAGTTCTGTGGGTGCATGACATCTTCACAAAACCATCTTTACATCTAGGACTACATGCTGCCAGACTTTCACATGTGAGAGGAATAAATTTCTACAAGGTTTGAGCTACCGTTCTGTAACTTGCAGCCAAAATTATGTCTAATGTTTACAATGGGTTGAATAGAAGGCCCTTTCTTGTTGAATCATTCTTATCAAAGCAAAGCAAAATGAAACCATCCTTGTCTACTTTCTTGCTTTAGTAAGCTCAATATCACAAAAATTGAATCTTTCATAATTGAAGATGTTCACAGATTCAGAATCATCAATGTTATCATCAGTGAATACTTTGAATATTGACTTGGTAATGTAAAGGCTATCAAGTAGAATATATATGAATTAAAACATATTCTTAAAGTTAGGTTTTGTACAAATAATTAACTTTAGCTAATCAAAGCTGAGGTAGAGATTATTTACTGCCTGTCTCCTATTGTCTGTTTTTCTTTTTTCCCTGTGTACAAGACCCCCAACTTTTAGAAGTTCATGTAGACTTATGGAATAAAGTTTCTATTTCCTATCCTTATTACTTGCAACTAGGGTTCACCATATTTCTAAGTTCTGTACGAAAGACTGTGAATAGAAGGGGTGTATGTGATATAAAGGAAGTGGCCACGGGAGACCATATGCTATTATTTTAATTCCTTCCTCCCCTTCTTAGTGACTGGAATGCAGATATGATGATTGGAGCTTCAAACATCCTCTGAGGTCATGAGGTAGAAGCCAAATGCTGAGAACAGTGGAACAACAAGTGACAATGAACTGGGGTGGAGAGCCCAGGGCAGCCCTGGCCTGCTTTCTTTCAGCCTTCATTGATGTTGGAAAGAAAGGTCTTTCGTTTTAATTCATGTTATTTCGCTGTCACTTTCAGCCACACTTTATCCAAACTAATTAATAGTTCCACTCTTCCCTACCCTGTCTATTTAAACATTAAGTGTGACTGCAGTTCTTGTTTATTTGAATTTTGTCTAGGTTAGCTGAATTTCTGTTGAACTGAGACCTGATGCAGTATTTTAAACAGACCCCAAATATCCAGAGGTTCCTGGAATTGGAAAGTAGATGTAAAGACATTGTGGGTCACTTCCATCTGTGTCTCAGATCCATGTTCTAGTCTTCTCCATTCTTCTTTGGGCACTTGGGAGGCTGACTGGTATGGGAAAAATTCAGTGGATTCTCTTACCCTGCAGTTTAAGATTGAATTGAGTAAATAAGAGGCATTACGAGGTGATCTTACTAGAGGGAAGAGTAAAGTTCAGTACTTACTCTTTTGACTGCATATTGGCTGCCTTCCTTGACTAAAAGCTTGTACCTCCGCTATTATTGTCTAACAAATGTTCACCAATTTAGTGACTTAAAGATACACTACTTTTTTAATCTTTTCATTTTGTAAGGTGGAAAACTTTCCTGGATTTATTTGGCTAGTTCTTCCGGTCTCAGCCTGGCTTGGCTGGGCTCACACCTGAATCTTGGGTCTGTTTGTAGGGTGACTGGGTGATTGGCTGGTTCAAGGTGACTTCATTTCAGAATCTGGCTGTTGGCTGGTTGTTAGTTGAGGCAACAAGACAGATGGGAACATTTGTCTCTTGTTACTCAGCAGGAACTCTCTCAGGGTTATTCTCAAGGAGTCTGGGCAGGATGACAGAGAGTGAAGTGCAGGTGTCTTGGGGTCTGGACTCAGAATTGTCTCATTCTCACTCCTACTATGTTCTTTGTTGGCTAATATAACACAAGATCAGCCCATATTCAAGAGATGGGGGAAATGGACTCTGGGTCTTATGAAAGAAATCATGAAACTACACTGCAAAGGGCATATATATAGGAACACATGAAAAATTGTGGCTATTTTGATATTCTTAGGCATAGTTCTTCTTACTGTACCTACATATACACTTCACTATAATTTCCTGTTATCCTGCTTAAATTTCCATCTGTTTTCTGCCAGGACCTGGATTGCCACATTGGAATATTTCTATTGAAGAGGACAAACTGAACATCTGTTTCTACCTCAGGGAATCTTACTTCTAGGTGGGTAAATGATTTTCATCCCATATGGATAAAAATAATGGGGGAAAAGATGACACTGTTCATCAAGCAACATTTTGAGAAATGAAACGCTGACTTCATAGAGCAGAGAAATTGGAAATTAAGAGCTTGCAGAGGGATAAGTCAACAGCAAGAAGGCCAATTCTTGCTGCATGACCATAGATAGAGCCTCAGGAAATCCAGGTACCAGGAATTCTGAAAGCAGAGATAAGAGTGAGGTTGAAGACAGGAGTGAGTCAAGGCCTCTGTCAGGGCAAGGTGGACCCTTAGATGCCTTTTAAACCCTTGGTGAAGTTTTGAGATTTCTTTTGAGAAACAACGTTGGGACAATATGGATTTTGGGACACAGCATCATGGGGAGAGGGGCAATTTTCTTATTGAAGATGGGAGAACCAAGTGAAAGTCCATACAGTAAGGTATCAGGACCCATTTCTCCCTTGACTATCTTCCGGCCCTCACAGTTGTGGGAGTGCCCACAGCCAGGCACACGCTACCTCCACTTCGGCAGGACAGACATTTCTTTCTGTGGCCATTGGCTGAAAGAGGATCTACAGATATGGACACTTGGCTGTCCCCCGAGGCAAAGGGTCAGATCTGACACATGGTGGTGAAACACACATATTGACAATCTACCTCCACACAAAGGAGTTCAGCTTTTTCAGTGCCTCAATCCTAAATGTTCCATTCAGTCAAGAATTCCCATACAATTTAGGAAAACCCCACACGTGAAAGGCAGCCACACAAATCAAACAAAGTGAATAGAAGTAAATTCAACAACTCAGAAACAATGCAAAAAGCAAAAGAAAATTTAGAAGTAAAACAAAAGGCATAAAACAACAAAAATCACTATGATCCATATTCTGACAAAAGCAGACATTGTGTCTATGAAACAATAGATAGTCTTATCGAAAGCAACAACAACAATAAAAACCAAGTATGGAATCTAAGAAAAAAGCCAACATAAGAGAACCAGGCAGAACTCTAGGAATATAAAGCTATAATAGCATAAATAAAAAAAAAAAACAATTGGGTGAAGAGTTGGAGCTAAAGTTGAAGAAATCTTCCAGAAAGGATGATATGACAAACAGATGGAAAACTGGGGGGAAGGGAGTCTACTTAAATCTTAGAAATGTGCAAGTTTAAGAATGAAAGAAAAGAGATGGGTCTGGGGATGTGGCTCAAGCTACGGTAGCGCGCTCGCCTGGCATGCGTGTGACCTGGGTTCGATCCTCAGCACCACATACCAACAAAGATGTTGTGTCCGCCGAACACTAAAAAAAAAAAATATTAAAAAATTTTCTCTCTCTCTCTCTCTCTCTCTCTCTCTCTCTCTCTTTCTTTCTCTCTCTCCCTTAAATTAAAAAAGAAAAGAGAAAATGGGGAGGGATCACAAAGAAGAATTTATAAATTTTCTCAAAACCAAAAAGCACGAGTTTTCATGTATAAAGGGCTCATCAAGTAGAGATAATTAGTGCGGCAGTGGTGGAGGGCGGGGAACCCAACTGTACAAAGATATTCACTGTGGGTTGAAGGCATAAAGAGAAGTTTCTGAACATTTTCTTGACATGCAAAACTAACATTGCAAACTGTGTTGGGCCTGGGTTCAACTGTGTTGGTCAAAATCTCCAAAATTCTGAGGGTGATGGTTTCCAAACTACAACTCGGTTGGGTTCTGGAAAGCCAGATGATGCCACGCCCACCCTACAAGATGTCATGTTCTAATCCCATACTCTGTGAATGCTACCATATGTAACAGAAGGACTTGGCCAGTATGATGAAGTTAAGGGTCTTGAGGTGGGGAGATCAGGCTGGATTACCAGGGGGCCCAGGGTAATTGCAAGAACCCTTACAGAGGGAGCCTGTGGGTCAGAGTAAGAAAAGGGGTGAGGTGAAGATGGAGAAGAGGAGTAAGAGACACTACAGGCCAAAGGATGTAGGCAGTGTCTGGAAGCTGGAAGAGACAAGGGGATGGATTTTTTTTCCTGAATCTTCCAGAAGCACATCAGTCCTGTGGACTTGAGACTTTGGATCACCAATACTCTAAGATAAATTTCCAGTTAAATCACTAAGTCTGTGATAGTTTATTGCAGCTTCAAAAGAAAGAATTATACTGGCCAAATATGAGTCAGATGTGCAAGCAAGTACAGACACTTTAGATATTCACATCTAAAAAAACTGTAGTTCTCTTTCATTTATTAGGAATACCCTAGAGAAGGTGTTCTACTAAGAAGGGCCCAGCATGAGAAGTTGCATGATGTCCGGAAAGAAGAGACCCAAAGGAGAGGGCAAAGAGGAATTCCCATGTTGAGGGGGAGGGACCATCCCAGGTAGATAGCTCAGACCTTGGGAGGCTGCAGCAGTGCCAGGAAGAGGTACAAAGTGCTTGATGGCTGGCTGCTGACTCAACTGCACTGGGTGATGGTCAAGAGCTGTAGCACCTGGGTTTCCATCTCAGTGCCATTATTACCTACTAACCATGCAGCCTCCGTTTTATTTTTTGCAAAGTTAAAATAATACCACGTAGGATTGGGGTGCGGGAAAGAATTAATACATGGAGAGCACTTAAAATAGTTTCTTGGAAACAAAATGGACTCAATAATCATTGCCTTTTTATTTCTAAGGATATTTTGTAGTTTTGTTGAATAATTTGGAGGAAGAATTACTGATAGACATATGGAGCACTGAACACGTATTCCTGTTCACGACACAGTTAAAAACAGTATTGCAGCTTAAGTTTCAGCTGTTGAGGATATTTACCATCATAATCGTGTAACCTTTGTTGATTTAATCGACATTGTGGCTTTAGTGTTTGGGGGGACAAGAAAAGGAGTAGGAGAGAATGAGTTTGATGGACAGGAAATCAAATGATAAGGTATCAAATTATAAAATCAAGAGAGCAGGTTAAGCATATTATTTAGAAACACCTAGAGGAGTTAATATTGATTATCACTAGGGATTGTAATATTGGAGTAGAGCTAAGTAAAACAAGGAACTATTGATTTCCGTTATAAGCCCCATGGCACTATTGGACTTTTAAAAGTATGTATGTGTATACTTTGATAAAATTTAAAAAAATGAATAATGAAGTTAGCATATGTGATAGAACACATTTGGCAAGGCAGACTAAGTCATATAACTTTCATTGCCAATAGTGTTGTAATTAGAATTCTTTGACTCTTTTGTCCAAGCATATGAGCTATAGAGCAAAAATTTATAGCTTCAGAAATTATAAATATTCAGCAATCTTTGGGTCTTGTCAACTAATGATGCTTCAAAACCAATGGTGCTCAACCTGGACTGCAAATAAAAATCACCTGGGCTAGAAACTGTAGCCACCTTGGGAACTTTTAAAATTTCCAAAATCCCAGCTTTACTCCAGACCAATTAAATCAGACTCTCTAGGGTTAGGATCCAAACATCAGTGTTTGAAACCTCCCTAGGGGATTACAGTGTGTGGCTGTGATTGAGAAGAACTGTGTGAAAACATTTGGGGTGGTGCTTGGTGAGATTAGTTTTTACTCATTGGCTTTGTAGTAAGCAACACCTCACATTTAACAATTTGGTAGGAACAGATGGGGAACTGGCAATCGTTTGTGGAAATTACTAAGTTTATGTGCATATATATATATATATATATATATACACACACACACATATATAATGCATATATACACACAATTCCTAAATATTATAATATGTATTAGAATCATATTTGAGCTTTAGTTAATTCTATTAAATCATAAATTGCTTCATGCTAGATTTTTAGTTAATGCATGAATCAGACTCCCAAATCTTAGAGCTTTAAATATTGATGGTTATTTTTGAGACACACTGATCTGTGAGAATGCAGTATTTCCCGATGAACTAATGAAAAATTACTGAATTATACCAGGAAGACCCAGTATTAATTACCAAGTAGTTCATACTATACTTTATAAATCAGAAACAAAATCCAATAATTATAGGACAATAGCTATGCAATTACCTTGACTCCACATAGTAATTACAGTGTAATTTTGTCAATAGTTCACATCACATATTCCATGAGAGAACTGCTTTTACTTTGCTCCCAGGAATAAAAAATAACTAGCTAGATTATTCTAGCATTGGTTTAGGGAGAAACCAATAAATATGATCTTTATTCTGAGATTCATAAATCATCTAAGATTTAGTTTGTAACTTTCTCCATATTACACTAATGGATACTAGAGATATTTATCAAATTTACTAGATATTTATCTGGAAATATTGGAACATGATGGGAAATGCTGCTCTTTGGAGATACAACCTAAATAGTTTTACTCTAGTTGAATTGGAGACGGTCAAAGTTTTCTTTAGCAAATAGGTAGACTAGGATTTGTTTGACCTCCTACAAGGAAGGGTCTCTGTGTGTGTGTGTGTGTGTGTGTGTGTGTGTGTGTGTGTGTGTGTGCGTGCATGTTCCTTTTAGCAGTTTTAGCTTCTTTGGCAGAACACTTTGCTGGGGAGATAAGGAAGACAGTTCTAGAAGGAGGCAATTGTACAGAATTACCAAGAAATGAGGACAATCCCCAAACCATACTGTCCTTTGCCCAGCAAAAGGATTTACAGTCTAACACCAAATCTTAAGAAGGGCAAAGAAATTTCTTCCCATGTCCAAATAGAGCTGAGATTGAAACTGGGAGAATGGTTATGTGGGTGAATTTTCTATGCATTGGGATAGAGATAGTGCCCGTGCCAATAATCGAGATGAGTAATTTCACAGATCTCCTCAGAGTGGCAAAGAAACAGTGACAAGACACAGATGTGTTTGCCATACATCCACCGCCCGCAAAAACCAGATCACTCTTTGACTGTCAGCTCCCTAGAAAACAGAGACATCCCAGATGGAGTGGGATCTAGGAAATGTTGAGAAAAGCCTGCCTTTCTAGTGTCCTAGAAGTCCTCGGACTGACAGGTGGGAGGACAAGTTCTTCTGACCCTCTAGACTGAGGTGCTAGATGTCTTGTATTTGAAACATTTTAATCTTTTTTAAATTCTTTTTTATTTTTTTTTTATTGGTTGTTCAAAACATTACAAAGCTCTTGACATATCATATTTCATACATTAGATTCAAGTGGGTTATGAACTCCCATTTTTACCCCCAATACAGATTCTAATTGTTTAAAGGGATGACCATATATGAACGGTTATAAAAATAAAGTTCAATTAAATAATGAAAACCCATCAATTGACTTCCCAAGCTTTTCTTCCAGGTGAGGATGGCCAAACCCCTTGTGGAAAATCTCTTGGACATTTATGATTGGAAACCAGAGAAAGGGTCAGTTTTCAGTGACACCAAAATAGAATGCAGGCTTCCTGATTCCTATCCACCCCCAAATAATGAGGTCATGGGTAGCTGATCAATAACACATGGACCTCCAAACAGGATGTGAACCCCCCTGGGCCAAGACTTTGTGAATGGAATCAGTGGTTCTATAAATGGACTATAATCTTCCTGGGTCCTGAAATATCCTCCAAATTGGGTAACATTGAAAGAACCCCAAATCTTGGCATTTAATACCCTCTACAAAGTGTCTTCAATATTGACTGGGGTCTGTCTCCCACTGCACGTTGGTGAATAGTACTTACTCTTCAGTCATCTAGAATGTCCATCTCTTGTTCAGAGTATCCTTTGGAATTCCTGCTACCTGGCTCTTCCCTTTATCTGGAATCCACCCATCATTGCATCTCCTGTGTCTCCATTGAATTCATTCTTTAAGGCCCAACACAAATGATACTTCTTCTAGGGAACATTTTCTTAGTTGAGAGACCCCTTTTTCCTTCTTGGAAACTCGGGACTGTTCTATGTATATTTTATACCCATCCTCTCTATTAGCTTATACATTCCTAGAGGCAGATACCATGATTAATGCTTCTTTGGACGATTCCAATGTAGTCTTTAAATTTCACAATGTTATTATCTAAGGGTGTTGGGTGGTCTCCATTCAGGCAAAGAATTGAAGAACAGGACACAGAGATAGCAAACAAGCAGCAGGTTTATTGTAAAATGGGACAGTAACAGACTTCTCTGAAGAGAAGGGACCCCAGAGCCAGGAATCCCGCGGAAGTTGACCTCATTGGAAGTTTCTCTCCGTGTTCCTTTGATCTGGATATGCCCCTGACTTCCTCACTCACCATCTTGCTTTGGCTGCCTATAACCTTTTACATCCCCCTCAACAACACAATAAAATCTAGGATGAACATACCTTTACATATGACCACAGTTAATTTTTTTTTTCCTTTTTAAAAATTTTTATATATTTTAAAAAATTTATTTATTTATTCTAATTTGTTATATATGACAGCAGAATTCATTTTGATTCATAGTACACAAATGGAGCACTCTTTTTCATTTCTCTGGTTGTACATAGAGTCACATCATTCATGTCTTCATACATGTACCTAGGGTAATGATGTCCATCTTATTCTGCCATATTTCCTACCCCTCCCCCTCCCTTTCTGTCCCTCCACTTTGCCCTATCCAAAGTTACCACAGTTAAATTTAAGCATTTCTAGGTTACATGAATTATTAGGCCCCAGTATTGCTGTTCCATGGAATACGCATCTTTAGCTTATCCCCCACCAAATGTTCATATTATACCAGGATGATCATTACCAAGTTACCTCTTTTAGTGATGTTAACAGAAAAACTTAGATTTTTATTATCAGACACGGATAGCATTCTTTGAAGAGCTTAAAGTCTAGTTTCCTGAAGAAATTATAAGTCACACAAGATTTGAATGTAGAAATGTGCTGCAGTCTGGCTGGGCACAAAATCACGAGCCACTCAAGCAGGAACAAACTTTATTTTTGAAACTGCCGCCAATGCCCCGTATGCTCCCGGGACAATTGCCCATTGACCCACGCGGCCTTCTCCGGGACCCCAACAGGAAGTCCCTCCTCCGGAATTCCCTCCTACTGTACTTCTCCAACCAATGGGAACTCTCCAGGAGTCCCGTAGCAGGCCGAGGTGGACAGCAGGGGTCCAATATCCATATGAATGCAGATCTTAACATAATCATATCATCTCAATGGCTTGCTTTCCTCACCTTTCAACCAAAAATGCCATGCATCATGTTACTTGGCTGTGGCTCTTAGCAGAAATGGTGAAGCAGAGCTCATTCATGTTGTGTAAAGAACTTTAGATGAAAGTTCAGGAAACTGAGGGACATGACCCTTTCTTTCCCTCCATAACTGTGAGTTGGGGCAATCCAGGGAACACCTCTGTAAAAAGAGATGTTTAGGTTGTGTGAGCTCTAAGACATCTGATATGCAAGAAAACATGGTGTGACTACATACCTAGGAGAAAAATACAATAATGAAAAAAATTCAAAGGCTAGGATGAGAATGTAAACTATTGGAAAAGGTAACTGAAACAATGATATTTCTCCCCCTGAGACTTGGCCTTTGGGATATTATGGTTAGGCACCACTTCTGGTTTGGATCTTAAATATCCACCAAAGGCTTCTATGTTATACCCGTGGCACTATTGAGAGGGGGTGGAACCTTGAAAAGGTGGGGCTTAGTGGTAGAAAATGAGGTATCATGGGGTGTGCCCTCAAAGAGGATTTTAGGACTCTGGCTTTGTTCTTTCTCTCTGCTTTCCAGGCACCATGAGGTAAACAGAACTCCTACCATTGCTCCCATCATGATGTACTATGCTGCCTCAGCTCCAAAGTGATGGGGGCCTAAAGATCAAGGATGGAAACCTATGAAAATGCGAGCCAAAATGCAGTTTTGCCTTCCTTGATTATTTCACATATTTTGTCACAGTGACAATAGCTGAGTAGCAGAAGGGAGGTGTCTTGAAGATACGTCCTCCACTATGTCAGCACCTGGGACTTTTCTGATTACTCCTGTTTTGCTCTCCTCCCCTCTGCACCCTGCCTCTCCCCTCCCAGTCCAGGACAGGACTCAACAGTGTGCTCTTTCTGGGAGAAAATGAATCAGGGGGAGTAATCATCTGATTTTTGCCTTTCAAATAGGAGTTATTAATGTAAATTTTAAAGTCTTAACCCTTGTTGCTTTACTTAGCTTCTCTGATCCATGGCAGCCCAGATTGCGCTCTCTCTCTCTCTCTCTCTCTCTCTCTCTCTCTTCAGCTGAACGGCTGCCAGTGTCATCATTTCCAAAACATCTGAGATATTTTAGATCAGTTCAGTTTCTCAGAGCAAGTGGAATCAAAATATTTCCATGATCCAGGCACCACAGTGACCAGCCATTGAAGGTGGACACTCGGTCCCTTTTCAGTTCAGTCACATACCATGAGCAAGCAGGAGGATCCTTTCTATTTCCAAGGAACTGCACCTCACCTTTTGTAACAATGAAGGCACTTGTTTGCTAAGAGCAGGTGTGTTTCTCAGGGCCTAACACAGGTCCAGCCCATAAATGGAGGTTACTATGCTAATTGAAAAGTAGTCATAACGGTGCAATGTAATTAATGAATTTATTTCACAAACATTCATATCGGGTGTTACTGCTTCCATCTCAGTAGAGCAATGAACGAATAAAATAAATCCCCTGAAATTATGTTAATGTAGGATGAATTAAAATCTAATTATTTGGAAAGTTCAGATTTTAAGAAAAATAATTAAGATCTTATAAGCAATATATTCTCAGAAACTTATAAGCTAGCATTTGTCCAGGAGTATATATGTTCCTGGAGTTCTTTTAAAAAATGGTTGGGTTCTTGGAAATGACCAAATTGGTCTTTCTGAGCTAACTATGCTTTCAGTTACAAGTTCTAATCTTTGGGGTCATTGAAGATGCAATTGACATTCTCCTCCCTTAACTAAGACTTACCTGAAATAAATTTAGAGGTGACTTGCAAAGCCACATTAGGATTTAGTGAGGGACTACAGTATGGGATGAAATAGATGTTTTGCAAATTAAAGAATAGATTTTGTTTTTCTTTTGTGCCTAAAATGAAATTTAGATTTTTCGTTTGTATTTTCAGGGACATTATAGTGGTTAAGATGGTGCGTCTTCATTGGTTTCCAAAAACCTTTGATTAAAGTGAGTCAAAGAAATGCAGAAAATCTTTATTTTTATACCCAATAGGAAAGTAGTAGTTCATTGACTTAGAGCCCTGGCCCAGAGGGAACAGTATTCTCATCTTTGTGCATATGACATTATTTCTTTATGATAGATTTCTACAATGGGAATGAGAGGTACTTTGATGAGTGTAACTCAAAACATTTATAAACATGCTAAACAATAAAATGGGATTTCAAAATGTCAGGATTTAATGTTCTAGAGACACTCATAATGAAATACTACCATTTTTTTGTAGAGACCATCCTTACATAAAAATTGAAGTAACTCTCACCAAACCACTCAGTGAAAGTAGCCAACCAGTGATAGTATAGGTGATATCCAAAGATAATGAATCCAAATCTAACTTTAACTACTCAAATGATTTATCTTGCTAATTGTATTTTACAGTTCTCGATACTCAATAAAAATTTAGCACATTTTTATAGCGTTTAAAGTCAATCTAATAATCTTTTAATTAAAAACCCCAACACTTATAACATACAAAATAATTAAGAAAAAAGGCTTATTAGATTTTGAAGGAAAAGGACCACCAAAATACAGCCCCAACTCTTGTTCACAGCTGCTGTAAGTAAATTACATAATCTTCTGGAGAGCAATTTGGAAATATGAATGGAAAATCATATAATGCACATTTTTGTCAATACAGTAATTCCTTTTCTAGGAATTTATCATAAAGAAACAATGCTGTATGCACAAAGATAAGCATACCAAAGATATTTAGCACAGTCTGGCTTAGACTACCAGAGTGGAGCCAAATTAGATGTTCAGCAACAGAGACTTGGTAGCATAATTAGCACCCATCAAAAGTGGTGATGCTGATCTTTCTTTCTTTCAGAACATATTGCTTAGTGAAAAGTAGGTTCAAAAATGAATTAAAATGGTTTATTTGTCTATAGAAAAAAGTCTGGCAGGCCATAAGTTAGTTTTTAAATGAAGTTATGGTTAGATAGTAGAATTAGGGCAATTGTTTTTTCTTTTACTTACATGTGTATCTACGTTTACACGAATTACTTATGTAATGATCTACCCCAGATATTATCCTTATAAAATTTATTATTAGGAAATAATAACTCTACTAGTATTTTTTAGACAAACAGGATCTTATCAGTATATGAAATATTCAAAAAATACATTTTGATTTTTTATTTAATAGACATTTGTGAATCACTTAATATGCCAGACATTGTTTTCTCTTTCCTTTTTTTCTACCTCTTTTCTCCTGACTTTTACTTCCTACCCTTCTGTCTATCTCTTTCTTACTTTATTTCTTCTCCTTTACATGTTTTTCAATTGAGATAAAATCTACTGTTTTTTGGGTGTACAGTTCTATGAGTTTTATTAAACACATGTAGTAATACCACCATCACAATCAAGATACAGAAACTTACCCCTGTTTCAGTTGGCTTTTAAAACACTGTGATCAAACTATCTGACAAGAGCAACTGAGAGGAGGAAAAGCTAATTTTGGCTCATGGTTTCGGAGGTTCAGTCCGTGGCTGGCCCACTCTATAGCTCTGAGCCCCAGGTGAGGCAGAACATCATGCTGAAAGGGAGTGGCAGAAGGAAAGCAACTCAGTACAAGACAGCCAGGAAACAGGGAAGATGCACCCTTCAGGGCATGTCCCAGTGATCCACCTTCTCTACCCACACCCCACCTGCCTACAGTTATCACCCAGTCAGTGCATTCAAACTAGGATGGACTGATTAGTTCACAGCTCTCACAATCCAATCATTGTACCTCTGAACATTTATTAATAGGAGCTTTTGGGGGACAACTCATGTGAAAATCAAAACAAACCCCAACCTCCAATTTCCTCATGCCCTTTTATAGTAATCCCATATAATCCAAGCCCCAGGCAACTACGGATTTCTTTTTCCTCCTTGTAGTTTTGCCTTTTTCAGAAGTCCTATAATTGTAGCCAAACACTATATTACCTTTAGAGTATGGCTACTTTTCCTTAGCATAATGCATTTGAGATTCGCTTATGTTTTGAGCATATCAGTAGTTCCAGCAGTAGTTTCTTCCTTTTTATTTCTGAGTAATATTCAGTTATGTGGATTTGCTACAGTTTGTTTATCCATTCATCAGCTAAAGGACATTTGAGTTGTTTCCAGTTTGGGGCAATAATGAATAAAGTAGCTAAAATGTTTGTGTGCAGGCTTTTTTTGTGGGCATATGTTTTCACTTCTCTTAGGCAAATGTGTAGGAATGAGATTGCAAATAGTTAGTATATGTTTACCTTTGTAAAAGCTACCAAAGTGTTTTCTAAAGTGGTTGATTTTGCATTTCCACCAGTCGTACAGAAGAGTTCTAGTGGCTCACCCTCTCTGAAGCACTCAAGCCTCCTCAGTTTTTATTTAAAGTGTTTACAAATATTACTTAGCCCTGTGAGATAATCGGTCGTATTACTTCAATTTTACTGAAGAAGAAATTGAGA
This sequence comes from Urocitellus parryii, assembly GCF_045843805.1. Taxonomy (NCBI): domain Eukaryota; kingdom Metazoa; phylum Chordata; class Mammalia; order Rodentia; family Sciuridae; genus Urocitellus; species Urocitellus parryii. The sequence continues at coordinate 5,492,134 of NC_135544.1, forward strand.
CAAAGAGACAACAAGGTACTGCCTCAAGGTCACACAGCGAGTAAGTGGCAGAACTGGTTTGCAGTCTAACCTTAGAATATATGCTCTTAATATACTATACTACACTTTTCTTTCAGACATGCAAGATATGACAGGCTCGTTATAATTTCAGCGTGAGTTTGAAAGTTCATCTATTTCTGGTCTTAAAATATTGGTTAAAATTTATTGAATCCCTAATTTACCAAAAATGTATTTTTTTTCCCCACACAGGACTATTCTTTTAAAAGATATCCATAGGCTGGCTTCTGAGAAATCTTGCTGGAGTTACCATAGTCTAGAACCCTGCTCTCTGCCCTGAAACCCAGAAATTCAGTCTACCGGTGTCTATCTCAGTGTTGATCAAACTGTTATGCCGGAAGACCTCAGATACAAAGTTCACCAGACACACGTTGAACATAATGGGAATTTATTAATTTGCAGTGAGAACATGGTGACTAAAGGGAGAAAATGTTCTTTTCCATTTGACGGAATATCTTTTCCCTATAGAAGAACTCCATGGGAACCAAATTATAATCAGTTTTCTAGATTTGCCTAGAGACATAACTAGGAGAATTCTCTGATTTTAATAGTTGGAAGCTTTAACTCTCAGTGATGAAACTAGCAGTTTGTGCCTGAAATCTTCTAATTTGTTCATTTCCACGGTGTACACTATTCTACTCAGAAAAGACAGAGAAGGATCAAATTCCTGCCCTTTCATTACTGCTTTTTTGGTCAATCCAACTTCTCATTAATGTTGTCTTTCTTTAGACACAAATCTTTAATTTAATTGAAATAAACTGTATTCATCCTCAATTATCTAAAATTTGCTGATGATCTATTGTGTGTCAAGACTATTCTAAAGTAGGGGATATACTTCATTTTAGGAATCAGTCTATCATTTTAAGATTTTGAAATATCTCTTCTTAGATCCATTTCATGTTTGTATGGTATAACCTTCTTAGGAGAACTTTTTTTTTCTTTTCTTTGTACTAGTGATTGTACTCAGGAGTGCTCAACCACTGAGCCACACTCCCAGCCCTGTTTTATATTTTATTTAGAGACAGAGTCTCACTGATTTGCTTAGTGCCTCACTATTTCTGAGGCCGGGTTCAAACCTGCAATCCTTCTGTTTCAGCCTCCCATGAGCCACCCACCGTGTCTGGTTTAGGAGACCTTCTTTATCAGGTCTTGATGGGTTACCTCACTGTGAGTTCTATGTACTGACTCAGAACATACATTCTTTGAATTTGTATCACTATGTCCTTTCTCACTCTCCAGAACCACTGTTTTCAAATTGAATCAATATAATTAAATGTTTTTAAAGTCTAAGTCTTTTGTATAATAGTTTCTATCTTGAGCTAATTCCAAAAATTTCATTTGTCTGATCATTTTGCTAATTTCTCAAACTCAATATGACTCAAGAAAAACACCTGCCATGTTCTCTTACAAACCAGCTTTTGTTTCTCATTTGCTTACTGATTTAAATTGATGTGACCAGTACCATGTCAACCATTCTAGATTTTAGTCTCCCTACTCCTGTTTTTCCTAGACCCAAGGAGTTGACAAGAAACATGAGAATATATTACAAGCCTATTCTTTCTTGCATGTGGCTGCTTTGGGCTGGTTAAAGTTTTTGTCTCTTCTCTCCTGGATTCTAAGGAAATTGATGAGCTGAAGTCACTAATTATATTCTCCTTTTCTTTCTATGTCCCCGCCCCCCACTTTTAACTGATCCAACTGGCCATTGACAGAGTATCAGACATGTCAACTGGCCTCTGTTGTACCATGTTCAGATGATCAGCTCCTGAGCAGAGGGCCCTTCTCTTCTCTCATTGTTGTTTCAGAGAACTCCTCCTGGCTCTTCCTTTTGTTTGCCATTTTTAAGCAACAACTATTTCATCCTGCCTCGTTGCTGCTTGTGATAGACTGACTGATTATGTCCCTTCAAAATTTACATGCTGAGATACTAACCCCTAAGGTGATGGTATTAGGAGATAGAGCCTTTGGAAGGGACCCTAGAGAGATTCCCCCATCCTTTTTCCTGTGAGAGAACACTGGGTTTGGATTGCCATTTATGACACAGGAAGTGCTAGACATGGATTTGTTGGTGCCTCAATCCTGGACTTCCTAATCACTAGAACCACAAGAAACAAATTTGTGCTGTTTATAAAGCATCTTGTCTATGGCATTTTGGTGTTTTTTTTTGTTTGTTTGTTTTTGTTTTTTAAATAGCAGCCCAAAGAAACTGACAGAGTTCTGAAGTTTTTGTTTCATATGTTTTTTTTTTTTTTTGTATAGTTGACTATTTTCTTTGGACTTAAATGTTTTGGAGCATCTCTTAAAATATTGAGTCTACCTGTTTTTGAGATGCTATTTATGTATACTCCTTTTTTCTGTCCCTCCAAGTTAGCCCTGCCTCATTCCTATCCTTTCTACCCATCATCCCTGCCTCCTGCCTTTTTTTTTCTTTTTCAGGATGTGTTCCACACTATTTAACCTCCTTTCCCTCCTGTCCTTCTTCTTTACTGTTCCATCCCATCCTGGCTCATTCCTTCATTTTCCCTGCTTGCCTTAGCTGCAGGAGAGACAGCGTCATCGCTCTCTTGGTCAAAACTTTCCGTGTCTCCCAACGACAGCAAATATTTCTTATTTGGAATCTGTGAGACTTCACCGTATTTGCCAAATCTGTATTTTCAGTTTTAATTTTTAAAATTCTTCTACATAGAATCTTGTTCCACTTAACCTAGGGCCTTCCTTCTCTCCCAGTACTTTCTGCCATGTCCCTCTTTCTAATCTTTGGTTCATTCTGGCTGCTATCCTGAGAAGAACATTGTTGTATTTTACCTAATCTATAGAAATTCTCCTTAAGAAAATTTGCTCTTTCCTTTAAGTCTTTTCTATTACCCTTTAATTAGAAAAGACTTCTTCAGTGTTTAAAGTAGAAAAATATTTTCTGGAGTCGGGGGGGTGTGTGTGTCTTGTTTTAGTGTGCTTAAAAGTTATTTGTCTAATCTTTTCCACTCAGCCTGATCATAAGCTTACTGAAGGTAGAAGCTGGGACATTGTAGCTTTCAGATGCCTGCTCACTGCCCAGTAGGCACTTTTTGCCACTCAAAGAGCTTAATGACATGAATCTATTGATGGAGGGACAGGATGAGTCTCTGTAGCCTGAAACACGATTCCACTTGTTCTCCTTTCCTGCCATCACTTTCTTTAACCCCTTACATGCAGATGGGTCAGTGTGTGCAATTTGTTCTCTTCTGCCATCTCCAAGTCTTCATCATGGACCACAGACCTTAGGGCACCCCTCTTTCCTTGGATTCCTCTATTTCTGAATCCAGTTACTAATGTGCACACAGCAGCTCCCCCACCCCCACCCCCCACTGGCTGTATAAAATATTCCTGACATAATAGTCTGACCTGAAATGTCACCAAGGCAGGTTTTTACTGGCTCCCAGCCCAATGCAAACAGCAGGGGAGAACGACAGTGCCCTGCTCAATACTTCACCAGTTAAGCTGTCATTAACAGGGTGACACCTGCCATCCAGAGAGTCTATATTTCTCTTTCCTGTAGAGGTCTACTCTGGACTTGTCAGCTGATTGTTTGGGGGTTAAGTTGGGAAAAAAATACTTCTCTCTCCATGTAACTATCGAATAAGGAAGGAGGTTTCCTCTGTATGATTAGGGTCCTTCCACAAAACAGGCCCACAAGGAAGCACACGCTATACTTTAGAAAAGGAAAAACACAATCTACCTACATGAAAGAAGAGAACGGGGGCAGGCAATATCATTGTGCAGTTAGAAGCAGCGAGAGTCTCTGTTTCAAAGCAGCCTTCTCTGTTATTCTAAAATGATTCATTACAGATTAATGCATAGCTGCCTAAGTTGAGGATGTGGAGAAAGGGGAACTCTTAAATACTGTTGGTAGGAATGCAAGCTAGTACAACAAGTATGGAAAACAGTATGGATGCCCCTCGGTAACTAAAGATAGAACTAACATACCACCCAGCAATCCCATTGGGTCTATATCCAAAGGAAATGAGATCAACATGTGGAAGAGACACCTGCATTCTCATGTTTATTGTAGGATAAATATTCATAAGAGTCATAACATGGAATCAACCTAAATGTCCATCAACAGATGAGTAGATAAAGAAAATGGGGTACAAAAATACACTACACAATACTATTCAGTCACAAAACGTATGGAATCTTGTCATTTGCAACAACACTGGAGGATATTATGTTAAATGAAATAAGCCAGACACAGAAAGATAAACACTGCATCATCTCACTCATATGTAGAATCTAAAAAGTTGATCTCATAGAAGTTGAGAAGAGAATAATGGTTATCAGAAATGACAGCAGGTCGGGGGGTATGGGGAAAGGTTGGCCAATGGGTGCAATGATAAAGTCAGGAGGAATAAGCTTTGATGATATAACTGACAATAATTCACTGCATAGCTGAGAAGGGTTAGAAGAGAGGATTTTGAGTATACACTCTGTAAAGAAATGGTAAAAGTTTACGGTGATGGATATGTTAATTACCCTGAATTGATCATGAATAGATACATACATCCTATTGAATCTTTCAAATATGTACCAATATTATGCGTCTATCAAAAAAAGTTAATATGCTTGATATGTAGTCTTTTGGATTAATGTAATTTGGTAGGTACAAAGTACAAGGATTCAAGACCCAACTTTTTCTCATACTGCTTGTAAAATATTTAAATTCTTTGAGACTAATTCTTCGGTATTGCATGGAGGTTAACCAACGATTCAGAGTTTGCCCATCTAGTCTAATAGTCTAGTTGATGATGAGCATTTAGCATTGCAGCACTGTGACTAGTGAGTGCTTGCCCCCAGTGTGCTTTGCAACCTACAGCACCAGTTAGTAGCACTTTATAATGTAGAACATTTTCTCAAGATATTCAGTGAACTCTCCCTGGCTTTTGCTCACAGAGGGGACAGTGAATAGTTTGAATCATGGGATACCATTTTCAAATGCCGTTTTTATTACTTTCAAATGGGCATAGTAAATATGCTAGGTTGACAAAATGTTGCCAGGATATTTGCCAAATATAGATCTTTGTGTGAATGTATCAGAGTGATATGTAATTATCTTTTATTACATCAGTGTGAACTTGGTTCTTGAAGTTGTTTCACTGGTACCTCTATCACCAGACTCTTAATTACATGATGCCCTACGTGATGGATAATTTTACACATCCACTTGACTGAGTTAAGAGATGTTCAGGTAGTTGGAAAAGCATTTTTCTGTGAAGGTATTTCTGGAAGAGATTAACACTTGAATTAGTAGAAGTCAGGAAGATTTGTCCTCACCAATGTGGGCAAACATTATTCCACTGGGGGACTAGATAGAGGAAAAAAGTGAAAGAAAAGGCAAATTCTCTCTCTTAGAGCTGGGATGTCCATCTTCTCATGTCCCCAGACATCAGTGGTCCTGGTTTTTAGGGTTTTGGACTTGGTCTCAATTATATAATCTGTTTTCTTGATTCTCCATCTTGCAGATGGCCGATCATGGAATTTTTTTTTTTTTTGGTTTCCACTACTATGTGAGTCAATTCTTATAATAAATCTCCTTTTATCAATATCTACCTCCTATTATTCTTTTTCTCTGGAGAACTCTAATATACCCTATATAAAATTGGTTGGTGCAAGGTAAAACTTGTATTTTCTTACTATTTAAACTACTTATAAGTGATAATTAGTATGATTTGAATGATGATGAATTACTAATTATAAAAATTTTCCCTGGATGCACTTCTATGCAAGCATAAATTTATTAAACCCTGGAATTGTGAACTTGCTTTGGGCTTTGTCTTTACACCTAGCCATTGATTCAGAAGTTTTGCTTCTGTATCTGATTGCATCTTGAGGTACAAACTTGTTGAATAATAAAAGAAAGTCTTTAGAATCAAATCCTGCTTGTGCCTGCCCTTATCTTCTAGCGATTACCTATCCTAGTGCCTCATATGGTCTCAGACGCCTTCCTATCTCATTCTCTTACAAGACCATTCATGAAATGCCAATCTCCCTTAGAATACAGATTTGCATCTTAGGAAATAATAATTGATGGTCATTGACAACTAGGGTCCCCATCGATGTCTCAAATTGTTCATTAAGCAGTAACTATTTATTGAATACCTATCATGAATGAACTACAGAGGGTTGAATAAAGATGGATAAGATATAGCCCTATTTTGGGGGTGCAACCTAATAGAGAAGGCTAATGCCTTCATAATTATGTTTCTGTTTTCTAGAGGAACTAATCTTTTCCTATGTCCTCAAGCTTCAATAGCTACAGCACTATGAACATGCTCTCATCTTTTTAGCACGGGTGACCACAAAAGGCAGCTTCATTAGGCTTAAAGTATGTCAAGGGAGAAGATGACCTCAACACAATATTATTTGGTTTAAATTGCAGCTTACATAAAAGAATTAACTTACAAAATTATTCAAACCTGTAAACTTACTTAATGATATATTAAAAATCCCAGAACAAGTGAATTGGAAGAAAGAATATGATCTCTATTTGAGAAAAAAATTAATTGAGTTTGTTAGGGGCGTGCTGGAGTAGATCTTGACTTATTGCAGCACCAACTGACCTTGTAAAGGAAAAAAACCCTATAAACTAGAAGGTCTCAACCCTCTTCCTTCAAGATGAAACCTGTGCTGAACTCTTCATATCACTTCATTACTTCCAATTTTGTTTGAAAAGAAAAGCACAAAAATTTGTTTTGCTTGTTGATAGAGAAGCAAAGCCTGACTGTTGTCTTTGTGATGTGACCTGAGGTACCTCAAGGTGACTTTCAGTAGTTCTTTCCTTAGCCTGCAACAACCAAAATCCCCACCTGTAGAGTTGTAGGCAGGTGCTATTGAGACGCATTGACTTGATGGATACATTAAGATCTTATTTCTTAGAAGATCAGCATCTTGGATAACTTCTACATAGGAGGACTTTGCTTATCTAGAGTCCCTTGAGGTTTAGTTTGACCAAAGAGAGATAAGTGAGCTGCTGGGAAAAAAGAACACTGGAAACTGATCAAGCTTAATGAAGGAAGTGTGGGTAGGAAAGCGCTGTTCTATAGTCTCAGTGGCTTTAGGAAAATGTGTGGAGGCCTTTAGCCATCCAAGGGCTGGAGGAAGCATGTTTTTTTTTTTTTTCCCTTTTCTCGTTTCTTTGTACTTTCTTGACCAAGATTTATGGCTGAAGTTACTCAGCATCAAATGGTAACCTGTGTTGGGGGTGCTGATAATTTTGCTTGGAAAGAACCAGTCACCAAGAGATTCTTTTGTGGGACAGGAGAATATTTTTATTGGGAAAAGGACACCAGGCTACTTAGGTTCACAGGTTGGCTCTGCCAGGGATGACCCTATGGCATAAGGCCTGTTTTTCTACAGACCCAGTTTCTTTAGCTGCTCATGTTGTGGGTAAGGGGAAAAGCAGTGGCATATGTGAGTAGCTGCCTTGTCCCTAATTGGACCTTGTGCTTATATTTTATAAAAGCAAACAAGGCTGTAATATGTGACTACTGGGTCTTATATTGATCATTATCTCCAGAATAAAACTCAATTTCATATCAAGACATGATCCTGAACTCTCTCATGCTGTTTAGACAGAATCTCATGCACATAAAATTGAGCACTGGCTGCTACCCCAAGTCCTTCCCAAGCCTTCTTTACCTGCAGAGTCATCCTGCAAAATTCAGATATGTGGCTCCTGGGATATGCCCAGCCTTGCCCCAAGTCAGGCAACAGCCATCTAGTAAGGGCAGGAGCTTGGATTTTTAGTATAACAACTGGAGCCAATTTACAGAAGTAATATGATTTTCTAAATCATTAGAATTAGCTAGTCAAGCCTGAGAGTTACAATTACTCAGAGGCTCACAAGCCTTAACAACATCTGGCAAACTCCAACTGGGGCAGAAGGAAAAAGAAAACCATGCACCATCCGCAACAGCAAGCAGATAAACAAAACACAAACCCAAAGCACCAACATCTATTTTTATTATGACATCCTTAAGGTCACCATGTCAAGAGATGGGAGGAAATTAAAAGGAAGCTTCTCGGAGGACACTGCTTACAAGGATTCCTTTACTTATAACTTGTTAATTTTCACAGTACAGTTGCCCTGGGTTGTGAATTAAAGAAACAGATGAAAAAAATATCACGCCTTTAACTGTACTGGAGGCCCCTTGCATACTCCTGTGCTTTTTGATGAGAAACATTAAACATTTTTAATTTAGCACATCAATTTGAAAATCTAATTTTTTTTAATGCTTTGTAGCAGCAGACGCGTTCACGGTGCTGTCACGACCATAGAAGAATTATGAGAAACTTGAACCGCAAAAAGTAAATTAGAAAAATCTCATTTCAGTTACTCTAAAAAGAGGGGAAATTAGATTTTGATTAAAATCACTCACACATACAATTTTAGGTAAACTAATTTAGCAAGACTGACTATATAATTTTTTTTCCTGGCAGTATGTCCTTTTAATACCGGCTGTGAGGTATTTGTACCCATAACCTTTCTCACAACCAATGGATGAAAAAAAAAAAAAGTCTAATAAAGTGGCCTCTTGACCACTGTGTGTTCGAGGACTGGTGGGGAGAGATTAAAGTAGTGTATTTGTCAATATAATAGGCAGAAGCTGGGAATGAATTTAGACTCCTTGTACAAGTCTCTTTTGGTTGGTGTTCAGCTTTGCTTTTTTTAACAATCTTTTTTTTTTTTTAAGGTTACAACTTGGAAATTTTTACTTTAAGGAGTGATGTGTCAGCTAATGTAGGGAATTAATTGCATCATTAGTGCTGCATAAAGTAGAGCGCATGGCCAGAGGCCCCAGTCTGCATTAGACAAATGCTGCCACTTCCAAGGTGAGCTGGGAGCGCAGCCATCGATGGTTGTCATTCATCACAGGCAGACCCGCCCACGTCTTCCACAAAGGTGTCGCTAACTGAAGTGAAACAACGCACATGGCACATGGATGTTTTGTCAAGAATTACTGCTCTGTGGTGTCTGAGCATGTCCCTCTGAAATCCCAGTGTAGAGTCTAGGTCTTTGTTGTGAAGCACATCATCCCCCCCTCATTTTGAAAGTTGCACTGGGAACTATTAACTCTGTAAGAACAGGAGCTGTCAATGGAGAGAGGATGGCGTCTAAAACGGATCTCTTTCAAGAAAGGGTGCAAAGCATGAGGAGATGAGCTTCTTTAAATGTGCCCTTGAGGTGTCATGAGACAGACATGATATAATGGGCTTGAAGGGCTTTGGAAAAAGCAACACTTTGCAAAGTATAGGCAACATACTATTTAGAAAGAACTATGAAAGCACAAAAGTGACAATTCAGTAGACTATGTGCAATAAGTAGCAAAAAGACAAGGAGGACAGAGAGCCTCCGACATCAGGTTTAGTCTTGGAAATGCCAGGAACCTTCAAACCTCTTTCCTTCCTTCCTTCCTTCCTTCCTTCCTTCCTTCCTTCCTTCCTTCCTTCCTTCCTTCCTTCCTTCCTTCTTCCTTCCTTCCTCTCCTTCTCTCTTTCTTTCCTTCTTTTTGGTACTGGGGATTGAACCAAGGGATCTTCTACTACTAAGCTGCATTGCCAGTTCTTCTCATTTATTTTTTTACTTTGAGACAAGGTCTCACTAAGTTGCTGGGGCAGGTCTTGAACTTGCAATCCTCCTTCTTCAGCCTCCTGACTCACTGGAATTACAGGCAAGTGTCACTGTACCCTGCTTCAAACCTTCTTAAAAACACCCACAAGAGAAAAGGACATTTTCTAAGAAGGCATCTCTCCCAGCACGGAGTTCAAGGCCTGTTTTTTTAAATACTCACCTCTTCTTTTTTTGTTCCTAAATTCTGTTTGAACCCAATTATTCACATTCTGTTGGTCTGACCCAGAGAAGCTTAATGTTTTTGAATAAAAATCATAGAACAGAACATTGACTTCACTCGAAATTAATGCTTGCCATACCTCACTCTTCCATGTGGTGACTCCAGTAATACCTTTCAGATTGCTTTCCTGCCTAATGTTACCTGGTTTTTAACATTCAGACTTCATAGGGAATTACATATTGCTTAAAAGGACATTATCAGAAGTACATGTTTATAAAGGTAGTATGTATATTTACATGCCCCAACTCAATATTATACTTTAAACAAACACTTTTTCAGGAAAAGACTCCAATAGAATTCCCAATACACCTGACAGACTAAGTACCACACGTCCACGTTTTGAAAAGCATGCCAAGTGTCAACAAAGGGGTGTTCTTCTGTCTTGTTGAAAGAAGCCACATTACAGCATACAAAGCAGTTGTTTGTGAACTATATTAATTAATTTTAGAGATAAGTATGTTTTAAGCATTATACATCTGTGTCAGTCAGCTTTCCACCCCTCTGACAAATATACCTGAAATCATCAATTTATAAGGAAGAAAAATATTTTGACTCATGGTTTCCGGGTTTCTGTCCATGGTTGCTAGGCCCTGTCATTTTGGGTCTATGAGGACGCAGTGCATCACGGTGGGAGTATATGGAAGAGGAGGCCTGCTGACCTCATGGCAGCTGGGAAGCAAAATGAGAGAAAGGGGTTGGAGTCCCCCTTTAGAAGAAGGCGCCCAAGGATCTAACTTCCTCCCACTGGGTCCTACCTCCTAAAGGTTCACTACCAGACAGATAACCAAGCCTTTCCCACAGTGGCCTGTGAGGGAGATGTAAGATCCAAACTAAAGCAACATCTCAATGGCAATATCTTCACACAACGTTATGTGTGGACACACACACACACACACACACACACATACATACATACACACATAAACATACAATGCTCATGTCTGGTATGTACTATGAGGTATATTATGAGATCACATAATACAAAAATACATACTCAATACATACACATGCATATTTCTGTTTTCCAGTTAATCTTTAGAAAATTTGGGGTGGATTTTAAATTGATTGAGAACACATTATGATTTTCCTCTTTTAAAGTAATGGTAAGTAGGTTATTTTTGTGTGCTACTGAGGATTGAATCCAGTGCCTCAGATGTGCGAGGCAAGTGCTCTGCCACTGAGACACAACACCAGCCCTATTCGTTTTGAGATGATAAGGATCTTATTTGTCTTATCATTATATTCATAGTGCTCAGAAAATAACCCTAGTATCAACTGGATACTTATTAATTGTTGAATAAATGTCTTGTATCATTTAAAATACTAAAAGTCATCAGTTTTCCCTCAATGCAGAAATTTAAAGAAAGTCTAGAGAGATGTTCCTTCTGAGTGAGTAGAACAAGAACAGCAGGCGCAGGAAAAAGAATAGGGGAGAAACTCATGGCACTGAAGAAGCCCTCATGAACCCCGAAGGCCAGCCAATAAAAGAGAGAGCCTATGTAGTAAGAACTTCTAAATATTGAAGGGATATAAAGATGTTCAATCAGCATAATCATACAGTTCAATCAGATGTTACATATTGAATATATTGGTGTGACTCATTGTTCAGGCCATAAAATAAAATATTCTTAGGATTCGTCAAAATCTTTTCTTTGCCCTGCAACTTGGGCAGCTGAAGCAGAAGCACTGCAAGTTTGAAACCAGCCTCAGCAACTTATGGACACCCTATCTTAAAATAAAAAGAAGGGCTGAGGATGTAGTCCCCAGTACCAAAACCAAATCAAAACCAAAACCAAAACCACAATGAAAAACTCTGCTTTGCTCTGGCTCAAAACTATGTTGTTTTCAAAATCACTATCTTGACTTCTAACACCTTAGATAGTTTCTGTCTTTGAATTTCCTAAAAGTGAATCATATAGTGTATAACCTTTTTCTTTCTTGCTTTCACTCAACATCTTATTGGTGAGAATAATGCATACTATCATGTCTTGCAGTAGTTTATGTGATTTAATTGCTATAGAATACCAACATAATTTATTTATTATACTCCAAATGAACATTTGTACTGTTTCAGCTTTTAATCACAAAAAGAGTAGTTTTTTTTCAGATTTTAACCATCAAATATATGGTTGCCTCGAAAATTCTTACTGTATCTTTTGATACAACTTATGCATACTTTTCTTTTGCAAATATACCTTGGAATGGAATTGCTGGGTCATAGAGCATGTATACATTCAGTGTTGAGTATATCCTTTAAACTAGTTTCCAAAGTGTTTGTGTTTGTACCAGTTTACATTCCCACAAGCACTGTTTGAGAATTGTAGTTGCTCCACATTCTTGTTAATATTTAAATATTATTTTTAATATTTAGCATTATCTTTTTAAAATTGTAGTCTTTTGCATGTAAATATAGTATGATCCTATTATGACTTTCATTTATATATCATTAATGACTAATGACATTAAGAAACTTTCATGTGCCTAATCATTGTCCATTTGTATATCTTTTATAAACTACCTGGTCAAATTTCCTCCCTCCCTCCCTCCCTCCCTCCCTTCCTCCCTCCCTCCCTTCCTTCCTTCCTTCCTCCTTCCTTCCTTCCTTCCTCCTGGAGATTGAACCCCCTGGGTACTTTACCACTGAGCCATTTCCAGTCCTTTTTATTTTTTGAGACAGGGTCTTAATAAATTGCTAAGGGCCTCCCTAAGTTACTGAGGCTGGTCTTGAACTTGTGATCCTCCTGCCTTGGCTTCCTGAGTTGGTACAATTACAGGTATGTGCTAGCATATTTGGCTTCTTTTATCTAACAGGTTGGCTGCTTTTTTAAGAAAAATGATGTGTAGATGTTATTTATGTATTCTGAATCCATGCCCTGTTTACTGATATGTATTATAAGTGTTTGTCATAGTCTTTTAAAAATATTCTATTTTTATAATCAGAAGTTTTCAATTTTAATGGGGCCTTGCTTAACAATATTCTCAAATAATTATCTATGCTTTTTGTTTAAGAGATCTTTTCTTGTCCAGAGTCTATGCAGATATTTTCCTATTCCATATTCTAGAGACTTTTTTACTCATCACATACAGAGCTACAACCCATTGGAAATGCAATTTGTATATTTTGTGTGAGAATGTCAACTTCCATTTGTTTCATGTAGATATTCCATTGACTCATTATACTAAAATAAGAGATATCCTCTCTCCACTACCCTCCAATGCCTTGTTATTTTTTTTAAATGAACTATGAATCTTTATATGTTTCTAAACTCTTCCCTATTCCATTTATTTATGTGTTGCTCTTTGTAACAGTAGCACATTATCTAAAAGCTTTCTAGATTTTTTTTTCTTTAAGTTTGCTAAATTTGCTGTGGCTAATTTTGGCCCTTTCCATTCCCATACTGATTTTAGAATCAGTATATCAACTCACCAAAAAAGAAAAAAGAAAAAAATATTGCTAAGACTTTGATAGAGATTGTATTGGAGTGCTTAGTGCTGTCATTAAACATTTTTATTTTCTAATTGTGCAAATATGGACATACAATTGGCTTTGTAGAATGATTGGCATATTGATCTAGCAACATCGTTCAATATATTTATTAAATTCTACTTGCAGATTCTTTGGGAATTTCTATATAGTAATCATGTAGTCTGTGAAAAATGACAATTTGTTTATTTCTTTTATATTCTGTATCTTTTATTTATGTTTCTGGTCTGATAGTACTGGTAAAGACACTCAGTGTACTGTTGAATGGAAGCCATATTAGCAGACATCTATATAAAGACCTAAAATCTTTATTACTAACTTCAAGTTAGCTATAGTTTTTTTTTTTTTTTTTTTTTGTAGATGTCCTGCATCAGATTAGGAAGGAAGTTCTCTTCCTTTTCCAGCTTACAAAGAACTTTTTTAAAGATCATGAATGGAGATCAATTTTATCAAGTGTACTTCCTATCTGTTGAGATGATAACAGAAAATTTCTTCCATACTGTGTTTCTAAATTTTATTACAGTAATTGACTTTCAAATGTTTTAATTAATATGGCATTCCTAGAATCAACCCACTTAGTACTGACGAATTATCATTTTTTATATCCTATAATTGTTTGCCAATTTCTTATATTTGGCTTCTAATTTTCTTTATCAAGTTTTGGTATAAATGTCATGCTGGTCATGCAAAATTAATTGGAATCTTCTTTTTAAAAATGTTTTCTAGATAAGTTTATGGAAAATTAATGTTATTTTTTTCTCTAAAATGTTTGAAAATCATCTGGGCTTGGAGTTTTTTTTTTTTTGTTGTTGTTGCTGTTATTTGGATGGAGAGCGAGGCACTTTAAAATTATAGAGTTTATTTCTTTAATGGAATGAGTTATTTTTTTCTAGGGCTATTTTTTAATTCAATTGGCATAAAGTTGTTTATTGTATTCTCTTCTATTTTATGTCTATAGAATCTACAGTAATGAACTTTTCTCCATTTTATATTGCCCGCTCTCTTTTTTCCTAGAACTTTGTAGGAACATAATGATTTTATGAGTCTTGAAAAGAAAACGATTTTTGGTTTTGCTGATCCACTCTTGCAGAACCATTAAAAGTGTTTTTAGTAGTGTATACTAAAAACCTATGAAGTGTTTCTTGCTGGTCTGATATGTGATAAGCATTACAAATTGAGAACATTTATGGTAAATATTGTTATGTCAAATTTTTATGACAATTTGACATTGGTATGACAACCACATGCATTTTTTAGTCCTACAGGTGCTTTTCTTTTATAATATTATTTGTGGAAAATGTTTTAAAATATTTTGAAATCTTGGAACACACTCAAACACATACAATATGTGTAACTATATGTACATATATTTCAATTAAACATACAACATATACACCTTTAATCTAAAAGTAAAATTTTAATATATATAAGGTCAATACCAAGTGGAAGTCAATGATACCTTTTAGAGGGTTGTAGATATTAAAAGAATAGTAAAAATAAATTGTAATTCTAGAAGATAACACAGGAGAAAGCATAGACTATCTAGATTTGGAAATAATTTTTTAGATACAACACAGAGGTATTTATTCTCATGGGAGAAATAGTTGGTTAACCAGACTCATTAAATTAAAAGCTTCTCTTTTGTGAAACCCTGTGGCGAGAATCAGATGACAATCCACACACTTGGAAAGAATATTTGCTAAATACATATCTTGTAAAGGAATAAATGCAAAGAAGTCCTGGAATCCAACAATAAGAAAATGAACAACCCAATTAAAAAAATGAGCAGAAGATTCTCCAGTGAAGATGTACAGATGGCAAATAAATGTATAAAAAGCTATTCCATATCATATGTCCTTAGAGAACTGGAAATGAAAGCAGTGAGATGCCACACCCATAGAATGGAGAATATCCAATCTGACAACAAATGCTGGTGAGGATGTGAAGCAACAGGAGCTTTCATTCATTGCTGAAGGGAATACAAAAATGGAGAAGCTACTTTGGAAGACAGTTTGGCAATTCCTCATAAAACTCTTCACATAGAACTTGGCAGTTTCACTCCTTGATATTTACCCAAACAAGTTGAAAATTGAAAATATCCCACCTGTACAGGGATATTTATAGCAACTTTATTAATAATTCCTGAAGTTGGAAGTAACCAAGATGTCCTTCAATGGGTAAATGGATGAAATATGGTAAATACTGACAATGGAGTGTTATTCTGTGCTAAAAAACAATCAAATGTCAAGTCATAAAAACATGGAGGAAACTTAAATTATAGGAGTTCATCTGAAAGGGTTGTATACTGCATGATTTGAACTACATAAGAGCTGAAAAAGATAAAACTAAGGAGATGGTAAAAAGATTATTGGTTGCCAAAAGGGAGAAAAGAAAGAGGGATTTATAGGTGGAGCACAGAGGACAGAGAAATATAATATGATATGATATGATATGATATGATATGATATGATATAATATAATAACATAATGGTGGAAATGTGTCATTATACATTGTCCAAATCCATAGAATGTGTAACTTCAAGAGTGAAATCTAATATAAACTATGAACTTGACTGACAGCATGTCACTGTAGGTATATCAGTTGTAACAAATGTACCACTCTGGTGTTGGGTGTTGATAGTGGGGGAGGTTGTGTGTCAGTGGGGGAGGGAATATAAGAAAAGTCTCTATGCCTTCCATCAATTTTGTTATGAACTTAAAACTTCCTTAAAAAATAAACGCCATAGTTAAAAAGACCTAAATTTCATAGATAAATATTAATCAATCAATAAATTTGAGATTATTAGAGGCAGTATGGAATTAAAATTAAATGTTTTTTTTTTCTCTTTTCCTTATCTGCACTCAGCTATGTAAAGAGTGTAGACTTTTTCTGAGACACACTTATTTGAATCCCAGTTCTGTTATTTATAAACTCAATGACCCTGGGCAAATTACTTAAACTCTCAGTCATCTCATTTGTGAAATCTCTCTACATTCCAATACCAATTTCATTGAATTACTGATAAGATTAAATTACCTAACATATGTGATTACTACTACATTTTAAGTTCTTAGTAAATGATTGCCAGTAGTGGTGTTAGCTGTAATAGCAACCTTTATAGTGGTCATTGTTGTTCATGTTCTTGATTCCGATTACAAATTAATGTAGTGTTTTGTGGTACAATGTGCCATTTGTGGCTAATATATTATTTTTACAAAGTAATTTATAGGTTAAAAAAGTATTCTAAACATAATCATCTTCTTTTTTTTTTTGATATTTACAACAAGACTCTTCCTTAGGTAGAGAAATAGGGAAACATTATTATTTTGTTCTTTTATATAGAGATGAGAAAACTGAGTTTTTTTTAGACTAGTGGTTTTCTAAAAGCATATAGCTAGTATTTCTTTCTTTATTCCAGAGAAAAAATAAAAATAAAAATGATTTTCTAAATTGAGAAAAACTCAAAAAGATAAAAATGTTCAAAGATAAAGTAAAAAAAAAAAATGACAGAGAGTTCAGGAAAGAAACTGAAGATAACCAGAAACATTTTACCAGAATAGAGTCATGTTAGAAATAGCAGGTAGAGTATGAATTGCCAAGATCATTGTAATGTCATGTAGCTAATAATAAAAAAAAGAAATAGCAGATAGAAATAAGAATCAGGGATATGGAGAAGATGTTTGAAAAAATTACATAGAAGCAAGTGCAGAAGAAACGAGATAAAGATAATGCAGAAGAGGAAAATAGATATGTAAAATAAGTAGATTTCAATATGTTAATAATTATTTTAGTGAGAAAACTATACAAATTTAATAAAACTTTCATAAATGTTGCCCTAAAAAATACACTGTTTCAAAAAAAGAAAAATAATACATAATGGTAGGCATAGAGGTACTAATTAATTTAGTAGACTCAAGGGGAAGAGTAGTTCTATAGACATTCAGGCAGAAAAAGCAAGGGTGAAGATGTGAGGCTGAATTCAATTCATTCTACTATAACATTTAATTTAAAAATAAAGTGGATAAATGTCCACAGGTTACTATAGGGGTAAAATATATGTAAATATTTTTTCCATACCAATTTATCTTTCATGTGCAAAGGAAGGCATTCTTAAACACACAAGGAATGTAATGCTGACACACTCTACTTGGAACAATTACTTCATGATAAAATCCATCAACCAACTATATTAAATTAAAGGATTCAGGGATGGAGAAGCAGCAATATAAAAGATTTGGAGATAAGCAATGAATCCACTTAAATCCATAAGTGCATTTTAAGCAGAGAGATGGAGGTTTTGGTTGCAAGAAGGATGTAACTTATACAAACTTTGACAATGTGAAATGGTAATAACATAACTGAAAAATCTGCAGGGAGACACAAAGGAGCAGAGTTAGGAGGATGAGAGAATATTCATTTCCTCATTTTTCATAGCAGAAAGTCTAAAGACACTGTCCAAATTGAATAAGTCAATAAACAGAGGTGGAAGCATGTAATTTAAAGTTATAAAGAACTTGAAGAGACTGACAATAAATCTTTGAATTTATCAAACGGGAAAATTTTTTCACTAAGAAAATTTAAACTACAAGAAGACGGTAGTGAACAACAGAAGTATAAAGACAGAAACAGTAATACAAAATAAGATGAAATATTTTGACTTACTTTTATAAAAATGAGTACAAATGGAGTAAGTTCGCTTGATAAAATCAGATTATATAAAAGGGACAAATTTAAAGCAAAATTACTAAAAAAAATTAAGTGTATATCAACAGCCATAGACTTAGTAGATCGATGATTACACACATGTATGTAAAGAATGGACAATAAAAAACTATGACAAAAGCCAGGTATTGTAACTATTAATGTTATATGAGAGTGAATTCAAAACAAAAAGCATTACATGAAGCAAAATAACAATTTACTAGTAAAAGGTATATACCACATTGGGAATAAAACAATCCTTTTTGTAACAACTGACACAGCATCAAAATATTTAAGGACAAAATTACAGTAAATAAGTGAAAAATTGACAGATAGTCTAATAGAAATCTCTAACGCACTGCTCTTATACCATGACAGGTGACATAAATAAAAAATAACTAAAATTATTTTAGGTCTTTACAGTATAAATAAAAAAGGATGATCACATACCCCGCCACAAGCATATATCTATTCAAGTCTATGAATTATTTAAAAAATCGATTCAACGCCTTTATTTTATGAAAAAAAATCAGCAATTTATAGATGCATCTACACTATAATTTTGGCAAGTTTCCATGGAACCATGGAGTTTTATGAACTGAAGTTTGAAAACCTCTGAATTAAGGAATGAAAGCTATATTATTAGACTGGCAGCATGAAAGGGTTTTCTTTCAATATCTAACTACTTTTCCCATTGTTATTTCAGAGAAAACATAGTTCTGATTACAGGTGTTTGGGCAGCTGTTAGTTATCGCCAATTCTACCATTTTCTAGCAAAAAGGAAAACCTGGAATCATATATCACCCTTCCAGGATGATTTGTGTGATAATACCTGAGATTGCAGAGCCCTGTAGCTACTAAAGGCTAGCTAGTGTGTGCCTCTCTGAGGTTCTCTGATCTTTGCACTGTGACATATTCAAAAGCCTATTCACTTTCATAGAAGACATATTCCCATTGGTTAGTAACAAAAGTGATATCCAAATTCATATGTCCTGAATCTTAGTACTTTGTTTTTTTTTAAGCCACCTTGCTTTTCTCAGTACATACAGGGACTGTGGATACAGGACAGCTTTTCCTTCAATTTACCTTGCCAGAGATGTTGTATTTTACTGGTTTTCTGACCAGGGTTCCAATTTTCCAAAATATTTCTGAGTCAATCTTATGAGCGTTCAGTGTGAAAAATGTGTTTGATTGTTATATTTTGTATTGTGTAACTATCTGGCTCACACTGGATTACTGTTACAAATATAGCTTTTCCCCAAAGGAAACCCTTGCTCAGCTTTTTGGCCATGTTGAACATACCTATCCCAGCTCTGTGCTGACTTTCCTTGTGTACTATTCTAGAAGCTCTGGTCCCAAGACCCCACAGTTATTGTCCTACATGTACGTTTCTTGTAACTCACAATGAATACAGTTGCATGCATTATTGGAACTTGCTTTTTAATCTCCCCTTCCTCCTCCTCTTCCTCCTCTTTGTTCTACTTCTTTGTCCTCTCTTTACTTCTATTAGTTGTATGCTTGACTGGGTATTTAATAGACTCTTAGTATTTCCCTTTACAAACACACATTTGTAATAATCAACTAAAATGTTCTTACTCAAAGAATATTTAAATGTTACTCAAAGAATATTTAAATGTTATTCAAAGAATATTAAAAAAAATGGTCTTGTGATTTAAAAATCAAATGCTCACTGTCTTTCTAGAAATCTTCTTTGAGATTTTTGATGCATGTGGAAGGCATCAACCTTTTATAAATCCTTAGTAAAGAGAAGGGATAGAGAGTAGGTGTTTCCTAGAAGAAATAGAATTTTTACAAGGGAAGTATCTTCAATCTTATCATTAAGACTGTCTCTAAGCTATCATACTTAGAAGTACCTGTACAGGATAGGAAAGTTAATGTTTATAATACTGAAAATCTGAAACTTTTCAGAAAGGCGAATTTGCCAGCACAACAAGCTATTGATGATTTCTCATCTCTTCCATTGGTGACCCTTTAAAATTTAAATAAAAAATTTTAAAATAAAAAAAAATTAAAGCTGGATAAGCTTTGTATTTTAGAGGAAATTTATATTGAGTTAATAATTCACCTTGAGCCATAAGAGGCAATTTTTTATAGTTCAAGAGAGTTATTTATTAATATCTCAGCTTTTTAATTGAGTTGGCAGAAAATTTCTATATGATACTTATCTTCAGTTATTCTCTTAATATTTATTGAGCAGAATTTGCTATAATGTATGGTGTAAAATACTATGAAATTTGTAGGGAACAAAGGGTTGTTATTTCCTCATCTGATTGTCAGCTCGTTGAGGCCAGAATATGACATGTGTATAAGTGATTTTAATATATGGTAGGAAATGTGGAGAGAGAGGGAGGGAGGGAGGGAGGGAGGGAGAGAGAGAGAGAGAGAGAGAGAGAGAGAGAGAGAGAGAGAGAGAGAGAGAGAGAGAGAGGGGGAGGGGGGAAAGAGAGAGAGAAGAGAAGAGAAGAGAAGAGAAGAGAAGAGAAGAGAAGAGAAGAGAAGAGAGAGAGATTGGTGTTAAAAGACTTTTAGAGGCTAAGGCAGCAAAGGTTACTCACACTGGGGAAGAGAAAATATTTGAGGTGAACTTGAGAAAAAGCTAGGGTTTTAATATTTAGAAACATGCTGTAACACATTTTAATCAAATATTTCACTGTTATCAAATTTCTACCAATTTCCAATGGAATTATTCTTCTTAGGATCTTGCTAGAGAAGCTGGCCCATTTCTAATTAGACACTCAATTTCTGGCCAATGACAACTCTGATCTCTGTGTTTGGGATCTGCTTGGCTCTACAGTTCCAGACTCTGGGCAGATGATAGCAACAAGCTCCACAGGGCCCTTAGAGCTGGTGGACCACTGAGCAGTGGCAGAGTGACTCAGAGCATGAGAATACATCTGTCCTTCAGTGCCCCTGGCTGAACATTTTCTTCCCAGTCATCTGCTCCTGCCAGCTGTCCATCACCTTGGAAAAGACTTTTCTTTGTAGAGAGTGTAATATAAGTATTGCCCCCGCCACCTGAAGGGATTGTAGTAGAATGTGCCAACACAGAATCCAGAATACTAAAAAATAAATAAATTAAATTAAATTGATCTTTTGTGCTGTTTCCACCTCTTCCTGATTTTGAGTTTCAGTTTCTTGACTTGGAAAATGGAAATATTAGTACTGGACTTGTCTTTGCTATCTATAGCAATTGAGAGAATAAATGAGTTGCAAGGTGTTTTCTTGGATATGACTTTTTTTACATAAAGACATATATATTTCATTCCTTGGACAAGATTTAGTTCTATATATTTAGCCATGGAATATTTTCAGCAAATTAAATAATAATATTTTCCTATCAGTTTTCACTTATAAAAGTAAGATATGTTCACAGATAGGAAAATATCTGGGCAAAAAATCTCTAATAATAGTCAATAATAACTTTTAGAATTGCCTATCTCAAATCATCTTTATTTTTTGATAATACACACCTATAAATGCATAAATGAGCCACCCAATTAAAGAATTTGCCTGACTCCAATTTCCCTGGAAATTATTACATGTGAGACTAAGATAGACTGTATGTTGCATGCCATTTGAAATAATACACTTCTTCTGTAATAAAGGCCCAGAAGTTTCTTTAGCTATACCAAGCATGTTAAAATGCTTGGTCACTTGTCTACATGGGTGGTGGGCCTAAAAACTGGTACAAGTCTCTTGGAGAGTAATTTGGCAAATATATCAAAAAAAAGATCTTAAACACATTCATATCCTTTGACCTAGTAATTCCATGCCTGGGAATTTATCTTAAGTCAATAATCAGAGTTATGCTCAAAGATTTATAAAAGTCAACAATGAATACAGCCTAAATATCAAATCACAGGAATTTAATTAAATTATGATACATTTATATCCAGACTACTATGTAGTTATTAAAAATAATGATCTCAAAGAATATTTTTAGTGCTATAGGAAAACGCTATGGCATTAAGTAAAATAAAGAAAAGAGTCCACAGAGCAGATCCAAACGAGTTCTTTAAGAAGGAGTATATAACTCTTCATAGCAAAGAGCCCATGAATATATACAAAATATTAATAGTGATAATCTCTAGTTGATGGAATAAAGGATTATTTTATTTTCCTCTTTATACTTTTTCTTAGTTTTTACATCTTATATATGTTACTAGTGTCTTCAAAAATGATTCTCCTTGTATATTATAGGATGTACAACTGATATTAAACACCTCCTACATTTCCTGACTACTTTGAGGTCTTTGCTGAGGCTTGATTTATGGTGTCTGTCCCATGTTTTACTGTCAGATTCAGAAACTTCATCTCATCAGTGTATTCAGAAGGTGAAATGACTCTTGGGGTAAGGGTGGGCTTTCATTAATGGAACTCACAAAAGACTGATTTCAATTAAAATAAAAAGCAACTTGGGAAATGGACTACAGCTTTCCAGTGATGAGATTCCCATTGACTGCAAATATGAGCTGGAAGAACCCTCCATGATGACAGACTCCAGAATGCTTATCATCACTTTCCAGGTCAATAGTGACAAAATTATACTAGAACTAGGGCTTGGACCTCCATAGCTTCTTGTCTTCCAAGCTGCATTTAACTGTGTTCTGAGGCTAATCTAGGACAACTGGTTTCTGGTAGCAGGATGCTAGGAAATTTAACAAGCCGCCCTTTGATAACTAACTCAGTTTGAGCAAAGACACTTGAGAAATCTTCTGGAGATGGTAGGGATGACTGCTGTGGGCTCCCAAGAGTTGATCCTTCTACTCAATAAAACATCTGTTGATGGACTTGACTGATTTTTTTATTAATGCTAAATATATGGGTCCTTTCTTCTTCTTGGAAAGAACTGGAGAGACACTGATGAAGTCTTACTCTCCTTCCTTTATTGGAAACATTTTAATATTACTAGAATCTTCAGTTTTTTTTAACACCACCTGGTTGCAGTCTTCTAAGAGAACAGCCACACTTTATATTCATAGGGCTGCCTACTTCTGATCACACTTAAAGGAGCCCCACTGTTTACTTTATGTGGTTTTAGTACTGTCTAGATACAGAGATAGAACTGTTTGTGGATTTTGTCCCTGTGTGAAGTGGTTCCTCTTTTGTGTGGGACAGTTGGCCTTTGCCCACATCCCATATTTTTTCTGAAACCATTATGATATTTTAAATAGAATCATCTAATTCTTATTAGTTCTTTAAGGACTAAAGACACTTAAAGACACTAGTATATCTGCTTTCTGTTAACCGAAGTCCTAGATGTTTGATTATTTTTCTACTAGGATATGTTTTCTTCCAAATGATAAAGAATTATACATTTCCATGATAAGAAGTTTAGTCTCCTAATTTGTTTCTCTTAAGCTGTTATTTTTGGATTATGGGTTTTCTGTCTGTGGTATAGTTGGAGCGTATGATTACCGCAAGTGATGTTTATAACTTTGTGGGCAAACTAGCAGAAGGCTGAGATGAGGATTTTGAAATAGAAAAGTTAAGCAGATATGCCTTTTCTTCATTAAGCATTTCATTTCTAGGGATACAGATGATGTTGGTCTGAGAAGTGTGTATGAAGAATTTAGCATAGATAATATCAATGCAACTGTAATACATTTTCCTATTAGATTCCAAACACCACCTGAAGATAATTTGGAAGGTGTAGCAGCAGAAAATTAAACCCTGTAAATGCTGTCTGGCAAATTAAAAGACATAATTGATTATATTAGCTTATTTAAGTGCTTCTAATTGCCAGAGATAGGATTTGTTTGGTATAGCTTTTCAACTTGCCAAGCAAAGTTTACACTGTCAACAAGCAAGTAATAGAAGTTGCCAAATGGCTCTTTTAAAAATTTCAACTCTCAGGTGCTTGATTTTATTTGATATTCCCTTTTGGTACCAAGCTGACTTATATAGTCTACAGTAAAAGAGAATAACAATAAATTCATCATGTGGGACTTAGAAGGGGTTCCTAATGCCCACCTATTTTTCTTCTCTGCAGCCAACAGTTCTAAACTCATATCCAGGCAGAGATTCTGTGGCCATTTGAGTTCCTGACCATGGATGTCATTTACACCTTGTGCTTAGAAACTCCTGGAGCTGGTCTTAGTCAATACTTAAAGGTACCATTTTCTCTCTTGGTTTCTCTGGAATGGGGGGAAACCAATGTCCCCTAACCAGCAACTGAAGACTCTGGGTCTGAAGGGTGGTAGCACTGAGCATGTTAGGCATCTTTGGTAGTGTGTTGTGGGTGAGGCATTGGATAAGCTCCCTGAGTATTCCTGATTACAAACATAAACTTCTTAATTACATGCCCAAATTACCTGGAGCTATTAGGGATAGGTAGCCAAAGGGCTCACAGCTGCCCTCAGTCTCACAGAAATGGCATTTCTTTCTGAATATTGAGTCTCTCTCTTAATGAATCAGCTCATATTTATTGGGCTCATTTTATGCACACAACACCATTCTAGATGCTCTAGGGAAAGCCAAGTGAACATAAGTCAAAGTTTTAGTCCTCAAGGAATTTACAATATGCTAGGGAGACAGTGCATGCTTACCTAAAAATAGCTACAACATAAGTCGGTTATTTGTAAGTGTCAACGGACATGCCTCAGGGACCTGTTCTAAATTCTGCTAAGTTGTAAGTACGGAGAAGGTAAGGACTTAGAATCCCTATAGGCCAACCTGGGTTTGCTCCCTTGTGTTTTCTCTGCATCTACACCATAAGACAACTCGGAACATAAGGTTATTATGCTTACTTGTTGAAAGAATTTGAAGTTCAGTGATTGATATCCTCACTATTTTCCTTTTTCTCCCGAGGAGAGGAAACATGAAATGGTCACTGGCATGCTATCTCCAGGCCTGTCAACTCAGTTTGGAACTACCTCTTAGTGGAGGAATGGAACAGGGAGAGATGGTGCTGAGATAATTTTGATACAGTCACACACATGATCTTGTATTGGTAGGCTGAGCCTGGACTTAGGTTTTCTCAGTTCAGATGAAACTGTGAATGTGAAAAAGTTTTGAAAAGCATCAATAATAATAATAGCTGGCATTTATGAGCACTGTGTACCAGGCACTTGGCTAAGCATTTTGTAGACATAATTTATTTTAATTCTTCTGACAACTTTATGGAATCAAGTGCTATTTTTAGTATCAACATTTTACAGATGGATAGAAACAGGGCTTTGAAAGGTTGAATTGCTTATCCATATCATCTAGCTGATGACTATAGACAGAACAAGGATATTAGGTCTGAGTGACAATGGAGCTCAAGTTCTCCACCACCATTCAATATTGATTCTTATTAAGCCTACCATTACCCCAAGGGGTGGAGATGGCAGCACCTTCCCATGTCTAGAAATATGCTGTCTAGTGCCCTCCTTCTGGGCTTTCCTATACTCATTTTGCCCTAGTTAGAATCAGTAGAATTCACTGAACGCAGGTATCACTTCCCTACTTCAAACAAGGAGGCTAAGTCTGTGCACAGTTGGATCAGGACCCTGACTGAAGACAAAGACCTTTTGTTGGATTGGGTCAACAGTTTAGAACTGTTGGCTACAGAGGAGAAAAATATGTGAGCATTGGGGACCCTAAGTCCAATATGATGAATTTATTGTTATTCTCTTTTATAATACCAAATGTCTTGTCACTTATGATTCTCTGAAGACAGTTGTCTGTGAACAATGTAAGCTTCTTTTAATACTCTGGATTCCTAAAGGCTGGTTGTGCCTGCTCATAGTCATTCACTGGCTCTTCAACTATGTCTGAGTCTTTCCCTTCCAGATCATCTCTTGTCTTAGTCCATTTTCTGTTGCTATAATAAAATACCTTAGACTGGGTAATTTATAAAGAATAAGGGTTCATTTAGTTTATGTTTCCGGAGTCTGGGAAGTCTAAGAGCATGGCACCTGCCTCTGCTCAGCATCCGAGGGGTTATGTCTTCTTTCTGCATCGTGACATGGCAGAGAGCAACGCATGATGACACTGAGCAAGCTCATGTCTCTCTTCCTCTTCTTATTAAATCACTAATACTATCATGATCTCATCTAATCCTGATTACCTCCCAAAGGTTTCACCTCCAAATACCATTAGCATATGAATTTGAGGATTCAATTTTCAACACATGAACTTTGGGGGCACACATAAAAAATACAGCATTCCTCCTCAATTGTACCGTCCCTGAGCATTTCAACAGCTCACTCTGTGGGCCCCTGTGTCAGTTTCCTAGCCAGACCCAGTCTGGGTGTAGAATATGATGACAGAATGGCCTGGGGTAAATTATTTAAAATTTCTAAGCTTTCAATTTTTCAAACTCAAAGTGATTTGGTAGTACTTATATACATTTTGGTAGTTGTGGGGATTAAGTACTGCTTGTAAAAAAATTTACAAGGTTTGTCTTTCTCTGAATGATTGGACTTATCACCGGTTTCCACAAATGTCCCTGGACAATGGTCTCAGACAATGTCCTTAGATAATGTCCCAAAGGTGAGGAGTGAATGGTGGAGGTCTTGAGTTTCTAGATCATTTGGTGCTGCTCCTGCTGCTTTAAGGTTCTGCAGAAGGGGATCCTGCCAGAGTGGGGTTGATAGTTTGGAACTGGAGAGGCCCCATACTGGCCACCGTTGGGAATCACTGCAACTGGGGCTCTGTAGCATGCTCAGAGAGGACTTTTATCTTTACACTTTTGCCTTTTTGTCTGCTTTTACTGAGACGACTTTAGCTATCCTCTAAAATTGCAAGGACATTATTGCTGACCTTGGTACTTGGCTTCTGACCAACCCCCTGCCACACCTTGGCTTTAACATTAGGGTTTAACACTGTGCCCAGCACCACTGATGGCTCCACTGTGTTCTTCTCTCTGGGGCCCCTAAGACAAAGGAAGTACTTTCTGGGATCTTTCCTGGTGCCTATTGGGTTCGAGAACTTCCTTCTGGCAGGGCCTCGCTCATTGCCTGTGTCTTTCAATTCCAGTGCCTGCCTTCTAAATAAGCCCCTGAATGACAGTGCATCTGCCACCCCAGGTGACCTGAATGAAAGTGGGAGGAAAGCAATTTCTTCTCCAGGGACCTGAGCAAGGCCATCTTCTTTAGCTGCATGTGGAGAATTGTCCTCATAATGACTATGTGAACGTAATAAATCTTTGTGCCTGACTAGTGATATAGAGTAAAGCCTCATTAATTAAGACCCCACTGATTCAGAATTTAAGATAATTTGTTCACAGGCCAAGTTGAGTTTACATTTGCACTATCTATGAAAAAAAAAGCTTCATTAAGTAAATCAATAAAATAAGGGAGATTGCAGGAAGCCTGTTTAATCTAATTAAGAAAACAAACTATTTTCAAGCACTTCGTAATCCCATTGACATATAAACAATGTGCTCATTACAAATGACTTTTATGTGTTCATTAAAGCACATTGAGGAAGACTCATGTTTGACAATATTTTTTTTTTTTGAATGATCACTTAGAGTAAATGTATTTAACTAAAGGTAATGAAACCGCTTTAAAAAATAGTCTGCAGTTTTAGTCTTTCCTATAATTGAACATATCAGTAAGCTATTGGTCAAGGGCAGAACAGACCTGGGAATCGACCTGGGTCCTTCTCTCGGCTCTGCCTGTGAAGGAGGACTAGGCATTGTGAGCTGCGAGTTCTGAGGTAAATGAAATAATGTATGTAAGATGTATGTCACTGTTCTAGGCATATAAGAAGCAGCAGCAACAATAAAAAGCAACTCTCTTGTCTCATTTGACCCACAAACAGAACCTAAGAAAACTCATATTATTCTCACTATACACAAGAGTAAACACAGGCTCAGAAATGTGGAGTGACTTCTGCAGATAGTAAGTGGCCCCCATGGTTCTGTCACCCTTCCTGCCGGGATGCTGTTCTGTTTGGTGACTCCCAGTGGAGTAACCTCTGCCCTCTACATCCTGTGGGATCGCTCGAGCTTTCCGTTGGGTACATTTGGGCTCTGCTTTGTTAAAAATCCAGCCTGGTTTATAGTTGTTTATCCCCATTTAAGGGCAGTACAAAGAAGAAAACACTTTCTCAGTTGTATTTATTTTGTTTTTAAATTTTGGAGGAAGATTAACTTCACAGTGAGACAGAGGACAAAACTAAGGATCCCTGAAATGGTACTTCTGAAAATTCCTACTACCTTGGAGAAGGGAAAGGAGAGAAAACCAACCCAGTTGTAATGCAGGGACCAGGCAGGCAGGCATCCACCAGAGGAGAACAGAGCTGCTGCTTTTAATGCTGAAACCCGAGCTTCGAGAATGATGGAAATCTATTGTTGACAAGAGGAAAGAAATATGGATTCAACCTATAACTATGTTTAGAGCATCGGGGGATGAATTAGCCTAATTGGAATATTAGTCTCAGTTACAGAGAGTAATCACTACAGGCTGCCTCTGTTTTCATTAGAAATTTAATTAAGTTTATCAATGTTTGGCTTCCGCAGTCTTCGTTTTCTGACTCTCCCTGGACAGCCTTGTTGTTTAAGGTGAGTTTTCTTTTTGTTTTATTTCATTTCCCAGGAAAGGGGTTGGGCTGAGACCCTGGCAGACTCTGGCAATGGAAAGAAGGGGTTGGGGGGCCCCGAGGGTGCTCCTCCATGGGGCTGGCCTTCTCAGGGAGCCTGACTGTTTCTCTCTCCCCTTCAGAGGGGCTGACATATGTCAGGGGTGAAAGCTGGGCTCTCACAGGCAGTCCAGGAGAGATCTTACCAGGGTACCTAGATGGTAAGTCATGGAACTGAGCATCTTCTCAATTTTCTTGGGAAAGTGGCAAAGCATTTTTTCTAAACGCCTCCAAGAAAAGCAGAGAGATGACCCTCCATGATTCTGCAATTTAGGCTTCTACAGGAAGAGTCTCCTCAGGAGAATGGATGATTTTATCTAAGCACATGGGCCTGTGGCCACTCGTTCTAGGAAGAACTGTGTGCATAACGCAAATGCTTCTCAGAAGGAGAAGGAGGGCTTCCGGGTTCAGCACAGTGTGGCATTGTTTTCCTCTCTCCCTGTTTTTCTTTCTATCCCCTCCTTCTCTCCCATCTCTCTCTCTCTCTCCTCGTCTTGTTCTCTTCTTCCTCCTAGATTTTTGGCAGAGAATGTACATCTCTAATGCATAAATTCTCTTTTACTCATTCTCTCTTTTCATTCTGACCCCTGCTTCTTCCTATATTTCATTTAATTTTTTTCCCCAAATTTACAGATTATGAGTTTTTCCACATTTGCTTCCTGCTTTCCCATACATGTATACATACATGTGTAAGTATGTGCATTGTGTGTTTTTTGCCGAACAGTTTGAAATTCAGCTGTCAATGCTGTTACACAGTGCTCATAAACATGTTGACATAGGAGAGGGCTTATTTTGGCTTGAATTTTATCCTAAAAGATTCTGATCATCAAGAGTCAGCACCCATCTCTATAGGTATAGGAAGAACATTTTGAATGGAGTCCTTTTGGAACTCAGGGAGGAAGAGGCAACAAGGAAAATTAATTGCTAGTGATAGTTGGTATCAATTGAGTCTAATAATCTTTTCCTTCTTTGCACCAAGGAAAAAGTTTTCCTGCCATCCCAACAAACAGAAACCAAAGCTTTTTCAACATTTTTGTGTCTTTTTGTGAATAAATTTATTTCTCAGGATAATTGGTCCATTTCATCCTTTCTCTCTTGTTCTGTGCTCGGCAGTAAAAGGCACTGTGTTCTATATTAAGGTTCGAAGCACCACTCGCAGCTGTCTTTGAAGGTCAATGTGACATGGGTTAAACCACTTAATCTCTCTGGTTTTTTAGCTTCTCCTGTGAAAAATAGGGCAGGGAGGTGTTAAGGATCTTCTGAGACCTTTGAAGGAATCAGCTTTAGTTGAAATTTGCATAAAATAAAACAAGCCCATGTCAAGTACACAGTTTAATGAATATCACAAATGTATACATGCATTCGTGTAATCATTGCCTAAATCGACTTAGAACATTGCCATCACCTCCAAAATGTTCCCTGGGACCACTTGGCAGTTAGTCCCCATGAGATTAATCTTGACCTTAGGCAACCTGATCTGCTTTCCATCGTTATAAACTAGTTCAGCACGTTTTAGAACTTTAGAGTGTTTGTACTCTTTGGTGTTGGTTTCTTTTGCTCAGTATGATATTTTTAAAAACTTTCCATACTTCATGTAACAATAGCTATTCCCTCTCCTTTTTAGTACCCCAGCCTATGGGATTCCTATGGTATATCCATGGTATAGCTTTTGTGCTATTTATTATCATCTATTTTTCTTTTATGTGTATTATAAACCCCACAACGTTTAAATCACATTTTATTTATTGTTTTCAAATTCCATTTTTCTCACTCTCTTTCTTTCTTCTATTTATTTATTTTTAAGAATTGAACCTTTATTTTTTATTTATTTATTTTGATGTGGTGCTGAGGATTGAACCCAGTGCCTCCCTGGTGTTAGGCAAGGGATCTACCACTGAGCTACAGCCCCAGCCCCTCTTTGTTTATGGTGCTGCTGGGGATCAAACTCAGGGCCTTGCCATTGCTAGGCAAGTGCTCTACCCCTGAGCAATACCTCCCTCCCCTTAATAGTGTTAACGTTTTGTATTTTCCCTGACATTGACCGTTTTCAGTGTTCTTCATTCCTTTGGGAAGATCCAGTTTTCCATTTGGTACCATTTTCTTTCAGCCTAAAGAACTTTCTTGCACATATTTTATACTCACACAATGCAGAGCTCTAGCTGGTAACAGCTCTTAGATTTTGGTTACGTGGAAAATCTTTATCTCTCTCTCTTTTTTTTTTTTTTGAAAAATAGTTTCATTGGATATACCAGGTTACTAATTTTGTTTGTGTTCTTTCTGTACTCTAAAGAATTAATTCCATTTTCTTTTGGATAGCATTTCTCCTTTCAGGAACTCGGTGGTAATTCTTATGTTAGTTCTCCCCATTTAATATTTTCTCTGTAGGTTTTTGTTTGTTTGTTTATTTGTATTTTGTTTTTTATTTTTGGTTTTTAGTCACTTGACATTGAAGTAACTTGGTATAAATTTATTCAAGCCTATCTTGCTCAGAGTTTGTTGAACTTCTTCAAGAATTATCATCAAATAGTGTTTTCCCTCGAGTCTGAGAAATGTTTGGGTCTTTTCTTTCTGACCCATTCCTCTGATCTCTCCTTCCCTGGGAGATGAATATTTGTATGTTGGACTTAATAGTAGTCCCTAGAGCCGTGTTATTTATTTTTTCTTTTTGTTGTTGTTCATTGTTTGCTTGTCAATTTGATAGCTTTTATTGCCATGTCCTTAGGTTTATTGATTGTTTCTTTTGCAGTGTCTAATCCATTTTAAATCTCATTTAAGTATTTTTTAAAAATTTTAGAAATTGTAGTTTTTACCTTTGAAGTTCCATTTATTTTAAAATGCTGACAAATACAATGTCTAAAGTGAAAGAAATTAGAATATAGCTCATTTTGTTTTAAAAACCAACTTTATTTTAATAAAGTACATATACTTGAAGAATATAATCAAAAGTTACATTTAAAAATATCAATTGAAAATAGGCAAAAATAAATATCTGCTATTTTTTTCCTATTATCATGTTTTGCTTTTATCCTTAATCATATTTCTAATTATTTGAAAACTCTTCTCTGTTAATTCTACTACCACTGTCATTTCTACATTTCTTTCCATTGATCATTTTTATCCTGATTATGGGTAAAATTTCCTACTTGTTTTTGCTGGTATAGTCATTTTTGCTTGGATGTTGGAAATTTTTATGATGTTGAGTATCTGTATAGTTTTTTTTTTTTTAAATCTTCCTTTAAATAATTTAAGTTTGTTTTGGTAGATAGGCAAAGTATTTGCACATTGACTTGATATTTTCTGTGCTTTGTAAGTTTTGTTAAGGATTGAAATGAGCATATTTACCACTTGGCTAGGCCTTCACTGATTGCCCTAGGTATTCAATGAGATCTCTTGGACCTTCACCCTATTCCCTCACAGCTTAGTATTCAACAGCTGTCTCGTGACCCCTACGTCTTCTGGATCTATTTCTTTGTGCAGCTTCTTCCTCATCATGACCACGCCCCACGCATTTCAGATGCCTCAGCCTCCCTGACTCCTATCTTTTGAACTCCATGAGATTGAGATTGCTGTGCTGTCTGGGCTCCCAGTCTCTGAGATGCACACTAGAAGGCACCCTTTGAGAGAAAACTGGGGGCAATTGTGGGACATATCTTGTTTATTTTCTTCTTTCAGGGGTTACCATTCTATGCTACCCATTCTCCAGTGATGCTAGCTATTGCTTTATGTATTTTGTCCAGTTTTCTGGTTTACAACAAGAGAGAGTCTGGTCACAGTTACTCCATCATGGAAAGAACCAGAAAGTTTCCTTATCCTTTTTAAATCTCCCAATTCCAACACTTTCCGACTACCTTGTCTATAGTTAGACTTCCTATCTTACAAAACTCTATTTTTGTTCATCTACACAAAAATGAAAATAAACACGAAGTCTCAGATATGGAAATAAGCTTCTGAATGAAGAAACATATGGTAACTTTCTGCATTTCTTAGCACCTTTTCCCCGAAGTTCTTTTTTTTTCACATTTTTTAAAAATTTGTTTTAATTAGTTACACATGACAATACAATGATCTTGACATATCATACATTTGAATCAGATGGGATATAATTTCTCATTTTTCTGAGCCGACATTCTTTTTTATACAAACTTTATCTCTGATGGCCCATGAAGATTTATGTCTATATTTCTGTATCACTATCCATATCATATTTGCATCTGTGTTTCCATTTCTAAATTTTATTCCTATCTGTGCAGACAACCTATGTATGTGTGTTTAAACCTGTATTTTTTTTTCTGTCTGCCTTTCTATCTGTATTTATACAGGGTAAAGAAGAGTCAGTGTAGTTTATTATTTAAAAGCACTGACTCAGGAACTCAGGAGTTTAATCATATTCTACCAAGTATTAACTCTCTTTAGGAAAATTAGCTAATCTTTATACACCTGAGTTTCTTCACTTATAAAATGGAGATAGTATCCGTATCTACCTTATGTTTGTAGTGAAGAATAAGCAAATTAGTAAATATAAAGCGGATCTGGTACACATGCTATATAGATCTCAGAGTTATTAGCTATATCTGACTACAGAGAAAAACCTTACTGACTCCCCAGAACTAGGCTACTATTAACATTTTGTTTTTGTTTATTTTTGTTGTTTTAGCCTCCAGTGCCTAGCTTTGTTTTCAGAAACTCTTGAAATGAATTTAGTGTTTTTTGGGGTGGCTAAAAAAAGAAATGAAATTTTCTATTCAGATCAGGTGATATCTTCTTAGTAGCAGTAGCCTTTCTAGGTAAGCAGCCTGGTACCTAGGAAGAATTGTGTCAAGGGGGATCATAGAACACTGGATAGGACTCTGCAGGACTTTGTGTTTCTGAAGCCCCCTCCTTACAGTCCTGGGTAGTATTCACCCAGACAGCAGTGGCCTCTTTCTAAAACTTTGCTTCTTTCTCTTTCTCTGTACCATACCTCACACTGGAATTTCAGGATCTTCCTCATGGCCTCTCAATTCTATTACAACTTGCTTATTCAGAGCAATTTATCTCTTTTCCTGCTTTTATTTCTTCATTTTGCATGGGTTCCCTTACCCCATTCCTTATCAAGAAAGCCCTCTTTCAAAGAGAGCCACCCTCTTTAAAGATTGGCACAGCGTTATCAGTAAAGAAAAAGATGTTTTTATTATATTAGGGTAACTATTTAAGAAATTATGAAATTATTAGGAATAATCATTCCTTAAGGTCTAAAAAGCATAATCAGGGTCATGCAGAATAAGAATTGAATTCCAGCTTACTTATCTCCTGATCTAAGTTCTTGTTTTTTTTTTTTTTTTTTTTTTCTACACCAAAAATCTGTAGGCTTAGAAAATCTGATGGACTGGGAGGATCCAAAATATAAGTTGGACTGTACTCTTAGCTTGTATGTGTTTGTGTTAATCAGCTTCCCAATACTGTGACAAATACCTGAGATAATCAACTTACAAAGAGAAAAGATTTATTTTTACTGATGGTTTTAGAAGTTTCAGTAAAATGCTTGATTGGTTTTGCTGCTTTGGGCCAGGAGACAGCACCTCATCGGGAAAGCATAGGTTGGAGCAAAGCTTGTCACTTCATAGCTGGGATTAAAAACATAAAGATAAAAAAGGAACAGGAAGAGGGAAGAGACTGGTGTTCCGCAGTCTCCTTCATATCATACATGACCCGAAACCCCAATGACCCAAAACTTCTCACTTGGCCCCTCCTCTTAAAGTTTCCACTACCTTCCAATATTAGGGCCTTTAGGGGACATTTAAAATTCAAACTACGGCAGTGTTTGTGAGAGATGGTTATTTTTTCACTGCCTACCTCACGTAGAAGTCATATTTTCTTTCTTCCAGTTACTATAAAGAAAGGAACCTAGGGTTTTATTTCTCTTTGTCCTTGAGTCATCAGAAAAAAATTCTCAAGGCATCCTGAATTTCTACTTCACCTTATTAAGGCTGCTGGATTCCAAGTAAGTGGCTATTTTCTTCTATTTTCTTAATTCTGGTGCTGGTACTCCCAAGACACTTTTCCCTTAGTTGAACCCTGTAAAGGAAAATAAAGGGATGGGGAAAAAATGTTAGAATTTTCAATCCATTTCCTGCAGGCACTTGGAATGTTAAGTGTCTTTTCCACATGATTTGAAGGGCTTACCAGACAGCCTGTTTTCTTCTATATGGTGTGGGTTGAACACACACCGGTGGTGGAATCGTGCTATTTTTCATGTGTCATGCCATCTCTAACTGAGGGTTATAGGTCTTTGCTTTATGTAGTCACAATGATGGGAAACAACTGGAAACTGGACTTGTTCCAAACTACAGAAAGGTGACTGCTGAGCTCTGACGGGTTTGCTGTTGCTTTCAAATCCCATAAATGACATTGCTTATTGTATGGGTTTTGCAAATGTAGACAATTAAATAATAGCTAACATTCTCCTATTTAAAAACCAGAGCTCAAGATTGATTGTTCTGTGTCTGACTTCAGCTCTGCTGAGGACCAGAGAGGGAATTAATGTGGATTGCATTTAGTGTTTGTCAGATACAGTGAGTCGGTTTGGTTGAAAAGGTAAAAGTGTGTGTCTATTTTATAGTAAATGCTTTACAGTAAGCAGATATTAAAAGATGACATTTTTGATAGATCTTCCTACTTCTCTAACAGTAGGACACAGGCATCTTTGGGATTCATCTTGTTAAAGTAGAGGTCTGAGGGTGACACTTTATCATCTTACCTTAAAAACCCAATGCATATGCACAAATATGCAGCATTCCTTAGCATTTGTCATGAGAGTGAAGAGGTCTGGCAGTGGCTACATGCCCTGATGCATTGTCTAAATTAATCCATTGAGGAATATTGAATCACTTAATCACAACACAGACTTGCTGCCTTGGTGGGCACGCTCTCCCTTCATTAGATTTAATATATTTCTCATTATACAAATCTGCCGCTGTGACAATAAGTCTTGTTCATAAATCAGTTTGCCCTTTTGCTTTGCAGATGCGGAAAACTTTCATCAAACAAGACATAAATGGGGCCTTCTAGACAGGAGGTCAGAGCAGTCATCACCAAATATTAATATCTGTTCATTAATATGATTTTAATAGCATATTTTAATGGGCAGAAGTAAAACAATTATGGTTCTAACTTTTTGTTTGCATTGTAAACAAGAAAAAAGAAATGTAGTAACAAGGAATGCCAAGAACAACTCAGATAAGTCCCCACACTTCCTCCTATCATTTCCTCTGAATGCAAATCAAATGCTTGTGGACTCCGTTGGCTCAGGGGTTTTTTAGGTTAACACTGTGGAAGGTGGAATAAAGGCTATTTGAAACACTAAGGCATAATGAATGACATGCACAAAAAGGTTTGCAAATCACTTAGATGTAGATACTAAGTAATAGAGCTAAAATTGTATTTATTGACTTCATATATATATATATATATATATATATATATATTCATTTTCTTTCTTTTCTTTTTATTTTCTTTCTGTGGTAGCATAATTTTCTGAAGACCAGAAAGTTTGAATAGTATTTTTATAAGTCAAATTCTTATTTATTGCATATTTAATACATACCTAGCACATTGTTGGCCCTCTTTCTTATTTTCTTGATCATGTTCGCCAAAGGATTGTCTGTCTTATTGATCTTGTCAGAGAACAACCTTTTCTTTTCCATTGATCATTTCAACTGTTAGCATTTTGCTATTAGTTTATTTCATTAATGTCTATTTTTACCTTTATTAATTGCTCTTTCTCTCATTTCTTGAGATGTTTTTCTTCAATTTGATTTCATAAATTAAAAAGTTTAATTTCTTTTTTGTTTGCTTTTTCTAGGTCTCAGATGCACCAAAGTGCATTAGTCAGAGCTTTGGGTTCATGACATAGCATCAGCTTACATTTGTCTGATTGCATATTTAGCCTAAAAAGTTCATAAAATGACCATCCAATACCAATAGTAGTGTTGCTGAAAGCTCAGTCCTTGTCACCAATGCCAATCCAATAACAAGGACGTGGTTTTGAGAAAAGGGAAAAAGATGGTTTATTGCTTTGCTAGCAAGGGAGAAACACAGCAGACTCCTGTCCCAAAGGCTGCCCATCGGTAGTAACAGGAGGCTTTATAGAGGTGATTCAAAGAAAGTGAGATTAGGAAGGAGAGATCAGAAAAGAGAAGATCAGGGAGGAGAAGTCTGGGAAAAGAAAATCAGAGAGGAGAAGATCAGGGAAAAGTTTAGGAAAAAGGAGTGCATGGAGGGGGAGATCAAGAAGGAGAGGTTAGGGAAAAGATCAGGAAGGAGAAGTTCAGGGAGAAGAAAAAGAAAAAACATGTAAGTTCACAGTGACAAGGGATACAGTCAAAGTGTCAAGTGAACCGGTTACAGCAGGACTTTGACAATATTTTCATTGAACTGGATTCTTATCCGATCTCCCTTTCTTCCTCCACTTGATCAAGTGGAGGACTCAAGAATCATCTGGAGTCTCAGGTCTTTATTTCCTTTTTGTATAGATGTATTTGTATAGATTCACATGTCTACCTAAAATTAAATATCTCTATCTTAGTAGTTAATAAGAGGAGTGTTACGCTATACACAATTTTTGGAATCTTTTTTTCTACCTTATGTAGGATTGTATGTTCTCAATTTTTTTGATGCAGTGTTTTATATGTGTCGATGAGATCATGAGCATTAGTACTACCATTTAAACCTTTTCTAATTTGGGTAATTTTTTTCTTCTTACTCTATCATCTACAGAGAGAAGTGTATTAAAATCTCCCCACTTACCATTGCCCTCAGAAGTCAGCTGGGACCCAGGGATTGATGAGACCCCTCTAAGGGCCCTGAAACTCTGGTGAGTCACCAAACCTCTGGATTGAGGAACGGAGAGGGCCCCAGAGAAGAGGAAGCCAACCAGTGTACGTTTTGCAAAGAGGGTCATGGGAGGGATGTCTCTGACCCATCCTGGCACATGGCATAACTGGTGGAGGAAGGCTAAAAGGAGCCAAGAGGCTTCTCACATGTTCCTAAGAGTGATCTCT
This sequence comes from Urocitellus parryii, assembly GCF_045843805.1. Taxonomy (NCBI): domain Eukaryota; kingdom Metazoa; phylum Chordata; class Mammalia; order Rodentia; family Sciuridae; genus Urocitellus; species Urocitellus parryii. The sequence continues at coordinate 5,529,892 of NC_135544.1, forward strand.
GCAGAATCTCAACTGACCCTAAGAGTAGATCAGAACAAAGTCAATTTTTGACCAACTTGGTCTTAAACACCTGGCAGGAGAGTATAACCAAAGCATAGTCCTAGATGAACATTTAAAAAAAAGATATTGATTTTTTTTAACATTTATTTTTTAGGTGTAGATGGACACAACACAGTGCCTTTATTTCTATGTGGTGCTGAGGATCAAACCTGGGTCCCGCCGGTGCTAGGCAAGCACTCTACTGCTGAGCCACAATCCCAGCCCCATGATAATGATTTTTTAAAATACAATTTAGGATGTATATTTGTGTCAGCCCTACCAAAAGTAAGTAAAGCTGGAGGCTATAGAGGAAGCGTTCCTATGTGGGAGTGCCTGATAATAACTATCATGAAGGACTCTAAAGTCATGAGTTTGTCCTGAGTTTCAGAGACTGGCTGAAATACTGCTTTTGTGCTAATTGTTTACAAAATGTAATGCTTTGCTGTCTTGTTTATTGTTGTCCTAGCATGATCCCTGCCCTGTGTGTGCTTTGTCCAGTACTCTGCCAACTGATGCTAAGGACCTCAGGGCAGCCCTGATGTTAAATATCTGCAAGTGTCCATGCTCCACCTGATAGAGAACAAGGACGTCTGGACACTTCCCCCCAACTTTGCCCTCTCTCAACAGGAAGCAGCTTGGAGATGTTGTGCCCATTTTTTATAGAAATGAGAAGTAGAATTTGATAGCAGGGACATGTGACAATGACACACTTAATGCTTTGAATACATCCCTTGTTGCTCTAACATGGACATTTTTTTCTCCTCTCCCTCTCTCCCTCCCTAATCTCCCCTCCTTTATCTCTCCTCCCTAATCTCTGGGGGGAAATAGGACTCCATAGGATCACCTCTTTAAAAACCATCTGTTCTCTGGCTGGGGATGTGGCTCAAGCGTGGGGCGCTGGGTTTGATCTTCAGCACCACATAAAAAAAATAAAGATGTTGTGTCCACTGAAAACTGAAAAATAAATACTAAAAAAAAAAAAATTCTCTCTCTCTCTCCTCTCTCTCTTTCTCTCTCTTAAAAAAAAAAAATAAACCCGTCTGTTCTCCATTTTGGGGAGAATCATAGCCTCTAAGACAGAAGTTCCCTGTGTTTCTCTTTTCCTAAAAAAGTGATAAAGCTTTTTTTTTTTTTCCCTTAAAAAAAATCTCCCTACTTAGATTCTGGGTATGTCTACTTCATTTAACATTTTGCTTTACAAATTTTAGGCCATATTCCCATGACAATGGAAATTTAGAATCATCATGTTTTCCCATGTAAAATGAATCCCTTACCATTAAAAAATAATACTTTTTTGTTTGTTTATTTATTTATTTTTAAAATTTTATTTGTTATTTTTAATTATACATGACAGAAGAGTATATTTTGAAATATTTATACAAACATGGAGTATATCTTATTCTAATTAGGATTCAGTCTTGTGGTTGTGTGTGATGTGGAGATCCACTGTGGTGTATTCCTATATGTACACAGGAATGTCATGTTAGGCTTGTTCCACTGTTTTTCCTATTTCTATCCCTCCTCTCTTCTCTTCATTCCCATTTGTCTAATCTACTAAAATTCTATTCTCCTTCACCCTGCCCTTGTTTTGTGTTAGCATCCACATATCAGAGAACATTTGACTTTTGTTTTTTGAGGGATTAGTTTATTTCACCAAGCATGATAGCCTCCAGATGTATCCATTTACCAGTAAATGTCATAAAGTCATTCTTTTTAATGGCTCAGTAATATACCATTGTGCATATATACCACGTTTTCTTTATCCACCAACTAGAGTCAAGGCTACTTCATAGCTTAGCTATTGTGAATTAAGCTGCTACAAACATTGATGTGGCTTCATTTTAACTCCTTTGGATATAATCTTAGGAGTGGTATAACTGGATCAAATGGTTTCATTCCTAGTTTTTTGATAAGTCCCCATACCGTTTTCCAGAGTGGTTGCACCAATTTGCAGTCCCACCAGCAATGTATGAGTGTGCCCTTTACCCCACACCTTGCCAACATTTGTTGTTGCTTGTATTCTTGACAATTGCCATTTCCATTCTCACTACAGTGAGATGAAATCTCAGTGTAGTTTTAATTTGCATTTCTCTAATTGCTAGAGATGTAGAACATTTTTCATACATTTTTTGACCACCTATATTTCTTCTGTGAAATGTCTGTTCAGTTCCTTTGCCTATTTATTGTCTGGGTTATTTGTTTGGTGTTAACTTTTTTGAATTCTTTATGTATCCTGGAGATGAATGCTCTGAGGTGCAGGTGGCAAAAATTTTCTTCCATTCTGTAGGCTGTTTCTTCATGTACTTGATTGCTTCCTTTGCTGTGAAGAACTTTTTAGTTTGATACCATACCATTTATGGATTCTTGAAGTTACTTCTTGTGCTTTAGGAGTTTTGTTGAAGAAATTGGTTCCTATTTTCTTCTAGTAGGTGTAGGGTCTCTGGTCTAATGCTTAGGTCTTTGATTCTCTTTGAGTTTTATGTAGGGTAAGAGGATAAGGGTTAAATTTTATTCTGCTATATATGGATTTCCAGTTTTCTCAGCATCATTTGTTGAAGAGGCTATCTCTAGTGTGTGTTTAAGGTACCTTTATCTAATGGGAGATAACTGTACTTATGTGGGGTTGTCTCTGTGTCTTCTATTCTGTTCCATTTGCCTTCATGTATGTTTTGTGCTGATATCATTCTTTTTTTGTTATTATAGCTCTGTAGTATAATTTGAGGCCTGTTATTGTGATGCCTTCTGCTTTACTTTTCTTGCTAAGGATTGCTTTGGCTATTCTGGCCTCTTATTTTTCCAAATGAATTTCATAATTGCTTTTTCTATTTTTATGAAAAATGTCACTGGGATTTTAATAGGAGTTTCATTAAATCTGTTTAGTACTTTTGGTAGTATGGCCATTTTGACAACATTAAATCTCCTAACAAAGAATATGGGAGGACTTTGTATTTTCTAACGTGGTCTTTAATTTCTTTCTTTAGTGTTCTGTAGTTTTCATTGTAGAGGTCTTTCATCGATTTTGTTATATTGATTCCCAAATAATTTTTCGAGGCTATTGTGAATGGGATAGTCCTGCTAAATTCCCTTTCAGCCGAATCATCATTGGTGCATAGGAACATAATTGATTTATGGGTGTTAATTTTATATCCTGCTACTTGGCTGAATTCATTTATCAGTTCTAGAAGTTTTCTGGTGGAGTTTTTTGAAACTTCTAAATAGAGGAATATGATATCAGCAAATAGGGAGTAAATAGTGAGTTCTTCTTTCCCTATTCATAGCCCCTTAATTTCTTTCTTTTGCCTAATTGCTCTGGCTAGATTTTCAAGGACTATATTGAATAGAATTGGTAAAAGTGGGCATCCTTGTCTTGTTCCAGTTTTTAGAGAGAATGTTTTCAGTGTAAGAAATAACACTTTTTTTGACCCAGATATACCATTCCTTGGTATTTATCCAAAAGAATTAAAGTTGGCATACTATAGCACCACATACATACCCATGTTTACAGCAGCACAATTCAAAATAGCCAAACCATCAAACCAGCCTTGGTTTCCATCAATGGATGAATGGATAAAGAAAATGTATATATACACAATGGAAATTTATTCATCCATAAAGAATGAAATCATGTCATTTGCAGGAAAATGAATGGAACTTGAGAACATAAAGCAAAATAAGCCAAACTGAGAAAGTCAAATATCATATATTTTCTCTCTTATATGGAAGCTAGTGAGGAAAAGGAAAAGAAAACAAGTGGGCAGGATTTATGAAAATCAAAGGGAGATCAGTAAGGAGAGGAAAGAAACATGGGGGAGGGAGTAGAGGAGAGAAAAGGGGGATACTAGGGAACGATGTTGGCTAAATTATATTGTTCATGTTTATGAAAAAGTCTGTAACAATGAATCCCATCATTATGTATAATTATACCAATACAAGTATGGAAAAAAGAACCAATTTTTATTTTTTTATTATAAAGTCTGCATTTTCTGATGTCCATATAGAAATATTAACTAGAACAAAAGACCCAGAACATGATGGAGAAAAGAACAAAAGAGATAGACATTTTACAGATAAAGCAAGACAAAACTACCTTAAATATATGAAAAGATCTAAACTTCATTCATAAGTGTAATACAAATATAGCGTCCACTGAGATACTATTTCTCATCTAACATAATTTAAACCATTCAAACACTTGCAAAACAGTGTGTTGACAAGACCGTGGAGAAGCAGGCACTCACACACAGCAGCTGGTAATCTGGAAAGGTAAAACTCCTGTTGTGAGAAACATGTCAATATCTAACACAATTGCATTTCTATTTATTCTTTGATCCAGAGCCCATGAGTCTATTCTGAACATATCCCTCAACACATATACAGAAACTATGCATCATTATTTGTAATACCCAGAGGTTGGAAACAACCCAATCATCCATCAGTAGAGGCCTGTTTGGATAACAGGGAGTGTCATCAACATGTAATGCTTTGCAGCTGTGAAGATGGGAATGAAGAAGATCTTGTGGACTGATATCCACTTATTTCTAAGACAATATTATTAAGAGAAAAAAAGCAAGTCACAGAGCAGAGTATATGATATGCTACTTTTATGTAAGGAAAAAAAGAGAAATAAGAATAAATAGGTAAATTTACTACTTTTTTGTTTCTAAAAAAAGTAGATTACAATTAGTAAAAAAGGTTATCAATAGAGAATGGGGGAATGGGAGGGAGGAATGGAAATGGGTCAAGACTTCTCTGAAAATTCAGTTTTGACTTTTGAACCATGGATGGATGGCACATTCAAAAGCTTAACTAAACTTGAACATCAGTAGGAGAAAAATCTATATAAAACTGAGAGAATATAGTGAATTCACATAACTTTTGAATCTATACTTTAGTAGAATATGTTTTAAGGGGAAAAACAGCTGCAGAAAAAAATCTTGTAACAATTGTAGTTTGGAAACCATTTAAAATAAATTATAGGCTGAAATAAATAAGAAAATATAGTGTGGTTTTAATAAGAGAATAAAATGTGAAATTCCTATAATTTGAATTCAAATTGGAAATAGCAGTATGAACTTAATTTTTAAAAATGCATTTCCAACCTTTACCTGTGAACCAATCTAGAAACCAGGACACTGGAGTAGTAGTGAGCACACCTAGAGTCTGGATCTTGGTGCTCAATATCATTCTCCACAAATGACATCCAGGGCTCTCTGGAGAAATGGCTGATTCCAGGTGTGAGCTGGGAAAGAACAAGGTGGTACTTGAGGGTAAATTGTTGAGCCACAAAGTAAGAAAATGCTCAAAGACAAATGAGGTCATGGCTAAATTATCACCTTATAGATTGATTACAAAGAGGCCAATGCATTTTAATAATAGAGATCTAGTGGTTATCGCTGCAACCCAATGGACACAGTTAATGTCACTGATGGACTGGCCACTTGAGCTTCTTGGTATGATATAATGCAAAGTACCTCACACTTGTGAGCTTTACTTGCCAAAAATGCTTAACGTGGATGCACTTAAGTATCTAGCCATAGTTTTTTATAACAACGGAGGCAATTCCTATTTTGGATCTGTTTTTTTTATTGTTTTTTAAAAATTAGCTATAAAAGTCACTTTACAATTCAGGGAATTTGAAATTATTAATATTATAGAATTGGAATTATTTATTCTCTGAAGTGTAGTATTTGCATTGAAATTAGTTTTATTTTTAGGAAATTCATGATGGATTACTTGTGAATACAGGATTATGATATCTGTAACTCATTTTGACTGCAAAAGAGAGCAAGAGTGAGGGGGGGACAAAGGAAGGGGGAAAAGGAGAGGGAAAAAGAGGAGAGGAGAAATAAGACATTAATGTAGGGAATTGAGCAAGAGAGAGAGGCACAGATAGGCTGAGAGAGTTGAAGCGGGGTGGCAAAGGTTTGGAAGTAAGCAGAGCAAAATGTCAGCCATTCTTGACTCTAGTTGGTGGATGTACAGATTCATCATGTTGTTCTTTCAATCTTATGTATATTTCAGGTTCATAATAGAATTCAGGAAGCAAAAGAATATATTTGAGAAGGAAAGCACACTCACACGTGCCTCTTGTGAACAATGGCTGTGGACTTGAGTTGTACACCAGACCCCGTGGTGTGCTGGGACCTTGTACACAAAGTGTGGGTCTGAGAGTCAGTAGCATTGGCGACATCCTGGGATTTATCAGAAATGCAGAATTTCACAGCCTATGCCACAGCTTCTGAATCAGAATCAGCACTTTAACAGATCTTCAGGTGATTCCTTTGCCCATTAAATTTTGAGAAATACTGGCGTAAAAGACAAAATGACAATCGCATTCTCAGTGAAGCACATGTAATCATCCAACTGCTTTCTTAGTGCCGCAACTACAACTGCCTGAATTTACAGAGCCTGTGTAAACTTAAACTGCAGGACATAATATATCTCTGGATCTTTTTTTCCCTTCCCCTGAGGAACATAGGATAATTGCTTCATAATTATATTTGTTTCAGGGCAGGTAGCTTATGAGTCAATAAACAATAAGGCGACAAGCAAAGATTCAGATTGGCTTCTGCTCCATCAATTTCTGTTTCCTCTCATCAGATACAATTATAGGAGAATAAAGAGGCTTCCTCAAAGGGAGAAAACAAATGTCCATAGGAATCTGTTCAGGATTTCCTTTGCCAACTCTGTATTTGCAGACTGCATTTGAATGGCTTTTCTGCTCTGGCAGGCGGAGAGCTGTCCAGCAGCAGAGGGAATTAACAACTAATGAAACCCCTTCTTCAGAAAGTGAATCGATGATGGCTACAGAAACCCAGAGCCTCACCAAGAGTTTCTTAAACTCTGGTTTATGTAAAGAAAGGAGAGATGCGAATCAAAGTATCTAGAGTTGATTCACCACTAAACCCCAGAGCATTAGCAAGCTTCACACAAGCTATCACTTCTTAATTGCATTCAAAAGTGTCAGAAGCAGGGAGCTATTTGTCAGCCTTATTACCTGTTGTAGGTAATACTGTTGTTCCTTATCACCTTATCAGAAATGTCTTACTATCTCTCTCTTCATGATCCATTTGCCCTAAAATGTCTAATCTGGGGTTTCCAAATCCATAAAATGTCTCGTATATAAAAAGATCTACATTAATTCCAGGCAACCAGCATTGCTGTCATCGTCCTTTTTCCCTATTATTTCTGATCTGCACATGAATCTAAATTTAATTTGGTGCATTTCTCCCGTTTTCCTGTTAAGCCCAGGCAAGAAGTAGGAAGGATTTCATTCCCTGTGTCGTTTATCTCCAGAATTACGGTCCAGTTACTGATGTTTTCTGTGTCTTCCACATTCATATAAAACCCCCAGACTCCCCGAGAGACGTGTACAATAGCTGCCTAGCACAGGTAATAAGGCTGACAAATAGCTCTCTGTTTCTGACACTTTTGAATGCAATTAAAAAGTGATAGCTTGTGTGAGGCCTGCTAATGCTCTGGGGTTTGGTGGTGCATAAACTCTAGATGCTTTGATTCGAATCTCTCCTTTCTTTACCACTTCTTGTCCCAATCTACCTGTGGTTTTCTATGGGATCTTTATGTGACTTATGCGTATAGCAGTGAACTCTTCCCTTGTTTCCACCACAAAAGGAAATTGGCCAGGTGGGATTTGAGGCCTCTTCTCAATGAGCATCTTTGGAGTCAGCATTCTGCTCAGCATTCCTATTAATAATACATATGGAAAGTATCCGATCCCCTTTCCCTAGGAAAAAGGTGGCATGGGTTACACTTCTTCCCCCAGCTTTTTCCTTTTCTTTTACAATGATTATTGTGTCTTCTTTCTTTTTTTTAATTGCTTTTATTTTTTAAAATACATGACAGCGAAATGCACACAATTCTTATTACACATATAGAACACAATTTTTCGTATCTCTGTATTTAAAGTATGTTCACACCAATTCATGTCTTCATACATGTACTTTGGATAATGATGTCCATCACATTCCACTATCATTGCTAACCCTCTGATCCCTTTGTTCCCCTCCCACACATTTGCCCTATCTAGAGTTCGTCTATTCCTCCCATGCTCCCTCTCCCTTCTCCACTATGAGTCAGTCACCTTATATCAGAGAAAACATTCACCTTATGTTTTTTTGGAATTGGCTAACTCCACTTAGCATTATCTTCTCCAACTGCATCCACTTACCTGCAAATGCCATGATTTTATTCTCTTTTATTGCTGAGTAATATTCCATTGTATATATTTGCCACATTTTTAAAATCCATTCATCTACAGAAAAGCATCTAGGTTGGTTCCACAGTTTAGCTATTGTGAATTGTGCTGCTATAAACATTGATGTGGCCGTGTCCCTGTAGTATGCTGTTTTTAAGTCCTTTGGGTATAGACCCAAGAGAGGAATAGCTGAGTCAAATGGTGGTTCTATTCCCAGTTTTCCAAGGAATTTCCATACTTCTTTCCATATTGGCTGCACCAATTTGCAGTCCCACCAGCAATGTATGAATGTGCCTTTTCCCCCACATCCTTACCAACACTTATTGTTGTTTGTCTTCATAATAGCTGCCATTCTGACTGAAGTGAGATGGTATCTTAGAGTAATTTTTATTTGCATTTCTTTAATTGCTACAGATGATGAACATTTTTCATATATTTGTTGATTGATTGATTGAATATCCTCTTCTGAGAAGTGTCTGTTCATGTCCTTGGCCCATTTATTGATTGGGTTATTTGGGTTTTTTTGGTGTTTAGCTTTTTGAGTTCTTTATATGCCCTAGAGATTAGTGCTCTATCTGATGTGTGAGGGGTAAAAATTTGCTCCCAAGATGTTGGCTCTCTATTCACCTCACAGATTTTTTCTTTTGCTGAGAAGAAACCTTTTACTTTGAGTCCATCCCATTTGTTGATTCTTGATTTTAATTCTTGAGCTATAGGAGTCTTATTAAGGAAGTTGGGGCCTAATCCCACACAATGAAGATTAGGACCTACTTTTTCTTCTATTAGATAGAGAGTCTCTGGTTTAATTCCTAGGTCCTCGATCCACTTTGAGTTGAGTTTTGTGCATGGCGAGAGATAGGTCTCAAATTCATTTTGTTGCATATGAATTTCCAGTTTTCCCAGCACCATTTGTTGAAGAGGCTATCTTTTTTCCAATGCATGTTTTTGGCGCCTTTATGTTCAAAACACTAGAAAAACTATGGATAACAGGAACATATCTCAACATCATAAAGGCTCTCTACACTAAGCCCCAGGCCAACATCATTCTAAATGGAGAAAAATTGAAGGCATTCCCTCTAAAAACTGGAATAAGACAGGGATGCCCTCTTTCACCAATTCTATTTAATGTAGTTCTTGAAACACTGACCAGAGCAATTAGACAATGAAAGAAATTAAAGGGATACGTATAGGAAAATAACTTAAGTTAGCACTATTTGATGATAATATGATTCTATACCTAGAGGACCCAAAAAGCTCCACCAGAAAACTTCTAGAACTAGTAAATGATTTCAGCAAAGTAGCAGGTTATAAAATCAACACCCATAAATCAATAACATTTCTGTATATCAGTGATAAATCCTCTGAGAATGAAATAAGGAAAAGTACCCCATTCACAATAGCCTCAAATAAACAAATAAACAAACAAACAAAAAAAACCTTGGGAATCAACTTAACAAAAGAGGTGAAAATCTATACAATGAAAACTACAGAACTCTAAAGAAAGAAATCAAAGAAGACCTTAGAAGATGGAAAGATCTACCTTGCTCTTGGATAGGCAGAATCAATATCATCAAAATGATCATACTACCAAAAGAACTATACAGATTTAATGCAATTCTGTTCAAAATCCCAATGGCATTCCTCATAGAAATAGAAAAAGCAATCATGAAATTCATCTGGAAAAATAAGAGGCCCAGAATACCTAAAGCAATTCTTAGCAGGAAGAGTGAAGCATGTGGCATCGCTATACCAGAACTTAAACTATACTACAGAGCAATAGTAGCAAAAGAGCCTGGCACTGGCATCAAACAGACTGGTAGACCAATGGTACAGAATAGAGAACACAGAGACCCACATGATTATTGTTTTTTTCTGTCTTGTGTAATCAATTTGAATGCTTTGTTAGCCCAAGTGAATTTAAACAATTCTCATGCCAAAACAATTACTGTAAGCATACGAAGATCATAGCATAGCAAAAACAAGATGATTGAAGTTATAGGTTCAAGGGCCAAATTTCTCACTATTTTGGAAAATTGTTTAATTTTTTGGAGCTCTGGTTGTCTCATTTTAAAACTGGGCTTGATGTGGCTTCCTAGTCTTCTTCCCAAGGATATAGTGAGGAGTTGAAGTACTTGAAGTCAAACCACTTTTTTATACTTTTAGTTTGGAGATAATTATGGATTCATATTTAATCATAAGAAATAACATAGAAAGAACCCATATTTTCACCCATTTTCCCCCATTGGTGACACTTGCTCAATTAGAGAAGTATGTCACAACCAGAAAATTGGCTTTGGCACAAATCTACTGACTTTATTTGAATTTTATCAGTTGTACATGTGCCTATTTGAGCATGTGCATGTATCAAGTTCTTTTAATTTCCCAGGGATGCCATAACAAAGTATAGAAAACCATATAACTTAAAACAATAGATATTTATCCTGTCTTTCATTTGGAGGCTAGGAATCAAGGTGTTGGCAAGCCATATTTTCTCCAAAGCCCTCAGCAGAGGATGCTTCCCTGCCTCTTCCAGTTTCCTGGCTGATTAGTCCACTTTCTGTCACTAATAACACACATCCCAGCCTGGGTAAGTTTTAAAGAAAGAAGTTTATGTTGGCTCACATTTCTGGTCCAAGGTCATTGAGGGGCCATATCTGGTGATGGTTTTCTTTCTGGCAGAATCCTATCCCAGGACATTGCACTGGGAGAGGCAGGGAGTCCGTATGTGTGCATCTTCTCTCTCTTTCTCTTTTTATAAAGCCACCAACATTCATTCCTGGGGGTTTCACCCTCACGACCTTATCCAATTCTGTTCACCTCTCAAAATTCCCATCTCTGAACATTGGAATTGGGTTAAGATTCCAACCTCTGAGTATATCACAGTAGGGTTAAATTCCAAAATAAGTTTCAGAGGGGGAAAAGCACATTTAAACTATAGCATTTGGCTTCTGGCAGCACAGCTCCAACCTCTGTCTCCATTAAGTGTCCCTCTGCTCCCTGTGTGTCTTTATGTCATCTCTTCCTCTGTGTGTGGGTCCAAGTCTCCCTCTTCTTACATTGGCACTGATTGTATTAGATTTGGGGGACTAACTACACTAGTTTGACTGCCTTTTGTCTAATATCTTCTATAGTGACCCTATTTCTAGACAGGATCCCATTCTGAGGTACTGAGGATTAGGACTTCAACATATCTCCTTGGGGACACAACTCAGAAGGAAATCTATGTAGTTTTATTACATATGTCGATTTGTGTGGCCACCACTGCACTTAAGAACAGTTCCATCACAATAGAGACCATTTATAGCTATGGATACCTTTTTCCCTTGCCTTGCCCTATCCCCACAAACCCTTAGAATACTACTCTTAGGTTCTCCATCTCTAACTTTGTCATTTGAAAAATGTTATATAAAGGGGGACCATGCAGATCACTTGGTAAACTGAAAGCCATTTACTCACACACGGTGCTATAGATAGATGCACCTATGGATTTTCTGTATCACCAAATGATAAGAGTTTTAGAGCATAGTTTTTTCCACATGTTTCCTTCTGGGCTCTTTGTTGGCCAGTGCATAATGCACCTCGACACTTTCTTTTCCTCATCTTCATTACCAAGAGAAGTGTTACGGTTTGGATATGAGGTATCCCCCAAAAACTCATGTGTGAGACAATGCAAGAAGGTTCAGAGGAGAAATGATTGGGATGTGAGAATCTTAACCCCATCAGTGAATTAATCCCTTAATAGGGATTAACTGAGTGGTAACGGAAGTGGTAGGGTGTGGCTGGAGGAGGTGGGAATTGGGGGAGTGTATTGGGGGTATATATTTGTATCTGGCAAGTAGAAACCTCTCTCTCTGCCTCCTGATCATCACGTGAGCTACTTCTCTCTGCTGCACTCTTCTGCCAAGATGTTCAGCCTCATCTTGAGTCCCGAGGAGTGGAACCATGCTCTCTGTCCATGGACTAAAACCTCTGAAACTGTGAGCCCCTAAATAACCTTTTTCCTCTTCTATAGTTGTTCAGGTGGATCTTTTAGTCACAGCAGTGAAAAAGCTGACTAAAACAAGAGGATTGGGGATTAGGTGAAATATTTGTTCCCTGGCAAGTGGATGGAGACTTTGCTACCATTCTGATCCTTCACAGTAGACCTGCATTTATTGCAGCAAAACTCAACTTTATTTCTAACATGCAGAAGAGTTATAAATCTTCAGTAATGAAAGATCATAAAATTCAAAAGGGCTTTTGATAGAAAAATGCATAATGCACCAACCATTGAATCACATGAAGCTGGAGTTACATGGGAATGCTAAACACTCTTTTTTTCCGTCCTCTTACCTTTGTGAAGCATATACTCACAAGGATATAGGTAAGATACATCAGGCTGTAATGTACTCAACTGTATTCAGACAGTGTTCTTAGGTCTTTTATCCCCAGTGTTGTCCTTTCAATTGATATGCCAGTTCCAACTGCCTACCGGAGTATTTTCTTTAAATTAGGATAGCTTTGCTTCATTTCTAAAAATTAAAATAGAACTGAAAGCCAAACAATGTGTTTGGTCCAGCATCAGACTCTCCAAGCATAAAGAATCAAATCCTATTTCTAAAGAGAAAAGATGAAAGCAGTGTTTGGATGCCTCTAAATGAAACCAAATGTTGATCACTCACTATGGTCCAGAACTGCCAAACCGTTTTCTTACTGGAGAGCAAGTGGGACCTCGCTCCAAGCTTCTTCATTGTCCGACAGCACAGCTATTTTTGTCCCTTACAAATGTTTTAGCAATTTAGCAATCTATCGACTTGACTTTTTTCCCATAAACATGCTGCCTGTGAGATGCATAATTCAAATTCACACGCAAACTGTGAGATGTTTGCTTAGCAAGAGCTATAATTTAAATGTAACCTCTGTAGAAAGCCATTCAGCAGCGCCTGTGTGTAAAGTGTAATTTAGTCTGTAGAAGCAATCTTTCCCTCTACCGTTCTAATATGTGAGCTTGTTTGCTAAATAATCATTGTAGCATTTTGCTCAAAGCGGTGGTTTTATGTATTTTTCCCCCACCACTCATAAATGTTGCCAAGGTAAATGAGAGTTCTTTGGAAACGGTTACTGTCATGTAGTTTTCATTTGAAAATGTCACAATAAAGCAGTGTTCTTTGATGCCAAGATGCATGGAACACTGGAACATGATAAACATGGTACCTAAATACAGTAAAATAACAGCATAATGGCTTGATTTTCTGTTAAAATGAGAGGCTTTTTGTTGTTTTTATTTTAAAGGTTCTGGTTGGTGGACAGAGCTGGGAGTAATATAGAATGTATAAAGAGCCATCAAGGTGGGAGTTCAGAGGAAATTATTATTATTTGCAGCTGGGGCCAAATGGAACAGAAGAGAAATTTGGGAGAAAAAAAATGTACTCCAAACAAGTGAAATGGAGATTACAGTCCAAAATATGCCATTAACACCAAATTACAAAAATCTTTCCAGGAGGCGTGAGGAAGCACAATGTAAAAGCAAAGTTTTCAAGGTGTAATTTGAAGAGTCAGGGGAATATTAAATTTTGAAAAAAGGCAAGTTGTAGAGGCAGTGAGAGAGGGAAAGGACACCATTTCCTAAGTGCACCTTCAAAATCTTTTCCTCATCTTGCCTACTTCAATGTCGGTGAACATGGACACTAAAGTTTTGTGTGTTGAAGTCTTAAAAAGTGGGGAGACAGTAATATTTATTAAATCTGGGTGGTATGTGCATTAGAAGTGGTCATATTATTCCTAGAACTTTTTACATTTTAAATTATGTCAATTTTTAAATTGAAACGTGAGGTTGGAAACTTGAGTCTGTGAAAGGGGCAACAAGGATGGCCCACTGGGATAGCAACCAATGACCTGTTCAGATAGCAGTATGTAACGTGCTTGTTGCTTTACATTCATATATTTGAAGGCATAATTGTCTTCAAGAAAAATAATGGAAACAATTTATTATATTGTATTATATTCTAATCCTTCCACATTTCACTGAGGCCTACCGGATGCCAATCACTCTGTTGGGCACTACACACTCTACAACGGTTTTGCTTCTTGTTGTGGAGGACTCAGTATTCCACAGTGCCGCAGTCTGGCTGGGCACAATTCAGGAGCCACTTGTCAAAAGAAACTATTTTTAGAACTACACACGCCAAACAAAACAGCTCCTCAGGAAAAAAACCTCAGAGCCCAACTGCCACCACGGGCTTCCCACAAGCCTCTCACCCCAACACCAGCCTCTCCACCTCCCACAATTCTCCTGCTCTTGAGGCTGATTGGCTGGGTTGCATGGGCGGAGCCAAAGAAGTCCCCGAATGAGCAGCTCCGTGGTCTGAAAGGGCAGGGAAACAGCCCAATGAGCATCACCGCAGAGGAGCCAATCAGCTAGATGTTGCTGGAGCCGCTGTGAGCCAATCATCAGCCGGCAGCTGGAAGTTTGCTGGGGCCCCTTTGGCTGTGGCTCTCAATACCACAGCTTCTTAGTGGAAAGTTCCAGGCAAGCAGATGGTGGCTTATTTTTCTTTTCTGAATAGTTTTGTGTCCAATGTTTTTCAACTTATTAAGATACCACTTCTTTTTCTATCATTTGTCATCATTTCATGAACTACAAAAAACTTAATCTTTTCATATTGTAGCTGCATCTCGATTCTGATTACTCACCTTAGACAAAAGTGATTCATCATGCCTCATGATTGCTTCGAAAAAATAAAAAAATAATTACCACTATATTGAAGCTTTCAACCATTGAGAAATTTTGAAAGAATGGATCTGCTGCTCAAAAACAAATTTTAAAGTAAGATTTCAAAAATATATTAAATAATGACGTTTCAAGAATAAGTAGACTCATAATCATCACGTTGATAGGAAAAAGCCATCATATTGATGTTCTGATATGTATTTTTAAAATTGCTTTAATCACATAGTGTACATATGGTTATGTATTGAAAACTCAATAGTGGGTCAGTATTCACCATTAATATGCTTTAGCTTAAGATTTTCTCTTATCTACTAATTATCAAGAAAACCACATTAATATGCTTTAGCTTAAGATTTTCTCTTATCTACTAATTATCAAGAAAACCAAAACAAGAAAAAACATAAACTTTACTTTCGACCATTTGACTAACTAGGTGCCAAAAGTCATTATGAAATTGACAGTATAGCACACTTATTTTTCATGTGACAGATCATCACTCAAGTTAATTAATTAATTGCATTTCAATTATTTTTGTTTTTATCTTCTTGTTTTAAATTGTAAGTTTCTACAGTCCTGAGATTGTAACCCCTAGTACAAGTGTCAGTCTTTCACAAATAGGATTAATTGTGTTCTTGTTAACTTGATACCTCTCTTTGCATGCTCCAGTGATATGACTCACATTTTTGAGTCAACTATAGCCCTTTCTCCCAATCGCAGGAACTGAGTTGTGTTAGACATTATATAGTGATTAGAATTATTCCAAGGAATGATACAAGAGTGGGGATGATGGTGTAACTTTGGACAACCAGGACATGAAACAATATCAAAGTTAGTTTATTAACAAGCATAGAATATTGGGCCAGGCCCAGGAACAAATTCAGCAAGCTAGATGAAGGCTATGATTCTAACAGCACATGGATATTTAAAAAATGAATTAAATGTGACATATGCAAGAGGGAGATTTCTACCAGGGACTAGGATTGACAGAGTAATCATGATATTTTGATATTCAAGCACCTTATGGAAGTTGTTTGATGTGACGGACCTCAGCAGTCCCTGTGCAAACATGTGCTCATCTATGTCTGTTTCAAAGCAAGTTATAATGACCACAGGTTGTATCAGAAGGCCTCACACTCAATCACAGCAGGAGCTTTACAGAGGCACGCTGCCACCCTCTCCCTCTTCAATGAGGAACCTCAGGCTATAAGCCTTCATCGTGAACTGTTCACATTAATCTGGCACCAGAGCCTGTCCTGTCTTGTGCTGGCCATTGGTTCAGCTCCTAAGGCTCTTCCTTATATGGACCAGAAATGTCTTGAGTGTCTCTGAATCTTGCAAATCAGAGATTGTTTCCCTCAAGTTAGGATGCTTTGCAAGTAAAAAGGGGCCCTTGATAATTTTCCCAGGATGGCATAGTAAAATGAGAGAGTCCTAAGCAAATGGTAGAAAGTCACAAATGCACTGGGATTTTTCCTGGTTACTTTTGAGCTAATTCAGTCTGTTCACTCTACTAGAATAAAATTCCATAAACTGCATCACACCACAAATTTCAGAACCTACAGTTCTGTAGGCTGGGAAGCCTGAGATTCATGGTGCTGGCAGACTTGGGGTCTAGTGAGGGCCTGCCTCCTGGTTCACAGATGACAGCTTCTGTTGTGTCTTAACATGGCAGAAGGGGCAAGGCATCTCTCTGTGGAGCCTCTTTTACAAAGGCACTAATCCCATTCACTTAGTGATGACCTCATCATATCCAGAAAGGCCCTCCCTCCCCATACTACCACATTGGGAATGAATTTGGGGGTCACAGACCTTCAGCTCGGAGCCAGCTTGGGAATTCAGGAGTTGTTTTAGGATGTTATCATGCTCATCTGGAATTCCCAGATTAATCTTCCACATCACCTTCCATTTCCATCTTTCTTATTCCAAGTGAGCCGCCAAGCCCCCTAACAGCCCCTTCCCATAGCAGTGAGTGCTTACTCCTTTGCTCATCCTCCTGTTTTCATTCTAGTTGATTTCCCTGGCTAAGGAACGTCACTTTTCTCTAATATTGCTGCCCTGGGTTCCTGAAACTCCTGAAGCTTAGCTTCTTCCTAGGAATTGCTTTCTCCAAGATACTGGTACTTTTCAGGAATGGGAATGGAATTTTGCCACAGAATGTAGAAAGGTTTTTAATGAGCAGCAAATGTCTCTCTTGTGTGGGTGGAAGAGCTGGAACTTTGCATTGCTCTTGGACCATTTCCATCTTGTCTTGGATTCCTCCTAATCTCTGAGTACCGTAGAGATGTCATTTTGTTGCAGGGAATTATAATTTCCTCTGTGGATGGGTAAATCAGAAAAGAAATACTTTGGGTTACAAATATACAAATCCAAATCAATCCAAAACAAAACAAAAACCCTCTAGTTAACTAAAATACTTTTAGAATGGGGTTCTCTTATTTGTGGAAATTTCTACTTAATTGGAGTTAAGTAAATTTATGTCTATTGTTATTAAAATATAAACCAGTCTTCAGTGATAATGTAGTCAATGACAGCAAACATCTATCAGAAGCCTATTATATGCCAGACACCATCATTATGTTTACTACTAATCCCATGTAAGACTAACAAAAACTGTCAAAGGTAGTATGAAAATTACTCCCATTTCATTGATGAGAAACCCGAGTCTTGGAAAGGGCAAGTAACTTGTCCAAGGTGACACATCTAATATGAGGTCACTGAGGAATTAGAACTCAGGCTGTGGATACCATTATTATATTGCTTGTTATGATTTGGATATGAGGTGTTCCCCCACCACCACCAAACTCTTTTGTTAATGCAAGAATATTCGGAGGTGAAATGATCAGATTAAGAGAGCTATAATGTAATCAGCAGATTAATCCATCTTTTGGATTAATAATTTGAATGGATTAATTGGGTGGTAACTGCAGGTAGGTGGGGTGTGGCTGGAGGAAATAGGTCACTGGGGTTATGTCCTTGGGTGTTATGTCTTCTTGTCCCTCTGGCTCCTCCATGACTTTCTCTCTGCTTCTTGGATGCCATGCATGGAGCAGTGCTCCTCCACAACACCCTTCTGCCATGATGTTGTGTCTCACCTTGGGCCTAGAGCAATGGAGTAGGCCAAACATTGGGCCAAAATAAACTTTTCCTTCTCTAAGATATTCCTGTTGGATATTTTGATCATGGTGATGAAAACCCAATATATTGCCTCCATATGGATAATAGGTCAACTCAAAAGCTTCTGAGATGATCTTGTTTTGGTAAGAGTATGCTTTTCCAGGAAACCTTCTTTGCTTCCTCTTGTTCCTTTCCAGATCTTTGCTTCTATATCCCTTGGTACAATCTTATTCCTTGATGTCATTGCTATTGAACATGCTATCCCTCTGTAGTGATTGTCTAGTCCCACTCCTTCATTATGTCATGAGGAGTGAATCCAAAAGAGTTAGTCATTTCTTTTCAGTTCCTCATATTTCCAGCAAGAAGTAAAAGTAAAAGTCGCAGTCTGTTTTGCATTCGAGTGAGGCCAAATGACTGTGTTCTCTTTAATGACACATGGGTCAAGATGGTGCCTGGTCACCTATAGGTCTGGATCATATGATGGATGGATGGATGTCCTAAACACATCTCTGTTTTCATCCAACTGACTGGCTTCATGAGGTGTACACTGGTCTCCAGGGGATAGTTTACTAAGGCCCCACACTCTATCTTCCTCTCAGTACAAGGCCGTATATACTCTTGGCTTCTAATACTCTTTTCTTCTCTCCTCACCAGGTGAAGGATGTTTTCCCTTCAGACTACAACATCCTGTTCCTGAAGAACTCCTTCCTTATCATCTTATTTAGGTTAAATACCAATATAAATTCTCAGAGCACACGGATTACCTCCTAACTGTAGCAGTTATCATAGTGGGAGATCCGGTTTTGGTATGTTTAGGCTTTAAGATAAGATTTGCTTATGTTTCGTTCATTGCTAAACCTCTGAAACTGAGCAGGTACTAAATTACTGGGAATTGAATGGATGAATGAATGTGCAAATTCACACAGAATTTCATTTTCATGCTATTCTTCTATTTACAGAATAGATACATTCTTCCTGAAATTAAAAATATGGAAAATGATTTGGCATACAGCTTTTCTTGGAATCTGAGCTTCAAATGAATTATTTTCCCAAGGTTTATTCTTGATTTTTCAAAGTTTTCTTTTAAAACAGAATATATAGTTAGAAGTTTGGTCTCATAGGAATTTCAAATAGCA
Organism: Urocitellus parryii; assembly: GCF_045843805.1. NCBI lineage: Eukaryota > Metazoa > Chordata > Mammalia > Rodentia > Sciuridae > Urocitellus > Urocitellus parryii. The sequence continues at coordinate 5,549,105 of NC_135544.1, forward strand.
GAGTTGTGATTTTGAGACTATAGGCAAATAAACATCCCTATGTTCTCTGATCATGTGCTATAATTTGTTTTTTGTTCATTGCTACCTCCTTCAGTGTGTCTTAGTTCTCTGGAGTCCATAAATTGAAGAGAAAAAAATAGAAGAAGTTATTTCCATTGGTTTATTGCAAATTGTTTTCTTTTCCGATGGAATAAACATTAGCTCTTTACCTGTAGCTGGTCTGACAAGGTGTAAAATTCCATGCTTTATGGACAGCCCTGTACTGATGGTAATTAACATAGACAAGTTTTTCCAGAATAATTTTTGTCATTTGCATTTTTTTGCGTAAGACATTTAGTTTTACTACAAAGTTTCGATTTCTCTGAGTTGTTAGTTTCTGCTTATGATGTTAGTTTATTTTTTTTTTAAAGGAGGAAGGGGCAGCTTCTTTACAAATGGCCACTTGATTAGTGTTTAAGTTTTTACTGAGTTATTTAAAAATATGCTTAATTTTTTTGATCAAGCCTTAGGGAAATTATTATGCTTAAGTGTATAAATTGTGATATTTTAATGCTCTAAACTCTGATGAAATCATTGAAGGCATCATCATGCGAAGAAAACCCTAGGGAAGTTATTAGCAATTTAGCATTTATAGTTCAAGAATGTTAATTTCACTTACTAGAGAAAAGTACAAAGATGGCAATCATTATGAGTAAGACTCAGTGATTTTATAAGCCTGAAAATGTGATGTGAAGTTGATGATTGTTCAGGCATATTTAGAATACATGCATGTGGGGGAATAGAGGGAGATGAGCATCCCTAACTTGGTAAGTTTCTTTCCAGATCCTCTTTTCTGGAATCCTGAATTGTAGTGAGCAGTTTTTATAGTATTTCTTGGTTCTGTGATTTTTAACCTGTGAGCATTAGCTATAGATGATGATATTCAAGTAGTTCATGATATCTTACCTAGTACCTCTAAAAGCAACCATGTCTCCTTTGATTTCTGTCACTCTTTTTATGGCTTGTTATCAGGAATTGAGCAAGTACTTCATTATTCCTAGTCACACCTGTTTTTTGACCCATTAGCGCCTTAGAATTCTAACTTGAATAAAATACTAGGAAAATGCATATTTTTCAAAATGCCCCTCTTCACAAAGAATTCCATCATGCCATTTATAGATAGAGAAACTGAGTCCCCAAAAGGAAACATGAATTGTCTCATAGAATCAGTGAAAGAACCAGGTATATATCAGAAACTCTTGATATTTTTTTTCTAGTATGTTATGTTAATTATTTCCGTTGTGCCAACGGTTGTTTTACCCTCAAAAATGTAGAAATCCAAATGAGACCAGGAGAATTGAATCACAAAATTACCCATGTCACTTTAGAATTAAAGTATCTCTTTCAAATTATCGTAAATCATTAGTATGTTATTTTTTAAAAAAAAACAGATTAAAAAGGGCAAAACCTAGGAGGTTGAAAGGCCAATATAAGAAAGTCCAAAGAAAAGGAGGGAAGAAAGAGAGTAGGAAAGCAGAGGAGGCATAGCTGAGGTGCTGGGAGGAAGTGGGGAGGAAGAAAGTCAGTACCTTCTGATCCTGTGAAACATACAGTTTTTGATAAAAAGTGATATGTGATAACTTGCATTTTAGGTGAATTATTTTCTTTTAAAAGGAACTTTTTTCATCAATAATAAATACTTGGTAAATGTTAGCTATGCTCAGGAAACAGCACTAAATCACTGGCAAAGTTATTTTTCTTAATCCTCCCTACATTTGTCTGAGGAGAAAGTGCTGTTTAATCCTCGTTTTGCCTGTGAGAAAAATGTGGCTGAAAAAAAAATTCAAAATATGTTCAAGGTCACATGATTAAGAAATGGTAATGCAGAGATTTAAAGGTCGTCTGAATTTCCTTCCAGTCTTTTTAACACGGTCAAACATGGGCAAAGATTGCATTGACTGCTCAACCTCAAAGGGATTTTGCAGTTCTATAAATTTTACCATCTCAGATAAACCAATTGTATAAATTAAGATCCACGAGTAGATCATGTAGCTTACTCAGTAATTCTTCAAGTTATTATTATTTTTCGTTGTATAAATTGTATGGTTACTCTGAGGTAGGCATGCACTGTTGAGTTGGGGATTTAAAGATGGATAAAACATAATCTTGGTGAGAAAAGAGAGTTCATTGAAGTTATTGTTATGCAATATACTAAACACAGTGATGGGAAACTTTAGAGAAATCTGTAAGAGTATGGGATGGGATCTTTAAAAGATTGTATATGAGGGAAAGAGGCCTGTATTAATATTCAAAAGCTGACATAACAAAATACCTCAGTGTGGGTAGCTTGAACCACAGAAACTAATTTTCTCATGTTCTGAAGCCTAAACCTTCAAGAGCAAGGTGTTGGCCAGGTTAGTTTCTTTGTAGGCCTCTTTTCCTTGACTTACAGATGACAGACTTCTCCCTGTCCTCACTTGGTGTTTTCTCTGTGTGCACATAACCCTGGTGACTCTATTTTTTAAGGACATCAGTCACATTGGATTCGAACCCATGCTGATAGATTACCTTAACTTAATTACCTCCTTAAAGGCCCTGTCCCTGAAATCCAGTCATATGAATTTGAACTTCGTATGAAATCCAGGACTTCGTATGAATTTGGCACCGTGAGGGGGTACAAAATCCAGTCTATATAACAAGGACCATTTGAGATATTGAGGAATAACATTGCTCTTGGGATTATGTACCAGGGGAAACAGGCCTCTGGACATACCCCACCCTTGCTCAGAGGAGTGTTTTCCCAGCTAAGCATGGACAGAGTCCTTCAGAGACCTTGTGGAAACACATTGTTGATCAGAGCTTCTGATTTGATAGGTCTAGGGTAAGGGCTGAGAGATTGCATTTCAGTCGTGCCCCTGGTGCTTCTGTTGCTGCTGGGCTGGAGACCACACTCCAGAGTCTCTGCTGCAGAGTACAGGCCAATGCCAAATGTTCTTCTGATGCTGGAAGAGCACGAAGCAATTGCAGGGATCTGCTCTGCAGGGATTGTTCTGGAGAAATGCTGCCTGCTTCCTCTGTTTCAGGTTGATTGGAGAAACTCTCTCTTTCTGACTACCATCTTAAAGAAGCTCAATTTGTTTACTAGAGATTAAGATTGCCCGTGTTCCCCTCCCCCTATTGCCCGCCCTGCCACCATTTTTTTCCAAGCTGTTTCCTTCAGATAGGCTCCTCAGCTGTTTGTGAATTGTGATGCTTATTCTCTTCACTGCGTGATGATTTCTACCCAGGCAGAAGACTCTGGGATTTGTCATTGTTTGGCATGGTTTTATTTCTCCTTAATATGTTTAGTTGTATCTTGAACTCTGTGTGTGTGTGTGTGTGTGTGTGTGTGTGTCTGTCTGTCTGTCTGTGTCTGTATATACACAGGGAGAGAGATAGAGAAACAGGTTTGTCTTATTTAGTGGGTTTTCCATCATGTGATTCTAGCATATATTTACCCTTAAGGCAACTCTCACTGAGAGCTAGCACTTTTCAATGCTGTCTTGAAGCTGGGTAGTTAAGATTTAGTGCCATATACCAACAATAATCATAAAACAAAAACTAAGAAATTACGTTTATAACATTCTGTTCTCCAGGCACTAAGTTGGCTACAAAGGCATTCATTATCATTATGGACATTAGTGTTAAGTGGGTGCATTAATATTTTACTTTGTATTATCAGGCATGAATGATGGTAAACATTAAAATAGGCAGAGCACCAAGAACTTAAAGCAGAGATATTTTTTGCATTGCTCTTTTGCACGTATGACCATTTTTTTAATGCTCATAAGCCAAATCAATGGCTTCTACCAGTTGTACAGTCCGTTTGGATCACTCCATGATGAATTTGGCCCAATCAGTAGCAGGCAGGAGAACAAAGGAAATAAAGATTTGCAGAGGCATAGGCTACCTGCCCACCAGATAGATATTACCATCTGCATTTGCAAACTTTGTTCTAGAGTGTTATATAACAAACCTGACATTGACTCTATGTGCCTGTGTGGATATGTATGTGAGTGAAATTATTTATGCATAGCAATGAACAACACGAATTCAGAGATCACACAGATTTTTAGTGCAAGTACAATAGTAAAAGGAAAAGGTGAAAAAGAAGTCACTTCTTTTGCTCATTAACCATTAGTTGGTCTGAATTGTGAAGATGATACTCTTCCAAAAATATAAATCTTCCTTGAGACGGTTGTACTGATCAGCTATTCACTCAACAAATACTTACCAAGGTCCTTTTATATGGCTTAGCAGCTGTGAATGGAGTAGTAAATAACAGATGCTGTCCCTTTTCTTATGAAGCTTAACATATTCTGAAATAGATAAGGCACAAACAAAGAAACAGTTGGATAATGGTGGAGTGCTAGAAAATAAACAGGATGATGTGACAGATAGATTGGGTGGGGAAGGGAAGGTGGGATGAGAACTTGGTAGGTGAGCTGAGCTGGGAGGGTTGAGAATGATCTATTACAAGCAAGAGGAAGAGAGCAATGCAGGAAGAGAACACCATACATGGGAAAGTCCTAAATCACAAATAACCAGTTATGTGTCTCCTAAGATCCATGTGATTAAAGAAATAGGCATTTTCTTTTTTTGTGTCTACATTTTAAAAATTATTATTATTATTTTTTTAGGTCTTTAAAAAATATTTATTTATTTATTTTTTAAGTTTTTGGCAGACACAACATCTTTGTTTGTATGTGGTGCTGAAGATCAAACCCGGGCTGCATGCAGGCCAGGCGAGCGTGCTACCGCTTGAGCCACATCCCCAGCCCATAAAATTATTTTTTAATTTGTTTTAATTTGTTATACATGACAGTAGAATGCACTTATACACTTTGATATATCACACATAGATGGTATATAATTTCTCATTTTTCTGAGTAAATGTATTATAGAATCATATTGGTCATACAGTCACATATATACATAAAGTAATAATGTCTGTTTTATTCTACTATCTTTCTTATTCCCACATACCCTGCCTTCCCCTCCTTTCACTTCCCTCTACCTAATCTAAGGTAATGTATTTTTTTTGCCTTTATACATGTACTTTGTTGTGTTTTTTTTTTGCATTACAATTCTTAATACACATATATACCACGATTTTTGTATCTCTGTTTTTATATAAAGTATGTTGACACTTCATATATGTGCTTTGTATAATAATGTCCATCACATTCCACCATCCTTCCTAATCTCCTGCCCCCTTCTTTTCCCTCCCACCCCTCTTCCCTATCTACAATTCATCTGTTCCTCCCATGCTCTCCCTCCCTACCCCATTATGAGTCAACCTCCTTATATCAGAGAAAACATTCAGCATTTGTTTTTTTGGGATTGCCTGACTTCACTTAGCATTATCTTCTCCAATGCCATCCCTTAAAGAAATAAGGATTTTCACTGTTGGATAAAAGTCAAAAGTAATTTTAGATGTAAGTTGATGTTTGAGGAAAGCGGAGCTTGATGGGCAGTTGGTTGTCATTGGGAAAGCCATGACCAGAGGGAGAAGTGTGATGAAGACATAATTCTCTATTTTATAATTTTATGTAAAATACTGTTATGCCAACAGGAAACTGTGTATTACAGAAAATGTGCCCTGGGACAGAATTCTCCGAGAAAGGGCTGAATTCCTTCACTCTTGGCCTCTTCCCGTTTGGCTGGTTAAGTGCTACCGCACAATCGTGGAAACAGATGCACACAGTGATTTTCCCTGTACTCTCACCTGATTGCCTGGGCTGTGGGCGTGATGGACTAAATTCCACCTGTATAAATAACCCAGGTCTATTTGGAATGTCCATAAGATCTGCACTGCACCTGCACTGGCTGTTTGGCAAAGGACAGGAATCTGGCCTTGCATTCTATATTAGGCCATGGCTCTAGGCAGCAAAACCACCCCACTGAAAATGAAAAATTTATTCAATCAACTCATTGTTTAGTGTTCAAAGCATTTAAACAATTTGGGCATTTAACTGAATTGGGCATAATTTGAATGGGCATAAAAACTGTTTAAATTAGCCAAAATGAAATGGGAGATCAAGACAATCCTCCTGGTTTAATCACTCATTCAAACATTTAATGAAAAAGTATCGTAAACCATTAAATCCATTCTATTCTACCTGGGGAAGGGGAGTTTTCAGAGTCATGAGGGCTACCACAAAATTGAGTCTGCTTGACTGTGGAACACCCAAGCCTGACTCAATCATAGTCCCTTTTTCACATCACAGGTAGAGCTTATGAGCCAACAACAACAACAACAAAAATCTAGTTAAAACCTTGGTTATTTATTTTAAAGTATTTTTTTTCAAAGAGTATTAACATTACGTTCCATTTATTGAAATGAATGGGCTTTTGAGAAAAGGTTAGAGAGGAAGCTGCCTAGACAAGGGGAACAATGTGCCTAGAGCATGAAGGTTGGGGACAAGCTTCTGTCCTCCTATATGGCTGTTCATTCTACATGCTAGAACAGAGGGCCAGTGGAGAAGGACGAGGAGGAGGAAGAGATGGTTGGAAAAAGTGTATGAAGGAATTTATATGCACGATGCTGAGAAGCATCAATTTATTTTTTAGGCTAGTGGTTCTGAAACTTCAGTGTATTTAAGAATCATAAGGTGAGTGGGAGGGTTTAAAATGCAGATTCTAAAGTTTATCTTCTGAGATACCAATTTAGTGGGTCCTGAGTGAGACTTGAAAATATGTCTTTTTAACTTGTCTTTCAGGAGATTTGTATGTAGGAGTTCCAAGAATCACCATCTGAGAAGTGTTGCTGTAGGTAATGAAATATCTGGAAAGGTTTGAAGCTAGGAAGTGTATCACACTGACCTAGTTGAGTTCCTTCATTAATTTGCTTTTTTTCTGCTTTATTGATGCTATTGTAATTAACCAGTTTCTTTTTTTTTTTGTTTTCACTTTCTTATTTGTCACAGTCAGCTAGTACTCACAGGATATTAATATTATATATTAGTTATATATAATATTTAATATATATTAATATTAAATATTATATATATATTTAGTAGTGGGGACTGAACACAGGGGCAGTCAACCACTGAGCCACATCCCCAGCCCTATTTTGAATTTTATTTAGAGATAGGGTCTCACTGAGTTGCTTGGGCCTTGCTTTTGCTGAGGCTGGGTTTGAACTTGTGATCCTCCTGTCTCAGCCTCCAAGCTGCTGGGACTACAGGCACGAACCACCATGCCCAGCAAGAGATTAATATTAATGATAACAGGAAGGCAAAGGGAGCTACAAGGAACAGTGACCACCCATTAAAATTATCCATGATGAACTGAAATATACAGCTTTGATTCAATATAAAAATTTTCCCAACCACAACTAAATTTTATCTATATATGCATGGTGGTGTTTAATGTGCTTTGTACTCTATGGCAATTCCTTGGCATATTAAATTTCTTTGTCAATCTAATTTCCTACTATTAGGGCCATCCAGAGTCCTCTGAGGGCTCTGGGAAGTCTCTTAACCATTCTTTTTTTATATTTAAAACAATTATATATATCAGCAGAATGCATTACAATTCTTGTTACACATATAGAGCACAATGTTTTATATCTCTGGTTGTCTATACAATATATCCACACCGATTTGTGTCTTCATACCTGTACTTTGGATAATAATGATCATCACATTCCACCATCATTAATAACCCCATGCCCCCTCCCTTTCTCTCCAACCACTCTGCCCTATCTACAGTTCATCTATTCCTCCCATGCTCCCACTCCCTATCCCACTATGAATCAGCCTCCTTATATCAAAGAAAACATTCAGCATTTGGTTTTTTGGGATTGGCTAACTTCACTTAGCATTATCTTCTCTAACTCCATCCATTTGATCTATATAATGAAAATTAAAGAATCTTAAAAAAAAGAAATAAAAGAAGACCTTAGAAGATGGAAAGATCTACATTGCTCTTGGTTAGGCAAAATTAATATTATCAAAATGACCATACTTCCAAAAACACTATACAGATTTAATGGAATTCCGATCAAAATTCCAATGACATTCCTCTTAGAAATAGAAAAAGCAATCATGAAGTTTATCTGGAAAAATAAGAGACCCAGAATAGCTAAAGCAATCCTTAGCCGGAAGAGTGAAGCAGGTGGTATCACTATACCAGACCTTAAGTTATACTACAGAGCATTAGTAACAAAACCAGCATGGTATTGGCACCAAAACAGACTGGTAGACCAATGGTACAGAATAGAGAACACAGAGACTAAACCACAAAACTACAGATATCTTATATTAGACACAGGTGCCAAAAACATGCATTGGAGAAAAGATAGCCTCTTCAACAAATGGTGCTGGGAAAATTGGAAATTAAACCCCTATCTCTTACTATGTACAAAACTCAACTCAAAATGGATCAAGGACTTAGGAATAAAACCAGAGACACTGCATCTAATAAAAGAAAAAGTAGGCTCTAATCTTCATTATGTGGGATTAGGCCCCAACTTCCTTAATAAGACTCCTCTGGCACAAGAATTAAAATCAAGAATCAATAAATGAGATGGACTCAAACTAAAAAGTTTCTTCTCAGCAAAAGAAACAATCTGTGAGGTGAATAAAGAGCCTATATCTTGGGAGAAAATCTTTACTCCTCACACATCAGATAGATTACTAATCTCTAGTATATATAAAGAACTCAAAAAGCTAAACACCAAAAAATCCAAATAACCCAATCAATACATTGGCCAAAGACCTGAAGAGACACTTCTCAGAAGATGATATACAATCAATCAACAAATACATAAAAAATTGTTCATCATCACTAGCAATTAGAGAAATGCAAATCAAAACCATTCTAAGATTTCATCTCACTCCAGTCAGAATGGCAGTTATTATGCATACAAACAACAGTAAATGTTGGTGAGGATGTGGGGGAAAAGGTACACTCATACACTGCTGGTGGGACTGCAAATTGGTGGAGCCAATATGAAAAGTAGTATGGAGGTTTCTTAGAAAAGTGGGAATGGAACCACCATTTGATCCATCTATCCCTCTCCTGGGTCTATACCCAAACGACTTAAAAACAGCCTACTACAGGGACACAGCCACATCAATGTTTACAGCACCAAAATTCACAATAGCTAAACTTTGGAACCAACCTAGATGACCTTCAATAGATAAATGGATAAAAAAATGTGGCATAGCTACACAATGGAATATTATGGAATACCATTCAGTTTTGCAATAGCCTTTCTGATGGTCTCTCACTCCAATCTTCTGCTTCCCAACTATCTATATTCGTATCATTGTCAAAGATAATTTTTCCAAAACTCTAATACAAATCATGTCACTTCTTTTAAAAACTTTCAATTGCTCCTTGGTCTGTGTGCTTGCCATTCTTAGTCACTCAGCTCAAGATGGTTTTTCTTATTTGGAGATTTGCTTCTTCCCTGAGTGCCATTTTCACCTCTTTTGTTTGTGTACAAACCTACTTCTCTGTTTAATTTCTTCCCTGAAGAAGTTCCCAGCTTCTCACAGTGACAATAATTGTTCTATGCTATCTTCTTTCTCTGCTCTTTTTACCTCGACCAGAGTTAGTTTAATGTTGCCATATCACATATATAACACTTATCACCATATTTTAGAGTGCTTCCCTACTGTCTTATACTTCTGTATCCCTCTCTGAACAATCATATGATATGCTTTCGATCAGAGGCTAAGATTTAAATTGATCTTAAGTTTGGCTTCCTTCAAGCTAATCACAATGTGGTGCAGTTAATATAGATAGTTCTCCACAACCAATTTGTATTCATTGAGGTAACTTGACTGCTGTAACAAGTCCAATGGGTAACAAATCCCACTGGATTGATAAATACAAGTTTATTATTATTCTTTCTCAGGTCTTGTTCATTGCAGGTTGGTGGAGAAGCTCTACACAACTCTAGAACAGTCACAATTGTAGACCCAAGTTCCTTCTTTCTAGAGACTCCCAGAATCTTGAAGTCCTTCTATGGATTTTTTACATCCAGCTGGCCAGTGAGGAAAAAGAAGAACAAGGAGGTTGTGTGGGATCTTTTGTATGCCAGGCTTAGAAGTGGCACGAGGCATTTCTACTTGAATTTCTTTCAGTAGATCTCTGTCTTAGGGCCCCTCCTCATTCCAAGAGAGTCTTGGAAATGTAATTTAGCTGTGAGGTCAGAATCAGAACAAATCTGATGAGCCTTTAAATTCTCCTACATAGACCCCAGAAACTTAAAAATCTTCTTAAAAGTTATGTTGCACCCCCTAATTTGAGGGGTATCAACTTGTATTAGAAGCAACAATATAAGCCAAGTCATTGTGTCATTAGGGGGCATCCCATGCATGGAAGATTGGCGATATTAACAGTATTCAGTGATAAAGAATGCTGATTACTCTGGCCTCAACCCCATTGCTATGGTTTGGATATGTGTCCCCCAAAGACCCATGTGTTAAAAGTTTGGCCCTTCGCCTTTGGCACTGTAAGGCGGTGGAGGAAACTCTAATAAGACGTCGGGCCTAATGGGGGGAAGTTAAGTCACTGGGTTTGTGCCCTGGAAGGGGATATTGGGACTGCAACCTCTTCTTTGCATCTTTGCATCTTAGCTGCGGTGAGATGAACAGGTATCTTCTGCCATGCATTCTTTCCATGATGTTATTATACCATCACAGGACCAAAGCAGCGGGGCCAACCAACCACAGGCTGAAATTGCTGAAACGGTGACCCAGAAACAAACCTTTCCCTTATGAAGTTGAATAGCTCACGCATTTTGTTACAGTAATGCAAAGCTAACTAAAACAACCATGGAGTTAAGACTCTCAGACTGGCGCCAGGAGCCTGGTATTTCAGTCAGGGCTCTGAGAGAACTGGGCATTCAGTGTTGACATGAATTGAAATGTTCCTCTTTTGAGTTGAATGGCTCACATTTCTGGGTGAGACTCTGCGGCCTGCCTCATCCACGTGGAAGAAAGCGAAGTGAGACACCCTCTGCACAGTTTTGTTAAAAGTGGAGAAGGACACCGGTTGATTGATCTAACCGGTTTTCTTCACAGGCTCATCTGACACACCAGTCTCTTGTTCCTCACTCAATCCTCTGCTTTCCCTAAATCCTTCACCCCGATGGGCATTTCTGAGTTTGACAAATGGCACTGTCTGCATGGAGATAAACGAGAGCAGTCTTGATTCTTATTTAAACCCAGCAAATCTGTGGTTACCAGACATGTGTTCAAACAGACAGCAACACCTGGAGCACACCAGAAAACAGATAGGAAATGCGCTGGACCAAGAATGGCACCGAAGGAGAAGTAGCCCAGGAGCCTATAAAGATCATTCCCTGAGCAATATGAAGAAAGGGACCAGATGAGTTCTGTTATGCTAATTCACAAGAATTTCCAATAACGAGGGAGACTCATTTGGGCTAAGTCCAGTCCCATATTGCTGTGAAAATGAGTCTTTTTTTTTTTTTTTTTAACTCTTACAGAACACAGAGGCCTCTTGAATGGTCTCATTTCTCACATTTATTTGTTTAAAAGAAGGAGTTTGCTGACAGCACCCCTATTAAGATGACTCCCCTTATTTATCAATCCTGCCAAGCTCCCTGACAGAAAAGGGGTTTGTTGCTTTTAAAAATAGGTTTTCTTCCCAAATGAAGCAAAGCGTGGAAAAAGAGGAAAGAAAAGTGAAATGTGAAGCTTGTCATGTGAAAGGCAGTTTCATTATTTGTCCTTTAGCGGCTTTTGTTCCCACTGAGGGAATGTCTGGGTCTCTCCCCAATTTGCTAGAGATGAAAGCCCAGTTGCCCAACCATAAAAGACAGAAAAGGACAGAGGGAGGAGAGGATTTTTTTCAGTACTAATCCTTGGTCTTCGGGTTGAAAAGGAATCTTGGGACCTGTTACTGTTGCTAACTAATATGTGAGAATGTTCCAAATTTGGGTTGTCAGGCCTTAGGTCCTAGAAAGTTCTGTTGGACACCTGCGGTTCCCATGGATGAAAAATAATAGCATTTGTATAGATATTTTATTTTTTCAAAGCTCCTTTTCCTCTCTAATCCTGTTTATCGAGGGCAATGTTTGATTCCTGAGCTCAGTCCTTCTTACTCCTTTTCCCCATCCTTCAGGAGACTCAAAGACAACAACCTCCCCCAACCCGCCATCATCATTCATGCAACACTCATTGCTGAGAATATGGTCCTAACAAGGGATTGGGGCAGAGACTAAAGAGACAAATGGACCTGGAACTCCTGTGGATGTCTGGAATGGTGGAGTAGAGAAGGGATCCAAAACCAGAGAACGGGTCTTGCCTCATATCTTTCCCACTCTCTGGCTATGGTTAAAACATCCCCGCCATTTGGGTGTCTTTTCCTAAACTGTAAAATATGATTCAAATCATGTTGATTGATGAACTTCTATAGTTCTTTTCTACTTCATGAGTATGGGTCTGCACAACCCTTTTTTTTTTTTTCATGGTATTCCAAATGCTTATGGTGAATAAAATAAAGAAATTGGGATTATTTGTTTGCTCTTTTGTAAATTTGACCTAAGTTCCTTTTTCTTTTTTTAAAAAAAAATAGTCAATAAATAGTACCTACTTCCTGGTGGGTGCTATAAATGTCAATGACCAAAAAAAAAAAAAAAAAAGTCAAAGGCATTTACCCTAAGGCCAGCTACATAAGTTAGATATTACCACTGTACTTCTCAGACACAGGAGGCAGATGTTAGTTTTGAGGAATGGTATCATTTTTATTTCTTGTAAGTAAATTTGTGCATTGGCTTTCCTGGATTCCAGGGCATAAGTTAGGTCATATAAGGAAGGTGCTGTATTACTATTTGAGATCACAGGTGATCCAACTCCTGTGTATATCTTTACACAGATATACACTCCTGTGTGTATCTCCTATTCAGAGGTGACTAGGGACAAACCTGTGACATGGAGGCTCAGAGGTTGTATCTGGCATATTATAGTTCTTAACCTAAAGCCCAGAGCTCTATCTATGCAAGCTAGCAGGGCAGAAGAGTATCATCTAGGCTCCCCTGCCCACATTCTTGGTATCCATGGAGAGCGAAGGAACCCTGAATGGATCACAATGTGAGGTAGTTTCCAATTGAAACACTGGGGCCAGTGTCACAATGGGGCTTCCATCAAAGGAGTTTGACAGCCCCATGATGAGCCACACAGCATCTCAGACATAAGCATCACTCTGTCTTCTGGGTCCACTTATAAAAATGGAAGAAAATTTTATTAATAAAATTTAATTAGGGCTGGGGATGTGGCTCAAGTGGCAGTGCACTTGCCTGGTATGCGCGGGGCACTGGGTTCGATCCTCAGCACCACATAAAAATAAAATAAAGATGTTGTGTCCACCCAAAACAACAACAAAAAATAATACATTGAGTGCCAGCATTTAATACATGTAATCCCCTCTGAGCTCTGTCAGTCCAGTTGACCAGGCAGAGACATGCCTAATGCCTGCTTCCAACTAGTTAGGCTGGGAAATCTGATTCAAACAAATCCTGTCTCACCACTGTGTGATGCTGTCCCTCCCCAGGGATTCAAACTCTCTTCCTGGTTTTAGGTTAGGAATACTGATACATTAAACAGGATAAAGATACCGTACTCCTCTTGAATCATAGATCAACATATGATTAGGTTATTGGTTCATCATTTAGTAATGCCTCGTGTTTTTAGAGAGCTGTCACTCCTCTGGTGCTTCATGTTTAGCATTTTGAGAAAGTCTAGCTGTCTCACGATCCCTGTATTCTTTAAATGTGCTTTTAAGTGATTCGAAAACCACAGATACAAGTGGGAAAAAAATTAGCATATTTTCCTTGAAGTGTAGGTGGGCGCATATGTAAATGTGTATTCTGCTGATCTCAATGTGTGTTAACATAAGATGGTGTGAGTGAGTGATGGATGAGAGAGGAAACAGTGATGGCAATTTAATTAATTCTGCTGACATTGCTATGCTTTCAAACACAAGTAAGAGTGGAGATTGGAGCAACCTAGAAACCCCCCTGGTTGCTATTGATCTTACTTTTCTGTTCAGTAAAAATAGAACTGCAAATTAACAAAACAAACCAGCCTCCTGGCAACTGATGGCTTATTGATGATGGAATCTCAGAGGAAGTTTGAGGAACGACCTCTTGGTCCAGGAAGGAGGGACTTCCCAGCCCCTATCCTTTGTGCACAAAGAGTAACAAGGCTTTTCAGTTTAAGGAAAAGGAGGAAACTTGGTGTTGCGGGAGTTACCTTTCTGGCTCCATATATCTCTGTCATGTCACCCCTGCTAATTAGTAGAAATGCTTTCCTGACAACCACAATTAGAAGCAATTTTATCCACAAAAGTTCTGAAGAATGAAACCTTAAAAAACTTGAAAGGATAAGAAAACTGGGTCAATTTGCTGTGCTTTATTTGAGTTCTATGCATATGTGAATGAAAAATCTCTGGAAGCTAATTAATATGCTTAGAAAAATATTTAGTTTTCAAATGATCTATTCTACTGGCCCAGGGAAATGATAGATTTGTATATAGCTGTTGACCAGGTCACTGCCTAGTTAAACTTGGGCAAGTCTCAGAATCTCTTTGAGAAGTACTTCTGTTTTTTAAAGGTAGATTGAAATATTGAAGAAGTTCCTAAAGTCCTTGTTAATTCCATGTTCTGTAAGGTGAAGGTGAGAGAATGATTTGTATCTCAAGGGACATTTGAGAATGCCTGGAGATATTTTTGACTGTCACAACTGTGGTCGGGGTAGATGGTCTGGGGAACTGATCCTGTCATTTCATGGGAAGAGACTAGGAACATTGCTTGATATCCTACCAATGCACAGACCAGGCCTTCATAACAGTAAATCTGGCCCTAAACATCAATAGTTGTGAAACTCTGTTCTGGGAATATAAATAACGAACTTAGTTCCTTGCTTCACTACCATTTAACTTTTTCTTGGAAAATTAAAAAATGATTCAACTTGATGATTGCCACTCGACATCTCATATTTTGTATTCAGAGACTAAAAGTAGATCCAAAGACAGAGGGGAGGTGTTCTTTAATATGATAACATGGTGCTTGGGCCTAGGTAAGAGCCCACACGAGAGCTCTGAAAAGTTCAGGACTGGGTTAGATAAAAGTAGTTCCAATCATCTTTTATATTTAGGATTGTTTTCCAGTGACCAGAAGAAAAGGGGCAAAAGATAAAATAAAAACTAGTTTGTCAACCTGCTTATAAGTAGGTACTTTCCATACTTGAGTGGTTTATGCAAAAACTGATGATCAGTTATTCCCTGCTACCAAGTTGGTTTTTCATTGTTGCCAAAATAAATTGCCACTAACTTAGTGGTATAAAACACAATTTTATTACCTTAAAATTCTGTAATTTAGAATTCCAACACAGATATCCTCGGGCTAAAGCTAAATGTTGGCAGAGCCGTCTTCCCTTTTGCAGGCTTGAAAAATGACTTTGCCTTTGCTGGTTTCTAGAAGCTGCCCGCATTCTTTGGCTTTTGGCTTCTTTCTCCATCTTCCAAGTTAGTATAACATTACATCTCTCTGACTATGCTTCTGTATTCCTACCTCCCCTTGGCCCTGATCTCAGCCAAGAAAAAAAAAAATTAGGGATGCATATGATTAGGTTGGACAAATGAAGACATCCAGGATGGTAGCCTATCTCAATAACATTTGCAAAGTCCCTTCTGCCAAGTAGGGCAACATGTTTATGGATTCCAAGTTTAGGATGTGGATATATTTAGGTGACCCTTGTTCTGCCTACCACCACAGGATTATTTGCACTGGATGCTATGTTACCATCTACCTTCAGAACTGAGGCACTCGACTCAATTCTCCAGATGCAGAGGGTTGGAGCAGTGGAAAGTCTCAGCTGAGCTACTCTCTGAGAATTGTCCTAAGGTAAAGAGAAATGCCACTTTCAAACCCAATACCCGTCCTCAGAGGCAGCCCATAGCCAATGACGGTCAAGGCAGAGATATACGATTATTGATTCCTTGTCTCAGACAGGACAGTTCTGATGAGCCATTCTACCTCTGGAGCCCATCACAGGATTGGCCAAGATGTTTATCATAATTTATCTCACAACTCAGTTCCTCTTTCTGCTCAGTTTTTCTTTCTTTACTTCCCTTTAATGTTGGTCCCAAGGACACTCTCCAGGAAGCTTTCTGCAGACAAATATTCATCTCAGAGTCTGTTCCTGAACTTTAATGCTAAGAGTCACAAGGAGAGGCAAATCTACAACAGGCTTTGTCAGTGAAAACTCAGTATCTGGTAAGAAGCCTGGGTAGCTTCCTGCATGATGGGGTATGATGGTTAAAACTTTGCCAGTGGTGAACTACAGATACAGAGGAAAGTCTTGGTGGAGGGAGCCTCTGTTATGTTTGGGAAAGTTGAGAGGATAGTAATTGTAAAGACTCTGGAATTTATGGGAATTATCAATGCATTCAAAAACACAATAATGGTTGGGATGTACTTCTTATGTACTCAACGTGAGCTGGGATATGTGTGGAGCAAGTATGAGATGCTGGACTAAGGTATGAAGTGAAATACAAGATTGAATGAGTGGAAATTTATCAATAAAAAAGAACCTCATAATACAAAAAATTATCAAACTGGAAGGACCTTGGAGACAGTACAAATGTGCTACTAGGTTGGTATGATGGTAGAAGTTTGAAAAAAGTGTTAAGCCTTCTAAATTAACTGAAAATAACAGAACAGAAAACAACATGTGTAAACATGTAGCAGTATTCATCAAGAGGCTCAGAGAGTCTGGCATGCTAGAGAGGACATACCAGGTAACCCACCAGTCACATCGGTCCCAGGGGAGATCCCAGAAGACACCCTATTTGTCACTGTGATGAAGATTCACCAGTGAGAGGACGAGAAGTCTTGTGAGGAGCTCAGTGGTATTTGACAACTTGTTACAGTTTGGATCTGAAGTGGCCCCCCAAAGCTCCTGTATTGAAGGCTTGGTCCCCAGTGGAGCCATGTTCACAGATGGAGCTTGTGGAAGTGACAATATCATGAGGCCTCAGACCTTACAGTGGTTTAATATGTTGATAGCCCCATGGGCTACTGGGAAATGGTGAAAACTGTCCACAGGTGGGGCATAGTGGGAGGAAGCAGGTCAGCGGGGAATGCCCTTTGGGATATCTTGGTCCCTACCCCATCCCTGTACCTTCCCCCATTGCCATGGACTGAGCAGTTTTCTTCAGTCATGCTCCTCCACCATGATCTGCTGCCTCACCCCAGGCCCAGTGCAATGGAGCTGGCTGGCCCTGGACTAAAACTTTTGAAACTATGAGCCAAAATAATATTTTTCCTCCTTGAAGTTGTTTATGTCAGGTATTTTGGTCATTGGGATGAAAAGCTAACTAACACATCACTAGCCCGGATCCAGTGGTAAAGAAGACTGTTGTAGAATTTGGCTCCTTGAGAGGAAAAAGGATGATAAGATCTTCAAATCACGGAAGCCAGGTGGCAGTGCTTAACTGTCAGAAAGAAGACGGGCACAGTTATTATAAGTGACAAAGTTCAACTAGTAGCTGGGAAGCCTGTCCTACCAGGAACTGCGGAGATGGTTAAAAAATTATGGCATTCCCAGAGACAAAGGAACAGCCAACAAGATATTAAAATCATCTATATAATTCATACATTAAAGATTACTATATAATTAAAAGTAATCAAGGAGTTCTGGAGGTTGACGCTAAGTCTTCCATTGAGAAGTCATGATTTCTTGGCTAATTTTCTTGCCTAGAGACCAGTGAGAGACAAGGAGAGACTAGTGCTTCAGGGAAAATGAACTTTCAACACTATGACAATAAATGTAGTAAGGATTCTCCCAGAGCTTTCTGAAGTGGGTCCATATGACCACTTACTTGGATAACCCTGGGAAAAAGGAAATACACAAATATATCAGGGTTCTGAAATGGAACGAATACATGGGGACCATCATGGGCCCTTGTTGATGCAGCATGTGATAAACAGCATTCTGAATCCAGTTGGTCCACAAGAAGTCACCTGGTAGTCAGTCTTCTAGGCCTGAATAGACAACGGGATAGATATACTCTGCAGTTGGTGAAACTCCCACATTGTCTCAACAACAACAACAAAACACACACACTGAAATTCTCCACAAGCTAAAATATTAAATTTAAAAAAATACTTTTTATTCGGCATCTATAATAAAAAACACCCCATAAATACAGCAAATGGCAAAAATGAGTGCCGCTTTTAACATTGTAAAGAATGCAGGTGTGGTGTTTCACATTAGATGACCTTTAATTTTTCATTTTTGCCCCCTCTAAACGTAACACAGATCCTGGAAGATGAAAGTGGCCCATTGTAGCTATGCCAGATATAATTTGCTTAATTAAAGCAAAGCCACACAATCTCAGATACATGGTGTGTAGCCATTGACAAATGCATTCCTTCCATTCCTGTCAAGAAGGAAAATCACAAATCATTTCACATCCACTTTGGGTGGAAGACAGTATACACATCTACAGTCTTACTTCAGGTTTACATGAATTCTCCACTCTCTGTAATAGTATGATCCTCCCAAACTGGCCTATATAGATATTTCATGGAGCATCATATTGGTCCACCATAATGTTATTGCATCTGGATAAGCGTTAAATGGCAAATGCTTTGGAGGTTTTGGTAAGGCACATGAATCTCTGAAGGTGAAAAATAAAATCCATATTACTACCCATAAGGCCCTACTACCCATAAGGCCCTACTACCCATAAGGCCCTACTACCCATAAGGCCCTGCCACATCAATGAAAGGTTCCAGTTGTCTGTGGCATACCAGGATAGCTCTTCCAAAATAAAGGGAAAATCAGTTTATCCCTTTTTCCTAATACATAAGGAGGAAGATTAGTACTATGTAGACTTCTTGAGAGTCTATAAGAAACATACTTCATGCAACTCTCCGGATGATATGAAAAGTAGACAGTTTTGAGGTTAGTTCACAGTAGAACAGGGTTCTATAGCAGGTGCAAGCTGTGATGTGAAGGGTCCTTGTCCTCAAGGCATATGAATGAAAAGGTACTGGGTAGAGTTTATGACAATCCTGAAAGGAAGAATTATGGCATCATCTTCTAAGCTCTGAAGCAAGGACATGACTTCTCCAATAGAGAATCATTCTCTCCAAAAGAAAAAAAAAATGGGCCCTGGTATACTAGAGGTCTCTGGTAAAGACAGAGTGGTCAAGAGACACCAAGTGTCTGAGGTAGCCAAAATTGCCCTTGTTTCCTTAGTTCTGTGAGATCTATCAGATAATAAGATTGGGTGGACCCAGTGGCAATGTATCATAAGAAGGAAACGCTGCATCTAAGATTAGTCTTGGGCAGAACCAGATGACACAAGTCAGCTTCGTGTGTCGGACCCTTATGAAATCTTTCACTGTGAAAGTGATGTCTGTCTCTCCCTCTGCTAACAACAATGATCACATTGAGCTAAAGATCATAGTTTCCAGCTATTAAACTAGATCGAGCTACCATTTTTGTCAAATATCCAACCTGCCCAGCCACAAGACCAAATAAACCTTAATCCTGACTCTGACATTATCTTTCAAGAAGACTGACCAGTGTCTCAGAGACGATGAACATCACAGGGTGCTGTCATTTGTGGGTAAAGTACATGAGCTAAGAAAACAATGAGTGAGAATAAGAGCGGCTCTGCTTGTCATTCCTACTGAGTCATTTAAGGAATTTGTATTTTCTGTCCCTCCAACTCTTTGTTGTGCAACTTTAAAGATCCTGTTTTGCAGAAAGGGCACTTCAGGGGATCCTTCCTTTAAGTTTTAAGCTGAAGCTGTTGTTTGATCACTTTGATCAGACATGACAAGAGCAGATAAGAAAGGACATTCTATTTTAGCATGGACAATTGTCCTTCATTATCAGAATGAGGCAGGGCTCTTGTTGCATTATAGACAGGGAGGAAGATATTTGGCACTCCACTGATCCACTTAAGTGTGTCTTTGTGTTTTTCAGTCTTTATGGTAAACAGACATAGGCATACAAGTCTCCTAAACCTAGAGCGGTAATGGAAATCTAGAATAGGTAGTAGAGTAGGGAAATGTGGACCTCTGAAACCTATGGCAGAGATGGTGGCTGTATTAAGTCCCGTAAATCTTCCTCTTATAATTTTTTTTTTTCTGAAAAATCAACCAGAATCCTGGAAGCTCTGCTCCAACAATTTATTATATGAAGAAAGTAAATCTAAGAGGTATAAGGAGGAACCCTAGTGAATGCTGTGGTATGCTGCCCAGATCTCTCCTAAAGAACCAAAGCACTGTATCTCCCAGATGCTGGTACTGTTAGTAGCTGATGGTTCTCAAGTCAACAAAAGCAATCTACTCCATGTAGGGGCAGGTCACATCTCCTGCTGGTCAAGGTGCAGCTATGAAGAGTAATTTCACTTCTAGATAGGTCTTTTTTCTGGTGCCTTTGTTGTGAATGCATTACAATTCAATTTCCTTCTGTGCTCAGTTTGGCTTTCCTATAGATACAGAAGACACTCCCTAAAAATTTGTGCACATACGTCACCACCTTTGAGTCTGTTTCTTGAAGAACTCAATTCAATGTAACATGTACCATAAATAAATATCTCCTCAGGCCAATATTCAGCAGTTATGAAAAAAAGATAAACTAATGAGTGGTTTTGGTGGACATTGTGTTAAGCATTATATATGTTGCATTTTATTTAATTCTCAAAATACCCATGCAAGATAGTCACTATAATTATACTTATTTTACAGATGAGAAAATAAAAACCTAGAAAGGTTAATTACATTTCTAATATCCTACTGCTTATTGGGTGGGGATAAAAGCTCTTGAATTCAGGCCTGGTTGTAAACCATTTTGTTATCTGATCGTTAATGCCCTCAAACCTTCGTGAGATAGGTCTGATTTGAAAATTTTCAATTAATTTATTATAACACCCATAAGAAATTATTTAAGACCCAATTACCTCTTTAGGGTTTATGGTTGATTTGTGGGAACATTGATTTGATCTCAATTACACCAAACCTACAAAATTAGCCAAACCCTAACTGGTTTTATATGACATACTATTTATAACTTCCCTTTCAACCAGTTAAAGTTCATTTTAAAAGAAAGTTGTAAAATAAGATCACTTTAAATCTAAATATAGCTGATATTTGATGAGGACTGGCTAACTTGCTTCCTGGTGAGCAAAGAGAACACCATCCTGAGTGGTGGGTTAGACAAGAATGTCCCTAGCACAAGGTTGTGGTCTGCTAATTGTAAATCTTAAATGTTTCCCAAAGGTGCATGTTTTAAAGATTTGTCTCCAGTTTGGTGCTTTGGGGAGAAGGTGAAATCTTTAAGAGATGTGGTCTAGTGGGAGGTCTTAGGTCATTGGGAGTGTGCCCTCAAAAGATATTATGGGGTCTCTTCCTCTTCCCTCTTTTGGCATCCTGGCCATGAAGTGAGTGGCCTTTTGTTATGCCACCTGCTCCCCTGCTGTGATGTGCTGCCTCATCCCAGGCCCCCAAACATTAGGCCAACAGACCATGGACTAGAGCCTCCAAAACTGTGAGCCAAAATAAACCTTTCCTCTTTACAAGCTGGTTATCTCAGGTACTTGTTACAGTAACGAAAGTCTGGCTAATGCATGAACCAATCGTAAAAGGTTTCATTTGTGAGACTTTGAAAAACTTTCTGTCAGAGGGTGATGCCAATGCAGTGCAATGATTCAGGTACTTGGAAGGTAAGAGGAAATGATGCCTACAAAGACAGTGGAGTTGACTGATTACTGCCAAGGTCTTTTGAAGTCCTGCAAAAGGATAATGAGGAAGTGAGGACCAGGGAAAATAAGAGAGGAAATGAGTTAGAGAGTAGATAAGAAATATAGAAATGAAACCAAACAAGTTTATCAACCACCCCATCCCACTATGTACCTAATAACAATAAGTGTTTAGTCAAAATGTGTTTGTGCGTGTGTGCCTCTGTGTGTGTGTGTGTGTGTGTGTGTGTGTGTGTGTGTATGTATGTATGTATTCAGCCAACTTTTGGACCTGGGATTGAAGCTAATATGTCACAGAAGGAAAGCAGGAATGAACATTCCATTTCTAAATCAAACTAGGGTCTCCTGTAGAAGAAGGTTAACTCACTCATTGGTGAAGTACATTTGTGTCTAATTTTGCAATTCACAGATGGTGTGTTTGATGAGAATTCATTTTTATCTTAGATTTGCTTAGTAGTTTTCTTCCAAAAAATCCAGAACCTGTACAGACAACATAGAAACTCATGGTTCACTTTGCTTGAAAACTTCATTAGAAAAAAAGCACTGACAATTAAAGTATGCTTATAATAATATGGGTTAAAAAAAAAGCTCATCATTGCTAGCAATTAGAGAAATGCAAATCAAAACCACTCTAAGATTTCATCTCACTCCAGTCAGAATGGCAGCTAAACAACAATAAGTGTTGGCGAGGATGTGTGGAAAAAGATACATGCACACACTGCTGGTGGGACTGCCTATATGGAAAGCAGTATGGAGATTTCTGGAAAATTAGGAATGGAACCACCATTTGACACAGCTATCCTTCTCCTTGGTCTATACCCAAAGGACTTAAAAACAGCATATTACAGAGACACAGCCACATCAATGTTTATAGCAGCACAATTCACAATAGCTAAACTGTGGAACCAACCTAGATGCCCTTCAATAAATGAATGGATAAAAAAATTGTGGCACATATACACAATGGATAATTACTCCACAATAAAAGAGAATAAAATCATGGCATTTGCAGGTAAATGGATGGTAGAAAGATAATACTAAGTGAAGTTAGCCAACCTCAAAAAAACAAATGCCAAATGTTTTCTCTGATATAAGGATGCTGATTCATAGTTGTGAGAGGGAGCATCAGAGGAATAGACGAACTCTAGATAGGACAGAGGAGTGGGAGGGGAAGGGAAGGGGCATAGGGTTAGAAATGATGATGGAATGTGGTGGACATTATTACTCAAAATACATGTATGAAGACACCAATTGGTGTGAATATACTTTGTATACAACCAGAGATATGAAAAATTGTTCTGTATGTTATAATAAGAATTGTAATGCATTCCAATGTCATATATAAATTAAAAAATCAAAAAATAATAATATGGGTGATGCAAAAATGGCAACTTTGTTGTACAAAAAGCTAGACGAAGGATATTTTATTGTGTTTTTTTTTCTCCTCTATTCTTTTTCATTTTCTTTTGATGCAATAAGACCTATCTTTTCCTCTCTCATTCTTTCTTTTCCAAAATGGATCAAAGGATACATTTGCTAAACCTGATTGCTGATGTTACTAAATTATTTTCTCAAATGCCTGAAAACAGTTTCTCCTTTGTTTTGGAGGCAACCTCCTTTTTGTTGCATCTTCAGTCCTTAGATTACTACAATGAAAAAATTTTTAAGTGGTGACTCATGGATTTTAGTATTTTATTTAATAGCTTTCAGCATTTAAGATGTTTTTGTTTAAACAATTAAAAAAATGTATCTCCTGATTCTTCATACAGGAATACTTCTCAAAATCTTCACATAAATCTTAGCATAAATAAACCTTAGCATAAATTTGAAGTTACTCCTGGAAGAGTAAATTTTAAATAACCATAGGAAGTTTAAAGCTTCCAACCTTTGTAAGAATGTTGGAAACCTATTCTGGTTCAAACTTGTTATTCTGTAAATAAAAAATTGAAGCCAGGAAATTTTAAAATATGTGGTTCACATTTGGGACAAAAGAGAAAATTCCAAGCTTTGGTGTTCTAACCCTACTATGAGTTCAATGGATTCCATAACACACTGCTCTTTTGAAGAGTTCATTTGGATCTTATAACTTTTAACTGATCTTTTCTGATGATGTAAAAATGATTTTTTAGCTGAATATTGAGACTGTTCGAAGGAATAAATAACAAATCACAACCACCACCCAAAGGACAGTTGCTTGGGGAAGGATGCTTGGGAGATGGGGAGAGGAGCGAGGGGTAGAGAATCCCTCAAACACATGGTCCAAATTGTGACGTTTTCAAATCAGCTGTAAAGATATATGTGGTCATTATTGTTTTGAGGGCCAGGATGAAAAGATGTTAAAGGAGTCAGAGTACAAGCAGGAACACACATAAATCTTTAAAAATGTAGTTAATGGGAAGGGTTTGGTGTGGGTGCTCCTCCTCCAGCAATGTTCTGCCAAGGCTTCCTTTCTCTGCTTGCTTCCTGAGACCCCTGAGGCCTCTGGCTTCTGTTTCCCCCTTGTTCCAGCTCTTAAGTTCAAAGTACCTATTTTGTACTAAATTGTTGAGATGTTATGTGCCTTCAACCCTTTAAATGTAGAACAAGGATCTGCAACAGGCCACCCCTACTCCACACCTGTTTTGGTAAATAAAGTTTTATTGGAACATAGTCATTGTATTCATTGAAGTATTATTTATGACTTTAGGAGTTGAGTAGTTGCAACAGAAACGACCCGACTCACAAATCTTCAAATATTCACTCTCTGACCTTTTACAGAAAACGTGTGCTGAACTCTGGTAGAGAAAATCCCTTCTATTTCCTTTTGACCCTACATTGACTTGGAAAAGCTGAGAAGTTTTCCTGTACAGTGCCTCTCATTCTAATTTGTCTCACTGAATGTGTGTATGCAGTGTCGTTGAACTTATTTCTCTATCTCATTTTTTAATAAACTAGAAATTAGGTTTAAAATCTTAATTAGTTAACCAAACTTTATTTTTTTAAAAAAATCTATAAAAGTCCTTGTATCCCAAGATTCTACACTTATTTAATTAGTCTTGGATTGTTTAGCAGAGAAACAAAAACAGCTAACATTTATTGCAGGTTACCATTTGCCAGATGTACTTGCTCATGTTGAACGGACAGTAAAGATGCAAAAGGGAATCTATTATATAGGTGAAGGGAGGCATCAGGCTTATTTATGGAGTAGGAATAAATGCATTAAGAACTCCAGGAAAAAGTAGCCTTTCAGTAAGTCCTTGAAGAACAGAATCCAAGAAGGGGGGCAATTGCAGTGTATTCACATTCTTGTCATTTCGAAGAAAAATGTATCTCAAACACAGTAGGAACTTCACTAAAATAAGTAAGGATCTCAATGAAGACCAAAAATGGATATTTATGATTCTTGGTTGCCCCAATAATGAGACCTTATGTTGTCTGTTCTCTATTTAATCTCCCTTTTTCCTGCCTCTGCCTTGCTGTTAGCTCTGGGAAGCTGAATGCTGTGGACTAAATCACCCAGCTCTTTCCTTCTGCTTCTAAGTAGGTCAGGCCAGTGACAGTCATCCATGGGAGATGTATGGGTGAGGGCCAAGGGGGAACAACAGCGGGTCAGCTATTTACTCATACAATCCCAAGCAGATAGGCTAGAGATTGATGTCAGCCAGGTGCCTGGTAGATTTTATCCAAAGTATAGTTAACAACGTGAGCAAGAATAAAAGAAATTAAGAAAGGATGAGGGGACCACCCTGAACTCGCAGCAGCTTGATGTCGTACCAGCCCTAAAAAGGTAAAGGGTAAAAGCTGAAGATGTGAAGGGAAAAAAGTCCTAGGTGGGAGAGAGGCAGAGACAAGTTATGATGCCACAAAGATGTCATGAAATGCAAGATGGTCTGATGATTGGAGGTAGTGTTCTAGAATTTTTTTCTTCTACTTTTTTTTCTTTATTTATCCATTTATTATTATTGTTGTTATTATTATTATTATTATCATTATTATTATTATTATGCCATAAGAGATCTTAGATATCATCCAGGACAATACAGGCAGGCCCCCATGAATAAATTTCTCCAATAATATTAAATTTAACATATTTTGATGGTTAGAGTCGTCTTTCTCTGTTAAATAGCCTTCTGGATAACCAGTTCTTTAAATCAATTCTCTCTTTTCTCTGGAGAAGCAAAGAAAACAATATAGTACAACCAGTTTTGCCAAAACCCCTTCCTATTCCTGAGACAAAAGAATCAAATTCCAGCTTTCCAGGGAAAATAGTCATGCCAGTGAGTGACTTTTGAGTTTGCAAAAACACTTGAAGGATTTCTGATTAAAGGAAAAGCCAGATTATTTTGATCCAAGAGCAGGGAGGAATTTGCATTGCAGCAACTCCAGTAGGTCTGCTGGTCAATTAGTCTGATAATCACGACTCTTTTGATTTTATTTGATAATTGTCAATTAAGTAATAACATGTTTGACCCTGGGGGAAGAGAGTGTAGCAAACAAATGTTTACATCATACTAAGTTCCTTGTACCAGAGAATTTTAAAGGGACAATTAATTGTCTTAAACTCATCCCTGGAGATGAGCTGAGACACTATTTTAAAATGGTGAAGCAGCTTTTCCTTCAAATAATAATTCAAAGTTTCTTTTGGCATATGCTTCCATCGATGTTGTACTTCAGTTGATGATTGATTATTTGATGATGGTTACAAGCAGTGAGTAAAGAGAATTAGTAGCTGATTTTTAAGAAATTCAAAGAAAATAAAAAGAAATCAGAGACACATCTCAACTGCATTAGTATTTGATGGCTACTGTAACAAATTATCACAGACCTGGTATAAAACAAAACAAATTTATTATCTTTCGATTCCATATTATTATTATTTTGATGCCACAAAGATGTCATGAAATGCAGGATGGTCTGATGATTGGAGGTAGTGTTCTAGAATTTTTTTTTCTTTTACTTTTATTTTCTTTACCTCATTTTCATGTAGTTCAACAGGGGTGTTGCTGCAAGAAAATCAGACGTTGGTGCAGCTACCTTCATTTCTGGAGGCTCTAGGGTAGAATCAACTTCTTTGACTTTTCCAGTTTCTAAAGGCCGTTCCCTTCCCTGTTTGTGCCCCTTTTCCTCCATCTTCAAAGTTAGCAATGGCCAATTAAGGGTCTCTCACATCACGACACTGACTCCTACTTCCCTCTCCATATATCCTTCTTTGGCTATGACTCCTCTTCAGTCTCCCTCTTCCTCTTTTAAGTACCCCATGACATTGGCACACTGGGATAATTCATAATCACCTTCCTATTGTAAGGTCAGCTGTTTCTCCACTTCAATTCCATCACATGTTTAATTTTTCTTTTGTGATATAACACAACATAATCATCAGATCTGAAGTCGATGATGTGAATGTCTTTGTGGGATGGACTTGATATTCTACTTATTACATTAACTGACAATAATAATCTTTGGTGAGCATTGGATAGGTTCTTGTCTCTGTGAAGGATATAAAAGATGGATAAGGCATGATGTCTGTTCTCATGTAATATGGACACTGGCCAGGTATAGGGCAAAGATAACACACACACACAAAATAAATGTATGCTATGAGAGGTAGAGGTCATAAATTGACCATGAAATTTACATTATATATTCTTTTGTTTGGTGGAGGCATACGCCTTCCAGTTCCTTCAGGCCTCCTTATTGTGTGAGATCTAGACCATTTTATGCACTAGCTATGGCTTGAAAAGCATCTGAGATTTCTACCCCAATTAATATACCATAGACAGTCCGTGTGTGAGTATAGTTTTGAAAAGGACAATAAGAAGAGACATTGTAAAACAACCCCAAACTGATATTTTAAGATCCAAATGATTTTTCCAACATCTCTCTTCTTTAAATTTTTGTGCTTCAAAATAAAAATCAGGTGTTTGAATCATGTAGATTCGAGTATTAGAATTCGATTGGCTTTTATTTATCTTTTACTTACATTGTTTAAAAAAATAATTAAGTACTTATTTCGAGTTAATTTCCAAGATGTGAGTTCAAAAACAACACTGGGTATTGATAATTCTAGAATTATCTGACAAAATAAACTTCTCTCTTTTATTAGCAATTTGCCTGCCTGATAAGAAGTGCTAACACCTGGAAAACATTTTCTAAGTATCCATCACTCTAAGGACATATAGATGGCACATCCTAAAGAGAGTAGAGAAGGCAGTGCTTGTAGATAATAGAACAGTATGTTCCCTGTGCTCCAATAAAAGACTTTTCAATAAGCACAGGAAGTTTTCTCTTGTGCTAAAGGATTAAGCCATTAACCTTAACAATGCCAATGTGTTCTCACTTTCAGATCCACTTAATTAGTATCCAAGGTAATATTTAAGAACAAACTTTATACAGAGGAGCATGTAATGCATTAACTGCTCATAAACATGATAGTCTTTTGAGACACAGTCAAGGAAAATGATGCCAGGCAGAATATAAACTGCTACCATATGAATGGTAAGGAAATTTGAGCCATGAGGCTAGATGGCCAGAAGAGGCTCATCACATACTGTTTTGACAAACTTTGTGTCTAGGTGACCAAAAGACCTAAGAGCAGCTTAGAGGAGGAAGTTCAGTTTTTGGTTGGCCAATTCCATAGCTCTGGGCTCCAGGTGAGGTAAAATATCTTGGTGGGAGGGCATGGCAGAAGAAAGCAGCTCAGAACATGACAACCAGGAAGGAGAGAGCGCTCGCTCACTCGCAAGTGAGGGTTCCACTCACCAGGGACAAAATATAAACCCCAAAGATCCATCCCCAATGACCTACTTCTTCCAGCCACATGCTACCAACCTACAGTTACCACTCAGATACTCCATTAGATTTCAGCTCTCCTAATCTAATCATTTCACCTCTGAGCATTCCTACATTGTCTTACAGATGAGTTTTTGGGGTCCACCTCATATCCCAATTATAAAATATACTACAATGCATACTGTCCAAAGAAACTTCTATGCTGATAGAAATGTGCGACGTCTGTCTTTCCATAAAATAGCCACTTACCACGTGGTTCAACTGAGGAGTTAAATTTTTATTTTTTTTTAATCTTCATTTAAGTTTAAATTCAATAGCCACTCATAGCTAGGGGCCACCATATTATCAGCGCAGTTGTAGTGATTCCTTTCCTTGCCTTATTCTCAAACCCCTTTCAATATCTCAGTTCCAAACAACAACAACAACAACAAAACCATTAGCAGTAATAACAGCCTTCCAGTCTGTATTTGTCAGGATTGTCCAGAGAGACAGCATCAATAGAATATAGATAGATAAGTAGATAGGTAGATAGGACTCATTAGCTCATTAAATTACAGAGAAGAAGTCCTATGACAGGATGTCTGAAACCTGGAGACCCTAGAAGGAAGGTAGCATGTGTTAGACCAAAGTCTCAGAACAGGAAAATGCATGCAAATTCTCAGCTCAAGAACAAAGGCCCGAGAACCTGGGTGGTAGGGTGTTCATGTAGGTCTTAGAGTTGAAAGGTCATAGACCCTGGAGATCCAATGTTCATGGGCAGGAGAAGAGTCTCCCAACTCCAGGAGAGAGCAAAAGAGAAAATTTCTTTTTATCTGCCATTTTTTTTTTCTATCTAGGCCCTCAGGTGGTTGGATGGTAGCTACCTCAGTTAGTCTATTACCTCACATGCCAATCTTAGGTGGAAATGCCCTTGCAGACACACCCAGAAGTAATGTTTTGCCAATGCTCTAGGTATTCCTTAGACCAATCAAACTGACACCTAAAAGGAACCGCCACACAGGGCAACAGTGAAGTTACACACTTGCCCAGGGGCAGCCAGAGCATGTAGCTGGATTGAGAACCACTGTGGGTCCTGGATAAGACCAAGATTGGGGGTTTGATACTGAATTATCAGGATGGTCCACAACAGAAGATCCATTTCCAGAACTTGTTTCAGAAAGTACCAAAATCCATGGTTCTATGAAAAGAGCAGAGATAGAATTAGCATACTGAATCTGTTTATCTTTTTGTGTAAAAAAAAAAAAGTCACTCCTGCAAACTGAAATCCAAACTTCCTTAGAGCTCCATATTTGTTTAGTTAAATGTCACGTTGCCAGCACTTAACACATTTTTTTTTTCTTCTAGGGTAAGTATCCAATTTGAATTTTCAAATGGTTTAGGGAGGTGGTAAGTGTGTCTGGTTCAAGTTTGGGGGGCCTAACATTTTAGTAATGATGGCTTCTGACACACAGCTGTGACAAAAATTTTTGTTTCCTGACTTATCATTTGTTTTCATGAAGTTTTACTAAGATATATAAAGAAAGTACATTTACCATTATGGTTAAATTATTGCATGTACTAAAATAAACACAGAGGCATGCAATTTTGATTGGCTAGATGATTACTATACTAATAGTCCCTTATCATTCATCTCAAAAAATTTTATATTCAAATGCAGTTTGCTTGGAAGTACACTGGGCCAGAGGCAGTGGTGCATGCCTATAATCCCAGCTGCTTAGGAGGCTGGCAGGAGGATTGCAAGTTCAAAGTAAGACTCAGCAAAAGCCAGGCACTAAGCAACTCAGTGCAACCCTGTCTCTGACAAAATAGGACTGGGGATGAGGCTCAGTGGTCAAGTGCCTCTGAGTTCAATCCCCAATATTCCTTCTTTCCCCCCAAAAAAGAAAAAAAAAAAAGGAAAATGCATTGGCTATGTTGCCAAAACTTGTGTCAAAGGAAAGGTGCCACCATTTGATTCAAAGGTTGTGTCAGCAGGGCCAAAATGCAGAATATATTGTTCTTTAAGAAAAATAACTTCTTTTCATAAAGTTTTCTGATTATTAGTGTCAGATTGATGAGTTTTGATCTAACACCATTTGTTAGAGTCTGTAAACAAGTCAGGATGGCGCCTGGCATTTTGCCAGGGGAATGTTAGAGTCTGTAAACAAGTCTGGATGGCGCCTGGCAAAATGCCAGAGGGAGTGGTTTGTGAAGTAAGGCCAGCGAGCCATTAAGTGTGGAGATTTCTTATTGGTTGACTGATGTATCTAGTTTATACTAATTAAGATAAGCTGTGTGGAATGTATATATACCCCTCCTGTCCTACAATAAACGGCTTCCACTCCTGCTGTATCAATCTACACAAGTTGTTCGTCACCCCCCCCCTTTTATTTTGCTGCAGCCGGACTGTGGCAACCATTGTCTTCCTGTGTTTCTAGGGAGATCAGTGAGATGATGTACTACTATCTGTGTATTTTGAGGCTGTGACTAATTAGTTAATTAGTTTTCTTTATTGCTCAGTCTCTAGCAGGTGTTTATGGATGTGTCTGATATATCTTTACAACTCCTTGAACACTCATATTTGAATGATGGGATTACCTAGATCAAGTTGGCCTATTATACATAAAGATGTAGAGAATCGTGTATAAAAGGAAGGACAAAGACCACATTCTAAATACCCAGATGCCAACGGTGTCTAGACAGCACTGTGTAGGTTATGGTTATGGATCAAGTTATTTTCCAGCAACTCTATTTACCAGGTATCTAACATGCTTAGTGCAGTTTTTACAAACAAGAAACACATTTTGCTCTCTTGTTTTTCTCTCTTTCATTCCCTTTCTTCTTTCCTTCATCCTTCAAGAGTAATCACTGTCATAACTGGGTGTGGTGGTGCATATCTGTAATCCCAGGTATTCAGGAGGCTGAGGCAAGAGGATCCCGAGTTTGAGGCTAGCCCAGTTTGTCAACCCTATCTCAAAAACATAAAATTCCTGAGGGTGATATGATTTTTCCCAACCTTTCCTAGGAAAGGAGGGGTAAGAGAAGAATAATACAAGTGGAAGAAATGATTTACAGTAGAGGGGGTAGAGAGAGAAGAGAGGAGGGAAGGGGAGGGGAGGGGAGGGGAGGGGGGATAGTAGAGAATAGGATAGACAGCTGAACACATCAGACACTAGAATGGCAATATGTAAATCAATGGAAGTGTAACTGATGTGATACAGCAATCTGTATACTGGGTAAAAATGGGAGTTCATAACCCACTTGAATCAAACTGTGAAATATGATATATTAAGAATTGTGTAATGTTTTGAACTACCAACAATAAAAAAAAAGAAAAAAAAATAATAAAAAAAAGACTGTTTCAAAACCAAAAAAAAAAAAAAAAAAAGAAAGATCACAACTGCTGATAGGTGGTCTTGTCTAGCTGTCTCTCCAGGTTCTATTAATGAACCCATTTCCTTGATCCTTCAGTTCTAGGAATTGTATTCATTATTACCATTTCTCAGGCACTAGTCAAATCCTTGTTACTTTTCCAAATCCATACCCATTTCTTTGGAAATAGTGCTTTTGTTACACTGTCCTTAGTTATCCAACTTCAGTATGTTGCCGACTTCCTGCTTTGTGGAGATTCAAGGTTGGCAGAGGGACTGGGAGCAGTTCCATGCACCCAACACGGCAGCTCATTGGGCCATTTCTTCTAAGTTATGTTGCAGTAACTCAGGTGACATGACTTAGTTTGAGCCTGAAATAAACTTTGTTGATGCGGTGTGCAGCTCTAGTGATCTGTAAAGCAGGAATTTACTTGAAAATACATTCACTTCAAACAATTGGTTTCACTCTGCTCCTCAGGGGAGTTACAGAATTCCATATTAACCAAGCCCTTCAGTTATAGGCAAATGGTGCCACTGTCAGCCCCACGCTCCCACATTC
Organism: Urocitellus parryii; assembly: GCF_045843805.1. Taxonomy (NCBI): domain Eukaryota; kingdom Metazoa; phylum Chordata; class Mammalia; order Rodentia; family Sciuridae; genus Urocitellus; species Urocitellus parryii. Next base: position 5,581,565 of record NC_135544.1, read on the forward strand.
TCTGTAGCGGTACCAGTATCACTTCCTCCTTGAGCTTGCAAAAAGCATTGAGTTCCACGCACTGCTCAATTAGCTAAACTCTAACAGCCCAATTTGCATGTGAAAATGCTGTTTGCATGAAAAAATATAAGAGTTTTGTGCACACAAACGATTTGCTTATACAAAATTGTATCTAAAATTTTTGGTTTTCAAAAACGTATTACTTAAAGCTGATGGTCTTAGAGCAGTTATTACAGGCAGGAAAACAACCTAATGATAGTCTTTCTTCCCCCACGTGCATTCTTATCTCAGGCCTGCAAATCCTATCTGCTTATCTTCACTGTTTCCTCCTGAATCTGCTTAGGAGATTCAAGGGGGGAGGCAGGAGGAGGAGCAGGCTGACATCCTGCTTCACTTCCCATTGACAGCTGAGCTCTCTTCACAGAGTCTTGCATCCAACAATGATGTGCAAATCAAGATCGCATATGGATTTGCAAGTCCCAGGTGGAAAGCATAGCAAAGGCATTTAAAAAACAAAACTGTCTTTTGACATGTGAACTGATTAAGTGTGATCTGCCCTTCCCTTAGAGGATAAGCTTGGAGAACTCTAAACTACCTTCCACAGGATGGCTGCCCAGATGCCAGTCACTCATTTTGAGATGGTATTTGACAATCCCAGAGGCAAATTTGAGGCTTTTCCCTGGAGCATAGTGAAATTATGGCATTGAACAGCTGCGGGGCTGTCCATATCCTGGACAATTCTGTTTCACTTACAAAGTGAATGTTTTCTATTCAAATACCTCAATGTCTGGCACGGCAATCGGTAACTTGTGTGAAGCCTTAAGTTCCTTTCTGTCAATCAACTCTGTCAAGTAAATGTCTGTTTCTTACTGTACTTAGTACCATGTTGACGGCCAAAGAAATACTAAGTCATCAACATTGGCTTCGAGGAATTTACAATCTTATTGGAGCTTAAAGACACATATACAATATAAAATAAAGTCATGAAGAATACAAAAGTCCTGTGTTTAAGTCAATATTTATTGAACACCTATTAGATGTGAGCCATTGTATTAGGAATAAAATTATTTGATTTCATTATTTGATTCTGAGGTACTTGCAGTCTAATTGGTGAATGAGGAGGGCACCGGTTTTGGAGTGTTATACAACCTAGAGAAAGCAGGGAGGTGTCACTGTAGGTTGGAAGAGTTGAAGGATGATGTAGAATTTGAGCTTGGGTCTTAAAAGACATCCATGAAGGGAGATACAGGCCTGGAAGCTGGGCCACACACTCCAGGAGTGATCATAAAGGGAGACAACTGGCTTTTTAAGACAGGAGAGTTTATATGGAGAGTGGTTGGGCTTGTGCCCTCGTATCTTTTAATCTTGCCCTGGAAACTTTAAAGATAGCGACCATCACCAGGAAGCATGCTGCTGAATGTCAGTTACGTCGTATGTCATTCGGCTAGTGGCAGTATTCCCTTCTACTCTTTTCTCTTTAATTGCCAGACCTTTCCCTCTCTCTTTTACAATAGCATGCCTTTTCTGCAGAGAAGTGCTATGTGAGCTCTCGTTTTCTATGTGGGAACGTTTCAGAGGTGTCCTTAGCAGAAACCATGTCATCAATCATGCTGGACAAACTCTGCGATGAGGAAGGAGGAGGAGAAGTTTGCTTTTCATTTAAGGAGGTACAAAGGTCAGAAGCAGCTTGGCTTTCAATAGGGTTTTTCAGTCCCAATATTTCAGTGTACACCTTTTTCTTTTTCTTCTTGTCAGACTTGCAGTGTTTTTCTGCCCTTTTCAACTTCTCTCTCATAGGAAATGTATTTTACAAGTCTCTGTCAAGTTCCCTTCGAAATATCCTTGATGCACCGAGTCCAGAGGGCTTTTAAAAATCTCCTCCTCTTGTACTACTTAGGGAACACTGATCAATCCTTTCTTGTCTTTAAGTCTCCTCTCTGCTCTGCTGTGAGGACAAACCTGAAAGTGCCATAATGATGGGGGAAGGGAGCAAAAGCAGTGACAATAGAAGAAAAGCACTTCTGTACCAACTAGCTGCTGGATGGCTCCTATTAGAGGTCTGGGGCAGGAAGGAGGAGCAGACCTGGAATACAGAGAGGTCTTTGGAGGATTGGTAGAAAGGCAGTAGTCAAAGTTGAACAAGAGCGGGTCTAGGGAGTAATTCAGTTTGAATCTCAAGCTAACATGGATGATGAAACCAATTAGAAATTTTGAGCTTGACTAAGGTGAGTGGGAATGGTAGTGCATCTCCGTGGTGCTGGGTTAGGTCCAGGCATGTCAGAAGTCAAACCAGCAGGCAAAACTTGGGAGGTATCATAGCAGAAGGAGGAATGATGTGGGAGATAGGAAGCTCAAGTGCAGAGATGAAAACCAGCTGCTTCTTGAGGACCCTGACGGAGAGGGAGACATGCTCTCCCCTGGGAACAGGGCTTAATGCAGGGGACCCAGTCAAATGCCTGCAGGGCCAGGCTGGTAATTAAAGAGTGAGGTGAGTGAGGTACATGAAAACATAGGAAAGTGGTGGGGACTGGCCAGCTGGCAGCCACACAAGTTCTGCCTGTCTTATGGGAGCCACTGCTTTTCAGTTCCAGCACAGAGTTGCTTAGAAGAAAACAATCTAGTATTGCCAACTCTTGTACTTTTTTTTTTTTTTTCAAGAGAGGGTAAAAGATTGGATTTTTTAAAAACTGCTTTTTTTTTTTTAAATTCTGGAAGCAAATCAAGTGTTTTTTGTGAAATATCATAAGGGCCAAGATTGTGGGCACGAAACCAAACACATCTGCAGGCTGCCTATGCAGCATGTGTGATTGGAAAGAGTGTGAGCCCTGCAGTTGGGTGATATTCTTATCTCAGTTTCCTGTTGCTTTTCTAAGTCTGTGAACCTGTGTAACTTGTCCTGTCTTATTCCCTTGTGTGCACAAGGTAGACCTGATATTTTTGTTACAGATCACTGTGATCAGTACTGATCATACGTGTAAAGTATGTGTGTATATAGTCAACAAGTATGTAGTTTATCTTTTTCATTGCTTTACAAAAAGACCTTGATATTGGAGGTAGCTTAGGTGCAGTGTTGTAAAAGATGGAACTGGCAGCAGTTTAATCATCCAGGACTGAACAAGTAACCAATAGTACTGAGAAGCTGTGGAAAATAGGAGTCTTAAGGTGGAGGAACCTAAGTGAAATATTTAATTTGGTAGCTATTGGGAAACCAAGGAGAATAAAAGAAAAGCAAGAGTAGCTATCTTGTGAGGAATAGTGTTTGTTAGAGTGAACTAGAATCACATGACTATGATTCTTCAGGTTCCAATGAGAAAACCAAAATGGATTGGGAAGACATAGCTCTCTCTCCTATAGCAAATAGGTTACATGCTTCTTGGCTTGCCCAGCATGCATTTTACTCAGAACAGAATAAGGAGATAGATGAATAGATAGCACTTAGTTTCTTGATTTGGGTCTTTTTCCAGCACTATGGTATAGTGAGAGCATTGATAGGTTATTGCTGAGATTTCCAGATAATAATAATAATTTAGAATTCTTATGTGACTGTAATATCAGACCTTATGCCTAATATATATCAGGTACCCATCTCTGCAGGTAAGTGGTATCATCTTCACTTTGAGAGAAAACCTTTAGAATAGTTAATTCAAGGTCATCCTCTGGTTCACAAAAACCTCAGTGCTGGAACTCATATTTGGATCAGAGCCTTTTTGAGACTTTGCACTATATAACACAGACTCCCATCCATGGGCTGGAGGATCTAAGAAGGATGCTGTTGTTGGGGATTCTTTTTCTGAAACCCTTGGGTAACATGCATTCTGTAAGTTTGGAGGGGAAACTCAAACCAGCTATGTAAGGATTCATAGATTTCAGTAAGTGTTGAAAAAGGCAATACATACTTTTATTCTGTATATTTGTTACTATGCTTCATAGTTCATTTTACTTCTATTTTTTAAAAAAATTAAAAAAAAATTCAGGTACAGCAGATTAAACTCAGGAGCTCTCTACGACAAGCTACATTTTCCAGCGCTTTATTTATTTATTTATTTATTTTATTTTGAGACAGGATCTTGCTAAGTTGCTGAGGCTGGCCTTGAATTTGGGGTCCTCCTGTCTCAGCCACCTGAGTCCTTGGAGTAACAGGCTTGCACTACCACATCCTCATTTTTCTTTTAAAGACGACAGAACTTGGTGCCAAATTAATACTTCACAGAGATTGTAACCTACAGATTGGTTTGCCTAAGAGATTGGTGGGTCAATTTGGAATGCCGAAAGTGTTTTCCTTGACTGTGTAAAAAGTGTGGCAATAGAACAATATTTTTAAAAATGGTGATAATAACAAAGGCACTGCAAAGGAAAAAAAGAAAAGAAAATGAATGCAATGAGTTTGACATTATACTAGTTCTGCTTGGTCCGAGGAAAGGTATCTAGGAATCAAGGATAGGTGAATGTGGGAGAGAATTTGTAAAGGAGGGGAGGCGGAAGAGTCAACCGAGTGATGAATTAAATAACAGTTATTTTCTGAGCACCTGCAAGGAACAAGAACCAGGCTCCATATCTAGGGGATGCAAAAAGGCACTGGACAAATTTCCTGACACTGACAATAAGAATTTTACTTCATAGATGGGAGCAAGTCTCTGGCAAATAGTACCCACAGCAGAAAGGTGCAAGAGACAACAGGCAGCAAATCCTTAGGTTTCAAACCCTTGTTGGTACTAGTGTTTCCAGCACCAGCAACAAATATGTATTCAGCAGGGGATGAACATGCAACAACGATATGAAAGACTGAAGGGATTACCTTTCTTCATCCATCAAGGAGTGGAGAAGCTGCCATGTTAACCAAAGTCTCCCTCCTTCCATCTCTCCTCTCCCTCGCCCATACCTTCCTCTCTAACCTGTTTCTCTTTCAGTCTTCCATCTGCTCTCTTGTCCTTCTTTCCTGTCTCTCTAAGGGCTTATTAAGTCCTGTTCATTCTCCCCCCTCTATATATTTCTCCCTAATTTTTTTTCCTCCTTCTGTGTTTTGTACCACTGCATTTCTATTTTAAATCCCACCTACTTCATCTTGAATCATGTGCCACATTGATATCATTCTTTTCCCACAAATCTGCTCTGACTCTGCTATCCCTTGGCTGGAGGCCAAGCTCCGTCATGTACCATTTCAAGGCCTTTTGCCAACGGTTCCTTGCTTAGCCCACAGACTCGTTTCTCCCATTCCTTCCATAAATCATGAATTCTTTACTTCAGAAACTGTTTGTTGGAAGAGATCCCAATAGATTACTTTCATTATTGAAGGATATCTTAATTCTGTGATTATTTTAAGGGGTGCTGTATTTAACCTAATTTGACACATGTATTGCTTTTGCCTTGGAATATCCATTCTGCCTTTCGATATTTTTCACCATCCCCCCTTGTGTGAACAACTTTATCCCAATAAGTTAATCCATCATTAGCTAAGGCCTGTTTGGTAGTTTTTCCAAGAGCCATGCCTGTTTGATGTATTGTCCTCGACTTAGTCATGACAGTCCTGTGATGCATTATGTCACTCAATATTTTCACCCTGGAATAATAAATTGGAGAAATGAGACATCTGCCTACAATTTATTCCTGTTATGTCTTTTCCTCCCTGAAGAGGAAATGGCAACACTTCTAAAATGGGAAAGCTAGGTCAGCTTAAGCCTTGAAAAAGCTACCACAGATCCATGTGACAATTGCATTCTCGCCCCCTGCATCTTAGTATCCTTGGTTGAAAGACTAAAATATGGATGGCTTTCCTTGGAAAGGTGTTCTATTAACCAAAGAGTGAATGGAAACTTCTTATATGTCAGGTATTCTCTTAGCCACAGTGGCACAGAGATGGTAGATGGAGATATCAAAGAAGGGGGCAGCGTGTGATAGGGTGGTCTAGAGCACAGATTTGGGCCTCAAGTGCTGCTTCTCTCATGTACTAAGTATGTGCTCTTGAGCATGTGACCTATTCGAGTCTTAACTCTTTACCTGGGAGAAAAATGAAAATAATTGTATACATCTCAGAGGATTGATCAAGATGGAATGAGTTCATATATGCAAAGTACCTGGTATTTTTTCAATAAGTGGTAACATTTAAAAAATGTGGTAGACAAAAAAAACAGCTAAAACAACAGAATAAATTAAGTTATAGATAAACATAGCATATAGTGTCATATTGGATACCCTAGGGGCTGGCTCATAGACTCCATTGATACCACGGGACACTAATGTTTAGTCAGTGTTTATGATGTGCTAGAAAATGTCTAATTCTCACAACAAGTTTTTTAAGGTATATTTTTGGCCTGCTGTTTCACAAACAATCTGGGGGCATAGAGAGGTTAAGATGCTTGTACAGCATCACAGAGCTTTCGGAGTTTCAGGAAAGACTTCCAAGAAGGGGGCATCTACTGGGCATACCAGGAAATCCCTAAGAGTGAAAATTAGTAACTGGGTAAATCTGTTCATTGGAGACAAGTTGTCTCATCTGAAGGGCTCCAGGTGATGCGCTTAAGAAATTGAAGTCATGAGGATAAAGGAGGGAGAAAGAGCTTTGCACAGGGAGTATAGGGGCTAAAAAAGAGAAGACTACTTAAAGACCCTTAAATTGGGGATCTGATTCATGCTTCTTTCTGATGACATATAAGGGGCGACTAGAGTGATCTATTTAAAGTAGTTGCCAATAAATTAATTAACATGGAAAAATAATCAGTAAAATATCACTTGTGGTAACCAGGAGATTCAGAGGAAGAAGAAGAGAAGCCATGTAAGCAGGATATTATAAGAACTCAGATTATAAAATTACTGGTGTAATTTTGGGAGATGGTTGACTATCTCAGAGGACCACTGTTCCTAATGAAAACAAAAAAAATACAAAACAAAACAGAAAAAAAAAACCAACCTAGAATTATTTGTAGGTGACTTTTTGTTTTTAATTTTAATAGAAGGAGACTGGAGAATGAAGAGAGAAGTAGGGCTTATTAGATTCAAACAGGGTTTTTAAGATAAGATTACACGTAGGTTTATAAGATTCAAGGCACGTGAGAAAAGCAGACAGTGGAGTGTTAGGCTGAATTTGTTTGCTAGTGGTGCTCTGAAAGGTGACCCGCTGGCTTGCTGAATGATAGCAGAACAACAAGATCTGAGTCACTTCTCAAAAACTGTCCAACTCAGTACAGATTTCATTTCATCTGTTGTCTGACACCGAAGACAGAACACATAGTCACTGCACAGCGTTTTCAAACTTTTTAGCAGGTTTTATTTGGTGTTGCACAGACACAGTCTTGTGGACTGGCTGCCTGAGTGAATGCAGTCTGCAAAGGAATACTGTCACCTGAGATGCTGCCATCACAGCATGCAAGAAGCTCTGCTCCTAGAAGCAGGCTTGATGACATTCACCAGCTAAGGTTGACAGCACTCATGTTTATGCTTTTAGGTAAAACTGTTCCATCTGCAAAGCACCTTCACGCATGTTATACCCTGCATCCTCACTGATAGGTGATGAAATTAGGTGTCACCATCTCCACTTTGCATTAAAAGAGACTGAATCTCAGAACACTTAAAGCAAGTTAGCAGTGCACATGGCCAGATGTCGGCCTTCGTTGTCTGGCTGGGACTTTAGTTCTCCTTCCCTCAATCAAGGTTATTGATGCAGATTGATCAAGGGGTTTATTTCAAAAGCTGTGTTCTCTTTCCTGGTGTGTCCAGAGAAATAGCAGAAATGAAGATGGTATGGGCTAGATGGTAATTAAATAACCTTTGTTACTTATGATTTTATAAATAACTAGCCCAGTAGGGTCCATGCATTTCAGGATCTATACATACTAATTACTGAATTGTATTTTTTTCTTTCAACTAAAAACACCTCAATCATTAAGAATGCCTGAATCCATCCTGTGTAATGATAAGTATATGCAGGTGGTCCTCAAAATCCATGGGGTACTGGATCCAGGATCCTCTGCATTCTTCTCCCATGGCTACTAAAATCTGAATAATAAGATCTCATAAATGGACTACTACGTGCATATAACCTATGAGTACCCTTCCATTACTTTAAATTATTTCTAGATTATTCATAGTATTTAATGCAACATAAATGCTATGTAAGAAGTTGTTATATTGTATTGTTCAAGAAAAAATTGTGCCTGTTCAGTACAGACACAACACACACACACACACACACACACACACACACACACATTTGATATGTAGTTAGTGGAATCCATTGTTGCTGAACCCATGGATACAGAGTTCAGCATATATGGTTTACTATGTACACTTTTATTATGAGCTATTGTATTAACCTGATTGAGCTGCCATAACAAAATCCCACAGACTAAATGGCTTAACCACCGAAAATTGACTTTTCCTTGTCTGCAGGCTAAACGTGTAAGATCAGGGTGTGTCAGCAGGACTGGTTTCTCTTGGGGGCTTCCTCCTTGGCCTACAGATAGCTACCTACTTTTTCCTCACATGGTCTTTCCTCAGTGTTCACACATCACATTCCAATGTTCTTTTCTTATAAGTATACCGTCTTACTGGATTAAGGCCAACCATATGGCCTCATTTTCCCTTATCTACTTTTTAAAAGGATTTGTCTCCATATTCTGATCCATACTTCAGCATATGACTGTATTTGGAGTTCGATTACTGTGGGTACCTCAGAATTTGGGGAATACAATTGAGCTCATAACAGCAATACATAGTGGTTTTTAATTTGAGTCTCTGGGTTTTTATCTTTAAGAAAATTCTGACAAGCACCTGTGAGGAAGGGTCATAGTTGCTTCTAGACCAGGGTTGTTCTTGGAAATATAATGAAACCACAAAAATAACTCTAAATTTTCTGGTAGCCCCATTAAAATATGTTTAATAATATATTTACCTTATTATCCCACATTGTTATTTCAACAATCAATATAAAATTATGAATGTGATATTTTTCATTTTGGGGGAAACAATATTTGGTGTGTATTCTGCTATAGCATCTCAGTTTGGACAAACCACATTTCAAGTACTCCATAGTTGCATACACTGTCTTATAAGCCCTAGACCCAATTATAGATCCCATATGACTTCTTGCATCAAATTTTGAAAACTAAGTCTTAAAAATGGTTAACTTAAAACCAAGTTTTCAGTTATTTGTATATTGACATAGATGCAGTAGAATATGTTTGAAATTACAATCTAGAGTTTATATATCGTGCTCTAGAAAAAATATATATTTCATCAAACACGTATGTATTTTCAAAAGCTATAATCATTTACCTGTTACTTTTCTCAAAATAACAGAACTCTACAAACATAATATTTATTTCAAAAATTGCCATAAGTGGTACATCTGTTGCTCAATTTAAGTTTTCATATGTGTTCCATATCTGGGATGATGGGACTTAATGGGTTAATTTTTACCCATGTGCTTGCTGAGAGCAACCTGTAATACTAATTCTTCCATCAGTGGATTCCCATGAAAGGCATAGCTGCTCTAAAATGTACTCTAAAAAAGGACTCACTGAGCCCAGCACAGTGGTGCATGCCTGTAATTCCAATGACTCAGGAGGCTGAGGCAGGAGGATCCCAAGTTCAAGGATAGCCTCAGTAATTTAGTGAGAACCATCTTGAAAAAAAAAAAAGAAAAGAAAAGAAAAGAAAAAGAACTAGGGATGTAGCACAGTAGTAAAGTGCCTCTGGGCTCAATCCTCAATACAACAAACAAACAAACAAAAACCAAAGACAAAAACAAATCAAACACATACAAACAAACAAAAAAATGAAACAAAATAAAAAGAACCCAGGCATTGTCTACATGAGGGCATTAAAGTTAAATTCATAAAGGAAAATATAGGTAACGCAAATGTAGGAATCTCTAAAATGTGCTCTACAAAGGACCCAGAGATGTCTTGTTTCTCCTAGGGCCTCAAACTTACATTTTTAAGGTAAGAGATGTGTGAATGTAGCAAAGTGTGAGGCAAAGAAAATGCTTGTAGTTTTGGGGAATTTAGAGAATGTAGGCCCTGTTTAAATTTAAAATTAACAACAAAATCAAGAGCAAAAACTCCACACAACAATAATTAAGAATTAATTTAGATGTCCATCAACAGATGAGTAAAAAAATGTGGCATATTTACATAACAGAGCATTATTCAAACACACAGAAAAATAAAATCCCATTATTCACAGCAAAATGAATGGGAGGACATTATATTAAGTGAAATAAGCCAAACACAGAAAGGCAAGTACCACATGTTCTTGCTCCTAATTGGAAGCTTTGAAAAGTCAATCTGGAAGTAGAATAGCCTCTAATAGGGACTGGGAGGAAAGTAGAAAAAAGTGTTTGGATTTGATGTCAATCTGGAAGTAGAATAGCCTCTAATAGGGACTGGGAGGAAAGTAGAAAAAAGTGTTTGGATTTGATCAGTGCACAATGTATGCATGTATGGACATATCACACTAAACCCTATTAATATGTAAATTGATACATGTTAAAAACAAAACCAGAACCCAAAACTCCTGTGATAGTCCTAAATAGTTAGTGGGGCAGTCTTTAGCTCCAAGATAACCCAAGTAATATGTCTGGGTCCTCTGGCATCTGAACTGATTCACAGGAGCAATATTTTATTTGAGCAAAGCTAATGGATGCTTTTTATCAAACCCTTCTTGACGGGTAATGACACATCTGACACAGAATGAGGTCTATCGCTATATCTGGCATCCATAGGTTTTAGTGTCTCTTGTGCACACTATGCCAGCCCACCTTCTGGTACAAAGAGATTGAACATTAGTATTTGGATTCATGATTAAACTGTTACTCTTTTACCATGTGTTATAATATATACTCTGAGATTATCCTATGGGTGATCTTGTGATACTGAGTTTTATTATGGGAACAAGCAGACGTGGGAAAGGTTTTTTTTTTCCTGGAGAAAAATAATTAGTCCATCAGTTCTAGTGGAAGAATCCTTCCTTAGCTATTCAGAAAGAGAATCTGTGGAAGGCTAGGCTATTGCCCAAATTTGCCTGTTCTACCTATGTTTAGGGACTTAGGTTGTTATGACTTACAATCAGTGTGACAATAAACTAGTAAGAAAAATCTGTGTTTGGTCACAGCCAGAGGTATACAGCTAGTTATTATATTTTCTCATCTGGGAAACAATTTCTTGTAGCCCTGAAGACAGGGATTTATTTTCATTTTTCTCCATCTCTTGAGCTTGTTCTCTCCCACATTCTTTTCAGTAATGAACACACAGCTCCTTAAACTAGATTAGATCTAAAATGTCACATTTTCATGGAAATGATCTTGAAAATAAAAAAAATTAAAAAATCTTCCTTTCCTTTCCCACGCATTACATAAAAGCTGGTTATGCCAAATTTGTTTTTTTTCTGTGTCTTGTTAACAGTCACCTCATTATCTAAAGCACTATCTCAATGGCTAATCAATAGTCCCGTGGGGAACACTTATGCATTGTTTGGAGGGGATAATTCTAATCAAATAGAGAAGTAAATTTAGCAACTGTAGGCAAACTCTTACAAGAATTTTTTTTAAAAACAGTAGGTGTATGTGTGCACGTGTGTGTGCATGCAGATGTGCTTGTGTAGAATGGAGGGGTGGTCAAATAAGAACTCTGATTCCAAATAGATTAAGCTAATCAATAAATTTCCGCTAATTCAAGCTTGGGCCATCTAGTTGGGGGAATGGATCATGAAAATAGAAAACAGAAAAGAAGAAGAAGAGGAAAACAGAAAAGCTTCATATTGTAAATCTGTTCCTTATTGCTTACAGCTTCAGGCAGTTTCAAGAATCAACTTTTATTAGCTTCCTATTAAAGGACCATTTTCCTTATAATTTGATTATTAGAATGGATATATTTGAAATCTACATTTCCATATAGATAGAACCACTCTGTTTTTATGACCCTGATGCACTCTTAAAGACTCACAAAGAGACTCCATCTAAATTTTCAAAGTTGATTGTTTTCAAGAAAGAAATCTACTAAGTAAAAGAAAGAGGGTGGTGGCTTGGGGGTGATGGATGGCAAAAGTTGTCTACTTTGAGTCTCATTAAAAATAAGAAGTTGGTTTTTTTTTATCGCTCTTCTTGTGGAATACGTTATTTAAAGGCAAATTGCTCTCAGAATTTTCTTTCTTTGCCCCATCCAAGAAAATGTTTATTTTCTTTATTTTCCCTCTCCCTTGACATTTAATATACACTCTAAGGATAAGCAAACACCTAGAGAAATGCTGCTGACTTGATCAGTCTTAAGTGGTCAATACTGATTCCATGCTGGCATTTATAATGGCTAACTCTTGCTGGCCTTTCACTGTATGTTAGACACCGAGGGCATTAGGCCATTTAATCTTACTATGTGATGGGTACTATTACTATTCCCATCAATAGATAAGAAGATTGTGGATAAGAAAGTTCAAGGAATTGCCTAGGGTGATGCACAGTCTATAGAGGACAACTTGGGCAACACACAGGAGTGCAGACCATCAACCATTCTGTCTTACTTCCTAGGAAGTATACCCATAGTAATGATGTCATTTGATTCCCACACCTGACCTGTGAGATGGTTGTTGTTGTCGTCATTTTCATCATAATGATCCACACCTAGTGTCACAACAGGACATCATTTGGACGAGTTCAACAGTTGGGTAAACAATAGAACTGGGGTCACAGCCACTTGCATTGAGAGGGCTTTTGGGGGGAACCTACATCCTCAATATATGATGAGGACATTTCCAAGGGGAATCCAGGCCTTTGAGATAACTTTCCTAGAGAGGAGACTCAGGTGAAGAAGGAGAATGTCCTTAAACCCTGTTATCTCCCCAATACCCCAACTAGTTTCATTTCTACTTGATTATGGTTTTGGGAAATGCTACCTCTCTTGAGACATTCAGAATGACAGGAGGAAAATTGTTCTATTAGTAGAACAAGAGGAAATTGATCTTTTCTTGCATTTCCCCCCCTTTTGGCAATGAAAACTTTAAATTGAGTGTACAATAATGAGTAGAAAAAAATTGATTAAATACAATCACATAAAAACAGAATTACTCCAAATTGATTCCTTCACCCTCATTATTTTTCTATTCCATTTTATGTTCCTGGGGAGCATTCATTCAAGACAGAAGTCATTTTATGAAAGTATAATGGTAAGGTTTGTTTTTAAAAATTTGTGCAAATAAAGAAAAGGTGATCCTGTTGGGTTAGAAAGTAAGTCCTATTTTTGACAATTCATTTTCACTCTGTGCTTTACAGGTTACGAGTAGGCAAATATACTGCACTGCCATCAAGTAGGAATGAAGTGTCTAATGCTTCTCTCCAGTGAAGGGGAGACTTGTCTGGTAAAATTTCTTGTCATCATTTTATTAGTGATAATTTGTAGGAGCTCACAAGTGCATTAGAGATGACATAGTCCAAATCCCTTATTCAGTAGATAAGTTGACTGATTTGCCCAGTCTCATCTCAGGATGGGATTGTGAGACAGGTGGGAAACACGTGGCTGAGTTGAAGATAAAGAGTGAGTACCCAACTGAAACACAGCATGTGTCCAGTGGTTCTTCAAGCAGGGAAAATCTAAGAGAGCCTTAGTGTGGGACCAGAGATGAGACCAGAGACATCAAGACTGAAGGACTGATTTGTGTGAAGTGCTGAAAATAGTGGCATCCTCCTGTGGTCTCCTCATAGAATCCTTTGCTATGCCCAAGAATGAATGGATAAGGCTTTTCCAAAGTCACACAGAAAACCTGAGACAGGACAAAGATAAGGTCCTAGGTTTCCTTGTTTTCTACAACCTCATGGTACAAATACTGCAAAGGGTATGTGGTGAGTGAACCACATGTGTTCTAGAATCTCAAGTCAGACCTGGGGTTGAGATTCATCCCTGCCACTAGGTCCTTGGGAAAATTAGTTATCTTGGTTTTCTTCAGGTTAAATTGGGATAATAACCCATGAAATCATGAAGATGAAATAATATATGGGAAAAAATTGCACGGTTGCTGGCACAAAATGAATTTGCAGCAAGTGGTAAATATTATGATTATTGATTAAAATGATACAATCGATGTTCTGTGTTCAGGGAGCCATGCTTCCTCCCAACACCAACCTACTTCCTGATCCTGGGGGTGGGAATTTGGGATGACTGGCCAGGAGCAGGAGGCCATGTGTGACTGTGAAGAGGGACGGAGTGAAACACTGGATCCTGCAGGTGTTGGCCTTTGGCTTCATCATCTGCATGTTCTAACCAACTGAACACCTTGCCCAGGTAAAAATATGACTGTCAGCCAAAGTCAGAGCTCAGAGTTTGAAAACTTATGATTAGTTTTGTAGGAGAAATCAGGCTTTCTAGGCTAGGTTTAGAGATAAGACAAACCTAATGATGAAAAATTCTTATACTTTCGTTTTGGGGCTTAGCCTTTTGTTTTGCCTTTCTCAATATATTAACAGGAAAAAAAAACTGCCAAAAGGTAAATCATTTATGTGAAAGATAGTTGATGGCTTATTTATAAATACATCAGAGAGGAGAAAAATCAACATAAAATATGGTCAGTTTAGCAATTCAAGAAACATTTATGCAGAATCATATTGCAATAGAATTTCCCAGTGGGTGCGTAGGGAAAGATATTTGACTATTTTTTTCAAATGCTGGGTTTACATGGAATGACTATTGGAATATGTATTAAAGGTTATTATGTATATGAAAAATATCTTTTGGAGCTTCAATGAATACTCCAAAAAATGGGTATTTTGGACTTAAAACATTGCAATTAGAGTCTATGTTTAATATTTCCTTTCTCATTTTTTCCTTTTCTTTTCAATAGAATTCTATTGAATTCTTGGATGCAGAAACTACAAAAGGCCTTGGTAATACTAATAATACTAGCCAATATTTATTGGGCAACTATGTATCAGGAACTGCTTTGAGTTCTTTGTATGCAGGAACTCTTTTAGGTTTCTCAATAAACTTCAGAGATAGGCACCATTATTATCACCATTTTTTATAGATGAAAACAAAGCAATTGTGATTCTGTGTGTGTCTAGAATCACACAACTAGGCTATAGGACAATCATGATTCACACTCCAGAAACTTTGCCCCAGAGCTTTTTTGTCTTTACCATTAAGTTGGCTTGTGATACTAAGGCTGCATTTTTTTAAAGATACATCTAGGAAGAGAGAAAGATAAAAGCATTAGCATAGTCTGATGAAAAGCATTATAATTTATTAATTAAGCGTTTAGGACCAGGAGACAGAAAACATATTTCACAAAAGAGTGATAGGATTAATTTCATAAAAGAATGTGAAAGGATAACACAGGGTGAATGAATGCAAATGACTCTAGGGGCCAAGAAGACAACCCCAAAAGTGTGACGTGGACTAAGTATATACATACTTGTCTGATTGACAAGGGAGTATTTTGGTCACTGTGTACAGTTTAGTCCATGAGACACTGTTATGGACAACACTGTATCCCTGCCCCCATGCAGTTAGTTCTATGTTAAAGCCTCACCCCCATTCTCTCTTCACGTGATTGTATTAGAGAAAAGGCCTTTACGAAGGTTATTAAGTTAAAATGAACTGTTAGGAAGGGCACAAATCCAATCTGGTTGGTGTTTTTGTATGAAGGGGAAATCTGGAGCTAAAGAGTGTTCCATATGTACTGAGGAAAGACTGTCTGAGGACACAATGACAAGGTGGTCAACTGCAAGGTCCACGAAGCAAGGCCTTAAAAGAAATTAAACTTGCCAACACCTTGATTTTGGAGTTCTAGGTTTGTAACTATGAGAAAACAAATTTCTGTTGTTTAGGACACACAGGCCATGATAGTATTTGTTAGGGAAGCCCTAGCAGACTAATACTGACTCAGGGAGTAAGTGGAGCTTCAGGTATGCCTTATTATTATTATTGTTAGCATATTCAGAAATGTGGACCCAGCATTGCCAGATTGAATAATTTTTCAAAAGAGTCCATATACCCAGATTTTTAAATTTTACAATATCCTGATATAAAAATTGGATTTAATTAATAAATGTTTTCTGGTTAGCTCAAGCAAAATAACTATGTGCTAAATTTGACTTCCAAACCTTTAGTCTGAGACCTCTGCAAAAACCTATGTCAGCATCAGTACAGTGTCTTGTCTGAGCTTTCCATAAGTTACTATGAAAGAGTGAGGAATACCAGGATACAGTTGGTCTCTTGAGAGCCCCATCATCCAGCTCTGGAGGTAAAAGAGACCATGGAAACTGGTAGTTTAGGAATGCCATTTTAGGAGGCACTTCTGGAGCTGACCCCTGACAGAGGGTTTGCCATTGCTGATGTTGCAGGACAACAAGGGAGTGTTTCCAGGTAAAGAAAACAGCTGTCCATGGGTCCTGGGTAAAGAGAACATGGCCTTTAGGTGAACAAGTGTTAAAATGTGTTTAGAGTATAGAATTAAAGGTGGGGAGTGGTGATGCTCAAGACAGGGGCCACTTAGTTAGGGAACTTTATCCAGAGAACTCTGGGTGTTTTGAATAGTTATGAGACAGAGAGTGGTGAATTCTCTCTGCTTTTTAGAGAGATTGTCCAGGCCATAGTATGACGACTTAAACTGGAAGTGGTCAGGGAGCAAGAAGGGAGACAGGGCAAGGGATGAGGGTGGTTTGAATCTAAATATGGCAGTAGAAATAGGGGAGATATGAGAGTTATCAGACAGTTAAGTGACAAGACTGTGATTGGTTGGGTTGGGTCTGGAGTGAGGGAGAAGAAGTCCAAGGTGACTCTTGGCTTCTGCTCTGGACAGTTGACAGGATTAATATGTCATTCACTGAGCTACACAGGACAGAATGTTCGAAGCCAAAATGGAGATGAGTTTAGTTCTACCTATGTGAAATTTGAAGTATCTGTCGACTATTCTGGTGAGATGGAGAAGCTAAGAGATATGGGATTCAGATATATATATTTGGTACTTACCAGTGTAGATATTATTATGAGATACTAGAGATTTGTAAAGTTGGGACGGAAGACTGAAAGAGGAAGCAAATTTGAAGGAGACAACAAGTTGAACTTTTTATTTTAATCTACTTCAAAACTTTTCTCCTCCAGCCTGTGTCTGTAGATAAGATTTTAAATTCTACGTGAAAGCAAAGATAGCTATGCACTATAATACAGGCTTCTAAGGGGGAGGAGTCATTAGTTTGTGTACAAATAAATCATTGAGGTGTTGAGTTCCTAACATTTTATATCATAAATAACATCTCAAAATGTTGGTAACGTGAACTCTGAAATAATGTTTAGGTCACTATGGAAATTTTAAGTATGACAGGGAAAGAATAATTTTAACTATATATACAATGTTAGGGCATAAACACTAAAGTTTTATAAGTATGCAAACAAATAATTACTGTTCTTGAGATCCCAGGCTCTCAATTAGTAACTCCTTTCTCATAGGCATTATAAAATGTAATTACCCAAGCTCCGTAATTATGGAAGGTCTGCACTCACATCATGCATGCTCCTGAAAGATATTATATTACCCATGATATAACAGGAATGTATCTTAATTTGTCCTTATTTCAGCAAGAATAACTGCTTCAGGAAAAGCTCATCAAGAAGTGGAATGAGAACTGAAAATAGAATAATGAATGTGTGACAAACCCAAAGGAGGAAAATCACTTCTAACAGAACTTCCTATCTGGTGTTTATCTATATGAACATCTTCCAATTTACATTTTGCTAAGGCATTAATTTCCTGCTTTAGTAAGATTGACTCTAAAGACAGGTGGTTTCAAGGATTTTCAAATAGGATGCGATAAAGATATATCATGTACTAATGTATCATAGGTGTGGCTCTCCTTTCGACTAGAGTCAGCTTTAGAACCTTAAGTGTTAATAGCAGAGTAATGGACAGTGTTTGATAAAAGGAGATGAGTTCCAGAAATACCAATGCTGTGAATGCTGCTAAGTTTGATTTTACTTCTTATGGGTAAAATGATTAAAATGGCAGTTGGTGAATTCTTTTCGGATAATGATGGCGTTCTGACAGGAATGTATTTCCCTTAGCTGGTCCATAAAGCCCATTTTGGTACTTGACCAAAACCCAGGTGGCTTGAAAAGTTCTGCATCACCTACATTCATCTTCATCATCACTAAACCATGCCAAATCTGAAAATCTCCTTCACCTCCACATTTTCTTATGTTATTTTCTTTCAAAAAGCACTTGGGTCCAATAGCCATTATCTTTTAACTTTTTTCCTCTCTCTCCTAGACATGAAGGCAAAGAAATATATTATCTCTGTCAAGTGCTTTAGCTAACAAAAAGCCCTCTCCTCCCATTTCAGCGAGCTTGTATAAGCAGAAATGATAGACGAGCCCCACCTTTTTTTTTTTTTTCCTAGCACACATGTGAGGAAGCTTTTATACTGGAGGAGATGAAATGAAAGGGGTCACATTCAGTGGTCTCATCTCTTGGTTAAGCAGCTCTGCTCTCAGTATTTTGGGAAAGCTAAGGTTACCTCATCCCTAAGGCTACCAGGATATGAATTGTATGGCTTTGAAAATGCCTAATGGTCTTACCTGTCCATTTTAAGTTCAAAAGTATATCATTCTTACAACTGGGCTTTGCAGTGTTGGGTACAGGAAGGGCAGAAATGGAGCTGTTTTCACAGTATGCAGTGATGAGTGAGCAGCTCAATGCAGAAAATCATTGTTTTGAGTGTGGGGATGGAAATCTCCAGTCTAATGGGCATTTAATGGTTTTCCTTAGATTGGTGGATTTTTCTCTGGCTGAGCATCATTATCATATTTAGAACCTGTCACTCAACTTCAGCATCCTGGAATAGTGTGTTTAAATGAGGATGTGTTGTTTGGACAAAGAGCCCAGAACAAGACGGTTTGAGATGGGAATATCATCAATGGCTTATATGGCTACCCATACAAAATTCTAAGTCCCAAATGCATCACCTGAAGTTTTAGCCAAAGCAAAAAATAAAATAAAATAAAATCTCAAAATTATTAGACAGTGAAGTTTCAGCTACACTGTCAGGACAGACTCAAAAATGAGCTGCTTACAGATTGTTATTATACATTTGGAAAAATGAAATTCATAGGACAAGTCTCCTGTTTTTATAGAGAAGGAAGTAGCGTTGACAAGGCCAGCGGGGGACTCAGGATGAGTTTCCATTACACACTTGCCTTGTGTCATGTACAGAGCTTCATTGTGCCTCTGTTTTCTCAAATCAAGGAAATTGGTGGCAGAAATAGTTGATTCTAAAATCTCTTTGGATTATATCTTTAAGTCTAAGATCTTAGCATGCTCAGTTAAAAGACTCTTTTTGGCCCATGGTGACAGACTGTATATCCTGAGACTTTCTAGAGGTAAATCTGAGAATGTGGCAATACCATATGACGAGTGTTTAAGATTTGCTTTTTCATTATTTTTATTCATTTGACAAATATTTATCAAATATCTATTATATCAAATGTCCATAATAGATCAGATAATAGATATTCCAGATAAGGCTGGAATCCTAATTAGTTGTAGGTACTGGGTTTGTACTGCTGAGAAAAAGATGATTTCTTTCAGAAGGGAAATCCTTTCCAGTGGTGAGGATGGTCAAATTAGCTACAATCCCAATAGAGCTATGGAATGGTGTCTATGGAATCCCATAGCAGTCATTCTCCATAGGGGATTATTTAAATCCCTGACGTATGTTTGGGAATGTCTACAAATGTTTTTGATTGTCACAACCAGGAAAGATGCTATTGGCATCTAGTGAGAATAGCCCATGGATGCTGCAAAATATCCTACCATGTACAGTCAGTGCCCCACAGCAAAGAATTATCCAGAATCATATATATATACCACTGAGATTGAGAAACCACAGGTTATAAGAACACAACAAAAACAAAAACCCCATGAAACCTAATTAAAACCACAGGTCCTTAGGGACATACCTTCTTTCAAACTAATTCTACCTGAGTATGGAGGGAAAGGAGAAAAAGTATACAATGATTTGACATTTCAGTGGAGTCACAAAGGAGGGATAGATGCTAACTAGATGAATTAACGGGGAATGGGAGAAAAGCCATGTAATAAAGCTTCCCAAGGAGTGGAACCACACAGACCTGGAGGGTGACAGGTCCTGGCATCATGAGTGATTAACAGGTGGTTCTACTCAGCCTCAGCAGACGTAGGATCTGTATGGCAGAGGCAGTACAAGGACAAAATGATATGGGGAAAGCTCTTGGGTGAACTTCTACTAGCTTGAATTTATTCTTGAATGGTATGGTGATCTAGTGAACGATTTTAAACAAGATGACCTGACTGACTTGGTATTTTCTCATGGCCAGTTGGTTGCGGAGGAAGAGGTTCTAAAGAGGTCAGGTGCTCAGGATCTGAATAGGCAGTAGCCATGTAAAAGGACATAGGGTCACAGATTAGAGATCTTTAGAAAGTAATGTTGTCCACGGACTATGACTCAGCCATGAAGAAGAATGGCTTTATGAAACTTGCAGGTAAATGGATGGATCTGGAGACCATTATGCTAATGAAATCCCCCCAAACCAAAGGTTGAATGTTTTCTATGATATATGGATACTAACCCACAACAAGCGTAGGGGGAGAAGAAAAATATAGTGGATTAGACAAAGGGGGATGAAGGGAAGAGTGGGGGTTAGGAATAAGTAAGACAGTGGAATGAATCTGACATAACTTTCCTATGTACATACATGAATATACCATAGTGAATCTCAACATTGTGTACATCCACAAGACTGGTATCCTAATTAGAATAAGACTTATTAAATGCTTGTATAAACATATCAAAATAAATTATATTGTCATGTATAACTAAAAAGAACCAATAAAAAAGAAAGCAGTGTTTTTAGGAGAGGTTGCCAGTTTGTTGTGGATATTTTTGAACAGGGACTATTAGAGAATGGCTTCCAGGTGACAGTACTACCAGATTAATCGTGATAACTTTTACCAAGATAGAGAATACAGAAGGGAGGATGTGTTTGGGTGATAGAGTTGTAGAGGAGCCTGTCTTATGGGTGGAAAACACGGAGCCAACCTAATTAAAACCACAGGACCTTGGGGTCTCATGTAGCTTTTAAACTTGGCCTTGAATGCAACATATGAAATGATTTCCTAAAAAAAAACCTGATTTGTTAGCTTGGTTAAAAGACGGATATACAAGGAGGCATCTATGTTGACAGGTTTACAAGCAGCACAAACTCATAAGGACATCCCTGTCAGAATTGTATGTTTGGCCTTAATTGGAAGCAATTATTCTGGACAACTGAAGCATATTTATAAGGGCACCGGGTAGAAGTGGCTCTCGGTTTGTGTTGTAGTGATGGTTGCTCACTCTTTCTTCTCATGCAGACAGTGTTCCCAGGTGGAAGAAACCCTGTCACCTTGCTGGCTCTCTGATCCCCTGACTGGTTACTACAGTTGGAGGAAGACTGGATCGCCAATGGAACCGTAGGCTTCGTGGTAATCAGTTTGTTCTGCTTAAAGGCTTTCTTCCAAACAATTGCCCTGAGATATTCCCTTATGTTATTTTTTTTTTAGGTCTTCAGTGTTTCTGTTCATTTATTTGGATACTTTTAACCTAGAAACTCTACTTTGGGTATTTAATGTAATTTAGAGAAAGTTGAGGATTATTAGCAATAACAAGAATTATGCTGATAAATAAATCACAAAAGAAAGCTTTGCATTTTGAGTTATACCAGGAGCTTATGAAGAATGACTTCCAATAGAAAGGTAATGTCTTTGGGAGGAAGGACAGTGGACTCAGGTTACGAGAAATGAGCTAAGACCAACAATTAAATCCAAACCTGGGATGTCAATGAGCGAAGCAACCCAAAGTGAATCCTCAAAGGCTATATTAAAAAATAAAAGGGTGAGGGCTTGGTTTGGAATAGTAAGAAACAGAAAGTCTTTGGGAGGAGCACAGAAAGGAAAGAATTTACCCAGAAAGGGCCTAAAATCTGACAAATCCTGTGTGTCTAAAATAATGTAATAACTTTTATTTGTATCACATTATGTTGTTTGTGAAGTGCTTTCAAATTCTCTACCATTTGTTTCATTTAATTCTAACAACCTCTTTGAAGAAGGTCATAGTCATCATTTTACAGCAAATGTCACTTAGGATCGGCCACTTGCCTTAGAGCACATAGTAAGCGGTGGGCTCCGATAAGGAGCCCTGGCCTTCTGACAGGAAGTTCGATATCTTCCCCACGACATCCATATTCCATCTGTACCCTGGAGGGAAGAGGTTTCTCGTGTTCTAAACTGTCAGTTGAATGTGATGTTATTGATGAGTTCAGACTGCAAAGGAGACAAAGAATACAATTAAGAACAAGAGTACTGCTGTTCAGGGATAGTTGTCACAGTAACTCAAGGGATTCATACAGGTTGTGAGAGCTTAATAGGAAAGTTATCTTAAAAGCATGGTTCTGATTTCATTGCTTCTCTCTTCTAAAAACATAGGCAACAAAACTGTTGTTGAAACCTTCTATTCTGGCAGCTACCTACCATTTCAACCTCTTTATTGTCATTGTATATATGGCTCATGAGAACTCACAAGAGAAAGGTAATGTCTACCATATATATTCTATATTCTACCTCTGTCTTGTTGCTGATATTGTCCTCCCCTTTAGGAATGCCCCTTTCCTCCAGTTTCACCTGTACCATCTTGCCATCTGTCAATGGCAGCTTGCATGATGCCTCTTCCATAAGACAGACCATGTTTCCTTCTGTCCTCAAATAGTCTGCCCATTCTGTGTATTCCCATTGAATTTTTCTTCTTCTTTTAACACAAACTCAAATATTGTGTATGAGCCAGGCTAGTGTTCTTAATAATAGAACTTGTTGAGTGAAAGAAAAAAATGGGAATAATCCCAGCAACTTGGGAGGCTGAGGCAGGAGAATCCCAATTTCAAGGCCAGCCTCAGCAACTTAGTGAGTCCCTATGCAACTTAGCAAGATCCTGTCTCAATAATAAATAAATAAATAAATAAATAGGAACTCCTAAGACCATTTGAACCCCTAAGTTTCTTATCTAATAGGTAACTTCTATTCAGCTCTAAGCATACTGTAGAGAAAAACTTGGGATCAGTGTAGTATAGTGTGTATGTGAGTGTGTGTGTGTGTGTGTGTGTGTGTGTGTGTGTGTGAGAGAGAGAGAGAGAGAGAGAGAGAGAGAGGTGGGGGAGGGTTGGGGAGGAAAAGAAATATCATGGTTATAAACAATATTGGCAAATTATTCAAATATTTTTGAAAAATGGTGTGGACTAAACAAAAATATGCCTGAAGATTGTTGGGTTTATATCCCTAGTTTATGACTCCACCCTACAGAATTTGGGGACATATAAATGATACAAGTCAGATAAAATGTTTCCATTAATTATTACAAAGGATCATCTTTTAGACCTTGCAGTGTCTTTTGAGGAATAGGTGCTCAACATATTTTTGTTGAACTACAGGAAACTGTTGGAGGGTGAGGAGTGAAGGAGGCTGAGAAAAATAAGCTGGCTGGGGTGAGGTGCTGTGGTAGACCTGACAAGTCAAGACCACTTTTTGTAAACTATTTCATCTTGATGTTTTATCAATCACGACTGCTGGTGAATTGAAATATTTTAATGATTGGTATATTTTACTCTTTGCAGGCCCTGGGGCTTAAAAATAGAAATGGCAGTTAGAAAAATTAAAATAGAATCCCCATTCAGTCAGTATGCAGACTGCCTGGTACATACTTAGGGGCTCACCTCACTTTGAATCTGGGTCAGCATGGAATTTGGTGACTTGGAAAATCCAAATGTACTTCCCTAGAAGGTTTTAACTCTGCTGAAATCAGGCTTTTTAAGCAATGTTGTCTCTCAAGAGATAGCCTCTGAAAATTACCCCATGAAACAACTCTCTATTTTGAATGAGAATTTCCCTATTTCAAACAAAGCTTCAGGAAAAGGAGGAAAAATAAACATTTATTACTGCCACATTTTAATCTTGCCCTTTTAGTTATTCAAGTATCTTTTCCTGGAAAACTTCATAAATTACAGATTGTATATCCATGTGGAGTCTACTATATATAAATTTAAGTTGCTGAAGGCTTTGAAAGAATTTTTGAAAACTGAGGTTGGGGGGGATATTTATTCACCAATCCAAAATCTGAGGATGCACAAGTCCCTTACATAAAACGGCAGCATATTTTCATGTAACCTGTGCCCAGCCTCCTGCACAGTTTAAATGATCTCTGGATTACTTATAATACCTATTATAAGTAATATATGTACAATGCAAGTGCTGCATAAAGAGTTGTTTTACTGCATTGTTTAGGGAATATTGACAAAGAAAAAGGACTATACCAGTTCAGTACAAATATAAGTTTTTTGGTTTTTTTTTTTAAATACTTTTGATCTGCGGTCAGTTGAATTCAGGAATGAGAAACCACAGATGCAGAGGGCCAACCATAGTGATGAAAGGTGTGCTTGTGTGTGTGTGTGTGTGTGTGTGTGTGTGATTTATTGTTATTCGCAGCAAGGGACTTACTCTTTTGTTAGAAAGTTAATGAACTCACTCTCAGACGACTTGCTTGCTCTGGTGTCTGTATTTTCCCATTAGTTCATTGTTCTCATGGAATCAGGTCATAGTCTTTGGTAGCACGTTGGGCGTTTCTTTCTACCATAAAGGGTTTCAAGTTAGCCTTTTCTGCCTCCTTTCTTCCTGTTGTTTTTCCAGGACCTGCCCTGGGACCACCTGTGCTGGGTCATGATCTATGACTGTCCCTGCAAATCCTCTGACCTCACGGGTCCTGTCACTTCCTGTCACGGTGGCAGCCTTTCTGAGTCTCTGGGTGCTGTGTAATTCTGTAAGTCATTGACAGGCAGGGTGCAGAGCCAAGCCATGCCACAGAATTGTGATTTTTCATTCCCTTTCACTCAACTGCTCGGGATTGTCACTTTTCAGCCAATGGTTAGATGTGAAGTTTAAAATATACATAAATAGCTTTGTGACTCACCTGAGGGATTCTTTGACCTTTTATTTCCATTGTTTTCACACTCCCCCCCACCACCCCAGTTGGAAATCAACAGTCTGCATTTTAACACAAAACTCATTGCTCCAGTCTCCTAAAGGTGAAACCAAGTAGGAAGGATTTTTAAAAGACTCCATAGGGAAGTGTTGGGGAGGGATTATAAACAGGGAGGGGAAAAGGCGAGGAAAAGAATATAGATCTGTACATTTCAACAGATAAAAAGATGCTCCCTTGTATACAGATCAAGATAAAAGGACCTTCAGCCCCTTGACCACACCCAAATTTTTTTTTTTACCCTGAATTCTCATATATAGATAGGTATACCATGGAACTGATACCATATTTGTAAGTGTGTATTTTCTGTTTGTTTGTTGTTCTATTTTCTCTTGCTCTTTTCTTCTGCCTTCCTTGATTTTAATCAGGCATTATACTTGATTATATTTTCTATGTTTTCTTACTGTGTTATATACTGCTTTCAAAAAATATTCCCCCCCCCTTTTTGTGATGTTGGGGATTAGATTGAATTCTGGGTCCTATGCATGCCAGACTAGTACTCTACCACTGAGCACAATCCCTACCCCTTAATAATGTTGGTTTTCTAGTAGTTGTCATAGAGTTTACAAATAACACTATACTACGTCATTGGTAGAGCAGACCTTATAACAGACTATTACCATTTCTTTCCTTTTGTCTATTATAATATTCTGGTCATATGTTTCACTGATCTATAAACTATAACCACTGACTATATATATGATAGGGCCCTTTGAAGTAAAACTTGGAAAAGTATCAGGAATCCCTTAAGACTTTGGTCTCTTTGGACTTTTTAATTCTTAGGATAATTTATACTGAACTTGTGGCAATTTGTCACTTTATATTTTCCTATCAATATGTTTACTATTGTAGGCTTCTGTTCTGGTCTTCTGATCTATTAGGTCTTGATGCTCTGGGTGCAGTCCCGTTTGGGGGTAGCAATTTTTCCTGTGACCTAAATTCTTTGATAGATTTAACAAAAGTAGCTGATTTTTAGTTTGTTCAGAATTTTCCTTGTTGTGAAGATAGGATTGATGACTTCCAAGCTCTTGGAATTTCAACCTCCAGAACTGTGAGAAAATGAGTTTCTGTTGGTTGAGCCTCACTGTCTGTGGCATTCTGTTATACCAAGCAGTTTAACGTATAGTTGGCTCTCTATCCATTTGTATTGCATCTGTGGAAATAACAATTGCAGATTGAAAATACTTAGAAAAGACTACATCTGTATTGAACATTACAGACAGACATTTTTCTTGCCATTTTTCCTAAAAAAATACAGTATACAACTATTTATATAATATATACTTGACATGAATTATCATAAGTAACGTAGAGATGATTTAAGGTATAGGGGAGGATGTATGTAGATTATATGCAAATACTCTGACATTTTATATAAGGTACTGGAGCATCCTTCGATTTTTGTTATCTTCAAGGTGTCCTGGAACCATTTCCTCATGGATACCAGAGGACAGTTCTGCAATTTCTGATAATATATTGGAAAATGTAGGAATGAAGAGTTTAGTAGCTCAAAAATGACTGACAGATTTGAAAATTGAAATGATGACTTTCCAAGAATTTGCCTACTTCTTCTTAAAGAAGTCCTTTGAAAGAATTAATATTCAAATGTGGGTTAGAAAGGAATGTAAGGGTGAAAACTTCTGTGCTAATAGCGAATTGGGTGACAAAAGCAGAAATAAGGGATAAAGTTTACTTCTGAAGGTTTACCGAGGTAGGATGAAACAAACACAGTTAGATGTATGTGGGAGACCATCCTTGCACGTGACTGAGTCACTCCCTGGCTGGGTGATTGTGGGGGTCAGGCAGCAGCCAGGCCAGACTGCCCCGCCCTTCTTGGGTTCAAGGGATGGTGTCTTCGTGCATGGGCGTGCCTTCCTACAGCCCCATGGGTGAAGCTTTGACTATACTATTACTTTGACTATACAAAAATCATGGGGAAGTGGCAAATGACAAGGGTAAATGTGCTTGCTGTACTGGACAGAGCCAAAGAGAGAAGCGTGTGCTGTGATGAGGACATAGCTCTATAGTTCAGTGATGTTGTGAGCTTTTGGTAAGTGGTTTAGCTCCTCTAGTTTTATTTTTATTGGAGAAAGATGGAGACAACTACCCTGCTCTGACTTCAGTACAGTGTATTTGAGTGGACTAAGTGAAATTAAGTCTGTGGAAGGACCTTGGCTTGGCCTCTTACATCACTGGAGAGTGAGTGTTGTTAGGAAGATAAAGGACATTGTGTAGATGAAAGCTCCAAATATCACACTACACAGTCTCTAGATGGTTAGTAAATAAATGATGACTACTGAATGGCCTAAATTAGAACTCTTTTATTCTCTATTCTAATCTTCTGAGGACTTCGGAGAGTGTTCCAGGGCTTTTGCAAATGCAACTTGCATGGTCAATATGGAACTCCCAGGATGTGATAAAAATGCAATTCTGTTTGTTACCTACCCTGACCCATTAAAATTTTTTCCACGGATAATTTTTTTTTTTTGTACTTAGATGGAAAATTTTCATACTCAATAATTTTTTCTGTTCATTTTCAGGTGATAGTCATATGATCATGATTCATAAAACACTAAAACTGCTTATTTATTTATTTATTTATTGGTATGGAGGATTGAACTCAGGTATACTTAACCACTGAGCCACATTCCCAGTCCTTTGTTTGTATTTTACTTAGAGACAGGGTTTCCCTGAGTTGTGAGGGCCTCTCTAAGTTGCTGAGGCTGGCATTGAAGTCTGGATCCTCCTGCCTCAGCCTCCCAAGCTGCTGGGATTACAGGTGTGTACCACCAGGCCTGCTTAACACTGCTTTTTCTTGGTATCTGGAAATCATCCTGTGCAAGATATTCATTAGTCTCCAATCTTCAGAGTCCTCAGTTTTTTTTTTTTCCTTGTGTGTGTGGTTTATTGTAACTACCTTTTAGGTGGTTTTTTCTCTCATTCATTTACTTCATAAGCTAGCAAATTCTGCCTTTTTGAGACCCTCGCTAGAAAATGAAGGACTAAGTTGAAGACATTACTTTGCTGATCTATTTCAAGCTTTCTGTACCTGGACAATGACTAGAATTGATTATTTTTTAGTATTTTAATTGGTTTTTCATAGCTTCATTCTACTAGTAATATAGGTGACACATTCTCAGGCACCCCATTCTTCTTAGTACCTAATTCTCTTGTGGCTTACCTCAATGCTGTTCTCTTATATTATCATTGAAAACTTTGGGTCAGCATTTTAAAGGGTTACGGTCCATATCTCTGACCTGTGAGTAGTTCACATTTGATCAAGAACACATTCTTAAATTCTTTTCTATTCTTGCAAGACAAGGCAGGTGTATGGAGATTCTGAAAAAGCCAACTCATCTTGCTGCCGTAGAATAGTTACTTCATCTATGTACTTATCGAGATTATGTGGATACATAGAAAGCTCTTTTGAAGTTCTATCTTTGGGTTAAATGTTAGTATCTATCTCACCAATACTGCATTCTCATTCCCTACCTCCTACCCTTTGTAGAGGAAG
This sequence comes from Urocitellus parryii, assembly GCF_045843805.1. Taxonomy (NCBI): domain Eukaryota; kingdom Metazoa; phylum Chordata; class Mammalia; order Rodentia; family Sciuridae; genus Urocitellus; species Urocitellus parryii. The sequence goes on from NC_135544.1 coordinate 5,610,145, forward strand.
ACTCAGTGGTTCAACATGTCTCTAAGAGAAAACCTAAAAAAAATCCTTTTCTTTCTCCACATTCTAATCTGTTTATATAAATTCTTCTGGAGGGTCCAATATTTCTGAGAACATGTCTCAATTATTCCTCACTATGTTTGCACATGGGAATCATCCCACATTTACTTTGGTATCTAACTCTCGCAATGTTGCTTTATTTAAAACTTCAGTATTTACACTCTGTCACACAATACACACTATGAATTATTTTCCATTAAAATATTTATATGATATATTTCACTCAACTTTCTCAATTTGTTTGAAGTAAGAAAGTCTGTGTGTCTTTAAATCACCTCAGAAGTAACTTGGTTAGTGATACTATCTTTTTAGTACTCATATGAAGTTGTCTGTGATTTTTCTAAGAGTTAATCTTAAAATTGAAAACTAATAATTAGAATTTATATTATTATAACCTGGTTATAACTTAATTCAGCACCCTCTGTTAAGCTAAGACAATATTTATTTATCTTTGATATAATATCATTGCCTCTATGTCTATTCTATCACTAAGTTTAAATATAGGGTAGATACGTCATGATCCATGCATCTATTGGAGGACAGTATTTCATGGGATTCTCATTTTCACCATGTATTTGGAGAAGAGGCACTGACCTCCTTCCCCCACCCCCACCCCAGGATGGTGTTTTCAAGATTTTCTAGCAAGTAGCACTAGAACAAAGGAGATATTGTTTCCTTATGAAACAAAGGACAGGCATCCCCACTACCATTTATAAAAGATTTGGTTTCCCTAAGCTCATGGTTTCTCTATTGTTATGAGACTCAATCCTTGTGCATGCATCTATTTGGGCCCATTGATGTCCCCTGTGAGACAGAACTCAACACTTCTGAAGTGGGGAATTCTGATTCAGACATACTGATGCTCACGCTGCTGGCTTTGCCTCAGGTAAGAGTGGTCTTTATTTCTGACCAAGGAGTTTTATGTTTGCTCCTTATATCCACAAATCTGTAGTAGGCTGATGAGTTAGCTGGCAAGTAGGGTAAAATCTGAGATACTTCATAGCTGATGACAGAGATTTACCAAAAGTTATGCTAGGAAGCTTCTGGAAAAAAAATGAATATTTTTTTCTAACGAACAATTTTTGGTGAAACTCCCCACTTTTCTGCTCACCTTAAACATGAATGTGAAGTCTGTCGTCAAGGTAGGTATCTTGAAATCATTAGGAACAAAGGAATTTTGATGTCATTGAACTACTGAACAAATGCCAGAAGCTTACCACCTTAAAAATTCTTGACAGTTAAGAAAAAAAATTAAACAAATGCACAAAACCCAATACAAATCCCCCAAACAACAAGAATAAAACAAAAAACAAAAACCCATTCTGTTCAAGACACTTTTAGCTAGATCATATGTTTCTTTGACAGAAGTGCCCAGTACTGTTGCCATTGATCATTTTACTATATCAATATATATTCTTGTAAGGTATTGTGTCAGACTAAGGACTATAAAAATGTTCATAGTTATTCTACATTTTAGGAGGATGTAGCTTTAAAAAAAGAAACTAGTACCTGAAAAACAAGTCAGTGATACAAATTTTCAAGAGAGTGGGACAGGTAAGAAAAGTTGTTGAAACTGAGAAGAAGGGGCATGACTAAATCTTACCTGCTTGAAGTGCTATCAAAATTATGGAGTGTGGAGAAATCACTTCCTCATCCCTCAGGTGAGAAAGCTGAATAGAGTCAGATGTGTTTGAACTATAATTTTAGCAGCAAAACTATTTTTGTAAATGAACATTTACAGACTTTTTACCTACAGAACAAGTGAAAGGGTTCTTTGAAGCGTCCTCAGCCCTCCCTATTCTCCACTGGTCCAAATCCATGTGATACTCCTCTTTGAAACCCCCAAGACCACAGAATCCAGTTTGAATATTTGCAGGCATGATGATTGCAGAGAACACCAGAGCTGAAAAGAAATGCATTCTGCAAAGATCACAGATCTGTGCTGAAGCTCCAGTCAGGTAGCTCTGCTGGGCATACCAGCACAGTGCCACTGTCCAGCCAAGTTCTCATCTCTGGTTAACCTGGCCGGCCACTTAGTCACAGACAGCAGCTTAAGCAGAACTCGTCACCCTATAGAAACATGCTATTGAATCATAGGCTTGGGCAGGGAGAAGGTCAGAATATGTGAATGAATCAGTACAAAACCCATCTTCCCTACCTATAGAGACGACTCATAGCTCATTCTTCACTGATTGTAGACTGGTGACATACTCTACTTAGGGTGGTAAGCTCCTGTTTGGAAATCAGCATTTCAAAATCATGAAAGGAAAAATGCTTTTTAGATTAGCTTCTCCCTGCTTCCCACTGTACCCAGAGGGGGAGGCTATGGTGGTCATTAGCTTTTTCTGTATTAAATCTGCTTGGTCTGAGTAGGCCATTTGATTTCAGGTTTATCCTAAAGCCACAGAAATGGAGTTGCTGGGTATTTACTTGGGATTAATGACCAGTTAGGAGCAGCTGTGCTTTCTACCATTAACCCGACCCAGGTGCTAATTCCTGGAACATGCCCTGCAAGCAGAGGTCATTATTGCTATTTGGAACTGCTAATACCACCTTAGAGACTACAGCCTTTATTTAAAGAGGAAGCCATTTTTATTGGTCAACATGACATATTTCTGGAGAATTAATGCCCTGTGTATAAGCCAATCTGATTGCCTGGAAACATCGCCCTGCGCTCATGCTGTTCAGCTGATAATCCACTTCTAGACAAGGGGCAGCCGGCTGGAAACCACAGCAGGTTTCTATTTTTGGCACCTAAAATCAATGCCCTACTCTGGCAGCCTGGTCTGCTGCCTCATTATCCCCCCCTGCCCAGTGCGCTGAGCACAGCTTCCCTTTGTGGGAGATTAAAGTGAGTCAGGGAGTATGATAAATGCTTTCAGTCATATCTGCTGTCATTTGAATAATACTAGGTGTCAGGAAGAAATACGTCCCTAGCTGGTTTTAACCAATAAAACTCTTTTGATATTCTCTTTCTTCTTAGTGCAATGAGAAACAATGACTTAGAAAATGGCAATACCCCTACCCACTACACTTCCACCACTCAAAGAAAAAAACAGCAAAGCAAAAGCAAATCCTGCTTAGTTTTTCAGTCTGGTTGTAGATCCTCCCTGGAAAGACTTATTTATCCAGTAAAAGCCAGGAAGTGCTTACTGGGTTGGGGAGGGCCAATTTCTCCAATTACCAGAAGAGAAAGTGGTTCTGTTTTGCAAAAGCAAACAGATTTTTTTTTTTTTTTTTTTTTTTTTTACCTAAGCCTACATTTCCTTAGAGAACCTTGGTCTTCATGGATTTAAGTTGGCCGCCGCCCTGACTATGTCAGGCTCAGAGTTACCACTGATAAAAGGGAAAGACAATGCAGGTATGATTAAAGACATGCTTGAATGAAGACATAGGAGTCTTGTTTTTCACCCTCCTGTGGTGCCAGGCCATGACACTTATACTGGTTTGTTGTGTGACCAGAGCAGGCTATGGACAGCATTGAGACATTGTGGTAGGTCTTTGGTGGTCCCTGGCTCTCTCTTTTTGAGCCCATTTGTCATATATATGGTCTCCCTTCACTTATCTCTTAGTAAGCAAGGATCCTCAGATTCTCTCTCCTTACTCCCTGTGAGACTGGCTTTTAGGAAGAGATGGGATGTATTTGTTCTTAATGTGATATTGATGGCAGAAATCTTCACAGGGTAGTAAAAGACTGGCACACCTTGAATGCCTATTTAGGTTTATTTGAAATCCATGAATGACTTCCAGAGATACTAGTATCAGGGGTTCTTAGATTCCAGGAATGAGTGCCTGCAGGTTCTACATTGTGTGTTGGTAAACTTGCTTTCTGAGAAAAGAAAGCTCTGCTTTTCAGCTTTTGCTAATTTCAATGGTATAGCTATTTCCACGGTGGCTGATTTCAAACTGCCCATGTAAAGACACTGCACCTGAAGTTGTATAAAACTGGGTTGTGTGAGCCATCTGAGTCTCTTCCTGGATCTCTTTAGGGGATTTGTCAGTATGTATTTTGCATTTGCTTCTTCACATCTTTCTAATTTTACTGGATATAAGATAGGGTGATGTTCAGGTTTAGACTTAGAACCTTAGCTTTAAATGTGGGATGTCTCCATTACTTACTAACTTGATGATTTGGGGCAGTTTAATATCATTTTGCCTTTATTTCCTTGACTATAAATATAAAGTAGCTCTTGAAGTTGGTCTGAGAATAAAATTGAATTAAACATGTAACAGAAGTTAGCTCAAAACATTTTTTGAGCCTTTTATAAGATCTGCCTTATATTTGGTAACAAAATATCTATCATCATTAACTTCAGTTTATTCTTTGTTAAAAAAAAAAAAAAAGGAAACAGTAACCAGTAGAGTACCTAAAAAGTGCTCATTGCTTCTTCTTAGGGATAATTGTATCATTTATTTGTTTGATTTTTCTTTCCTGTGCCTTGGTGAATTCCTTAGTAACTGAATCAAAAACATCTTTTCGTTTGTGGATGTTGATAGACATGGTAAGTGTGGTTCTTGCTCTTCTTGCCTAAAAGAAACTCTGTATCATGGTTTTACCAATTGCTGTGTTTGTTTTTCAAATATACCCAGTATCTTTATGAAAATATTTTGCATTTTAATAAGATTAAGGATTCTGATTGAAGAGAATGAATGTAATAGCGAACATCCATTCAAGTTTACTACATGCTTGAGATGGCACTAAGCCTTTTCAAAAGGATTAACTCATTTAGTCTTCACAACAAACCTATGAGATGGGCACTGTTATCCCATTTTACTTAAAGAAATTGGAGACTTAGAAATGTTAAATAGTTTGCTCAAGGTCACAGAGCTGCAGAGTGGTTAATCTTTAATTAGGGAATTTCAAGCATCAGTGAACGTGTATGTGAGGTAAATTGGGGAAAAAGAATCCTCTGCAGGATTCCAACAGTCATTCCCCACAGGCAGTCTTTGCTTGCATAACTCTGTTAATACTTGACTACAATAAGTTCTTTGAGGGCAGGGATGGTAATCTATTCATTCCAACATCTGCTCATCAGTGTCTGGCACAGGATTTTGTACAAAGTAAGTCCTCAGTCAAGGAGAGTTAAGCTGAATCTTTAATTTACTTAACTAATCTTTATAAAATGCCTGACATGTGATAGACAATTTCCTAAGCATGGAGGTAGGATAGCAGAAAAAAACAAAAAATAGAAAAAAAAAATTGTTTTCATAGGATTTGTATTTTTTCAGAAGGAGACTAAGAGGGAATATAATTAAGTCAATTATTTCATATGTTAGATGATAAACACTATAAGAAAATAAGGTAGGATGAAGGGGAATGGAAATAGGGTGAAGGAGTTTTAATAAAAAAATGATATTTGAGAAAAGAGTTGAAAGAAGGAATTAGCTATGTGGATAGATGGGCAAGAGTGCTCTAGGCAGAGGGAAGGTTAGGCCTGGCCTGCTTCAGAATAGGGGGAAGGTCACTGCGGCTGGAGTGGAATGAGCAAGTGGGGTGGCAGAAGGGGATGAGATCAAGAGTTCAGGGATGTTCAACTCCTATGCCTTGTAAGGATGTTGTCCTTTATCCTGAAGAGATGAAAAGCCATTGGAGGGTCTTGAGCAGAGCCTCAATGATATGACTTGCATTTTAAAAGATTCACTATGACTGTCAGTTTAGTCTCATACTATACAGGGGGAAAGCCTGGAAGCAGGAAGAACAATGAGGTGGCCATTGTTAACAATCAAGGCCAGTAATTGCAGTGCCTGCCCCCCAGGAAGATAGCAATAGAACAAGCGGATTGCAAGAGAGGAGTCAGAGAGAAAGCTAAGCAACTGGCAGGCTGGGGTTGCTATAACCTGGGCTGGGGAAGACTGCTAGGGAAGCAGGGTTGGGAGAGAAGATTGGGATTTTCATCTAGACATGTGAAACTAGACTAGAGAGGTCCGTTTATGTGTTGTCCAGTAGGCAGATGAGCATGGGAATATGCATTCAGAGAAAGATCAGGCTGGAGACAATAAATAACTGGGAGTGATCAGTGTCTGGATGGAACTTAAAGTCAAGAGAACAAAGAACTCCAAGAAGACAAGGAGTTCAAGGACATGAATTCAGGGAAAAAAAATAAGGATTAACAAAGAATATCAAGAAAATGCTACTTGTGTTTGAAAGAAATCAGAATTATATGTTGTCTTAGAGGAAAGCTGAAAAACAAAGCAGGTGCATTGAAGAGGATGTAATGAATGACTGTGCTGACTGCTGCTGGTAGGTCCAGTAAGATGGGAACTGATAATGGCCAGAGATTCAGCAACATGGAAGCCACAGGTGACACTGAAAAGAGCAGTTTAGTGCAATTTTGATAACAAAGCCTAAGTGGAATGAGTTTAGGGAAGAATGGGGTGACAGAAATTAAAATTATTGAACAGAGACAACTCTTCAAAGGATTTCTCTCCCATTTAGGGGAGCAGAGAAATGAGGTAGCAACTGGAGGGTGAAGAGGGGCTAAAAAAAGGCTTATTGTTATCATTGTTATCTCTCAGGTTGAAGAAGTAATAACGTGCTTTATACTGACAGGAAAAATCCAGTTGAGATGAAAAAAATGGATGGTGTAAGAGAGGTAGTGTTCCTCATATAGGAGAGGGGAGATGAGATTCTGTACAAATGTGGAGGAACTGGTTGTAGGTAGGAACCTGAATAGTTCATATATAAAAAAAGGAGGAAATTTGAAGCTCCTGTACACTGATCTTTTAATGTTTTGTTAGTGCTTTATAACTATACCTAATGGTAGGGCTTATTTCCACATAATCACACAGGCATGGAATATAATTGGCTCCATTTTGGTCCCCAGTACATCTTACCTCCCTCTGCTTCTACTCTCCACCCTTTCCCCCATCCCTTTCTCCACTGGTTTTCCCCATCTATTTATTGTTTTTATAAATTGGTCTTTTGCAGGTATACATAGTGGTGGAATTCACCATGATAAATTCACACTTGCACTCGGCATAATTTGGTCAGCCTCATTCTACTATTCCACCCCTTTCCCACCTTTCCTCCCTCCTCTTTAACCCTACTCTCCTTCACTCTATTGATCTCAATTTTATTTTCATGATGTCCTCTTTTTTTTTCCCTCAATGTTTTGCTCTAGCTTCTATGTATGAGAGAAAAAGTCAACCCTTGACTTTCTGAGCCTGGCTTATTTCACTTAGCATGATACTCTCAAGTTCTATCCATTTGTGAGCCAGTGCCACAATTTTTTTCCTCTTTTAGTTGAGTAAAATTCCATTTTATATATATATGTGTGTGTGTGTGTGTGTGTGTGTGTGTGTTTCTGTTCATTTTCAGGTAAGTGATAGCCATGTGATCATGAGTCATAGATATATATATATATATATATATATATATATATATATATATATACCTCTCTCTCTATATATATATATACACACACATGATCATACATGTTTATGTATATATATATATATGTATATATATATATATCATATTTTCTTGATACCTTCATCTGTCAACAGGCATCTAGACTGTTTCCATAACTTAGCTATTGTGAATTACATTGATGTAAACATTGATGTGCCTGTATCACTGTCGTACATTCATTTTAGTTCTTTTGGATAAATACCAAGAAGCGAGATAGCTAGGTCAAAGGATGGAATTCCTATTCTTTTGAGGAATCGCTATAATGATTTCCATAGTAGTTGCACTAATTTGCAGCCCCACCCACAATGTATGAGTATAACTTTTCCCCCACATCTTCACCAGCATTTAATATTATTTGTGTTCTTCATGGTTGGCATTCTGACTGGAATGAGATGAAATCTCAGTGTAGTTTTGATTTGCATTTCCTTGATTTCTAGGGATGTTGAACACTTTCTAAATATATTGGTTAGCCATTTGTATTTCGAGAAATGTCTGTTTTGTTCTTTTTTTCATTGGTTAGTTGTGTTATTTGTTTTTTGGTGTGAAGTTTATTGAACTCTTTATGTATTTTGGATATTTATCTCCTGTCAGAAGAGTAGCTACTAAGATTTTTTTCCCCATTCTCTTTCTTTCTGGTATTGTTTCCTTTGTACAGAGCTTTTGAATTTGACACTCTCCCATTTTTTGATTACTGGTTTTATTTCTTGACTTTAGGAGTCTTTTTAATGAAGCCACTGCCTGAGCCCATATGTTGAATGTTCAGATTATGTTCTCTTCTAGTAGTTGTAAAGTTTCTGGACTAATTCCTAGGTCTTTTTTTTTAATATTTATTTTTTAGTTGTAGTTGGACACAATACCTTTTATTTAATTTATTTATTTTCATGTGGTACAGAGGATTGAACCCAGGGCCTTGCACATGCTAGGCAAGCACTCTGCCACTGAGCCACAACGTAAGCCCTAATTCCTGGGTCTTTATCCACTTGGAATTGACTTTTATGAAGGGCAAGAGATAGGAACCTAGTTTCAGTCTTCTACATATGAATATTTAGTTTTCTCAGCAACATTTGTTAAAAAGACTATATTTTCTCTTAAGTATGTTTTTGGCATCTTTGTTGAGTATCAGATGACTGTATCTATGTGGATTCATCTCTGTCTTCTTTTCTATTCCATGAGTCTTCACATCCATCTTGATGTCTATACCATGCTGTTTTTATTGCTATAGCACTGTAGTATAGAGAGGAGGTATTTTGATGCTTTCAGCATTACTCTTCTTGCTTAGATTGCTTCGGCTCCTCTATTATACCAATGACATTTTTCTGAATGATTTTTAGGACCTTTTTTTTTCTTGTTCTGTGAAGAATATCACTGGTATTTTGATGAAAATGCATTGAATCTGTGTAATGATTTTAGTAGTATGACCATTTTGATATCAGTTCTGCCTATTCAAGAACACGGAGAGACCTTTTCATTGTTTAAGGAAGGTCTTCTTCAATTTCTTTCTTCAGTGTTCTATAGTTTTCATTGTAGAGGTCTTTTACCTCCTTGGTTAGATTTTTTCCCAAGTATTTTATTCTTTTTCATTTTTATGTTTTGAGTTTATTGTGAATTGAATAGTTTTCCTGATTTCTTTCTCAGCAGGCTCATTATTGGAGTATAGGAAAGCTATTGATTTTTGTATATTGATCTTGGATCTTGTTAATTTGTTGATTTTTTTTTTTGAGGTTTAGAAGTTTTCTGGTGGATTTTTTTGCCTTTTATTTTATTTTTGGCCTTTTAGATGTATTATCATATCATTAGCAAAAAGAGATAATTTGACTTCTTCTTTTCCCATTTGTATTCTATTAATTTCCTTTTCTTCATTGATTTCTTTTGCTAGAGTTTTAAGAACTATATTGAATAAGAGAGGTTAGAGTGGACATCCTTTTCTTATTCCTGATTCTGCAGGAAATGCTTTCAGGTTTTCTTCATTCAGTCTGATATTGACTCTGGATTTCTCTAATATAGCCTTTATGATATTCAGGTAAGTTCCTTCTATCCCTAGTTTTTTCAGTATTTTTAATGTGAATGAGTACTGGACTTTGTAAATTTTTTTTTCATCTGTTGAGATTATCATGTGATTCTTTACCTTAATTTTATACATGTGGTTAATTACATTCATTGATTTGTGTATGTTCATCCCTGGGATGAAACCCACTTGATCATGGTGTACTTACTACCTTTTTAATATTTCTTTTTCTTTTCTAAGTATACTTTGTTAATTTTTGGAGGGGATTTTTGAATCTGTGTTCATCAGGGATATTGGACTAAAGTTTAGATTTTTTATCTTGTGAATTTTTTTGTTTTGGTATCACAGTGATACTGGCTTTACAAATAAATTCGGGAATGTTTTGTATCTATTTTATGAAATAATTTGAGAAAGATTAACATTATTTCTTCATTAGTTCTTCAGGTCTCTTTGATTGAGAGGATTTTATGTTCATAGGTGCATTGATGTTAGGGGCATATGTATTTACAATAATTATGTCTTGTTGAGTGATTTCTTTAGCCAGTATGAAGTAACCTCTTTGTCTATTCTGATTAATTTTGGCTTGACATTTACTTTGTCAGATATGAAAGTAGCTACACCATTAAAAGTTTGGTAGAATTAGATTGAGAATTTGTCTTTCATTGCTGGAATGTTTTAAACTACCACTTCAATCTCATTGCTTGACCTCAGTCTCTTCAGGTTTTCTATATCCTCATCGTTCAGTTTTGGTAGGTTATACGTGTATAGAAATTCGACAGTATCTTTTAGGTTTTGCTGTGTGTTGGAGCATACATTTTCCAAATAGTTCCCAATTATCCTCTGGAATTCAGAAGTATCTGTGGTGATATCTCTTTTTTCATCTCTATTTTGTTGATTTGGGTCTTATCTTTTTCTTTTGGTTAGTTTGGCTAAGGGTTTATCAATCTTGTTTATCTTTTCAAAGAACCAACTCTTTGTTGCATTGATCCTTTGTAATATTTTTGCTCTTAATTTCATCTTTGATCTTAATTATTTCGTGGCTTCTATTGACTTTGGAATTAGTTTCTTCTTCTTTTTCTAGGGACTTGGATTATTTCTATTTATTTTATTGTAAGCACTCAGTGCTGTAAACTTTCCTCTTAGAACTGCATTCATAATGTCCCAAAGATTTTTGAATGTTGTATCTCTGCTTTCATTTATTTCTAGATTTTTAAAAAATTTATACCCTTATTGATTCTATAACCCATTCCTCTTTCAAAGGTGTATTATTTAATCACCAGGCTTGAAATGATTTATGTTTTTTTTAATGTTGTTGCTGATTTCTAGTGTCTTTTCATTATGATCTGATAGGATGAAAGGAATTATCTCTATTTTTTTTCTAAGATTGATTTGTATCCTAAAATACGGTCTAGTTTAGAGAAGGTTCTATGTGCTATTGAGAAGAAAGCAAATTCAGTTGCTGATGGATGGAATATCCTATAAATGTTTGTTAGGTCCATTTGATTAATAATATATTTAGTGCAGAAGAGTAATAGTTTATGTGTGGATGACCTATCTATTGGTGAGAGAGGTGTGTTGAAAACACCCACTATTATTTTATTCAGGTCTCTTTGAGAGGATTTTATGTTCATAGGTGCATTGATATTAGGGGCATATGTATTTACAATAATTATGTCTTGTTGTTGAGTGATTTCTTTAGCCAGTATGAAGTAACCTCTTTGTCATTCTGGTTAATTTTGGCTTGACATTTACTTTGTCAGATATGAAAGTAGCTACACCTGCTTGCTTTCAATCTCCATTTGCATGGTATCTTTTCCCATCCTTTCACCCTCAACCTGTGGAAGTCTTTGCTTGTAAAGGTGAGTCTTTTGTAAACAACATATGGTTTTGTCTTGTCTTTTGATCTATTCTGCCAATCTATGTCTTTTGATTGGTGTTTAGATCATTTACATTCAGTGTTTTTATAGAGACAAGATTTTTATTCCCTGCTATTTTTATTTATTTCTGATGCTTAATCCAGATTTGAGTCTTCCTCAATTGACTATCTTCCTGGTGAAATTTATCCATATACTGGCTCTGATCTTTATTTTTCATTTCTTCTCCATGAAATCTCATTGAGTATAATTTTTAGGGCTGGTATAGTGACTATGAATTCTTTTAGTTTCTACTTATCATGGAAGGGTTTTATTTCATCTTCAATTTGAAAGATAGTTTTGTTGGATATAGCAATCTTGGTGGAACTAATATCTTTCAGGACTTGTTATACATTATTCCAAGCCTTCATGGCTTTTAGAGTCTGAGCTGAGAAATAAGTACAAGTTCTAATTGACTGACCTATACATGTGACTTGTCAGTTTTCTCCTGTGGCTTTTAGATTTCTATCCTTGTTCTTCATAGTAGGCTTTATAATTTATAATGTATCTTGGAGAGGATCTTTTATGATCTTGTCTATTTGATATTCTGAATAATCTTATATGTTGATTTCCATCTCATTCATAAGGATTGGAAATTTTTCTGATATAATTTCATTGAAAAATTTGTGCATTCCTTTAGTTTGTATTTTGGTTCATTCATGTACACCAATGATTCTCAGATTTGACCTCTTAATGTTATCCCAGATTACTTGAATATTCTGGTTATGGTTTCCTAACATCATTTTTTTATTATTAACTTTATTTTCAATATTATATACATTGTCTTTGAGGCCTGATAATCTGTGTTAAAAATGGTCTGGTCTTTTGGTGATGCTTTCAACTAGAACTTTTACATTGATTTGTTGCATCTTTAATTTTCATTCTCTTTCAGAAATTCTATTTATTAAAATGTTATTTTTCTTCCTGTGTATTCTCTTAGTTCTTTTTCTACATCTTCTTTTAGTTAACTAAACATTTTAATTATCAAATTTTGAATTTTTTTCTGGCATTTTCTTCACTATGGTGTCAAATGGGGTATGTTTTGTTGTGAGCTATTTGGAGTGGTTTGTTTCCTTTATTTTTGTTTACATTGCTACTATTTCTACTTATCTTCTAGGATGATTCTCTTTTCTACTTTATATGAGAAAATTTTTGGTGAGTTATGTTCTCTTTTTAATGTATCCTGGGTTGGGCAAATATATTGGTAGCTTTATTTTTACAGAATTTGAACTTACTATGTCAATTCCCTAATACCACATTGAGAGGAGACACTAATCCCCAGTAACTAATCCACTTTTGCCAAACTATAGAACTAACCTAGGTACCATTCAACAGATGAATGGATGAAGAAAATACAGTATATATACACAATGGAATATTACTCAGCCATAAAGAAGAGTCAAATTATGGAACTGGGTAGTAAGTGGATTGAACTGGAGATTATCATTTTAAGTGAAATAAGTTAGACTCAGAAAGTCAAAGTCAAATGATTTCTCTGACATGTGGAAGCTAGACCGAAATAAGATGGAAAAGAGATGGTGAGAGTGAGACGGAGAGAACAGTTAAAGGGGGGATTCCATCAAAAAAGAAGCAAGATTGGTGAACTAGATGAAAGGGACTGAGAGGGAGAAAGAAGGGACAGAATAATAGAATTAACTCTCCTGGGTTAATATGTGAACAATGAATCTCACCATCATGTAGATTGATAAGACACTAGATGGAAAATAAAAACAAAAAGTTAATAGCAGAAATATTAGTCAAGTAGAGGGAAGGGAAGAGTGTGTGGGAGGAGAGGAGGGAAAGGGGAAGTACCTGGATCAAATTAAAGCAAATTATATTCTATGTTTTTATAATTATGTCAAAATTCATCCAAATGTTATATATAACTAAAAAGAACCAATGAAAAAGGGGAAAAGGGAAAAGAGTTTCCAAGAAAAGAACAATGCCTTATACTAATAAATCTTAAAGAATATTAACAGTGCTCTTCAGCAGTCCACACATCTCTTGTTCTTGGTCAGGTTTTTCAAATCAGGAATTTTATTTCTAGGGGTTCAGTTATTGTGCCGTTTGTTTATTCTCAGCTCTGACCCAAAGTCGGGGAATCTCGGACCATGTACTGGGTGGAGAAAGGTAAAATGAATCAACCCATCCTCCAGCCCCTTCTAGACTTGAAGAGGTTGCTCAGGACCCACCAGATAGTAAAAGGTAAATAAGTAAACAGTAAAAGGTAAATAAAAAGAAAATAAATTATGAAATAGCAAAACAAACAAAAAAACAAAAACCCAAGATACATATGTATGCATGTATATACATGAGTCAATCAGCAAATACAGCCACAATGACTACTAAAAATATTAAACAAAACAAAGAAAGAAAAATTCACAATAAAAATGCTTAAATTTTTACATCCTATTCCAGACTGAACTCCTGTCCCTTAACATCTCGTTATGTGCCTCTTAGAGCTAGCCAGGGTTGAATGATATTAAACCCAATCTCCTCTTGTGATTTTTTGCCACTCTGCCTTCTGTGGAATAAATTGGAAGTGTGGCCCATTGAAATCTCCCTGAGCCTCTACGTCTGGCAGCACAGTACCTTGTACTGGGATTTTGTCATCTTAGATTGCTGCTCTTCCCAGTTGGAAGGGGTCCAGATCTCTATTTGGGAAGTTCCAGCTGTTGGGAGGAGGCCTAAACTGAACTTTGGACCTCTGTTGGAGGTATGCTGGGGTGTTTCAATCTTTGCACCTCCTTGGGCTGAGCAGATATCCATCTGGGCTGGGTGTCTGGATCTCTAGTATCTCCCCAGAGGTTAACTCCTAGGTAGGATGAGAGACCATCTGGTTGGATGCTGCATGGCAGGTTTCCAGTAGACCACCCGCCACCCAAATGTCAATTTCCCAGTGACCATCCTCCAAGATAATCATGTCCCCCTGATCAACCTCCCCAGATCCCTCTCAGCTGGTCACTGGTGACACAAAGTTTCAAATGGAAATGTTCACATACCACAGGGCTCAACGACGGAGCAGGTGGCACTCTCCTCTGGACTTGTGTCTTCAATCTGCCTAGAACCACTGTTCTCTGTAACTGTTTTGGGATTGTGATTTGCCAGGTGCCCTTTGGGTCACACAGAAAGCACAGACTGAGACAGAGTGGAAGTTATTTGTTAAAATCTGTTGGGTTACGGTAGGAACAAGCTCTTCGACCTCTGTCTTCCTCTCTCTTCTTTACCTAGATGTTGAGAACCACGGAGCACGTTTTGTGTGCCAAGTTTGTCCTCTTTTTCTCTGTGTTGCCCCTCTCTTTATGGTCACAGCACCACAGTCACTGCCAGGCTCAGTGTATTTCCTTATAGCCTCCTGTTCACTATACCAGTGTTTCTGGATTTCTCCAAATTTCTGACAAAAAAAGTATTTATAATGGTTTTCTTCAGACACCCACCTTGCTATTCTAAACAGCAGAGCAAGTGTAAAGTGCTTCCTTTCTTCACTCTGCCATCTTGTGATTCTATATACAAGTTGCTCAAAAATTTGTTTTGTTTTTTTGATCATGTATATACATTTTCAGTGAGGTGTGTGTGAGTGTGTGTGTGTGTGTGTGTGTGTGTGTGTGTGTGTTAAAATAATACCGATGAGGGATGGCTGTAGTTTGTATGTCAAATGTCTCCAAAGGTCCAGGTGTTAAAGGCTTGTTCCTTCACTAGGGTGGCACTATAGGAATGTGATGGAACCTTTGGAAGCTGAGGCCTAGTGGGAGGCCCTTAGATCTTTAGCTGTAAATCTCCAGAGAGGATCATGGAACCCCAGTCTCTTCCTCTTCCTTTTCCTTTCTGCTTCCTGCCTCCTGAGGTGAGCAAGCTTCGCTACATGTTCCCTGCCATTGTTATCAGCAACCCCACCGGAGACCAATGCCATAGGTCCACCAATTTTGGCCTGGAACCTCCAGAACCATGAGCTAGATAATTTTTTTTCTTATAAGTTAATTATTTCAGGTATTTTGTTATAGTAACACAAAGCTGACTGATACTAGCACATATGCATTTGTGTATGTATATATGTATATATATATATATATATTTATATTACAAATATACATATATGTATATATAATAAAAAGATTGCTCATTTGGGACATCTATGCACACATACATACACATATACATGTATATATGTATATAGTGATATACATATATACGTGTGAATGCATATACATACAAATATAGTGATGTTCTCTGTAAGATAGAAAGCAATAACAAATACATCAATTTTCATTTTGTGATATTTCCAAACTCGGTAGCACTATAAACCACTTACGATTTTTTAACCTTTCAAAGGCATATTGTTAAAGCTCAATTAGTCTTTTAAAAATTTTGTACCTTTCAATATTAAATAAAATGAAAGCGCAGTTAAATATACTTAGGACACTTTAAATAAAGTGTTTTCCAATCAGGAAACAATGAATTTTTTCAAAAAGAGTGAATCTTTGAAGTAAGTCAGCTGCTGCCTCTCCCTCCCATAATTGAAGTGAGAGAGAATTACATAGAAGGAGTCCAGGGTGCTCTTTAGTCCAGACAAAGCTTCGATGATTAGGAGAATGAATTGCAAATGAGGAAGACAATAGGGAAGAAAGTTCTTTTATGGAGGGAGAGAGGGTGGGTGTTGCAGAAAGGACACTTAATAAAGACAAGCCAGGCTCAGAAAGCACTTGGAGATGTGAATAATTCAGCAGCCATAGAGAAAAGGAAACCCTTGGAGAATGTCAATCTGTGAATGCCAAATTGTATACTATGGGTGCAACATCTGTGCCCTCCCAGAATGGGCCTTGCAGATGATCCGGAGAAAAAAAAAACAAGCGCAACCGGTTTATTGTGCACTTTCAATTAAGAAAGACACAAACATGAGACAGTTATATTTTTCTAGTTATTTCACCCAGCCGTGCCAGGCTGAACCTCCCTTCCCCCTGGAGAGCAGATCTTAATATATTTGGGGCAGATTCCACAATTTCCCTAAATGCTTTCAGTTCTTAAAAGACCATTAGTTTCAAAATTTAATTCTACATCTCTTTCCAGGCTTCTTTGCCATTATGACAGGAAAGGCTTATAACTACAGAGACAGGAAGTTGGTCGGCAGGCTATTCAAAAGCCATGTCAAACTGGCTACTTCTAGTGCTGTGATGGGCACCGGTGAATCTCATGGTTAGGGGCACCTTCCAGGACCCCCATCCCAGTGAAGGAGATCCTTTGGTTAAAGGCAGTGATGTTGTGAGATCCTAGAGCGGTAAGGCGCCGCCTTGGCCAGGAATGTTGAAATCGGTTGAGGCTCTAGCAAGAGGAAAATCAAATAACTTATATATATATAGTTTTTTTTTTTTTTTGTAAGAATATACTGTGGACTCTTCCTGGTTGAGAAGGACCCATTGAAGCCCACATACCATGTGGATAATTGAGTTTCTCAAGGAATGGTACTGGTTTTAGCTTTGGTTTCCAGCTTTGATCTTACAGGCTAAATGTTCTCAGGTGACAGTGGCTCAATCAACATTGCTAAGTGGTGGCCTGATTGGAATAGTAAAACAGCCTTAAACAAATTCATGGTTGCATACCATTTATTTGGTTCCTTATTAGTCTGTTCCAGCAAGGGTATAACTTGGCTATGTCTATGATGGGGGGACAATGACTGAGTTCTTTGTATTGTGCAGTCACTCTCCAGCAACCACTCAAATTTCTGCCAGGGCCAGACACTAAATTTAATGAAGATGTAAAGACCTGCCATTTATGCATTGTTCGCCGTATCCTCCAGGTTGCAGTATTGTTTTAAATTTGCTATCTGAGGCAGAAGAGAGGGGTAAGTTGTAGAAATTTACATTTGTCCTCCACACTCAATGAATCTTACTTCGAAGACCAAAGATCCAACTCAGTGGCCATAGGTCACTTTGAAGAGGGACTAGAAGAATCATTACAGTAGACATTTGCCATGGTGTTTTTAGTATACGGGCAATAGTTACTATTCCTGAAGTCTAGCTTCAGGATGGGATTTGGGCAAGAGACAATGATTTTTTTATTGAACTAACCTCCTTAACCTCCTGCTCATCCATTCTTTCTTTCTTTTGATTGTATGTGTCAGGTGGTATCCTGGGATGTATTACTCTCCCCTTTACTTATTTCTCACTAGGCTGCATACTGTTTTCAGTAAACTTTTTTAAATAGAAAGGATATACTCTAAAATAATTATTAAATATAGTAAATGCACAAACCAGAAATCTAATAATTTATTTTGTCAGTATTAAGCAATATATGCTGTGCATAATGGTTTGTGCTATACTTTTCTATGACTGGCAGCCCTGTAGCTTGGCTTACACAAGCATCACTATAAGTACAGTTACCATTGTGTTATTTGGGTGCTCCAGGGAGTTGATGTTGGCCTAGAGTTAGGTATGCAAGTCGTTTTAATAGAGTAAGACCTGGGAGAGGGAAAAGGATGATGTAGGATTAATGAAGGGTAGATGTCTACTATGAAGATCTGACGAAATCTCTGCTGACTCAACAAGAAAAACAAAGAGTGTCATTAACAATCCACATTACCTGGAAATATTTGAGTTCATGTGCCAGTTTTGCTCAGTAATTGCTGTACCTAATGTTGTCTGCAGGGCAGGCTGAACTGTGTTGTCTGCAGGGCAGGCTGAACAGATGTTGGCTGCAAGTTAGCCCACGCACTCAAACCTCTCTCTATCTGGTCCTTCATCACCTGTTTGCGTCAAGTCTGAACATTCAACCCTGCTCAAGGCTGAACACTTAACCCCCTCCTTGGGCCAACAAAGCAGCTTGCAGACCCAGAGGCCCCATTAGATTTGGGCTATAAAAACCCCCTCCTTCCAGGCCCTCCTCTCTCTTGCTATCTCTTGCTCTCTCTGTCTCTCTTACTCCCTCTCTCTTGCTCTCTCTCTCTCTCTTGCTCCCTTTGTCTTTCTTTCGGGCACTCTCTGTCTCTCTCTTGCTCTTGCTCTCTCCCTCTTCATCTCTCTTCTCTTTTCTCTCTCTCTCCTTCTTTCCTTCTTTCTTTTCTCCTCTGTTGCACTGCTGAAATAAAGGTCTTTTGGTTGCTCCAAGTGTTGTGGTCACTTTTCTTTCACCTAACCCAGGAAGGGGAGTGGAAAGCGAAGGAAGGGATTAATATCTGGAGCCTATTAGCTGGCCATATCCTTGGAAGCAGGCAGTGAATTCTTTGTGAGGAGAGATCTGAGCAGCACATCTCGGGGACTGCAGAGGGGATCAGGGAGGTACAAGGGACAAGGGTACGTGTGTCTCTTACTTAACTTTAGAAGACCTCTCTGTTGACTATGGAAGCTTTTTGTATTAAGCACTGAATTGCTTCCTCATGCAGAGTGTGCAGTCTTTACAGGCTCCTGTTGTGACCTTCGTACCTCACAGTTCCCCTTTGAGTGAGGTCTGGCGCCAGTGTTAGACCCTTGTGTCAGCCTTACAGGTTGTCAGCTTAGTCAAACTGTTCTCCTTTAAATTTCCTTTCTAGTATGTTTCCAAATAAAGTGGGTTACAAGGGATAATTTCCCTGGAGAGTTGGAGTATGGAAGGCAAGTAGCAGCCATTGTTCAGTATAGACACACTTTTTTTTTTCAGGTAGCCCATCACATACTCTTCCATGTAATTAAAATACCTCATCAGTCAACTTCAGTCAGGGAGAACCTATCATAAGTAGGTTTGACTTCAGCATGGGGAAATGCTTTAAAAGAAGACTTAGGCGAGAGAGAGAGAGAGAGAGAGAGAGAGAGAGAGAGAGAGAGAGAGGCATTGGAGGTAGAGAGTAGGAAGAGAGAGAGATTAAGAGAGAAGGAGAGACAGCAGACTCTGACCTGTACACCAACTTTACCCTATACCCATGGGATTCTAGCTCAGTCATCATCTTCCCTTCCTCACCGCCTGCCTTATGAAATTTGAGCTCCCATAATTGTGCAATCCATTTTTTTTGTTCTCTCTCTGTTCTGTTCTACTCTACTGGTTTTGCTTCTCTGGTTGAACCCTGCCTGACATAATTCTCTTCCAGTCTCTTTCATTATTCGGTCGCAGTTTTCACTCCATAGCATTTTGCAGCCATTTGAGTCATCCTTTAACTTTAAGCCCAATCCCCATGAATAAAGTACCACCTATGCAATTCAAGCTTGGCTATCATTTTTGTTTTCTATTTGACTTCCAGAAAAACTTATTCCTGCTATATGTCAAATACAGGGTTTGGACATAGAGCTGTTGAACATGTGCACCTTCTCTAAGTCTCTATGTTGCGTCTCATGTTTAGTTGGATATACAGCAGCAGGAAAAAAAAAAACTTCTTATGTTTAAATAAGCGAATTGGGAAAGAATTCTATTTTCTTCTGTTTACTCTCACCTCTAATCTTTACTAGGGCACTTGAATCTGAAGATTGGAGAGTACACTCTTTCCTTCCCCAACAGGGAGCTTGCTGACCCCCATCATTGAAGAATCTCAGTATCATCTGCAACCATCTTTTTTTTTTCTTTGTCTTTCATTTAGGTTTCTAGCTACCAATTCTAGAGAGAGAGAAAAGCCAGGTCCCTCTAATGTGAGTAGAGAAGAAATAGGCAGGGATGATTAAGGATTCTGTGTTTTGTGCTGCAAGTATACAGAAGCCTGATCAGCTTGTCTTCCTGCTTGGGGTTCATAGAGTAGGATCTCATCCTGCATGAAGCTGTGCCCTAGTAGCAGGGAAGTAATGCCTGGGGAGGGGTGTAGTACAGTGGCAGGAAGAGCCCACTCTGCTGCTCAGATCTCTCCTCCAAAAGGATTTATTGCCTTCTTCCAAGGATATGGTCAGCTAACATCTACGCTTAATTAATCCTACATCTTCCTTTTTCCTCTCCCAGGAAACCTGGATTAAAATCCAAGGCTGTCACACACTTACTGCCTGACAGTGGGAAAGTCACTCACTCTTTGTGAGCTCTTTCCATCATTTGTGATCACATTTTTCCTAAGTGTTATAAAAGGCTATTTTGTGCCTGTGCAAACATATTGCAAAATGATAATGTTTTCCAAAGATAAGGTGATATTCTTGTAAAAATAGAATACCCTCAAGGTCATTTTTGAAGGTGTTGCTTCTGAGACTGAAGGTTGATTGAAAAATTTTGCTTAAAGGTTACCCTTCACATCTTTTTTTTCTCCATATGGTCATCCATCCATCATCTATCCATCATCCATCCATCCATCCATCCATCCATCCATCCATCCATCCATCCATCTGTTGGCTCATTCCTTCATTTATTCAGTCATTCAAAACAAATTCAATAACCATTGAACACCTATCATCCTTGTGTGCTAGAAATCCAAAGATGAAGAAAACCTGCCTCTTCTCAAAGAACTCACTGACTAGTGAAGCAGGAATACATGAAAGCACACCAACATAATTCAGTGGGTAGAGGTTTAGATAGGGGTCAGGGGCAGGGTATTGGGAATATGGAGGAGGGGCATCTTAGGACCTAAGAGAGTGAGATGAGGTGAAGATCCTATAACTTGCGAAGACTAGGAAAGTGAACACATTTTGAATTATGCTGGACATCTTTTGAGAATTATCCCATGATGAAAATTACCTCCTGGTTTGTGTTCTCAGATGCTGCCAAGTTTCCTGCCAGGCAACATCTGCTATAACACCTGTAAGCCTCAGCTAATGATTATTAATGACATGTTCTCCCTGCATTCTGGTAGATGCAGGGGAAGCCATAGCAGCAGTTACTCTACACAATTTGTGCTGTGGTCAGTGCTAAAGGGATCCATGTTTTACCTCTGGTGCTGCTGGGGAGCAGCCCACCCATCACGGGTCATGCCTGCCTACAGTACCTTTGGATTTTGTAAAAGCTTTCTCTGAAAAGAGACTTGTTTTCACTATTTGTGATTTTTTTCCACATTATCCATTAAAAACAACAACTGCCACAAGAGGAAATTCACATTTACACTTACTCATTCAACAATTTTGGTTAATCGTGGATATGGAACAAGTGTTGTAGGCTTTCTCCCTAGATCAGTACCTACCGTGACCTCTTTCTTGTGAGAAAGAAGGACTTTGTTAAGGTGGATAGAGAACAGACAGGTAAAAGGGACTTTCACTGGAATCAGGTAGAAATGGGCTTGGGTCTGGGATTCAATATTTTCTAGATATCTGATGTTAGACAAATTGCTTATTTCTATCAAACTTAGCTTTTTTTTTTTCATAGTCTTGGTTCCATGGGGTATTTAGGAGAATGAAACAAGATAATACATATGATACACTCTTCACAGCACTGGCACATTATGGTGCCAAATAGAAGGAGTGCAATCATGACAATAATCCTAATACTGTTATCACTATTGTCCTGGTTCTGCAGTTTGGATTAACCCATTAACCCATTAACCCATTTACACTGTTACTGTTTCTAGGTCTCAGGAGTTTGCTGGACAAATACCATGAGCATATTTATATTTACATTCTCATCACTCTTTTAAATAGTTTATTTTTTTGAGATTGTTTGCCAGCTCATGCGCAAAGGATTATTTCTCCTTCATCTCCTCATCATATGGTCCTTCACCCCTGGCTGACGGCAGGCAATTCTTGGAAGTGGGTATTGAGATGTACTCACAGGAAAAATACACTAAAAACTGGTATGCTAAGGAATTGGCCTCTGCTCTGATTGGAGAACTCTCCTTTCCCTCCCTCTTGAAAAAGAATTGTTTATAAAAAATTGGGTCTTTTTAAATTCAGTCTGTGGGATTGTTTTTACACTCACTATTTTATTTCCTTTCTTAAGAGAGACTTTACTCTGGGCAACACCCATCATTTCCATTTCTTTGTAATGCTTACATCTCTTCCTTCATTCACATGGCTCTCATTATTATGACTCAAAAAAACCCCATCAATAACTGTTATATAATAACAATAGATGGCATTTAAGTAGAGCTTGCACTGTGCCAGACAATATTTGGAAAGTTCTTAGGTAATCATCACACCATCATCACATCTGAATTTTACAGAAGGGAAATTGAGGCCCTAAAAGGGTAAGTATTGGCAAATTATGTAGCCAGCAAGTAGTAGAGCCACATTTTAAACCTGGGCAGCTCATCTCCAGGGTCCGTAGTCTTTATCACCATGCATTACTGTGTTTCATAAAGCATTTTATTGCGATTTATAGAATACAATTTCACTTAACTCTCATGGACAGCTTGCAATGTAGGTGTTAATATTTTTTCCATTTTATAGACGAGGAAACAGAATTTCGGAAAGTTTTCATGATTCATTCATTCCACAGCTCCTAATCACCCATCTGGAACTTGGAATTAAGGTTTCTAATCACCAATAATCTTTCCATGTAACACATTTCTTCAAGCTGGGGATTTGTATTGAAACTGCTAATTTAGGGAGTTCACCCATTTTCTCCACATAATTTTTCCCCAGTGAAAAAAACTGTGCAGACATTGAAAATGATTTCCAACAACCCCGTGCTCCAAGGTCTGATTTTTCTAATTTTTTTTTTTTTGAATTTTCTTTCCTTCTTCACACAGTGAGAAGAGCTGATTGAAATTCATGGTGTAGTCTTATCAACTATTAGTCAGAAGAAAAGAAGCACTAAATCACTTAATGATTGTCTTTTCAAGCAAGCAAAAGAAATGGTATGAAAGTGGGGTGCACAGGAGGCAAGCATGCAAGATATCTTAGGGGAAACTCTTTGAAAACATGACTCCCTGATTTTTCTTTTGTTTTCCCTCCCTCCCTCCCTTCCTTCCTTCCTTCCTTCCTTCCTTCTTTTCTCCTTTTCTTTTCCCTTCATGTTTAATCCAGGATGTTTCTTTCTTGTACTCAATCCAATAAAAAGGAAGCCAGCTGCCAGACATCGTGGTGAAAGCCTATAATCCTAGTGGCTCAGGAGGCTGAGGCAGGAGGATCACAGTTCAAAGCCAGCCTCAGCAACTGTGAGGCACTGAGCAATTCAGTGAGACCCTGTCTCTAATAAAATACAAAACAGGTCTGGGGATGTGGCTCAGTTGTCGAGTGCCCCTGAGTTCAATCACCAGTATCAAAAAAAAAAAAAAAAAAAAAAGGAAGCTAACTGATCATATTTCTGCACATATTTCAATGTCGGAAGACACAGCCATGTGTGTCTGTGAACCATTACTTGTGACTCCAGACAAGGTCTTCTTCATTAGAGTATGTTCAGCTGGGGTGATGTCCACCATTGACATCTGGGTACCTGAGTTCCCTCTGTCATTTATGCAAACATGTTAGATTTGTTCCTTAGACTCAGTCTTAGTTCTTAGGAGGAAGAACACTCTCCTTGATGACTTTTTGCTACCACTTTCCCCACCACTTGTTCTCTTCCTCTGGAAGTAGTCTTCAAAGTTATGGTAGAGGATACAACTTGTAAGTTGTGTCAGTATTTTTCTAGAATTATTCCTCCAATTCTGCATAAAAAACATATTACATGAGTTTATGCACTCTGTCGTATACTAGTGAATCCAATACAAGCCAGTTTTCTTTCCTGAGTTGAAAGAAATTTCTATTTCTTTGGCTTTTATGCCAAAGAAAGTGGTTGGCTTGCAGTCAAACATATTTATTTTTTAAAATGTTATTGTAATTTGACTTTGCATATTTAAATTTGTACATGATAAACATCATCGTGTACCTAGTTGTTTGATGTATGTTGAAGATATTACACTTTAAATTTGTTTGATAAAGAGAAGAGTTAAGCCACTATGGACTGCCAAGGATATCACATGGGAGAGAACTTAAGAGTCCAGGAACATTTTACAACTTGAACAGCTCTTACATTAGACTTCTCTGAATTTCTTTTGCTGTGTACTTAATAAAAAATGGCATGTTCTATCATTAACTCTTGGTTATGATATTCTGCCTAGTAACAATTCTCTCAAAGCTATTTGTTCTTTGTCTATGAGGAGAAAATTTTATGTTCCTGTTTATCTATGATATATGAAAACTGTATACCTAGCATTTTTCAGATAAATAAAAATATAGAAGATTTGCATATTCAACTTTAGAATGTGTGCCTTATATGTTTTTAACTCTAGAGAGTGTGGTCTTGGAAGACAACAGAACTCTCTGAGCCTCAATTACTTTAATTGTAAAATGAGAAGATAAATACTTGGCTTATTAGTTCAGATTTGCCATAAAGATTGAATAAAACAATATTTGGATATTTGTGACATAAGTGGGGCTGCTAAAATGGTATAATTTTCTGTTACAATATCTGAATTTTTTAGGATACTTTTTTTTTTTTTTTTTTTTTTTTTGGTATTAGGGATGGAACACAGAGGTTCTTTACCACTGACCTAAATCTCCATCCCTTTTCAATTTTTATTTTGAGGTAGAGTCTCAGTAAGTTGCTTAGGGCTTCCTTAAGTCGCTGAGGCTACTTTGAACTTGTGATCCTCCTGCCTTAGCCTCCCAACTCTCTGGGCTTATAGGTCTGTACCACTGCATCCAGCTCTCAGAATATGATTTTGAACTATTTATCAATATCTCATGTATGGAAAGCTTTTTTGTTTATTAGAGAGAACAAATAATTGCATTTTTAAAGGAAAGACCCAACTAACAGTAATAGGTAGTATTAAATAAGTTCGATTTTATAAACACAAGGGAGAAGGAAATCAATATGGAAGAAAAAAATACAAAAATAAAATAAATATTGCATTGACTCTGTTAGTGCTATTAGGTAAATGATTATTACTCTTGAATGATATCAGTGATATTAGGTAATTATTATTACTCTTGAATGATGCAGAAGGAATTTGAACAAGGAGTTGAATTGATATGCATGACACATCAGTTTGTAACACATGGCATGGAAAAGTGACTGATGGACAAAAGGTACTTCACATTGAGCATCCTTGTATAGCCTCCATGATTTGGGTAGCTGAGAAGATTTCTAGCACTTGTATCTTGTCACACTTCTTATGAATTTTTATTTTTAAACTTCTGCTTTTTTAGAGAGAGAGGTTACTATATTCACATGCTTTGATTATTCATGCAAATAATCAGAGGCTGGATTATATCTCTGACACTGTATTACCCTATGGAGAAACAGGAGTATTATATTAACTCATCAGGGGAGTAGATACAAGTCAGCAAGCAAAGGGAAATGGGCTTGGTCCATCCTTAAGGTCAGACAAATTTCCTTTTAGTTGTGATAATCTTACAATATCACAACTAGAAAGAACTTAGAAAAAAAAACTTTTAGACAAATTTCTTCATTTTATGTGTCTATGAGGTACCCAGGAAATGTAGTTGCTGAAGGTCACATAGCAAATTTGTTAGCTTGGCTTATTGGCTCTGATCAGCTGTGATTCAACAGAAAAAAAAATGGAATAAAAATGAAAATAAGATAAAATAAATTTGAGACTGCCATTTTCTGGTTTCACTGACCACTTTGATCTGGTTGATTGTGAACTTGCCAAAGTTTCTAACTTATCCTCAACTATGGAGGAAACTTATTGGCATTTACCTTTGAAATATGAGCTTTCTTTCAGTAAAATAGCAGTAAGGTTTATTCTCTTTTATTAAAGCAACAAGAACATAATTCCGAAAGTCAGAAAGGTCAGCTATATTGCAGTTACCAAAAGAAAAGTCAGGAGGAGATTTTTTTTTTCTAACTTGAAATTATTTCAGTTTAGCAGGTAGGGATAGCTATTAAACCATCTTCTAGGAAGTTTTTGAATTTGAGGAAAATATTGGAAATCATGGGAGTATAAAACAGATTCACAAATCCTTTGATGCTCTTCCTTTCCACAGGTAGAGTCTAATTTTTTTCCCCTGTGGATAGACTTAGAAGTTGCTTTCCAACAAGTAAACAACAGCAGAAATGGTGATGTATGACTTTGGAGCCTAGGTCATTAAAAAAGGAATTGCAACGTTTTTCCCTATCCCCCTCTTGTATTGCTCAATCTGAAAGAAGTTCACTTCCATGTTGTGAGGAAACTTGATCAGCCTTGGGAGAAGGCTGGTGGCAAGAAACTGAAGTCTCCTGTCAATAGCCAGCAAGGAACTAAGGCATCTGGCCAATACCCATGTACCTGTGCCATGTTGGAAGCAGATCTCCTTGCCTTAGTGAAGCCATTGATGACAGTAGACTCTACTGATGTACTGTTTTTAACCTGAGACCTCCTGGGTCAAAACTACCCAGCAAAACTCCAGGTTATCAATTCATTCTGCTCATTCTAGTTTATATGGAACTTTTCTGGTTTTATCCCTGAAAATCTTGTGTTCCAAGAATCCCCTTAGTTCCAGGCAAATCAGAATGGTTTGTCATCATAAGTTTTCCTAAGTTCCTGACCTTCAGAAACTATGAAATAATAACTTTTATATTAAACTACCCAATTTTGGGTTAATTTTTTTTTTACATGGCAATAGATACACTGAAGCTAAGGATTATTGCCGGCAATGGTTGAAACATCAGAACGCAAAAGTCAAGAATTGTCTTACACATTCACTTACACCATCTTGAAATTTAGACTGTGACTCTAGACTTCATGATCTAACAAATGGTTAAAAATCCAATCATGTTACCCATCATCGTATCCCCTGATGATCATTTGAATATATTTTTCCTCTAAATTTTGCAGTTGTTTTGACACCTGGTAGATATTTATCACATTTCTTAACAATGTTACTGAATATATTTTCTGCAGTCTACCTGCTTTAGAATCACATGGAGAATTTGTTAAAAATAACAATTCTTGGCCCCATTCCAGACCCACCAAATCAGAATTTTCCAGGGTTAGGAAGCAGAAAATTTCATGCTTATTTGACTTTTTGAATAGCTCTTAGATGCTAGTTTAAAAGAAATGATAAAAAATCCTGTTATTAGCAACCAACTTTCAAGGTGTAGAAATAATATTTTGCTTATAATATAGTATGAAAGAGCTGTTATTGATAACAGGATTACAATTACCCTTGGTTTCAATCTTCTTAACTTCACAGGGGGAAGGAAAGGAATGATACTGACAGAGCAGATGGATGAGATCAATGATTGCTTTCAGAAGATTAACAATAGGTCAGCAAACATACTGTGGACTTGTTTGGGGGAAGTGCCTGTTGTTATCTGGTGTTGGGAGCAAAGGAGAACAATTGAACGTCCACTGGCTGTGAGGGTCTTAGTGCATATTTTTCCTTTCTTGTGAAGTTATACAAATATCAGAGAGCCCAGCCAATCTGCTACAAATCCAAACAATTATAACTAGAATCAGACTGTTTCTGAAGAGAGATGAGCAAAAGGAAGACAAATTGAGGAGGCACAGAGGAGCCAAAATGAGAAAAGTGATTGCAGTTCCAGCATAATGACAAATATGAATAATAAACACACCCCTTTCCCAGTGTACACATCGTTGGTAATGAAACACTCTGCAGATTGTACAAATAACATGTCCATCACAAAGCTGGGGGGGGGGGGGTTGTACCAAAGTGAAATAATTAGGGAAGCCACAATAAGGATGTAACACAGCAGAAGCAACAGATGGAAGCTAATGGAAGAACGGGAAAGGGAGGCTGTGAGATGCTTCTTGTGCTAACGTAAACAAAGAGCAGGAAGTCAAGGGCTAGAACAGAGGGGGATGGAAGTGAATCTTAATTAGTACATTTTCCTCTCTTTGATGCATACATTTAAATAGCATAGGTTTGATTAGTTTCAATTCAGTTAAATTTAATTTAATCCAAGCCAACCTTATTATTAACTCTGTAATATGCTCCATTCAGCATCAAGTTTACCCGGAATGGATAAGGCTACATTCATCTCCTCAAGGAGCTTACAGTCTAGAGGACAGGAGTGGGGATAAATAAAGAGACATATAAATAATTATATAGTGTGATCATTCTTCCAGCGTTCCTAGGAGAAACACTGCATGCTCTGTGTCCTTCATGTGTCCTTGTGAATGAATGAAGGATAAACAATCTATGGAACTTATTCATTTGCAAAATTCAGACAATTTTGTTGTTATTGAGTTATTGTCTCAGATTTTCTAAGTTGCTGCTTTTCATTTCTCCAGAGGGAAAATATCAGAGGCGTTTATTTAATGAAAACCACCTAGAGATAACATTTCTTTATGGCACCTATTATTTGTATTATTACAGATATTTATAAGCATAATGATTTCTCTAATCCTCATAATAATTATATGGAGTAGCTATTATTGTCCTCATTTTAGAAATGATAAAAAGAGGTGTCAAGACAGTGTAAACTAAGGGTGCTGCCCATGGTCACTGAGCTACTAAGGGGCAGAGCTGCATTTATAACCAATGTTATTCTACTGCCATTAGCATGCTCTTTTAAAATTCCTTATGTTGCCTTTGAGATAGCATGGAAAGAGAAAGGGATAAGGGCTAAGCATATGTGCAAATAAACTGGAGGCATCCAAATGAAGAGCCAATATTTTTTTCTGACTTGCGCCGATTAGACAATCCAAAGGCATTGTGGCATTTGAATTGGGTCTTGAAGGCTGAGAAAAATTTTAGTAAATACGTGAGCATTGAGGGAGCAGCAGGAAAAAAATATCGAAATACACAAATGAAGGGTATATTTTGAAATTGGTTTGGACATAGGGCACACTGTGCTACACAGAAAGCACTAAGAATAGAATGGTAACTTGAAAGAGGGTGTCTTAAAAATACATAATAAATTTGGGTTTTAATTTTGGACACATTGAGGAAGTTATATAGTTGTTGAGGAGGGAAATGAATTAACCTGATAGGTTGATAAAGAATGGGAACCTCATGGTCAAAAGATGCAAAAGTTCAGAATTTGTGAGACTAATTAGGAGTTTTATTGGATTGATGCAGGTTCAAACAAAAGCAACAAGACCCAAGAGCACAATTAATAGCACAAAGGTTGCAAACAAATCAAATTATCAGACTTTGTTGAGTGCCTGGGTATGGTGGATTGAAGGAAGGACAACTGTTGATAATTCCAAAATTTGTGCATATGCTTCACATGTGATGGCACTATTAAACAGGATAGAAAGGCTCAGCACAGAAGCAGTGCTTAGGGAGAGGAAGATTAAGAGTTTAGCTTTACTAAAATTGAGACTTAGAAATGTCTAGAAGATAGTTGGAAATCTTGTTCTAGAGCTCAAGAGAAAAATCAAGTCTTGTGATATAGATGGGAGCATCTATGCTCACTGGGTAATTTGGAATATAATTTCCATTTTATCTACAGGAAACTGGAGGAAAAAAAAACCTTCTTTGTGATTTTTTTTTTGTCTCAGTTAAAAATAATTAATCTTTACCAGGATTTACTCTTAAAAAGGCACAGTCTCTGGCCATTATAAGTTTTTAATCTGAGAAGGAGGAAAAATAAACAAACAGCATAAATATTTTAAACGCCTATGGATATCTCAAAATTAGATACTGTTAACCCCCCATAGGGCCTATTGATACTGCAACATTATGTAGTTGGGAAATGTGAGAGTTATGAGCTTACAGTGACTTTTTTTTTCAGTTTATATTTAGTATTGAATCAAGTCTTGGTAGAGGCTATTGTGACCACTTCTGTAGTTCAGTCTTTAGAACCTAGAATTTTTCTTGGATCCTCTCATTGTTTCATTTCTCAGTTGATGAGTAATTTTAGTAAATACATTGTTTCATGATCTGCCTTTACAACATCTTGATCTTATTCTTTCTATAGTCTCTTAAGAAATGTATAAGTAGAAATAACGTGTATCATAATTGGGAAGTATGTCTCTTCTCTCCCATATTAAAAGGAAGAGTTTTTGGTAGCTGTCATTTTGAAAATTAATTATCTTTTATGTTATCCATATGGCATATCATCAAATTATTTTATAAATCTTAGTCATATTATTTTAAGTACTAGGCTATAGTGCTATAAATATTATAATCATTTAAAATCTTTTGTGATAGTGTTTAAAAGGAGGTATGCTATTTTGTAGTGAGAAAAAACATTCTGTTTATTACAAGTTGTAAGCAATCTGTTTTTTTTTAATTTTTAATTTTTGTAGATGGACACATTACCTTTATTTTATTTATTTATTTTTATGTGGTGCTGAAGAGCGAACCCAGTGCTTCACACATGCTAGGCAAACACTCTTCCACTGAGCCACAACCCTATCCCTTACAGTTTGATTTTTAGATTTCAATTTTTGAAGATTAGGACTAGAGACATTTTTTCATTAGTTTATAGATCTCCTAATAGATTCTAGCATTTCCAGATTTTAGCCTCTGAAATTATGGTCAGAGAATGTTTGTGAAACTCATATTGTCTGACTCTTATAAATTCTAGGAACTCTGTCTGATTTTTCTGAGCAGCATTGGGAGTGTTTAGACAACCAGGAATTAAAACAGAGCTGAGATGTTTGGTGGTGGCTATCTGAGGCGTCACCCTGTCCCTCTATCAAACACAGAGGCAGTCAGAGCTTGGGCACCTCTGGAACAGAAGTGACAGGTGAATGTCCCCTGGGTGTCCTAGCTGGGATGGAGCATGATTTCCCAATGCCAGGCAGATACATCAGTTTTAAGTTGTTGAAGGTAGAACTTTTATTTTTAGCAGCCTATTCATAGGATAACTCTTTCAGAATGCTTGTAAATGCCCATCTTTAATTCTCAGGAAGTAAATATCCTTAAGTGATTAACTGACTGTGATTAGTCCAATCTCTTGTTTCACATTTGTGAGGCAGCTGATACTCCATTAGGTTTTAATACCTAATGCTTGTACAGTAAGAAAGGGTACTCATTTTTTAGTGTCTCATGGACATTTTTAATTCTTGAATAAGAGATTCTAATGTGATTATTGTTCTTAGAAGAGTCTCATCTTACTTGCAATATACAGCACACAAGTAGCTAGTAATAACCAAAGTGTTTAAAATATTGTGTTTGGCATGCATTATGAAGGTGCTTTGAGAATGTGTTCTATTCTCTCATGAGGGTAGTCTATAAGTTAGCAAAAGAAGCAATAGTGTAAGAGTTTTGAATTTGCACTTTTGTGTTAGGCAGATCTGTGTTGAAGACAGCTTTGTCATTTACTAACAGGGTCAAGTTGGTCAAATTATCTGAACTGTAGAAGTACTGAATTCCCATAATAACATAATGATATGACAGAGTTGTGAGGGTGAAATGAGAGAATCCACAGAAAGTTTATCTTGAAAAGTGAGGTTATTTGGGGTTTATATATCCTGAGTAAATATTTAGTACAGGAAATTTTAATAATCTTTGTTTTAGAATGTATCTGACAAGCAGAGCAGCTCATGTGTAGTAGCATGTTCACTCATAACATGGTAAGTAAACTGGTCTTCGGGAGTGTTGAGTGCATGATGTCATTCTAGTGGCAGATCTGGGACCGGTTTTAGTCTAGGGAGATACAGTAAAGATGAGAAACTAATGGGACTCTATTTTTTAAAAATAAATAAATAACAGCAGCTTCTACCTCAAGGCAGATCCTAAGAAAGGGCGGGTGACCCTTGTCCTTGGAAAACCCCACAGAGCACTCCTAAGTACATACCCACCCTGCTGAGTTGTTTGTCTGTAAATACAGGAGAGGTCTGCTGCGCAGGTGTCCCTGACTCAGGCTAGGTGAGGACCCATAGCAACCCCTCTAGCAACCTCCAATCAGCATGAGACAGGAAAAATACCTGGGATGCCAGATGACCCCCAAGTAGTTTATGGTGGTTGATAACATGTTGGGAAACCATGTAGTTCAGCACGTACACTCCTCGTGGCCTAAACCAATCAGTTCAAAGGAATCCCCCTTTTGTACTAACCAATCACCCCTACGCAACTTGTTCCGGCCACTGAATGTGCTAATCAATGTTAA
This sequence comes from Urocitellus parryii, assembly GCF_045843805.1. NCBI lineage: Eukaryota > Metazoa > Chordata > Mammalia > Rodentia > Sciuridae > Urocitellus > Urocitellus parryii. Next base: position 5,642,339 of record NC_135544.1, read on the forward strand.
GAGTTGTTGTTTAATTTTCCCTCGGTATGGAATGATTTGCTGTGTGATGTTGTGACGCATAGAGTATACCCCCCAAAACCAATAAAATCTCACTGAACAAAGGACCGGGACTCACTCCCTGGGACTGCTGCGTCTGGACGGACAGTTGTGAGTCCAGGCTCGAGCTTGCAATAAAGACTCTTGTGTGATTGCATCGGATTCAGCTCCTGGAGGTCTACTGGGGTCCCATGAATCTGGCATAACAAAGAGAAACAGAAAAATTGGTGACAGTGATGGAGGACAGATGAGGCCGGACATGCGAGGAATTTTCAAAAAGCAGGTTTATTTAAGCTACAGCAGTCCAGAGGGGCTCATGCCTAAAAGTCTCTGGACATTCTTTAAACTTTATATTCAGTGGGGTGGTTTCATGTCAGTGGGTGGGTACATAACGATTACTTTGTTCCATATTTTTAGGCTACACAGAGGTTTTACAAGTTTTACCAAGAAAACAGAGATAATATCTTTTTGCAGAAGAAGCTTGATTCTAAACCCTAACTCTAACACACCTTTTGTATGCAAACCTGGCTTTTACAAGAAAGAGAAATCTTCAAACCACAACATTCTCTGCAGACATCCTGCTGATACTCTTTGTAAAAATCTTTCTGACAAGAGAAGCTTAATTTTGTTGGTAGTAGTAGGGTCTTTGGGGTTGGGGTACATGCTTCAACAGCTCTTATAAAAATAAAAGGAAAATTATCCTGAAAGAAACACTGAAGGAGCCTTTCAAAATGGAGTTGAGAGGCCATTATAAAGCAGGACTTACGCAGGATTCTAGTTGCTGCCTGGAATGTGGATTTGACCACCTTCATCCTTTGGCTTTAGGCATGTGGAGTAACTTGAACAAATGAATATTTCCTCTGTACCCAGGGGCTTCAGAGGAATACCAATAAGTTATTGGTTCTCTTGTTTTATGGAGATTTTATGGAAATTTCCATTCTGTTTGTATATACTTTTCTTTATCTTCTTTCTGCCACTTTGTCCTTGTTCCTTCTCAGCATATAAACTATCACTTTTTTTTTAACCTTCCTTGAAACACTGATTCAGAGGTACCCGAATCCCTGTCTTTTATATTGCAATCCCTCAGACCCCCAATAAAATCTTTCTCTGTTTTCTAGTTTCTGAGTTTAGACAGGTCAACACTTTACGTGAGGCTTCTTCCTTTTTAAGCCATACCCTTATATATTATATTGTGTAATGATGCAACAAATATTTGGGAAACTATTAGTTGGGAAATTATTCTAGATACTGGGGAAAAAATACCAAATGAACAATTCAGACAGTGTCCTTGCTCTCATGGCACCTACATTTGTGGCTGAGTGGAGGGGCTAAGTAATAGTAAGACATATCAAAAGGCAACATACTTTTAGTAAGGGACAAGCACTTTGACAGAAAGTAAAGACGGGTAAAGATGGAGTCAGAGCAAGTGAAGAGAGGGAGCCCAGGGAACAGCTGAAGGGCAAGGCTAGGCTAGCCAAGGTGCTCAAGGGAGGTGTTTGTAAGGGTAAGGCAGGTGCTATTTGTGGGGGTATTCTGGGGGAAAGGAGGAAGTAGGAGGGAGGCTACTTATGGAACAGAGGAGAATGGCAATTCCTAAGCCATGTCACTGTGTGGGATAGCTAGAGAAAAGGGGCAGCAATGTGCAAAAGAAACACTGAGAGGAGCTTGGATTCTCAAATATGTGCAGCTGTGTTTTGGTCTTCGTGTTTTCCTTCTAACTCATAACAAATAAAGTCAAATGAATTTGGTAGCATATTTCCTTCATCTGAACATATCCTTTCCCCTCCCTTCCTTCATTTCCTCCCAGAAGAATGTATTGTTGGAGAAGAAAGTTAATTTGACTAGAAAAGCTGAAACTGACAATGTGGAACTTTGATTCTTGTGCAAATGCAGCCCTTTTATTATAAAATTTGCCGATGACAGGTCTAATATGTCTCTCTTTAGTATCAAATGATCACTCATGATGTGAGGTGTGGGAACTCAACTCTTTGTATGTAAGGAGCTCCAGAGCTTGAGCACTGCTCTCACCAGCCATTTCTTCCTCTTCTTGAAAGACCCCACAAAGTGCACGAATGTACCCTTGTACCTTTGCTTGGTGTCACTCTAGGGTCCACTGGCTGAGGTTTAATGCACCTGTACTCTGTTTTCTCTGTGTCCCTCTTGATATTGTTCATGGTTGAGTTTCCTTAGTATCTCAACAAAGCAGAACAAAATATTCCCCTTTGTACGATGTCCACAAGTTCACCTATGTTAGGAGCTGGTATGAAATCGTGGCAAGAGTGGGGATGTTCCAGACAGATCAAGCCAGTTAGGGTTCTAACTGTACAGGGCTATCATTTTCTAGCTGTTTGGACATGAACAAATCTTTTTTTACTCCTTGAGCATCCGCTTCCTCTTGTACAGATAGAGCTAATAAGACCTATCTTGTCTGGTTGTATTCAGGAAGATGTGAAATAGTATACCTGGAAGTCAGGCCCTAGGTCATGACTACCGCATTCAGTTATTATTAGCTCATCCTTTAAAATTTGACATCAATAAATATTATTATTCTTCACACATTGAATAGTGCCCCCAATCCTTCACGTATCTTCCAGGATTTGGGAATTCTCATGTTTTGCCCAAACTTTCCTGGCTTTGCCCCTGATTCTGTTTAATTGTCAGCCTCAGCTTGACCTACCACTCTGTTCTCCCACTCCCTTTCTTATTAAGTCTACATGGAGGAATTTTAAAATCTTAATTTATAATGCAGATCCACTTTCTTTGGTTTTGTTAAAGAATATATTTTCTGAGAAAGGCCCTCTGAACTTGGCCGATTCAGAGGTTACACATGGTGCTTGTGAGTGAAGAGCTGATGTGGAGGTCACATGGGAGCTGCTGCTTCAGGAACCTGGGAGATCATAACAAAAATTGCCACACTGTCCCAGCCAGTACCTATCATGTGGCTTAGGGTGCATCTGACAGAATGCATTTGAAACAGAGAAGACTATATCCAGGGGGATTCAGACCAAGATACAGAAGGGAGTGCCCCTCACTATCCTTTGAGTCTGGTGGCCCAAGTGTCCAGCTGAAGAAGGTGGGGAAACCAAACATGTGGGCATGATTACGTGCTGGGACTGAGTCCTGTCAGGTCATATTCAAGGGCAGTGGAGTTCAGGAGACCTGCCAGGCCTTCTCCATGCCAGGGTCCTGGTCAACCTGTCCTATCTAGAGAATTCTCAGCAGATGACTGAGGTACCAACCTCCAGAAGAGATTAGCATCTGCCTGGTCTTAGTGGTGTGATGACCTACTCTCTCTGGAGCACATACCACCTGATGAAGTTCCAAAGTTCTGAGCACAGCCCCAGCTACAGGAACTTCACATCTTCACATTTAGAACTCTGTGTCAGCCACACCTTGGGAGTGCATTGATCGTCTTTCTGGATAAGATTCCAATACATAGCATTCTATTCCTGGTTATCAGGGGAGTTGAATGCCACTTCAGCCAGCTTCAGTGCCCGGATACTGCAGCAACACAAGCAACTCAAAAGAAGGAAGTGTTCCATAACCCCAACCCTTTCTCTCTCTAAGGGGTTCATAACCTAAGAAGAAACAAAAAGAAGGGTAATCTGGCACTGACAATGAATATCCATCCTTGTCCAGAGTTTTGACCACATCAGCAGAGACAATTTTCTTTTTCTTTCTTTCTTTCTTTCTCTCTCTTTCTTTCTTTCTTTCGGTGGTGCTGATGTTCAAACCCTGGGACTGGTGCATGTGAGGCAAGCACTCTACCAACTGAGCTATATTCCCAGCCCATCTTTCATTTTTGATTAAGAATTTTGTTGTTGTTGTTCTCATTGCTGACTGGTTAATAAATGTATGTATATATGTGTTTCCTTTTAAAATCGTTTTTAATTATCCTTTTGTTATTGTTATTATTTTGTTTTATTTTATTAGGGCTAGTTTTTTAAAAATTTTTGGTTTGTTATTGTTTAGTTTTTACTCTTTCTCTTCTTCTCCCTCTAATAGTTCACCCCTCCCATTTCTTTTCTATATTTTTTTCTCCTTCTTTATGGTCTTCTTTTGCTATATCTCTTCTGATTTCTCTCTTTTCACCCTTTGAATATTTTAAAGTTTTTTTTTTTTGCCTTCCTACCCCTTTCTCTTTTTTTTTTTTTAAGAACAATACATTTAATACATTCACAGGATTCCAAATGAAAAACAACATTACTCATGCTATATGTTTTCAGTTTTCCTTGGAGAACACAAAAAACACAGTATTCAACCTTGCGTTTTCACCAGAGGAATGTGAAATCTCATTTTGACACATATACTCTCATTTTGACACACAAACATGTTTAAAGAAATAAAAACAACATTAAACTACTGCAGCACCAGCTGACTTCCTTCAGTCTCCACTCAAAAAACAGAGAACTCAACCTGTGTGTTTTCATGGGAGGAATGTGAAATCTCATTTTGACACAAAGACAAGTTTAAAGAACTAAAACAACCTTGAACCTATTGTGGTACCAGCTGACTTCCTACAGCTTCCACTCTGTCCCACACCACACCACCCACAGCTGCACAGGGAACTCTCCCCCTCCACCCTTGTTTCCTCAACAGAAAATTAAATATTTAGAGGTATGTCACTGAATTAAAACTACTATAACATGCTAAAAAAAAAAGCCAATTTATTTGTTGAAAGAGAGGAGTAAGATTAGATGATGCTTAAAGGGCATAGGGAAAACTATTCACATTTGTCTCATTTCTTCACTCTGGTTTTAGAACATAGGATTGTGCCCAAAGGAACTAATGATGCCAAGAAATACCCCAAACACTAATTATAAAGAAGGACTATGCTAATATTTATGAAAAGCTTATGATAATGTGGAAAAATATTTAAGTTATAAAGTTAAATGAAAAAGTAGGATACAAAACTGTATATGCATTATGATCTCAACCATGTCAAAAGCAATAAAACAAAATATGCCCTGTAAGAGGCTGAAAGAAATTAGTTGAAAAGGTCAACAGCGGTTGTATTTAAGTAGTGTGTCTACTGGGATCTTTTTTTTTTTTTTTCTTTTTTTAACTTTCCTGTCTCTTCTAAATTTTCTCTCATGGAAGGATTTTTTTTTCAAAAAATATTAATTACAAAGAAGTAAGTCTGAATTAAGTTTTGAATTGGAATCCAATCTATAAGAAAGGATGTGAACGTTCATAAAACTGTAAAACGTTCCAGGCTTCTAGACAATCCCACTGCTGGGAGTAACTAGCCTGAGGGTAGAGGGGTTTGGCTTCTACACATCCCAGGAAAAAGTGTGACCAGGTACTAATGCAAATGCTGAACGGAAGAGAAATGTAATGGTTTTACAGAAAGGAACAGATATCCATGCCTGGCAACAACTTTTTTATAGTAGGAGCTCTTCCACACTAAATTAAACATGAGGATGGCTCTTTCCTGCTATTGCCTAGATACATGTCAAGTTACAAGAACACTATTATCAGCCAGGCATAGTGGCACATGCCTATAATCCCAGCGATTTGAGAGGCTGAAGCAGGATTCTAAGTTCAAGGCCAGCCTTGGCAATTTAGCAAGACCTTCAGCAACTTATCAAAATCCTGTCTCAAAATAAAAAACAAAATGGGCTGGAGAGGTGGCTCAGTGGTAGAACACCCCTGGGTTCAATCCCCAGTACCAAAAACAAAAACAAAAAGCACAAACACTATTATCACAGTGGCTATGGAAAGCTGATCTTCCTTTAGAAACATTAATAAAACAGTATTGCAACAAGAGTTGGCAAGAAAAGTGCAACACTTAGAAAAAGTGCTTTCTATAAAAATGATTCCCTTTAAGATGTTTCTTTACTACACACACTTTAAGGCCTCCCTCCTTTCCCCTCAACAAGAGAGGAGGCCGACCCTCCAAAAGCTTTCTTCTAAATCATCCATCAGACTGAAGGCGCACAGTGTCTGAGGCACTAGGGTCTCAAAGAGGAGAAAACCTGTCCCTGTCTCAAGGACATTGCAGTCTTGTAAAAGTGGGAGGTGGACATATCCCCAACCACCACATGTCCCTTAAAAGCAGACACTGCCTCTTTCTTACCATTAAAGAACATGCTGCAATTCTCACTGAATTACTTACACAAATATCCTTACACTGAAACTTTCCTGACTTACTAGGAGGCAAAAATGCAAGTATTTTCTCTTGGTGAGTACTTCTTGAAAGAGCAGGTACTAAGTGACATTTCTGACATTCGCCCCTAAGCATCACAGCGCCTAGTGAAGTCAGTTAACGTGCTTCTTTCTAGGCAATGGGAGCTTGTTTTACTCCAAAAAAGATATTTTGAAACCGAGAGTAAGTGACCAGTCCTATATCTAGATCAATCCTCATCAGTATGATCAAAGCTGAGATGCAGGAACGGTAACTTCAATTAAATTCTTCAGTCTCCTATTCCAATCGTTGATTTTCAATGTGCTCCTGTGTTAGCCGTTCCAGGTCTTTCCGCACATTAGGATGGTCTTCCAGATCTTCGTAGAGGGACCTGACGATGTCCAGTCTCCTGTAGTTCTCGGGCTTGACTAGGCTTCGGACAACCTGGAGGCATCGCTCTTTCAGGGTATACACTGGCAGAGTGATGTTGGCAAAAATAGGCTGTCCGTCAACATTGAGAGATGGCACAAATAGTTCAGTTTGGTTAACCAGAAGCCCGTCATATGTGCCTGCGTCTCTGAAGAGCCAAAGGTGACCTCGGTAGCTGTGGATGCGGCGGCCCGTGCCCGGCGGCAGCGTGGGGTAGGGCTGCGGCTCGCCGTCGAAGTTGAGCCACACAGGTAGCACGACGCGCGGGCTGCGGTTGCAAAAGATGACCTGGGAGGGCTCGCGCGAGGTCACCGAGCGCAGCACCGGCCGCTGCCGCCCGGCCTCCATCTCCTCCTCGGCGCCGGATTCCTCCCGGTCTGACTCCTCCGGATCGGACTCCTCAGGGCCCGATTCCTCCCGGCGGTACTCCTCAGGGCTGTACTCATCGGCGCCCGCCTCCTCGGCGCCCTCCTCAGCCGCTTCCAGGCTCCCCGCCTTCCGGGGCATTACCCCCGCAGCCTAGACAACCCTGGCCCGGTGGCCTCAGGATTCGCGGGCCGGACGCGGGGCGGGACGTGCGTGCGCGCCCCGGGCAGGCCTGCGCCACTCCTCTCTTCTGTCTTAATGAACTGTATTTTTATCGTCTTTTAACATTTAATTTACATAAGTTCTATTCCCACCATTCATGTTGTTGCAGTTCTTCGTACTGAGGAGGTCACGGTTGACATCTGATATATACTTCAGTGCAAAATAAACAATGAAAATGGATCCAAATGACAGGACATAATAAACACATCTCTGTCATGCCACTGAATGTAAATGGTTTCCATTTAAAATATATACACTGGCGGAATCGATTAAAAAGTAAGGCCAATTGTGTGTTGGTTTCAAGAGATTCATCTTACAAATAAAGACAGTCACAGGCTGAAAGAGAAAGGGTGCAAGATGATTTTTCATGCAAATGGAGCCCAAAAGGAAGCAGAAGTAGGTATTCCTGACAAAGAAGACTTCAAGCCAAAATTAATCAGAACAGATAGAAGGTTATCTCATATTGATAAAGAGAACAATCCAACAAGAATATACATGATAGTAAATATTTATGCTCCAAATGTTGATATACCTAATTACATAATATAGAGTGATTTTTAACACATATCTCTTACCAATATATAGGCAACTTAGTTATAAAATCATCAAAACACTCGAAACCTTAGAAATATTATAAATCAAATAGGTTTAACAGAAATTTACAGAGTATTTCATCCTCAAACAGATGAATAAACTTTCTTCTCATCTGTTCCATAACTTTCTCCAAAATAGAGCATATTTTATCCACAAAGCAAATATTAACAAATACAAAATAAAATCATATAATAACTTGCATCTTATCAGACCATAATCCATTATAAAATAATAAAATCTGAAATCAATAGAAAGAAAAAATACAGACACTATCTATCTATCTATCTATCTATACATATATACATGGAGATTGAACAATGTTGTTTCGAATGATGAATTGCTTGTAGAAGAAATCAGGGGACAATTTAAAAAACTGTTGGAATCAAATGAGAATAGAGATGCACAATACCAAAATCACTGGGGTATTGTCAAGATGTTTCTAAGGGGAAAGTTTATAGCTATGAGTGCCTATATTTTAAAAAAAATACATACCAAATTAACAACATGATTCTGTACCTCAATGTCTTCAAAAATCAAGAACAAACCAATTGCAAACCAGTAGAAAAGAGGAAATAATTAAGTCAGAGATGAAATAAATGAAATAGAGAATGGAAGAAAACAATACAAAGAGTAACACAAAGAATTAATATAATGAAGAGTTTGTTCTTTGTGAAGATAAAACGTTTGTTAAATCCTTAGCCAAACTATGCAAGAGGAAGATGGAGAAGACACTAATTAATTTAAAGATGAAAAAAGAGATATCACCACAAACATCATTGAAATCCAGAGGATAATTAGGGACTATTTTGAAAACTTATACTCCAACAAATTGAAAAATGTAGAAGAAATGAATAAATTTCTAGACACATCTGATCAACCAAAATTGATCCAAGAGGATATAGAAAAGTTTAACAGAGCAATAATAAGAAATGAGGTTGAAGCAGTATGATGATAAGCCTTCCAACAAAGTAAAGCTCAGGGCTTGATGCACTGTCAGCTGAATTCTACTCAACCTTTCAAGAAAAATCAATGCCAATGGACCTCAAATTATTCTATGAAATAGAAAGTGGGTGGCACTTCCAAATCCATTCTGTGAAGCCATGTCATTCTGATTTCTAAATGGACAAGGACACATTATGCTAATATACAATAAAGCCAGGAGGGAAGAATAGAAGTTCAGTGGATTAGACAAAAGGGAATGAGGGGAAGGGAGTGGATGGGAATAGGAAAGACAGTGGAATGAATCGAGCAGAACTTTCCTATGTTCACATATGAATCCACCACCAGGGAAACTCCATATCATGTATAGCACAAGAATGGGATCCTAATCAGAATAAGTTACACTCCATGTATGCATAGTATGTCAAAATATAATCTCTGTCACATATGTCTAAACAGGACAAATCAAACAACTTTTTAAAAACTTCAAAGAAAGAAAGAAAACTAAAGATCAATAAGCCTGATAAACAAACTCCTTAAAAAATAAAATATTCACAAATCATTATGAACAACACACTGAAAAGATGGTACATGATGATCACTTTGGCTTCATCCCAGGTATACAAGTAGAGTTCAACATACACAAATCAATACATATAATTCACTACACAAATAGAATTAAGGAAAACAAATCACATAGCTATCTCATCTCAATAGATGAAGAGAAAGCATTTGACAAAATCCAGTATGCATTTATAATAAAAACTCTGAAGATTAATGTTCTGATGTGCATGTGGTAAAGATTTTTTTGTCCCATTCTGTAGGCTTTCTCTTCATGTTACTGATTGGTTCCTTTGCTGAGAAGAAGCTTTTTAGTTTGAGTCCTTTCCATTGGTTGATTCCTGATTTTACTTATTGTGCTTTAGAAGTCTTGTTAAGGAAGTCAGGTCCTACACCAACATGGTGGAGATTTGGGCCTAAATTTTCTTCCATGAGGCTCAAGGTGTTCCAGTGCCTAAAAGTCTTTGATCCACTTCCAGTTGAGTTCCATGCAGTGTGTGAGAGATATAAAGAACCCGAAGAGCTCAACCCCAAAAGACAAATAACCCCATCAATAAATGTGCTCAGGAACTGAACAGAAGGAGAAATACAATCGATCCAAATATATATGAAAAAAAATGTTCTTCATCTCTAGCAATTAGACAAATACAAATCAAAACTAAGAATTCATCTCACTTCAGTCAGAATGGCAATTATCAAGAATACAAGCAACAATAAATGTTGGGCAGAATGGGGAAAAGGTACATTTATACATTGCTGGTGGGACTGCAAATTGCTACAACTATTGTGGAAAGCAGTATGGAGATTCCTCAGAAAACTTGGCATAGAACTGCCATTTGACCCAGCTATCCCACTCCACAGGACTTAAAAATTAGCGTATTGCACTGACATAGCCACATCAATGTTTCTAGCAGCTCAACTCACAATAACTAAACTATGAAAGCAAACTAAATGCCCTTCAATAGCTAAATAGATAAAGAAAATGTGAGTATATATATATATATATATATATATATATATATATACACATACATAATGGAATATTACTCAGCCTTTAAAAGAAGGAAATGATGGCATTTGCAGGTAAATGAATGGAGCTGGAGCATATCATGCTAAGAGAAGTAAGTTAATCCCAAAGAACCAAAGGCCTAATGTTTTCTCTGATAGGCAGATGCTAATTCACAATAACGGGGGTACTAGAGAAGAACAAACGTACTTTATATTAAGATGAGGTAGTGAAGGGAGGGGAGGGGACATAGGGGTAGGAAGGATAGTGAAATGAATCAGACATTATTACCCTATGGACACACATGACTACAGGACTGGTGGGATTCCACATCATGTACAACCCGAGAAATGAGAAATTATACTACATATATGTATGATGTATCATAGTGCCTTCTACTGTCATGTATAACTCATTAGAACAAATAAGAAAATAAAGGAAAAAGCCACTGAGGAAACTAGGGATAAAATGAACTTATCTCAACATCATAAAGGCTATACATGAAAACACAAAGCCAAATAAGTAAATGGGGAGAATTGATAGCATTTTCTCTAAAATCCAGAAAAAGAGAAGAATGTTACTATTTACGGCTTCTATTAAGTGTGCTACTTGAAATTTGAACCAGAACAATTAGGCATGAGAAGGACATAAGGGGGCTATTAATGGGAAAGAAATAATTTAAACTATTACTGTTTGCAGATGATGTGATCTTATACTTAGAAGATTCAAAAAGCTTTAACAGAAAACTTCTAGTACTAATAAATTCCGCAAAATATCAGTTTACAGAATCATCATACAAAAATCAATAGCTTTTCTATATAACAGTAATGAATCTGCTGAAAAATAAATTAGGAAAACAATAGCCACCACATTCACAATAGCCTCGATGTCATTAAAAACCTAGGAATAAATCTCACCAAGGGGGTACTAGAGCTATACAATGAAAATCATAGAACACTGAGGAAGGAAATTGAAGAAGACAACAGAAGATTTAAGACTCCCATGCTTATGGAGAGTTCAGGCATTAATATATTAGATGATCATAATACCAAAAGTAATCTACAGATTCAATGCAGTCCCCCCCAAAATACCAGTGATACTCTTCACAGAACTAGAAAAATACAGTCCTAAAATGTATATAGAAGAATGAAAGATCCAGAACAGTCAAATTGATTCTAAGAAAAAAAAAAAAAAGCTAAGCATTACAACACTCAATTTCAAATTATACTACAAGCTATAAAACAAAAGAACAAACAAAAAACCCAGTATGGTACCAGAATAAAAACAGACACATAAACAATAGAAGGTAACGCAAACAAATTCAAAAAGATGGTTATCTGATCTTTGACAAAAGTGCCAAAACCAATCTGGCACGGCAATGCATTTCTGTACTACCAGTGGCTGGAGAGGCTGAGACAGGAGGATCTCGAGTTCAAAGCCAGCCTTAACAACAATGAGGCACTAAGCAGCTTGGTGAGACCCTGTCTAAATAGAATACAAAATAGGGCTGGGGATGTGGTTCAGTTGCCAAGTGCCTCCAATTTCAATCCCTGGTACCACCATCTCCCTGCAACCTCAAAAAAAAAAAAAAAAAAAAAAAGTGCTAAAACCTTCATTAGAGAAAAGACAACCTTGTTTTAAACAAGTGGTACTGGTAAAACTAGATATTCATACATAGAAGGAAAAAACCATATCTCTATTCTCCCTGCACAAAAGCCAACTAAAAATGAATCACAGACCTAGGAATTAGACCAGAAACTACAACAACTAGAAGAAAACATAGGGTCAACAGTCCAGCATATAGGTGCAGGCAATGTCTTCTTCAGTAGAACTCCTAAAGCTCAGGAAATAATACCAATAATTACACCACAGGATGCATCAAATTAAAAAAAAAATCTGTGCAGGAAAGGAAACAAGACTGTGAAGAGAGAACCTATAAAATGGGAGAAAATCTTTGCTAACTACTCTTCTGTCAGAAAATTAATATCCAGATATAAAAAAAAACAAACAAAAAGTAACCATAGAAGAACAAACAACCCAATCAATAAATGTGTAAATGAACTAAATAGACACTTCTCAAAAGAGAAATACAAGTGGCCAAAAATTTGCAAAAAAAAAAAAAAAAAAAGTTCAACATCTTTAAGAATTAGGGAGGTGCAAATGAAAACTACACTACTTCTTCTCACTAGAGTTAGAATGGCAATCATCAAAAATACATTTAATAAATACTGCTGAGGATGGGGGGGAAAGGGACACTTATACACAGTTTTTGAGATTGTAAATTAGTACAACCACTATGAAAATAAGAAATGTATGCATCATATGATCCAAATATGTCATTCCTCAATATTCATTCAAAATAATTAAATCCAGTGTACTCTACCCATACATACATACACACCCATGTTTATAGTACAATTCACAATAGCTAAGTTACGAATCAATGTAGATGTCTGTCAAAAGAAGAAGAGATAAAGAAAATGTGATTTATATACAAAATGGAGTTTTATTTTTTTCACAAGGGAGAACGAAATTATGTCATTTGCAGGAAAACGGTTAGAACTTGTGAGAATTATGTTAAGTGAAATAAGCCAGACTTAGAAAGTCAAGGATGATATCCCCCCCCCACACACATATGTGGAAATCAGAGAGGAAAAGGAATAAAATGAGGAAATCTCATGAAAATAGGAGGGAGATCAATATACCACGGGGAAGGAGAAAAGGAGAAAAGGGGGAGAAACTGAGGAATGAAACTAACCAAATCACATTATGTGCATGTCTGAATACGTAACAGTGAATTCCACTATTATATATAATTATAATCCATAAATTAAAGAACACATTTTTTAAAAAGGTAAAATCATAAGTATAGAAATAAATGAATAAAAATTGATACAGGACAAATATTTTGTTTAATTAATTTAATGAAGGGATCAGAAAGATGGTACAGCCAGCTCAAAGGCAAAGTCCAAGAATCATATCCATCTATAATCTTGAAATTGGTCAATATTTTCAGGGCACTAAGAAAGTCTATGTCTCTTGGATACAATTCTTTGTATGGACTGTGTTATTTATGAAGTTGTAAAAGAACTCAAAAACAATAAAAAAAAATAAGGTAACCTGGAGAGGTGTGCTCAGTAGAACACTCTGATTTTCCATCTCAAATTATCCACTGTTATTCCTGACAGCATTTTCCTACCTTATCCTGGACATGCACAGGTGGAGTATTTCTACTGTACATAAATTGCCCATCAATTAAGGACTACAACTAACTAAAGATCCATCCTTTCTTCCCAGGGGTATATTGTTGCTGTCTTTGTTTCCCTTTCTCTGCTATGCAAAGAAGCTGCCTGACACATTGTAGACATTCAATAAATGATGCTTACTTACCCTTTGCCCTTTCTGACTTGTTCTTCAATTCTCAGCTCAGACACTATCGCTGTAATAAGCTTTGCATGACTTCCCTGAACTGGAAATATTTTTCCCACTCTGGATTTTCACATATTTGTTCTGTTACTACCTCATCAAAAAGATAAGAGTGCTTAATGCAAAGAGAGTGGATGGTAAGTGCTCTTGCCACAAAAATGAAAACTATGTGAGGGAATGCATTTATTAATTAGCTAGATTTACCCGTTCCTCAATGTCTGTATATTTTAAATCATCTGTTCTGTATAATAAACACATACTTTTTTTTCTGTCAATTTACCCCAAAATAAAAAAGAGTGTTAAATGTCATACAACATAGCGATGTCTTACCTCCCCTACTTCTTGAAGATATGCATAGCACTCTTTTAATGTCTTCTACTCCTCGCAGATTCTGCTACAGATCCTTGGACTTATTGTTTGTATGCAAAACTGAATTAACTCAGGAAGTGAAATACAGAGTGATAAATTGAAATTGTGGCTTCAGATGCATTTATATTTTGATTGCACCTAAAGCTCATTTTAGCATCAGAATGTGGTCCTGAAGAAAATTAGGCATGAGTCAATGGCATAGAATCTGGAAGGAAGCAGAGATAGGACTAGACGTCCTTTGAAATCTTTCTAATTATAGGTTTCACTGAGAAGATTAAAAAACTTACTTTTATTCAGGTAGTAAGGTAAAACCAGGGAGATGCTCCTTAATTGCCTTTCACAAAATGGAAAAGAGAATCTTATTGCTTTTCCTCTTGCTCATCAATGTTATAATCAATCATGTAGAATAGTAGTTCTCAAAGAGGGTTCCATGGTCTAATTGAATTAGAGTCATTTATGAGTTGTTAAAAATAGATTTTCATGCCTAGCTCAGACCAGGTGGTGGCCTGTGCAGCACAGATGTGGTAGCCTGAAGCACAAAGGTGGTAGCTTGTGGCACAGAGGTGGTGCCCAGCAGTGTGATTATCCAGGAGTGGCGCCTGCCTTGCCACTGCATTGAGGGGATGGAGGGCTGCCCCCTAATCCCACATTGACCAGTCCTCACCAGCTGCTGAATTGTGCATTTTAACCACAACCTAGGTCTTGTCTCCTGAATCAGTGATGCCATGTTTCGAAAGAAATGGATCAAACAGAGTGATAGGAGGGATTTTGTTAGGTCTTCCTATGTTGAAGCCTGGCTGGCATTTGCAGAAATGAAAACACAGCAAAGGAATCTTGTCTTTTTGGAGTGGGGTGGAAGGTGAGGATGCAGAAAAGGCAACAAGTTGTTTCATTTTATATGATTTTTAATAAATTATGCACTTGGACAGTGATGGCAAAATAAACGAGTCCAAAAGCTATTTTTTTTTTCTATTGAGAAAAGAGTAAAGGTGTATTTTTTTCCCTCTTTAGATTTCAACCTTTTCTTCCAGTAACAAAGTATAAATCGTGGACATCAGAGACAATGGTAGACCTCAAATATTGAAAACACTAAGCCGTTGACATCTTCCTCAGGCGGGAAGAGTGGGTGTTTTCAACCCCATCCGTAAACTAAAATGAAAAAACGTGCGTTGCATGCCATGGAAAGGAGCCACGTCTGAATCCTTGGAATGGCCCCAAGCAGCACCCCCTCAAATCTGCTCTGAGAAACAAACAGTGCAGGGAGCTTCGTGTGCTCCATGCCCTCAATAACATCTTCCAGGATATTAATGTGGGAAAGGCTGTGAGAGATTTTTCCAGAGGTGGTCTTCAAACCCCATAGTGATACCCCCCACCAAGAGAACAATGGGAAATGAAACTGTGGTGTGAACATCATTATGGCAACACTTAAGACCCAAAGCTAAGGAGCTGTTTGGTGGGATAAGCTCAGAGATGTTGATGTCATTGCTGTCACTCACATCCTGGGTTTCATGATGAAACTGCCCTCCAGACTCTGCTGGGGTTCACTCCAGCTATGTCTAAAAAGGCAGCCCTGGATGTGTGGTCCAGAGGTGGGCGGGGCCTACTGCCACCTCAGCTCGGCTCCAAACACAATATGCAGTGGGAGTTGGAGGCAGAGAGAGAGCTCAGGACATTTTAAACATTTGGGAGGAAAGAACTGTGACTCCTGCAGGTGGTAGAAAAAGAGGTGGAAGCCCATTAGAGTTGGAAGGCTGGTGTGTGAGACAGAGTATGCAGCTGCCCCTGGCCAGACCCCGTGATAGGCTGAGGCCTCTACTGTGGGTCTGCCCCTCCCCAGACACCTCATTGGGGTGTCCCCTCAGATTTTACAGTACAACGGGACAGATGTGTGCACGTTCCCAAAACCACCCAGCATTGTCTGTGCCTGGGAAATGAAGGCAGAGGCTCTGAGGGCTTAGGGCTCTTGAAGGTGTTGAGGCCTTCTTCATTTCATTTCAGAGAAAGGAAGAGAAGGAAAAGTGGTTCTGAACTTATTTCCTCCTGTCTATGAGGACCTGATACAGGTTCTGTCGAAGCCATCTCTGCTGCTTCAGGCTCACCAGAGATGCTGCCTCCACTTTTCTTTCCTGTTGCACCAGTGGATCTGAAGACACTACATACAAAACTCAGGGACAGACTCAAACGACTTGGAGCATAAAACATTTCTCGGGAAACGATCTATAAAACCCCAGTAGTGATGCCAAATGCCATCTGCAATCCTTAAGCCGTTGTTTTTAAGGGTGGTATATGGTGGTATATGGATTTGGATGATGAGAACTTCTCTAATATTCCAAGACAGGTGGTTGAATCCCACAATATTCTAGCAAGTCAGAGGTGCAATAGATACTGTGATGGCTTAGATATTAGGTATCCCCCAAGAGCTCATGTGTGAAGCAGTGTAAGAAAGTCTAGAGATGAAATGATTGAGTTATGAGAAATTTTTAATGGATTACCAGTGGATTTCTATTGGTCATTTTTTAAAATTTTAATTTGTTATATATGAGAGCAGAATGCATTATAATTCATATTACACATGTGGAGCACAATTTTTCTTATCTCTGGTTGTACACAGAGTCACACCATCCATGTCTTTATTCATGTACTTACGGTAATGATGTCCATCTCATTCCACTGTCTTTCCTACCCTCGTGCACGCTCCCTCTCCCTCTCTTCCCTTTGCCCTATCTAGAGTTCATCTAATCTTCCCGTCTGCACCCCCACCATCATGTTCTGAATCAACAACCTTAAATCAGAGAAAACATTTGGCATTGGGTTTTTTGGAATTGGCTAACTTCACTAAGCGTTATATTCTCCACTCCATCCATCCACCTGCAAATGCCATGATTTTATTCTCTTTTAATGAGGATCTTAACCTAATCAGTGCATTGACCTGCTGACAACTGAGTAACCATAGGCAGAGAGTGTGTGGCTGGAAGAGGCAGGTCCTGTTGAACAGAGCTCTCTCCCTGCTCCCTGGTTCCCTGTCCCCAGCTCCTTTCCTGTGCCACACACTTCCACCATGATGTTCGGCCTCATCTCATGTACCAAGGAATGGAGTCAGCCATCTATGGATTGAAACCTCTGAAACCATGAGCCCCCAATAAACTCTTCCTCCTATAATTGTTCTTGTCAGGTCCTTTTGGTCATGACCGTGAAAAAGCCGACTAAAACTGGAATCTAAGATGATGTGGCTAACGTCTAACTGGGACAGACGTGGGACGGCTTTTTTCTCACTCCAGTTTTGTCCCCACTGTTTCATTCCATTGATTTAGGAAGCTCTGGAGCAAAAAATGAGGAAAAGGGTCAGTTTTCTGGTTGACTCACTCTGGGAAAATCAGAAAACATCCCGTGATGTTTAGAGAGTAAGAAAAGCTGCATCACATCCCATGAGTTTAGAGGGTAAGAAAAGTTACATAAAAATAAGCTCAGAGTTTAAGAGCAGCTACATTTGGTAGAAGACCTGAGCTCAGAGGCTATCACTGTGGTGACAAGTTGGGTGGCTATGTGCCGTATATGATAGGACCTGGGTTTGTTATCTTCATGTAGTTCCCTTTACAAATCAGCTGAGGATGCACTTTCCCTATATTATGAAACAGTTGTATGCCATGTTTCTCCTGTGACTTTGGAGAACAAGAGAAGGAGGGAAAACAACATAACAAAGTGACGATGGTTGCCTCAAGGCAGGTGGACAGACAGGGGTGACTGATCAATGGTCCTGGCAGGTCTGAGAGCTGCCCCACTGGCCAGACTTTCTCCTGCAGCAGAGTTAGCCTGAGGCTTGCATGCTGATCCTGAGAAAACTTAATAGGTGGAAGCTGAGGTTTCTTCCCTACAGTGACTGGAGCACATATTTATACCAGCACTTTTTTTTCTGCACATGTATCTTCAATCCAACAAGGTCATTTAAAACAATTTTTCAAAATATTTTTATTAGTTATAGATGGGCACAAGGCCTTTATTTTATTTGTTTATTTTTTTATGTGGTGCTGAGAATCAAGCCCAGTGTCTCACACATGCAAGGCAAGTGCTCTACCACTGAGCCACAACCCCAGCCCCCAACAAGGTCATTTTTTATGCTGAGTAACAGAGGATCCAAGAGATTACCATATATTATGCCCTTCCAGCAACTGGCTGCAGTCTCTCCTGTACTTTTTTCTACACCAGATCTACTTGGCACCACAGGGAACTCTTTACTCCTGGAAAATGACATTGCAGCAACCACCAGCCAGATGATGCAGCCAACCTTGCTGAATGTCACAAGCAGGACCTTGGTCCATTGTCACTATTGGTAATTATAAACCATCTTCTGGGAAGAGGAGGAAACTCCTTTCCACAAATATGATTGGGCCTGTGCAAATGGCACTTGAAAGGAGTCCCATGCACATGAAATCACAAGGCAATGGAATATGCAAAGACACACATTTCAGGGTGGTTTCTCTATTCATATCCATTTGGGAACAGGGACCCATGCTGATACCCAAAGGCAAAAAGCCACACTTCCTGATGCCCAATAAGGGGCAACCCTGGGCTTTTTCTTGTTTTTATTGCCCTCTTTTTTTTTCTGTTGGCTTTGTGCTGGGTTTGCTTACAAAGATTTGTTTTATCAAATATTAAAAGATGATAAATTCGGTATATGAATCTGTCTGCCTGAATTGTATAATAATTATATATATATAAACCCTTTAGTATGATGCTTCTTTAAAAGATGATTTTTCAGACCAGCTTTCTTTTCTTTTTTTTTTCCTCCCTGCCCCCTGGTTCCCTGTCCCTCCCTCCCTCCCTCCCTTCCTTCCTTTCCTCCTCCTCCTCCTCCTCCTCCTCCTCCTCCTCCTCCTCCTTCTTTTGTCATCACCTTCAAAATCAAAATATCTGGGGATGAATTTCAAGATTCTAAATTTTTAATAAATACACTGGCTGATTCTTTTTCCTCTCTCTTTTAAGAAACTTCTTATTTTCCACCAATTTTACTTCCATTTTACTTAAGGTCCTATGGAAGAACAGCTTAGAATCACTTAATGGTTGTTTCTACCCATTCATCAGCTGAGCAGTGGGGGCTGCCAACCAGTCTTCCCTGGCCTGTTGGGGGTTCCAGGCTTCAGTGAACCTGCTGGACAGCCACAGACAGGACCTGCCCACCTTCAGACCTGTCTGAGCCCTCAGGCTAACCGCTGAGCTCAGGATTTGGAGTAATCCCTTCATTCTCAACTTCCTTCTGGGTTGCAGCTTTCTCAGGTGCTTCTGCTCTTCTTTTTCAGTTTCCTCAGAATCTCTGCAGAAGCAGAGGTCAGGCATGAGCTCCCATGGAGCACTGCACATTAGAGTAGGTAGGTAGATAGGTAGACATGATCAAGAGAATGGAACAGGGAGACTAAGGCTCATTCCATGTGGAACAATGGAAAATCACTCCACCTCAGGCAACAGAAACCCCATCTATAAGCCCTCTTCCTTTATAGTCATCTACTACTTTCTTTTTCTTATCTTCCTCATCTACTATGTTCTTAAACTAAAGAACTGGGTATAAACAGTTTCAAGGACTTCCCAAGTTTGGAGCATGTGCAGAGCACTGAGACACTGCCATTTGGGGAACCATGGTTCATTGGAACATCATTTACATTATAGCTTTAAACCACATCTGGAGTTTTTGATTAGGTATTGATGGGAATTTCTTAACAGGGAAACCTGTGCAGGCACTAAACCATGGTGGGAAGCTATAGTAACTGTCCTAAATACATAATATGCATGGAGGGAGGTTACCAGACCAAATATAAAGACTAGTGAGTCTTTATATTTGGAAAATATATAAAAACCCCAGGGCATGTCTGCTTTTGGAGCAGCCTGCTTCACATAACCTGGGGCATACTTCCACTTCACTAAATAAACACTTTATACTTATTCTAAGTCTGTTGACTGAAATCTTTCATTTGAGAAGACAAGAACTGAGGAGTAATATCACCTGCTAACACTGTGCATGTTTGGAAGTTTCTGGATCAGCATTTACTACACCAGACTTACTGAGGGAGGCCTCTTTTTGTTGCACAGGATGGCAATATCCACATAATACAGAGGAGGGTCTGTATTCCACAGAGCAATGGTAGTAAGTTAACATGAGACACCTCTGTGAGAAGCCGGTGGTCAGCCCTGGGTTCAACTACAAGACATAGCTTCTGGAAGGTTACCTGGATCTGGTTAGTGTAGGTCCAAGGACTAAAGTGTCTGGCAACAGAAGTGACTTTGGTTGCCACAGCAAACTTCAGCATAGCCCCATAGCCAGGATTCCTGGGGGAAAGACACTGATTTCAGCCAGGTTTTCCAAGGCTGCAGTGGTACAAGCCTCAGGCAGAAGCTTGTCCTGGGTCCTCCTCAAATTTTCGATCTAGATACCACTACTTTTCCTTTTGTAGATACTGTCCCATTTGGAAATTAAGGTTGGTGCTACCCAAATAGGATTCTGCGTCATGGAATTTGAAGCCATCTTTCTCCTTTATTTGCAGCATGTGCAATGCTGTGGACATTCTGAAATTTCCCCTTTAAGTTACAATGAGAATCCAGACAAGTACCAAGTAGACTCTCTCCTTTGGGTTAGTTCAGAAAGGCCTAGGTGATTCTTCTGCCTACTGGAGTATAGTAATTCAGGCTAGAAAATATATTATTTTTATATTCAAGGGGAATAACAGAGGATTCCAGCTAATGTGCCAGCAGCTGTGCAACTCAGCAAAATTAGCAGTGTCGTTGCTTCTAGAAGACCTATGTGTGTGATCAGTGCTATGTAAGGAATTAGCAGGTCACCTGGGTGAGTCTCCAAATCTCATTGGCCTCTGATCTCTTCAGAGAAAGTGTTGAACTAAATAATCTCTATATGTCTTCCAAGCCTAAATTTGGTTTACTCTTTTCATAAGTAAGATGAAGATAAACCTGCTTTTCTGATAAAAATGTATTTGGAGAGCACCGTATATTTTCTTTGGGCCTTCCAAACAATTCAATTGCCGGACAACAGATTGCTACAGAGAAAGACACCACATAATGATCTCTAATATCATTTTATGGCTCGTTAGTTATCTTGGTTCTGTTCATGTGATTGATCTGGGCATGTGTTTGTTTTCTTTTGTTGAGGTGTGCATAGCACTTCTCTCTTGTTGAAAGAACTAAAGCAGAAACACATTCTGAACTTCCTCCCTCTTGGGTACACTTCACCTGAGGCCTATGAAAGAATTCAGTAAAAATGCAGGCATTCAGCTTATGAGCAATAAAAGTCTCATTGTTCTTTCAGATATACCCTGAATGCGAATGCTCACCCTCCTTGTACCAGAGTTCTATTAATTTAGTTAGACTAATTTTTCTTCCTTTATTAACTGTCCTCTGTGCTTAATGGAACCAAATGTGAGATGGAAAGATGGAGTACTTGAGTGTCCACAGAACTAATTTTAGTATCAGGGTTGTTGAGCGAGGCTTGGAGCCAGGTACATTTCAGTCTTAATGAGGTGGCACCTTCTCAGTGCTTTGACCTTGTCCATTGTAGGTGGAAATTTGTAGAAACCATTTAGAGAGCTTAAAGTACAGTTGACAGAACTGTCTGCTCTGTTCATCCTCATCCATTTTAGTACCACTCGGGTAGGCCAAATGCCATTTTCAGCAAAGAGAGAATAACATACATTTATTCGGTCAGGAGCAGACACAAACATGAGTTGACACTTCCTCTTGGATCACCTGTCCAACATGAAATCCACACTGATAAATTCCAAACAGATCCAATTTTGCTTGGGAGATGTACACCACATTGACTTGTTTCTTAGAGCATCACCAAACCTGTGGCCAACACCTGACAATAGAAAATGTAAAGTAAAATTCATGGAAAGAAGCTACGAGTCAAGGGTGGTTTCTTCCAGTGCAGTTCACACTGATCACCCTCTCTAGAATCACCTGTGAAGCGTGGGCCTCATCTTGACTTGGATAATCAGAAAACCTGACGGAGTCGTTCGGATATATAAATCCTGGTGTGCTGGCCTTTGTGGCACAATGTGAGATATTTCTAAAGTGTTCCACAAGAGGAAACATTATGACTATCTATTATCTTTGTAAACACTTGATCAGTCCTCTCCTTAAGTACTTCTAAAGGAAAACTTTACTAAGATAGAGTTTCTAACAACCTCATGTTAGTCTTTATTTATTAAATCTACCCTTCCTCAATCTATGAATTCCTCCCAAATCTTTTCAACGAAGGTTATAATTCTGAAAATTCAAATACAGTAAAATAAACAAGAGGGCTGGGGATGTGGCTCAAGCAGTAACATGCTCGCCTGGCATGCATGCGGCCTGGGTTCGATCCTCAGCACCACATACAAAACAAAAAAGATGTTGTGTCTGCAGAAAACTAAAAAAAAAAATAAATATTAAAAATTTTCTCTCTCTCTCTCTCTCTCTCTCTCTCTCTCTCACTCTCTCTCTTTTAAAAAAAAAAAAAAAGAACCATCTGTTCCTTAAGGACATTCTACTGTGAAGGAAACACATGTGGCGATACCTCAGCTGCTACTGCTGTGCACAGAAAATGCACGAAGCACAGAATGTGGATGGGGGCCAAGAACACACGACATATCAGATAAAGAGTATGGAAGTTTGCTAGATTAAGCCAAAGAACGACTCTTCTTTTGCAATGGTGTAGCATAATGCATATTCATACAAATGCAAACAGAGATGAATGAAAAGGAAAAGAATAATAGTAGTGAGAAATAGCAACTACAGTTCAAAAAGAAAAAGTCTTAAATATTAATAAGTGGACTGAAATAAATGCAGGGATAGTTTGCATTGACATCTTAGTGTTCTCGAGATATTAGAAGTATATAAAGAAATAAAATTACATGTAGGTAATTATAGGATGTCAGTATAGACTAATGTCACCAGGCACCATGACTTCACTCATCTTGAGTTGTAACAGAATCAAGTCTATGTTTTATGTTAATATAAACATATATGCAATGCCTGTCTATTACTTTTAATTAATTCATCTATTTTCATAGTTTAAAATTAAAAAGAAAACTTTGAGTATTAACCAGAACAGGAATGTACAAATTCGATTGGATCCAACTAATATGCAGACAAGATTTTAGAGCATAACAGATATTAACCTTGGAAAAATCTACAAAACTTATTGCAAAACCATTGAAAATCCAGCTGGAACTGTCTCACATGTAAGCACACAGAAAGGTCATAGGAAAGCTTGTTGTAAAATCTGAGATGTAACACAAATGTAATATTTTGCTACTAAAAATAACTATATACCACAAACACAAGGATCTAGAGCAGGTCAGTAAGCTGCCATCTGCCTTTCACGCACCTGTTCCGTCTGCTTCTCCTCTTACTGGGGCCCTAATGAAAGGATGGCAGTTAAACTTGTTAGGACGTATACAATGGCAAACATAACTAGGATGATTAATGCAATCATCTAAAATAATCTTTGTCTACTAGCTCTTTCTTTCCAACACAACTTGCTGTTTTGCTTTACTTGTTTACTTATCCCTCTCTCAGGTATTTATCTTTCTTTATTCAACAATGACCCACAAGTGACACCCCTCACTTGTGACAGCACCAGGCTTTCCCAGAACTCTAGTGATTCGCAAAGAACACAAACTTCCTGCACCTCATGAAGCTGGTAGTGCGACAAGGAGGCAGAAATTACACACAGAATTGTGTGTCTGTGGATGGGGAAGAAACAGATCACTGTGAACTGTGATGAGTATAAAAATGCTCAGGAGCTTATGAGATAATAGTCCAGGAGCTTGTTTAGTATGGGGTCAGCCGGGTGTGTGGGGAGGAAGGTCAGAGAAGGACTGACCAGTGAAGTGGCTCTTAACCTGAGACCTGAAACATGAGTGGAAATGAAACAATGTGTGAGAGCATTTCAAGAGAATAATATGTGCAAAGACACAGAGGTGACTCAGTGTTGGCATACTTAAAAAACCAAAAGAGTATAGTCAATAAGAAGAACAAAACAAGAGGAACAATGGAGTGGCTGTAGAGGGAGGCTGGGGCTGCTCTATGTCCTAGGATGACTATGTGAAGCTCTTGGGTTTCTTGATATCACTCCTCTCCTTGACTCCAGTATCTTCATGATGGCGGTTGTCTCTCTGTGTCTGGATTTTGCATTTGTGGAGACAACATTTTCCCCTGAACAATATGGTATAACAACTATCTACATAGGGTTTACATTTTGTTAGGTCTTGTAAGTAATTTAAATATGATTTCAAATATATAGGAGGATGTGCATGGATTGCACGATGCTATTTTACATAAGGGACTTGAGAATCTACAGATTTTGCTATCTAATGGGGAAACCTGGAATCAGTTCCCCTGGCTATCAAGGGAAGACTGAATTTCTTAGGTCTAGATCTTTCCAAACAGTTCTATTTTTATTTGCTACCAGATTCCAAGTGTTTCTCCTTAGCATTTTTTTTTTTTTAGAGAGAGAGAGACTTTAATATTTATTTTTTATTTATTTATTTTTTCCCGGCAGACACAACATCTTTGTTTGTATGTGGTGCTGAGGATCAAACCTGGCTGCACACATGCCAGGCACTTGAGCCACACCCCCAGCCCTCTCTTTAGCATTTTAACCAAAGGTAAAATGAAAACAACCACAGCTGAAACCACACAATCACAAAAAGTGATAACCTGGACCAATGCTGCACATGTGTGGCACCTGGATGTTTGACAGGAGCACTGTGGAGGCAGAAAGGGGACTCCATGAGAAGGACAGTGAAGAGTGATGTGAGTGCAGTGTCTCCTGTGTCATGTGGAAGTGAGTCTTTGTGCTTTTTGCCAGTTCTTTCCAAGTGCTCAAAGACAGAATGGACTAGAGGGAGACCCATTCAAGGGAAACAGGTTTTATTTTACAACTCTTAGCCGTAATGCAAGCTCACCCCCAATTCATCATTTAGACAGTAGTCTATCATATGAGCAAATGACAGTATTCCAAAGCTCAGAGAGTATCTAGTGGCTCTTAGGGCGGTGCTTTCCTGGCCTCAGATCCTATGGCTGCCTAGCATCTGAGATCCTGACAGTAGCATTTCCTGGGGGCCCATCAGCTTCATTTAAAAAGGTATCAAATTAATTTTGCGTAGGCGGAGAAACGAGGCTCACCTAGTGCCTAGGGTGAGAAGGCCTTTCCAGAAGATTTTTTGGTTTGATTTGTCCTTAAAAGTTTAAATTTTCTGCCTTTCCCAACATCATTCCTAGTCACCTTCCCCCGCACCAATATGTAAGTTCCTGGTGGGGAGGGGTCTAGAGGGGAGGGAAGTATTGAAGAAGATGGATCTGGGGAGAAAATAAATGTTTTTTGCAAGAAAAATTTCACTGAAGACTTCTGTTTTGATTCTATCCTTAAAATATTTACCCTGAAAATAACTTCATAGAATCACAATAGCTACCAATTTTGCAAGTTATTTAAAATGGTTAAGTTTTAAAGCTTGAGATCATAGAGATGAAAAACCAATTCTAAAGAGACTAAATGTTGGGCTGGGGATGTGGCTCAAGCGGTAGTGCGCTTGCCTGGCATGCGTGCGGCCCGGGTTCGATCCCCAGCACCACATACCAACAAAGATGTTGTGTCCACCGAGAACTAAAAAATAAATATTAAAAATTCTCTCTCTCTCTCTCTCTCTCTCTCTCTCTCCTCTCTCACTCTCTCTTAAAAATAAATAAATTAATAAAAAAAGAGACTAAATGCATTTCAATCTTGAGAAAATTTTCCTTAAAATAATCATCCACTAATTATTATTATTATTATATTTTTTCCTCTAAGAAAATAGAATCTCAGCACTATCTATATAGAGACTGTACCAGCACTAATTTTCTTTCTCTTGCCCTGTTACTTGGTTATTTATATCTAAGGTGGGTATAACTGCCACTAAATCCCCCAGGGCACCAACCATTCAAAAGCATCCTCTAGATTAAAATATCTGAGCTTAAATACAATTCCAGGTAAGATTCCTGTGTGCTTCATAGCTGAGGAGAATGTATAGCCACCACCTATAATTCTTTTTTTTTTGCATATTCCATGTTTCTGTTCTTTAGATATAACATGGGCTTCCCTAGAGAGACTCTCATAGGAATAAAAAGAGAAGTAATAAAAATAATGCTTAGTAATATTATCCTTTGGCAGTACTTTCCTCTGTACTCACAGGTTCACACGCAAGATGAATGGCAAGCAGTAGGAGTCTGTCCTGGTATAAGGAGAAATTATCTGCTAATCAGAATCCCTGGGAGGTGATCTTGCTGGGCTACAAATGTGCAGAATTGGTCTAGTTAAATAGGCATTCTCTGTCTCCTTTTAAAAAATGTAAAAAGTGAAACATCAGGGAAAATAACGTTGGCTTGTTGCTTTCATAGGGAATGGTGAACAGCAGTGGAAGAATGATGAGAAAAATAGAGTGGGTTAGCTTCTGGTTGGGTCTAGGGATTGGTGTTTAGAGTTACTTGGGAAAACAACACTGTTATAAATTCTTGAATCTGAAAGAGTTGGAAATGCATATAGCTTTCTGTTCTATCATCTTCTCATCCTGCTTTCTCTTTTATCCTTTCTCCTAACCTTTGATAGAAATCGATAGTTGACTCTTTGTTTCCACATGCATGAATTCAACCAACTGCAGATCAAAAAATATTAGGAAAAAATATTGGAAATATACTGAACAAATATAGACATTTTTCCATATCATTATTCTCTAAATAATACAGTGCAACAACTGTTTACCTAGCATTTAAATTCTATTAGATATTATAAGTGATCTAAATATGATTTGAAGTGTATATGTGTGTAGGTTATATGCAAATATTATACTATTTTATATTAGGAACTTGGGCATCTACAGATTTTGATATCCTTGTGTGTGTGTGTGTGTGTGTGTGTGTGTGTGTGTGTGTGTTTGGTGGGAGAGTTCCTAGAACCAATTTCCCACAAACACTGAGTGACAGCTCTACTATAGAACAGTTTTACCACATGAAGTACTGGTCTGGGAATAGTTCCTCTCCTTCTTTGATGAAATTTCTTTTCTTTCAGATATTCTTTTAAATGCTCTGATTTCTGATATGCTATGCAGAAAGTATGCCAATACTCACAAAGATTTATTTCTTTATAACAAATAACCCTACTCAAAAGAACTCTGTGTAGGGATTCTCTAGGGTGAAATTTGGAGTACATAACCTGATTTTTATTTTGAAATGCTCTGGCAATCCCATGACGGTTATTATACATGTGGTGGTGGGACCTAAAGATACACTAAACCCATTTAGGAAGTATTTTAATATAGGAAATCAAGGAAAGGAAGATATTAGTGGTTTTTAATTCCTCAGGAAGTGGATCGTATTAACCAGAAAGGGTATACGGGTCAGCTGGGTTATAATGTGCTAACCATTAAGCTCCAAGTCACAGAAGCTCAACTCTGGGAGGCAAATATGTACTTCTTGTTCAAGCAATTAGGTGACAGTTTTGTGCATCACACACACTAAAAGATTTAGACTAAGAGTTGTTACTGTGATGCCACCATTTCAAAATTCTCTGTTTTTCGGAGGAAGAGAGTGTGCAGAATTACACACCAGTTTTTGAATCTGTTTGGGTGGAATTACCAGATATAAACTAACCTGCTCACATTTCATTATTGTTCAGACTCATGGCAAAGCCATGCCTATCATTAATAGGCAGGAAAGTGGACATGGAATTCCACGTACATGGAATCACATTAACACTAGATATCGGTAAACACAAGTGCTGTCCACCACCATCAGAGGAACAGGAGGAGAAACAGTCTGACTGTGACAGACCTAGTGGAAGAGGTCTTAGAGGCTGCTGTGAGGGTGCTGAGGCAGTGAACACAGATGAGAAGTACAAAGCGTGTGGTGTTGGGGCTCCCTGGAGAAGCAACAAATATTCAGCTTCCAGGTGGATAGGTAAGTATTGCCATATAGCCCAGGAAGAGATCTAGTGGGAGATGCTGAGTTCAAGTCATAAGATGCAATGATACCTAAAAGCATAGATGGTAACTTACAGGAAGAATATGCCAAGGGAGAAAAGAAGTAGAACAGGAACATGACTGGCAAACTCCAACACTTAAGGTACAGCCAGAGAGAAAGAACCAGAAATGTACCAAGGTAAAAGATTAAAAGCAATATGTGATGTATAAGACATATGGTGCCAAATTAAAAAAAAAAAGATATACAAGCATGCACAATTTTGTATTTGCTTGGGAAAACCTGAAGTATAATTCAGCCTTATGATTTCTAGCAAACAGGCTGCAGGAGGGTATATGTAGTACCTCAGAAGTAACCTTGAAACAATTCTGCCTGCCAATCACTCCTCAGCAGAATGAAGCTAGAAGGAATTAAATGGCTCAAGCAGGGAGGGAAGCAATCTTGTTAAGTTGGGCTTCTATGTGACCCCTGACTGACGTACCTCAAACTTGGGAAGTCTTTGACTTTCACAGAGTGGAGACTGTAATTTAAAGAGCAACTTGTCTTCTTGGAGTAATGATTACAAAACCTACAAGGAAAGTGAACTTTTCTGAAAGTGCCTCCCAAAGTGATCCTCGCTGCTCTCAAGAGGCATTTCCTCTGATGGGCTGAAGGCAGAATTGGGAAAGGTCATATGATCTATGAAGTAGAGCCCAAAGTTTCCAGATCCAAGAGAAGGTGGAAGCTTATCATAGCCAGAAATCTCAGGGAAAAAAAGGACAATAAACCTACTATGTTTGTCATCCTGGACTTAGACTCATATTCTGAAAATGTCATTAATTGTGCAATAGGAAAATTTGAAAAATTTTCAATCCAAGGCACAATACTTCAGTGCTCTCCCCTGCAACTCCTTCTCTTGGGCCTTTGAGAGAATGACCCCTATTCCTTTGTTGGAAGTGGTGCATTGTGTTTGTACATCTAATTCTTATTATGATCAGGTGGGAAAAGCATAATGCTGAATATGGTCACAAGGAGGAAGAGCAAGCTTATGAGTGGTGAGGATTTACAGGGAAATGGGGAAAGGGGTGGTAACCAGAGCTGGGTTGGAGTTCTTAGTTCATTGTTGGGAAGACTGATTATCAGTCACTTCTGTTGCAAGAAGCTGATCCTCACAAATGGAAGAGGAATTTAGTGGGCCTGCAAAAAAGATGGCCAAGAGATGGTAGAGAAAATTCCTCTGATCACTGGAACACATTGGCCTGAGGAAGGCAGCTGGACAGAGGAAAGTGCTGTCCATTAACAGAATCACAGAGCCATTAGTGGGGTTCACCCTAGAGGGAAAATTGGAAACCAAGGCGGAGAAGGCAAACTTCAAAGACAGGATGTGCATTAAAAAATGGACCAGAGACTGAGTTCAGTGAAAGAAAAATGTGTGCTACCACTTGAGTACCTTATCTTCTGACTTAGATTCCTCAGATCCTTATGGGTAAGTTCTTTTTTTTTTCTTTTTTTTTTTTTATTGGTTGTTCACAACATTACAAAGCTCTTGACATATCATATTTCATACATTAGATACAAGTGGGTAAGTTCTTGATTTGTCCCCAATCTATGGATTAAAATCCTGCCCTGGTTTGGTAGGCAAGTGAGTCACAGGCATGGAGTGAGTGTAGCAGCAAACTCTGGCAACCTTCTCATATGACCCTTCTCAACACATACACAAGAACATCGAATAAGGTCTGGACCTAAGTAACTATAGCTGGTCCAGTAACTATAGCTGACTTCTCATCTTCCTCTTGAAGTTTTGTTGCTGGCGAGAAAACAAGCCATCTGGTATTCCCAGGCATAAATCCTGAGCGCGGAGCTGCCCTTAATTCACTCTGTTCCTCTTTTCTGGACTAGTTGGGTATATATTTTGGCTCTATTTCTCACGATGGGCTAGGGTATGTTGAAGTAAAATACTACCCCTAAAATATTATAGGTTTAGTAAAAACAAATGTCTATTTATTACCCATTGAGATTTCATTTCAGGTCGCTGGGATCTCGGCTCCTTGTCTTCCTCACTCAGAAATGAATCTTACAGAAGCCTATACCATCTGGAATGTCATCAGTCACCATGACAGAGGGAAAGAAATATGTTGAATGGTGCACCAGAGTTTTCAGACTTCTTCCTGGAAGTCGCACGTGTTTGTCTCTTCACATTGTTCTCATTGACCATATAAAAAGGCGTGGGGCCAGTGTGACTGCAAGGCTGATGGGGTAACATAATCTTAGCATGCACTTAGAAGGAACAGAACTGGAGAAACTGGTGACCATTCAAACTTGCATCTCAACGGCTGCTCCAGATTTCAACCAGACTGTTGCCTAGAATTCTGGCCTCTTTCAGGACAGGACCTGTACTCGGAGAACAGTAGAGCCAATTGCTCCTTTACCTTTCTTCCTGCCACTTCTGTGCATATTACATAGAACATGATGAATTGCACGCTGAGAATCGTTTGGGTTCTTCGTTTTTCTGCTCTGCCCACCACAGCAAAGTTTTCTGAATTCCTGTGAAAAGTAGCATCCCACATGAACACAGTGCAGCCTTTGCGTGGGATTGGTTCTGTCCTCTTGATTGAATCTTGAACCACTTTCGATCTCTCCTCTCTTCTCTTCATTTTCTTTTGCTTAGAATGACCTACAATGTTCTGTGTCCTTGCCATGGTGATCATGAAAAAGTAAGAGAGATAATTGGGGTAGGAAGCCTATTACCTCCAGCACAATGATAAGAGCCGGCAGGGTGACTCATCTGCACGGCAGATGAAAAGCCTTAGTGCCTTTAGGAAGAACTCTTCTAGAAAGTCAGTTAAATGGTGTTTGCAGCAATGCTAACACAATCACACTTTTTAAATGAGAGCCTGAGTAGCTGGCCTACGGTGTGAGAGCAGAAGTTTTTAAAGTGTGCTTCCTGGATCTGCAGCACTGGCATCATCGGAAGACTTCTCAGGAACACATCCTGCTCCAGATCTACTGTGACAGTTTTATGTGTCAACTTGACTGGGCCATGGGGTACTCAGATATTTAGTCATATATTATTCTGAGTATGCCGGTGAAAGCATTTCTAGATGAGATGAATATTTGAATTAGTAGATCTAGGAAAGTAGATTGCCTCTTCCACAGTGGGTGAGTCTAATTAAATTTGGAGGCCTGAATAAACAAAAAGAAGCATAAGGGGTGATTTGTACTTCCTGCCTACATATTCAAGTTGGAATATTTCTTCTGCACTGGGACAGGAATTACATCATGGGCTTTCTTGAAAACTCATACTGAAACTATACTCTATTCCTTACCTGACTATAGTCTCCTGGATCTCCAGTATCATGGGACTTCTTTGTTTCCATGATCATGTGTGTCAGTTGCTTATAGTAAATAAATCTTTTTCTAACACACACATATCACACACACACACACACACACACACACACATATCCTATTTGTTATGTTTCTCTGGAAAGCTCTGGCACCTACTAAATCATAAACTCTGGGTCCAGCCATCTTCATTTTAACAACCTTTCTCTGGATGAGTTGATACATGCAAAACTTTGAGAACAGGTGAAGGAAATAAAAGGAACTGGTTGAGGGAGTCCTGCTTGGCTCTACAGCTAAGAAAGTTTTCCATTTCTCAATCAGTATCCATGAAACAAAATCAAAGATTTTCTATATCAGGATAGGTTGAGAGAGAAGCTGTAGATGGTGCCAATGAAAATATGTGAAAAGAGTAAGAAATGGCTAAGGATACTATCCCTATATGCCTGAAAAATTTCCTTATGAATTCTTTTACTAAATTCACTGGCTCTCTGCATGACTTAGGTAGGCCCAAAGAGATATTTTAACTATAACTTTAAGGATGATGTGCTGGATACGTTTATCTCTTGTCTACATCTATTTTTCCTTATCAGTTCCTAGCTCCTGTATCAATAGCTCGCCTCCCAAATAAACTACACCCACATAAGTCCTGTCTCACCCTCTGCTTTTAGGGGAAAAGCTAGTTTAGATGCTTTTGTTGACCCTCATCTACTTTCCCTTGCCAAGTGTGGGTATTTTTTCCACATTTCTATCCTCTTTGGTGAAAAGCCTTATTCAAATAAAATTAACTGATTAATTAATTTTAAATAAATAATTTATTTGTATTCATAAAGAAATTTTGAGGATAGTACAGAGTTCTTATATACCTTATATTCTTTGTTTGGGGGATTGTACCAAGGATTGAACTCAGGGGCACTCAACCACTGAGCCACATCCACAGCCCCATTTTGTATTTTATTTTGAGACAGGGTCTCACTGAGTTGCTTAGTGCCTTGCCTTTCCTGAGGCTGGCATTGAACTAGTGATCCTCCCGCCTCAGCTTCCTGAGTCACTGGAATTACAGGAGTGCACCACCGTGCCCAGCCCAGATATTTTTATTATTCATGTTTTGCATTAGTGTGGGGCATTTGTTACTATTAATTTAACAATGTACTTAGATGTCCTTATTTTTTACCTAATGCCCTTTTTCTATTCCAGGATCTCAACTAAATTAAGACATTACATTTAGTAGTCATGATGCCTTAGACTCTTTTTCAGATTTTCCATTGAAACGTTATTTCTAGTTCTCACTTTCCATAATTTAATTTTTAGAAAGAAGTGATTGTACAACCATGTGGGAGGTATAGGGAGTTATGCTCCACCTCTTTGAGAGCAGAGTATGTATATAAATTATTTGGAGTGATTTTTGCATGAGATTGGTCTATTCTGCTCCATTTTTATTCCATCATTTATTTATATTACCATGGACTCATGGATATTTAATACCCTTTGGGTTCTTTTTCTTTCATTTACTTGTTCACAAAGTTCAGCATGTATCCACTCATCTAGAGAGAAGTTGTTAAAATTCATATGGCTGGATCTCAGAGTTTTTGATTCAGCCAGTGCCAGGGCTCTTCAGAGAAACAGAAAGAAATATGGAGAGAGATTAAGAGATAGATAGATAGACAGATAGATAGAAAGATTTAAGGAATAATGCTTTATTTTCTTTCACGAATAGTTTTATCTTTAGCCATCAGAAGCTCTTCCTGTACTTTCTATGTCTGTCTGACATAACTCCATCATTGTGTATTATATTAAATTGTATGTGACACTAGAAGATGCTCCAGGTTCATCTTTTAAATTTTCTACCACAGTCTCAAAATCTGCCTTTCTTCTAAGGTGCCCTTGTTCTTTCTATTGGAAAGTGGTGTTAGAAATCAGGGTGTGGATGATAGCAGTGCTCTAAATAGACTTTTTGATTACTTATCTCAATCCCAAAACTGAGCTGTTATTATTTATTTATTTTTTTTTGCCTTTACTGAATCTAACATATCATTCATATTTTCAGGGACATGGTATCTTTTCCAGATGATTTTCATCTATTGTTAGGGCCATTCATGCCCTCTCTTATACTCAACATAACTACACTTAATTTTTCTAGGCTTGTGGCATTTAACCATTTTAAGGAAGTGAAACAAGGTGTATATAACAACAGAAGTCACTGGTCCCATGATATTCCATTTCATATAGAATTGTGTGGTTTTGTGAAGTGATGAGATGGCCTATTAAAGGGTCAGTTTAGATGACAACTTGGAGGCAAAGTCTGTGAGGTTGGAGTGCTCTTTTTCAGGATACAGTATTTGCATGAAACCAACAGCTGATGTATAATATTGTGTTCCTCATAAGCTAGAAACACAGGTTAAGGAACCAAGGGAAGATAATTGGATTGGTCCCTCTCATAATCATTGTGAGTGGTCCACTTTTGGAATTTGTCTTTACCATCCACATATCCTTAGGCAATTTTGGTTTGCAGATTATAGTTCCCAGAGAAGAAAACACTTACTTAACTTAAAGGGATGAATAAGGACTTGGTGAGGAAGATGGAGAATAAAGGGAATCTTATATACCCTTGCACTAATATAACTGACATTATTATATAGAGCCAGCATTGTTACTGTTTATAGGGGCAGGGAGGATTATCTGTGAAACTCAGTGGTTAATTGAACTGTCTTCCAGTGTTTCCATGCTCATTGTAAATGATGAATGGAAAATTTCACTAAACATGACATGCTGAGTATAAGGTAATCAAGGAGTGAAATTTCTCATGAAAAATGATCAGTATTACCCTAGCAGGGAAGCACCTAGATTTACTGAAGTTTTGGCTTAGGGTAAGAAGTATTTTGAATGGATGATGGAAAGATAAAATGGTAACATAAAATTATGGATTTGATACTCGTTACAGCAACAAAAATCAGTTTGTTCTACTAACCATTTCATATGAAGCCTTTTGTGAAAATTGAGTTTACTACTAGCCTAAAGGCTCTTTGATGGGAGGTATTTATGTAGGCCCTGAGTACATAAAAGTGGCTCACGGGGTGGACTGAATTAGACTTCTTTCACAAACTTCTTGGTTAGATTTCTGTCTCATATGACCGCAGTAAACTTTGAGTGCACTTCAAATTCAGAACCTTAATTTGTACTCTGAGTTAACATCCCTTGGGGAAATCATTAAGCCATTGGGCAATGGAGTACCACTGTGTTTCTAGTTGACAATCACAGCAGTCATACATTTCAGAAGATCCCAGAAACATCCAGTCTCCATTACTCACAGAGATGATCTTGATATATCAAACTTATATTGGCTTTACTTCATTCTCTGTTTCATTTTCCCCAAGTTTCACTCTGCCTTTCTTGGCTTATCTACCTTATGAACCATCTACTCAAACATCCTGTGTCAAGCTCTACTTTTGTGGCAATCCGAATTAAAACAGATAGGAAAGTTTTCAGTGCTTCACGGAGAGGGAACAAAAGTTTCATGAGTAGAAGGGTATTATGGTTTGGATCTGAGGTGTCCCCCAAAAGCTCACATGTGAGACAATGCAAGAAGGTTCAGAGGGGAAAAGATTGGATCGTGAGAGTCTCAACCCAATCTGAATTAATTCCTGATGGGATTAACTGGGTGGGAACTGGAGGCAGGTGGGGAACTGGAGGAAGTGGTTAATTGGGGGCATGGCTATGGAGTATATATTTTGTATCTGGAGCGTGGAGTCTCTCTCTTTCTCTGCTTCCTGGTCACCATGATGTGAGCTGCTCCCCTTTCCCCACTCTCTCTCCATGATGTTCCGCCTCCCCTTGAGCCAAAAGGATTGGAGCCATCTGTCGACCCCTGAAACCATAAGCTCTCAGATAAATTTTTCTTCTTCTACAATTGTCTTGGTTGGATCCTTTAGTTACAGTATCAAAAAAGCTGACTAAAACAAAAGGTTTAACATTACAATGAAAAATCTCACTGTGACTCAGGCACTGAGTTCTGAATCTTTTTCTCAAATTATATAGCTTGGGGTTTTTTCCCCTCCCTTTTTGTTTTTTTTTCCCCTCAATAAATTTTCATTAAAATCCTAGATAGAAATCAGGCACTGTATACCTAAGTCTGGAGAATACAGAGTCATGATATTAATAAGCATATAGGTTTCAATACAATAAAGAATTCTATGACGTGTGTGTGAGAGAGTTTGCATGTATGCATGCACATGTACCCATGCACCTATGTGCACTGAGGCCTCAGTGAGGGAGGTAGTGAATAAACGGGATCATATTAAAAATGACTTTCAGGTCTTTTCCCTTCTGATCTTGGGTTCACATAAGAGGGCTCAATATGAGCACAGGGCAGCTGTGTGACAGCAAGAACTACTTGATTGTTACTAAATCGCTCTCACCAGAGAGATTGAACTGTTGACACACATATGAGTTGAGGTATTCCCCATGATCCCGGATGACACAGCTGAGGCCTAACCATTCTCTCTGCCTTTTGAGCAGACTCCTTGCAATCCACTGCCTTTGCCTACATCATTCAGGCTCATTAGCCTCCAATGGGACCATGATGCACAATCATCAGTGGCTTTGAGATAAACTAACAAGAAAATTATTCTTACACTTTCCCTTATTTTTCAGAGTCAGCAACTGAGTTGCAATCAATCAACAGCATTCAGAATGAGACACTGACCAAGTGGGAAGAACATTTGATTCAACTGAGGATGTTTCCCTGTGGTGGGGTGCCTGTATCAAGACAGGTGAATATGAAGATTCATGCAAGTGTGTGTCAAAACACGCATATAAGTCTACACACACAAACACACACACACACACACATACACACACACACAGTCTTCTCTTTTAATGGAAGAGAGTATAGTGATGTGGAAAAATCAAAATTTTGAGGCACAAGAACTTGGGTCTGCATACTTGTGTGTGCTCTTAATAGGTGACTTGGAGGTTAATGTGAAATAACTCAGTGGGCATTAAAAGGGTTAAAATAAATGGTGTTTACAAAAGACACATAATAGAAATTCATATGTGATGAATGTCATAGTAACTAAATTAAAATCAGCTTTCTAATATTCCATATTTCACATGAGAGTGTAAAAAGACAGATGTAAGCAGAAATATGGGGTCTTGAAAAAACATGGTCCAGAAAACTAGCAGAAGGTGAAATATTCCTAAAGATTAAGAAGCTATAGACTTGGAGAAGAACACAACCCAGCACCAACAGTCAGAGAACCTGATTTTGTTTAGTTTCTTCTTTTTTGCCCTATTCCAATTGACAATATCATTTACACATTCTCAAGGTTTTAATTTTTCTTGATAATAGAGAAGCTATTTCCTCCTTATATTTTTTTCTTACTTTATTTGCCTACTCTAGTCTGGTTTAGTTGAATCCAACTTTCCTTAGATGGCGAGTTCAAATGTAGAATTCTCTAAGAATTACTTCCCAGCTTACAGCTCTCAGGGTCAGTCTTTCTCTAATTTCTAGTAGTGCCTGTGACCTGTACTACCACCCATGATGCTGTCATCTGATGCACTTATTTCAGACACATGTCTCCAACTATGCTGTAAACACATGAAGGGCTTAAACTTATTCATCTCTGCAACTCTTATATTGAGCATAAAGGCTTCACAAATGATCTGTTTTGCTGTTGATGATGATCTCTCCCAAAGATATTGTGGTATTCATAATCCCATTTGGAAATTTCTCAATAAACATTTCAATGAGATGATTGAAGGGCACACATCTACATTATTGCCTGCAATTTATATAATAAAATTTCTTAGTTTTGTATGCTACTTAATATGATTTTTTCATCTTATGTAATGTCTGTAACAAAAACCATTAATAGTAGGCTCCTCAAACATCCCTGTGAGGTTAAAAAAAATTATACCTATTGGACAGATAATAATAACTAACATTTAATGAGGTTTTACAGTATTCTGGTCACTGTTTAGATGTTTTCCAAATGGAAACTCATTTAATCTTTCTAACAACTTTATGAAGTGAGTACTATTATCATGAACTTTATTTTACAGGGAGAAAGTGAGATGCAGAAGGCAGATTATATTTTGTACACAAGTATATGCTACCTTTCATACAAGAGGATCAAAGATCCCTGCCATTTGCTAGTGGACTGACTTATCTTTCTTGGTAGGAATATTCTTCTTTGCATTTTTTAATATTAATTAAATTCATAAATTGAGTGGAGGAGACAACAAGCATGTTTCAATTAAATGCTTTAGGAGCCTTCACATGCCTGACTTTTGCCTTGTTATTCATCTGCTATTAGACCAAGATATAGACTCTTTCTCAGCTAGATCTCCTAATGAGGAAGACATGTGGAGCTGAGCCACAGGACCTCAGAGCCAGTGTCGATCCAGAGCCAAAATGCATCATGGGTGAGAAACCTTTATGTGACAAGCCATTGAGATTTTATTGTTGTTATGCAGCATAAGCAAATGCAAAATCTGCCTAATACAGAAACTTTAAATAACTTTCCCTTGGTGACATGGTTAAACAGTAGCAAAACTTGGATTCCAAATGCAGAAACCTGGCTTGCAAAGTCACATATTTAACCACCACCCAACAGTGCTTCATAAAAGGTAAAGACACCGAAGCCCAGAGAGATCATCATCTTTGTTTGTCCAAATCATGCACAAAAACTTGATCACATTTGAACTAGGATTCTAAACCCTGAGCTCTTTTGATGACACAGTCAGGATTTTGCTGTGAAGAGTTATAATTGCCATGCTTGTCAGCTAGTACTCTGTTCCTCTCACACCGGGAAAGTTTGGAAGTCATTCCTGTGCTTTGTGGCCTAACTGCAAAATGATTCTCTGAGGCAGAGGTGGAGATGGCAGCCTTACTCTCTTCAGCATTCAGACCCTGTCTCTGCCGCTGTCTTTCTTGGGGATTATTTATGAGAGATGAAGGGAAAGGGGGTTGTGCACAGTTATTTGTTTTCTGTGAAGCTAGGGGATTGGAAATATTTTAGAAACATAACTGGTTGACATAAAGGATAAAAAGTTAAACATACAGAACCCAACATGTCCTCTCTCGGGACCCCTGCCTAACTAACAGCAGGTTCCACTCCATGGTGTACTGCAGACTGAATGAGGAAAAGACAACCCTGTGCAAACAAAGGCTTTAATACAATGGTTGTGAAGGCCTCATGCTCAGTTCTGCAAGGGTGTTCAAGAGAAAAGGCAGCTTGGGTCCAGGGCAGAGAAGAAGCCTGCTGGTAGGGGTCAGAATGTTTGAGCAATAAATTCCAGACCTTCTTCCTTGGTTGTTTGCATATGTGCATGTGACTAGAAATCAGAAAAGGATCTGCATTGAGAAATATCTGCTTCCCCTCCATGCCTAGGACACACACATTTCTAGGTAATATAATAGAGAATGTAACACAGCCAAGATTTGATTCAAAAACACATTTCCGTTTTCACTCTTTTGAAATGCTTAACACAATGGCAAATGGCAAAGATTTTATAGTTTTACATGATTTATTGACTATTGCCTAGGAAGTTTCCAGAATCAGAGAACAGGATGTTTTCTCCAGTATCTGATTCTCCAACAGAAGAGATTCTGATCAGATGATATTTGCGGTTCAGAAATATTGCTTGAGACCATATTATCAAGTAAAGAGCAAACTGAGACAGGTGTGAAGATTTCCAGGGTGAGCAAATTTTTACCTATGTCTCTGAGAAAGTAAAACTGATTTTGCTCTGTTGGATAAAGAATAATCACACCACATGACACAGATGGAAAGGAAAATCATTTTGCATTCTAAGATAAAAACAACAACATCTGAAACTGTCCCCCACCATTAAATGAAGCCTCAAGCTCCAGTTAGTGGTTATTGTCTAATGGAAATAATTCTATTCCTGACTTTTGCAATTCTATAGTCACATGCCTACCCCTGCATGAAGGATTAGCTTATGAAAATACATTTTTCCCACCACTGACAGACTTATTGTGGCTTTGGGTTAAATTAAGTCATTCAAAAAGCAGAAGTAAAAACAGGATTAGAGGTTTAAGGACTTTCTTGGGGAAATGTCTAGGAAAGATCTAGAGGGAGGGAGTAGGAAGAGCAAAGCCTTAAGATCACAAAGTTTTGACACCTCTGAGTGAGATTTCTGTCACTATAACAAAATGCTCCAGATAATGAACAAAAAAGGTTTATTTTGGCTCAACGTTTTAGAGGTTCTAGTCTATGACCTGATAGACCCGTTGTTCTCAGGCCTCTCATGAGGGTGGATGGCAATCTACTCATCTTTGGTCAGGAAGCAAAAAGAGAGGAAAAGAAGAGATTGGGTCTCCACAATCTGCTTCAAATTCTGTGCCTCCAATACCCTGAAGACTTCTCAGTAGGCCTCACAACCAAAAGGTTCTGCCACTTCCCAAGAATACCATGTGAGGGACTAAGATTTTCATACATAGGCCTTTGGGAGACATTCAACAACCAAACTATAGTAACATCTGTGGAAACAGGGAGGGAAGGAAGGAGTGTGTAGAGAGAGTCTCACATGGCAGGGCAGTTCTGTGAAAGCCCTGACCAGACTGACGGGGGTCTCCAAGCCATAGTTTCCAATCAGAGGAATCCCATAGATGGAAAATGGCCACCTCCAGTACCTCATGATACTCAGAGAGTGGCTAGGACTGACCTAGGAAAGCCTGGTCTCATGTGACTACCATGGTGAATCGTATTGTCAATCATCTGTTTTCCCTATAGGAGGTTCTCTGGAAGGGAGATGGGTTATTTAGACCTTGGAAATCTCATTATTTTTCCCCTTTTAAAAACCTGCATAACATTTATTTGGGAATCTGGTTCAGAAGGCTAGAATTCCTTACAAAATGTCAAGAGAGTATAACTTAATGTCCTTAATACTTTAGTACCTAATATTTTAAAATGATTTATGAATTACCTATTAGGTGCCAGCCATTGTTGATGCTGCGTGTAGTCATGAAAAAAACATGAAATTCCTGCCCTCATGGAATAAATAGTCTCCAAGTTGGAGGTGACAAGTCATTAATAGGTGTGGGGTTAGAAGCAGTTGATCAGTGACCTGAATGAAATAGGTGATGGAGACTGCAGGAAGATCAAGAGAACACTTGAGGTGGACCTTACTGATGGGTTGATATTAGAATAAAGACTTTGGGAAAGAAAAACCAGGTATTGGGGGGAAAATTCTATATGGTATGAGAACCTACTCTCCTACTATCTTTTTGAGATGTTAAGTAAAAAACAGCCTTGGGAACTAGAGATAGTGTGTCCTAGTCCAGGGCGGGTTTTTCTCCTTAAGTATAACAAAGGTGGATAACCTCTCTCTCTCTCTCTCCCTCCCTCCCTCCCTCCCTCCCCCCCTTGGAAACATGAAAATCAATTGCAGGATTTTTGAGTAGAGGAATACAAACATCTGGCTCTACCAAATGTTCACTTCTATGGTGAAACCAAGTATAGGAAGGGTAAGGGCAGAGGAAATGAAACCAGGCAGGGAATAATGGCGATAGTGATGGTGCCTTTGAA
Organism: Urocitellus parryii; assembly: GCF_045843805.1. Taxonomy (NCBI): domain Eukaryota; kingdom Metazoa; phylum Chordata; class Mammalia; order Rodentia; family Sciuridae; genus Urocitellus; species Urocitellus parryii. Next base: position 5,683,278 of record NC_135544.1, read on the forward strand.
TAGGGCAGTGAGTAGACGCTGAGGCTTTTGAAAGTAACCAGGTTTGCTGATTGGGCAACAGTTGAAAGAATAGACTTGCTAGTCACTAAAATGGGATAAAGATGATTTGAAGAAGAGGGATATTCTTTGTTCCATTTGAATAGCTAAATGAGATGTTCACATGCAGAGACTGAGTAAGAAGATGAGTGCAAATTTGCACCTGTGATTCATAGAACAGATATAAGTTTAAGTTATAAACTTGCAAGATATCATTAAAAAATCATACATAAAATAATATGACATTGTATTTTATGAATGTTTTTCTCGAGATATAATTGACAATTATATTTTTAAATGTGGTTTTTAATGAGTTTTGGCATATGTACACCTTCCTGAAGTCATCATCATAATCAGTGTAGTGGACATTTCATCACTCCCAAATTTCTTTATTCTGTTTTGTATTTATTTTAGTCATCCTTCACCATCCCACCCAAGTCACTGCGTAACCACTGAGGTGTTTTCTATCACCACATACATGTAAATGGAATGATGAAGAACATTCTCTCTCTCTCTCTCTCTCTCTCTCTCTCTCTCTCTCTCTCCTTTCACTGCATATAATTATCCTGGGATACAGCCATCTTGTGTCATGCATCAATCATTCTCAATCATTCATTTCTTCCAATTGCTGACTAGCATCATATTGCATGGATGTAACACAGTTTTTTTGTTTCTTATATTTTAATGGGTAATTGGGTTGGTAAAATTTTGCAAATGTTACAAATAAAACTGCTATGAAGATTTATATAAAAATCGATTGCCCATTTTATGACTGAATTGCTGTCTTTGCTTATTGTCTCTTATTTTATATATAAGACCTTTGTCCAATATGTGGTTTGTGAATATTTTGTTTACATCTGTCACTTATCTTTTTATCCTGTTAATAGGATCATTCAAAGCATTACTTTGTTTTCATAAAGTCTATCTTATCAATTTTTTTTCTTTTACAGACCATGTTTTGGGTGTCATGACTAAAATTGCTGCCTGGACCTGGTTTTCAAAGATTTTTCTTCTGTTTTCTTTCTTTTAAAAGTTTAACAATTTTATATTTTAAATTAAAATCTATGGCATGTTTTGAATTAATTATTGTATGTGGTGTGAGGTTGAGTTTCACCTTTTTGCCTATGGATGTCAATCATTTCAACACCATTGAAAAAATAATTTTCTATTGAATTTTTTTGAGGCATTTGTCAAAAAGCAGTTGGCCATATATGTGCCATTTCTGAGTACTGTAACTATGTAAGACTCAACAGTGGGTGGAGTAACCCTTCCCCTGTAGTTCTTTTCTCAACTATTCTTGTTACTTTGCCTTTCATGTATACTTCAGAATAACTTATCTATCCATAAAAGTCTTGCTGGAATTTTGATAATTTTTTTCTTTATTACTGGTTTCAAGCAATTATTGTGATGTGCTTTTGTATAGTTTGTTAATGTTTCCTTTCTTGTAGTTTATGAAATTTCTTGGTTTTATAGCTTTACATTTTTCACCAAATTTGGAAAAACTGTAGTCATTCTTTTTCAAATATTCTTTATCTCCTTCTTTTATGGTCTCTAATTATTTATTTGTTAATCTGTTCAAAGTTGCCTTAGTGTTCACTAATGCTATTTTAGCATTTTTTAAAAAATGTATTTTTCTGTCTGAATCTCATTTTGATTAATTTCTTATTGCTGTGTCTTCAAATTTCCTAGTTTCTTCTTTTATGATATCCAATGCACTTTTAATCCCATACAGTGTTTTTAATCTCACATATTGTAATTTTCACCTTGAAAGTTCTATTTGGGTATTTTATCAAAAATATTCTTCTTTATGTTTTCACTTATTGTTTAAACATATGCAACTCAATTTTAATATCTCTTTTACTCTCCTTGCTTGCTAATTCTAACATCTATATGCATTTGTGTTTTCTTCATTGATTTTTTTCTCTCATTCTGAATCAAATTCTCCTGCTTCTTTCTGTGTTTGATATGGTGAATTTCACTTTCTTAGGTGCTAAGTAATTTTTTGTTTTTATATATATCTTTGAGCTTTGTTCTCGATTCAGGTAAATAACATGGAAATAATTAAATCCCTTTAGCTCCATTTTTAACATTTTTAGGTGGCTTATGGATCATTATTCTCCACTATATGGGAAAGATCTTTCTGAGTAACTCAACTTAATATCCTGAGTCATTATGTTTTTGTTCTAACTGGTGGGAATAGGCAGAACCTGCTTGGGCCCAGGCACTTGACCTGAGTTCTTCTTGATGGTTCTTTCCTCAGCCCTGGGTTTACCCTCTGCTGATCACACATGTTGTCTGTGTAGCTCTCACTTCTAGCTGCTTGGATGTCCCAGGGCTTTGACTCTTCTATTCCTTCCTATTTTGCATCCTGGAAGTTCTTTCAAAGCAATAAGCTGGAGCGATTATAAGGCTCATGTGAATAGTTTCCCACCTCTCAGGGATCGTTGTTCTAAATGCCTGATGTCTAGAATTTGAAAACTGTTGCTGCACATATGCTATTCATTTTTTTTTTTTTTAGTTTTAAATAATCCAGTAAGCACCATCAACCTCTGCTACTTCATTTTAGCTGGAAGAAGTCCAGGTTAATTTCTTCCCACCCCATGCCAACAACCCCACAAAGACAATTTGTAGCTGGTAGAATGGGACAGACAGAGTTTGAAAAAGAGAGTGAGAACTACTTTTATCAAGGATATTATCTCAAGCTCTCAGTCCTTAGGGTTCTCTATGCTAGTTCCATGAATAAAAGGTCTGAACAGGTAACCAGAAAAGCATGAGGAAGTAGTTTGTTGTTATGTCATAGTTGAACAAGTTCAAGATTATGAAACTCTTTCAAACAGCATTAGGAAGACAGGCAGTATTCCACCTTTTGGGGGGTTTTCATACTCTTCACGGACAGTTTATAAGGCATCTTCTTATTTTCCCTGCAAAGTGTGTCCTTGGGGTATACATATATGCATGCTGAACAATACCTCAGCCAATCAAAACCTGTGTCTCATTCTTGACAGTTTATCTATAGAGTTTCCATATTTCAGACTTAGCTCTCTCCAATCCTAAAACAGTCACTCGGGCAGTTTTTGCTTACACTCCAAAATGTTTATTTATTCACTTTGTGTAGTTATTTCTTTTCTTAAACCACTCACTGAATTCTCCCATGTTTCTAAATTCAAGAATATTTTCCTTTCCTCTAATTCTTAACAAAGAGAATTGATAATCTTGCTGCTTCTCAAGTTCTCATCCAGAATCCACTGTAGGCAGCATTGACAGATCAGATTTCCCTATTTGTTGTTTTAATCATGCCACTGACTTTTCTTAGCATTCAGTTCCCTCAAAAATATGGCTTTCGATTTCATTAATTCTCAATCTGACTCTCACTTTTCTGTTTTATTAATGTACTTCTTTATTTATTTATCGATTCAACAAATATTTATCAAGTGCCTACTCTGAGCACAGCACTGAGTTTATGAGACAAATTGTATTCCTTACACTCATGGGCTTTATATTCTAATTGGAAAGCCCAAATAGTGCATTCATTTAATATGAGTTAAAAATATGTAAAAGTATATGTTTAATAATTTAAAGACTTGTATATCTTAATAAATATGAGATGATCCTGTAATTTTATGGGAGGACTCACTTTGGACTACACTGGGCATAGAAACTTCATCAAGGATGACAGTATCTTGAAGAATAAATAGTAATTGTTTTAATGGAAAGAAATTGAGGAGAACTAATTCCATTGATGTTAAAAATGAAGTAAAAATGTGAAGATAAGCATGCTTATATACTGCAACAGTCAAATAAATATAGTTTGAAGTTGCTTCATCTTGAAATAATAATGATAATTCTTATATAAGGACTGCTAATTATTTAGCTCTTCTTTTGTGCTGGGTTTTTATATATTATCTTTATCTAAATTTCCATAACCTTGCTAAATTCATAGTATTATTCTCTGTTGGGACAAAAGAAAAGAAGAGAGAATTTCAGAAGTTTTCAAGTACAGGTAATGATGTTGGGGCTGAAATCTGAATGCAGTGCTTCTTGATATAAAGACCAAGGCATATGCATTTTCTCATTCATTTCTTCTGTGCACATAGCACAAGAATTTCTGGTGAAAGCTGGAGGTCTGGGGAAAGCCATGGGGGAGCGGTAAATGTGGAAGGCCAGAGTAAGGAGAATTTTCTACCTTGGTATTTCTATTTGCTAGGTAGTTCCAGGCATACAACCTCTATTGATATTTCTCATGTATTTACTCTTCCTCCTATTGTTTTGGCTACAGCCCCTACTCACTAAGACCTTGTTCATTAAAAGTAAAGGAGAAATGTTTATAGACATAAAAGCGTTGAGATTGACTTTACACAGCTAACTTAGAATTAGTTCTTAAATTAGTGTAATGCAAGTGACCAAAGTACGTTTGGAAAATGTGACTGGCACTTGTGAAAGTGGTTAGATAGGCAATGTGGAAGTGAGAATTTGGTAAGCAATAGCTTCACCAATGAGTGTTGTCATCCCCGGGGAAGCAATGATTTGGCAGAAAATTTGTAGATCTGTGATTGGAATTATTGCCCAAGACAGGGGAAGGGATAAAAAAAGTGAGTGGATTTCTGGAAACTAAACCTTGGGAATGCCTTCATTATGAAGATGGAGGACAAAGAGGCATCTATAAAAAGACAAACAAACAAAAAAACACAACAGATGCTATAATTAAGGATTGAGAATGGTTAACTCAAAGAGTCCTCCACAAGGAAGCTTTAGTTTCAGAATTACTTGGTTGCATTCTGTATGTTCTTGTATTCCAAGAGTAACAATATCATCTCTCCCCTTTTGAAGTGCTGCAGAATAATTATCTGTTCTAAACAAGTGAGCACTTGATTAGGTTCTGCCTTGCATTGTTCTCTATTTTTTTTCGTCTTTCTGTGTATAATTCTTGCGTCTGTGTTCTCAAAAGCAGGGGCCATGGCTTCTTTTCTATTTACTACAGTATTTAACCATTCTCAGTATGCTGTGTCTATTAGTAAATACTCCAATTTATATATAGCATGCAATGAAGTGCAAAGGTGGGCACCCATGTAGCCAATATTTTAGGGCTTGAAAGTAGAAAATGAAATCATATTATTCTTCACTTATAAGTGATATTATTTTTAAAATGTTGAATTTTTAAATTGAAAGATCAGTAGCAAGAAAATCAACAGAAATTAATATATTTGGGTTAATATTTGTGGTTATTTAATCAGAGAATACATCTATTAAACTCCTTGATGCCAAGCATCATGGAAGTCTAAAAGACATCAACCCAAACTCCTCTTATAGGGAGAAAGATGTTTAAATTGATGTAAGATATGACAACTTAGAAATAATTCCAGAAGCAGTGAGTGCAAATGGCTAGGAGACATTTAGAAAATAGGACAGGAGCTTGAGAAAGCAGTTAGATTGACATTTTAAAGAATTTGAGGAGGGGACCATCAGACCTATGATGTATGTAAGATAATTCTTTGTACTGCAGTTATTTTTTATATGACTATGATTTATGGTGTGACTCACCATTATTTGAAGACAGTACTTTGTAAATGGGAACTGGAGATGATTTTGAGACTTTAAATGGATTTATTTTGAGAATATTTTTAGAATGTATTTAACCTTCAAGAAATCCTATCCTGCTTAATACAGGTCTAAGAGCTAGCATTAAAAAGTCACTTTAGGGGGCTGGGATTGTGGCTTAGTGGTAGAGTGCTTGCCTAGCATGCATGAGGCGCTGGTTTTGAACCTCAGCACTACATAAAAAAGAAATTATTTAGTTTCTTAAATAATTGATTAATTAATTAATTAAAGGTATTGTGTTCATCTACAACTAAATAAAGTTTTTTAAAAAGTGACTATAGGGCTGGCAATGTAGCTCAGTGGTGGAATATTTTCCTAGCATATGTGAGATTTGGGTTCAATTCCTAGCCATATCCTCATAGAAAATTGTAATGGTTTATATTAAAAATCATACTTAGGACAAAATGGACATGTGACTAGTATAATGTATTTAAGGAACAAACAGTAATTGAACATCTTCCATTTTATGTGTTGTGCTAAATACCAGGAACACATAAAAGAACAAGTGTTCTTAAGTACCAAGGAGCTGACTATGTAGAAAGAAGAGAATTAGTAGTTATATTATTACAGTATGAAGATTTCTGATAGAGGCTATAAGGCATTCAGTATGACTTAACAAGAAACAAGGACCTTGCAGTTAGTTATGAGTGTGACGTCATTTTACCTCCTTCTTACTTGTATAACTTTGGGCAGTGTATTAAACTTCTCTGTGGCATCTTTGTAAATAAGGAGAATTAAACCTACTTTGCAGAGTTCTTGTGCATTGATGATATTGAATTAATTTTTATAATGTAATTTCTAGTTTGAGTGCATAGATTTCTAGTAAAGATGCTGTTGTGCAAATGAGAACAAAGATTTCAATGAGTTTGATGATGAAGAGCTCAAAGATCTATAGGAAAATTGAGGAAGAAGCCCTGAACAAGGGTGACCTGAACAAGGGTGAGAGAGGTAAGGGAACTTTATGAAATACAGGGGTGATACTAGCTATAGGCCTGACAGGTCCAAAGTATTAAAATTAAATGGATGTGAATAGATTTCAAATGGCTGCATTATATGGTGTGTGTGTGTGTGTGTGTATGTTTATGTATGTATGGCATGTCTTCTATTCGCTACATATTTATGTATTTTTTTCTTTGCATATAAGTGTATTGGAAAAATTATCAACAAGAAATTTTATTTAGAGTTCAAAAGGACTTTAAAAATTCTCTAGTTTCACCTTTTCACTCTGCTAATGAGAACATCAGGCATAGAGTTCTGGAGTGGCAAAGGGCCTTGTCCCCAAGGGTTATACCAGGTAGAGGAAGAGCTGGAACTTAAACATGCAAGGGCTGACTTCATATAGTGTTATCTCTACCATACCATTCCTCCTTATAATGAGAAAACAATGCCTATTAACACACTTACATTTTTATTATTGTAACAGCATGTCAGATAACTTCCAATTTCTATGACATTTTGAACTTTTCAAAACACTTTCACATCTGTTCTCTAATTTGATTCTCACAATAGCCTGTGAGGTATTTATAAAGTAATTTCATTTGAAAAATAAAATAGAGATAATGCTACTAATTAGGGCAGGCCCCAAAGTTGGAAATGAATATTTACAATCAGACAGATGGAGAAAATGTTCATCATTTTCCCATATCGACTTCTAGGTCAGAAATGAAGAAACCTGTGACAGCTAGTTTTGTCGATGAGGTCTTCCAACATTATAGATTCCATGAGACACAGACAATTGTTGGTGATGAATATATTAAGGTCATAATTTTACATTTGTGTGACTCTGAGTGCAGGGAAATTGTATCTTCTTTATTTTGCCTCGTTGGGTCTTTTTCTGATACTGCAATTCTGGTTAACGGGTAAAAATTCATTTTAGTTCAATCTTGCATAACACTTGGTCCATGCTAATCATTTAAATCTTCCTCTTAGGTAAGGTCAAGTTTTTTTCTGGAAAAATAAATATTATCTCTCAGTTCCCGGAAACATGCACAGTGAGAGAGAACCAAGGAACATGTGGTTCTCACAGTTTGGGTGCAGGGAGGACTTGAGGTCCTTTGATGAAGCATCTTCTGGCTTAGGTGAATCATGAGTACATGTTCCTTATCTGTTGTCTCTTGCTTGCCCTTCTGAGATTCATGTTTGGCATTTGTTACTGGTATAAATCAGTGTGAGTGGTCATTCCTGGCTTATGTAAGCCAGAATTTGTGGAAAAGAGGATTTCTGGTTGTCCTGGCCTCAGTTGTCTCTCATGGATAGTACAGCCTCCCTGACGTTTGGCTGTAATTTTCATTCAGCCTGAGCAAGCTAAAAGGGCTCCTGCAGTAGATTACAAAGATAACCCCAATTCTTTACCCTTCCCTTTATACCTGGCCTTTACCATGGACTATGCAGTTCCCTTTACTAAAGGGATGGAGTCCATACCCAAAGCTGCCATGACTCTGCTCCAGTTTTGCAACTCCCTGTGAATACTTATTGTAAATACAAGTTCTTTTCTTTATTTCAAAATGAGGCAGCAGTGATATTGTGTTAGTCGTGACCCTAGATCTTCAAGAGGCCACACACATCTTTTTGCTCTATTTTTCCTTTACCTTCACCATGAGACTATGTTGTAACAGTCAGCTTTCCATTACTGTAATAAATACCCAAGACAATCAACTTATCAAAGAAAGGTTTATTTTAACTCACAGCTTTGGGAGTTGTAGTTTATGATTGCTTTGGAGCCTGTAGCAAGGCAGGGCACCATGGCAGAGAGTGCATTGTAAAACAAACTGCTTCTTCTGTCCAGGAAGAAAATAAAGAGAGAGGAAGAGGTGGAAATCCTAGATGCACTTTGTGGAAACAGCCCAGGGACCTAAGTTCTCCCACCTTTTAAAGATTCCACCACTTTCTAAGAGTGCCAAGCTGAGGACCAAGTCTTCAACATTCAAACAAAGTCCTTTGGGGAACCTTCCAGATCCAAGCTATAGCCCCATGGCTAGCCTACTAGAAAACAAGAGACACATGGAGCAAAATCCAGGCAACTAATAGGTCCTGCCCAACATAGAGCATTCAGAAGTGAGCTGCCCTGATAAATCCTAGTGAATGCAGCCAAAATCAGCAGCCTAACTCACGAACGGATTCATGAACCACAAATACTTCTCATATGACACTGATGTTTTGTATTTTTGTTGTTAAATCAAAAGTTAATTGATAGAGCACTTTACCCCCAATGTGGCCACTCTCACTGGAAGTTTTTCCAGCTGTCTTTGACTACTGTGCATATGATTGAATTTATTTCTCCTTGTAGCAAGGGGACCAGGAGGCATCTCAGTGAAAGGGTGTTAGAGAGAACCTACTGTAGATTTGGATTTTGTTGGGTAATTTGGGAGAGAACATAAGAAGCAAAAGCTCAGTCTTTCTTGGGTATTGTCAGAAAGTAGGAGCAATTCTATGATTACTTCAATAATCTCTGTAGGGAAGACAGACCACAGCAAGAATAAAGCTATAATTGGCAAAGAAGTGGCAGTCATTCCTTTATTGAGTGAGCGATGTGGAGTGTTTTGTGTTACCTGGTGACCTTGTTCTTGTCTTGTTTTATCATAGTCTAAGAGTGATCTTACTTGATAAGATATTCTGGGAGGTCATTTTTGTCCCAAAGGAGAAAACTGGGCTGACCATGAGTGTCAAACCAGCTTGTAAGAACACTGATGTCTAGTTGTGAATGTCAGATCGGTTCTGGATGTCACCGGCTGCCTTTTCTTTTCATTACATTTGAAACCTTTCAAGAGGGCACACAGGAATTTCTAAGTTCCATCAGTACCCTGCAGGGGCAAAGGAAACCTTGGGAACTTAGATGAAGGTCCTGTCTCTTTTCTCAACTCTAGTTTGCAACTATCTCTTACCCCGACAGAGGCATTCCTTGGTTGGAGTGTGTGTGGAAGCCTTGGGGCTGATGACCAATGACAGACTGCAAGAGGTGTGGGGAAAGCAGCTGTCTCACTCTTGCTGTGGTCCTGCATATTAACGCCCCTCTCCCACTCCAGCTCAGACACAGCAGAGCATCCTTGTCTCAACTGCTACCTACTCTCCCTTGCTCCTCCTCAACTCTTGGGCTAAAAAGTGCAATTATTTTATGTTCATTTGTGAAAGGCAGAGAGATTTGTGTCTAGGAGTTCCCCTGAATGACTGGCTCTGCCACATACTAACTAGATCTTGGACAGAAAAATAGCTTCTCAAATATGACACCCATGACATGTATCAGTGATGTTTCTCCTCTTCACGGTGACTGCTTCTATTCATTCTTCCTATCAGCTACTTCCCTGAGATGTGCAAGCGGGGGGAAAGTGGAAAGGGAGAAGAGCTCTGGTTTTGTGAGTATGGTAAAAGGTTAAACACCAAAAGTGTCTGCTTCTCTAAGCAGCATCAGTTTTTCACTAGACTCTGTAAATTTTCACATTTCTCTATGGGAAAGATTAATTTTCTTCTGAGAACCTTCTTCTTTTCTGATCTATAGAAAATATAATATTTCTTTTATTGTCATACATTTGACAATATATAGGTCAAATAAACTTGGAGTGGGGGCAGCATACTATAATTATTACAGTGTGTAGTGTAGAGGGGAGTTCTGAAGTTCAGCCACCTGGGCCCCTCTTAGGAAGAAAGTGAGCAAATTTACTGACCTTTATACTCCTCATTTTTCTGGATATCAATGTGGTAATAGAATCTGCCTTGCATATTCATTGTGATGATTACATGAGTATTACCCTGGAATCCCTTAGAATGAGGTCTGATTTCTAGTTATATAATATAGGTTCTTATTATAGTGCCTGTCACATTATTATATAATTTAGTGGTTTAACATAGTTATTATAAATATTTTTACTTGTGAATTAAGACTCTGGTTTTATTAGATCAAGGAAATATCTCTTGCTCCTGTTCAGGGCTATATAATAAAAATTCCTTACTGGAAAGTCCTCTTTCCAGCGTAGGGAATAGAAGATGAATTGATCTTGCCCCACCATTATTTTCTAGATCTGAGTTCTCCGTAATGCCTTCAGCTTCTAGGATGTATGTGATTGATGCTCAATAATTGTTGAAAGAAGAAGCAAATACTTTGTTCCATAGTTCTTAACTTCTCCACCATTTATGCAAGGACTATTTAGGATGATTTAGCTTGTAAAATATTGCCTAGGACTTCCGTTTCAACACTTAGAATAGCATCAGAGACTGATTTACAAACTTCTGAGAGGCAGTGGCAGGAAGGTGGCTGGTAACAAGTTTATTATACAAGCTCTGTCCTTTGCAGAGCATATAAGAAATGTCAAGTGGGTTTGAATTTACTTAAACCACAAATTTAATTTGTCCCTCCTGTCTACTTTTTTTTTCCTTTCTCCCTGCCTACAAAAATATGATTTCTTCGTATTCAGACATATCACAGAATCTCATTGACAGACACTGTTTAGATATCTAAGTGAGAACTGATTCAATTCTTCATTTCATGAAAAGTTGATGTTCAGAGATTTAGGACGATAAGCTTGTGCAGGAAGGCCAGGAACAATGAAGGGACAAGAAGGCAAAGGGATGCCCAGGCAAGCCAGAGCCTTCTCACCATACCTGGATTAGGGGGTTCAGCGGGACATCATCTTCATTTCTTTTGTGGCAGCTCTGCCTTTGTGGTCACAGAGCAGAGCATAATTTGGGGACTGCCTTGATGCCCTTAGCTTAGTAGAAGATAGGAAGAATAATAGAGATTTCAAAACTGATTTAGAAGGCAGAGAATCTTAACTCATCCTCTTAATTACACCATAATAGCATTCAGAGCTTGAATGTATATCATCCTTGGCTCAAGGGAGATGTAAGTACAGCAGTCTGTCCACAGTGACCCTGCTTCTCCCAGGACCTAGGATCCTCTCCAAGGTGGTGTAAATATGCACTGATGATTCTAAGTGGAGGCAAAGCTCAGCTGAATCTAATATCACAGAGAGGGTGGGAACATGGGCACTGGGGCCCAAGGGAACTGTGTGGTTTTGCAGCCTGAGGGTTAGGTGGGAAGAGTGAGCGTGAACGGCAGCCACACTCTCCCAGGTGTGGGATCAAAGTATCACTAGTGGAAACACATAAAGTCTGAAGCCATCTAGAGCAATCTCTGCAACAGTGTCCAGCTAAGGAGCTATTACTTCATACCAAAACTTCCCCCACATTGGTGGATTAAAACAATAGGTATTTACTTTTGCATAAGAGTCTGCGAGTCCCTAAATTCTGTTATTCTCAATAAACCTCTGTTGATTTCCAGCACGACTTGTTCATGTGTCTCTGGACACCAGCTGGGTCAAGGATGTCCTCACTCACACATCTTGTGGTTGGAAAACTGTAAGTGCCATGAGAGTGATTATCATTCATCATCCAGTATGCTGGTCTAGCCGTTATCTCTTTGGAGCTGGTCATGATTGTCAGGCCTCTGAAAGCTTAGACTCAGAACTGGCTGCTGCCCATCCTACTCTATTTTATTCCATGTAAATAAGTCACAAGATCAATCCTGATTTAAGGACCCAGGAAGGAAAAGACTACTCTGGTAGGAAAAGATGTACAGTCACATGGCAAGGGGGCAAGAATAAAGGAAGGGGAGTACTTGGATCATTTTTGCAATTGGCATGAGATGGTGCTAAACACATTTTTGCCAAATGAATCAATGACCTTAACTGACACCTACTCCTCCACCATTATATGTTTCAATGCTCCTTACAACTTAAACTGGAGCAGTTACTAGAGCACTGTCTTCAAAAGAAAGCTCTAGCTTCAATTAGAGTCTATCTTCTTTGAAGCCAGTAAACAGAATTAATTGAAGATGCTATTTTACCTCTTTGGAACTTGTTTCTGTGAAACAATGAAAAGAGCTTGAAATTCCATAATGGATTTAAAAATATATTTTTTTCAGGCATTCTATAAAAAGTTTCTGAAATAGGAATTCCCTGTCACATCTTTGTATCCTTCTCTTTTAGTATTAAAGTACTCACGTATTTTTGAGGGTGGGGACAGTATAAAAACATTTACCTAGGTTTTGCCAAGGACCCAGAGGTCAGAAATTGATAAGATCTGGACTGTCTATTTTCTATATCACTTTTATGATGGCTTCTTCTATAGAGTATTTCTTACTAATAGAAAGAGACACTTCTGAAGGGGTCACCTGGCATTTCCAAAGGGCTTCAAAACATTTGGAGTTTTCCCTGTGGAAAATTTGTGAGGTCAGTGAGTACTTTCATTCTTCTTGATTTATAGATAGAGGTTTAGATGCAGGTGGTATGCCCTAGTTCACAGGATATGTCAGTGGTCGAACTTGTGTAAAACCCCATAGCTCAAGGCTCCATCAGTTTTCTGACCTGTATTTTTACTGGTTGGTGAAAGCAGATTGAGTCCACGAGCTTGGATTCTACCCTGCAGCTCTCAGCTGGGAGTCATAACCTCACACTGTATAGCAAACAGGGATTTCAGAAGCTTTTTCGTCTAGGGTCGAATTCTGATCTGGTTGTGAAATTGATTTAGTGAATTGTAGGTAAACATTTTTTAAAAAATGAAATAGAATTTGTAAAAGAATGGAATAGCAATTAGGTTAAATTCAGATAGTAAACGTTGATGATAAGGTTGATGTTCTCTAAGCAAAGTTTTACATTATATGTACAGTGTAGGTATACATGTATGCAGGGTTGTGATTTAGAGTACTGTCATGTTCAAAAACACTTTAAAGTCCTTGGTCTAATCTGGCCTTTTCCTTATTTTAGAACTCAGGAGATTGAAGTTCAGGGACATGAAGCAGTGTGACTGAAGTCACCCAGAACATTGGTGGATGAAGAATACATATTTCCCACTTCCCACAGGAGGAAAGAGCAAGGATTGTTGAGTCAAAGAGAAGTTAGTTCAGTTTTTCCTCCTGGCCTGCATTATATGCTAGTCCTATAAAAATTGATAAATTGCTTATCTTCATTTTAAAGATGAGAAAACTGAGGCTGAGAGAGCTTAATATATCTTAGGGGTTAGAGTTGGGGTTAAATAAGATAATACTGCATAGGTTATACAATTAATACCTAACTCATTTTGTAAATCAGTTTTCATGCTGGTCCTTTCTTATGTCTCATTCCCAAAGACCACAATTATTTCACTTCTAAATATAATTCCTATTGATACAAATAATATGTGTATAGATAGATAGGTAGACAGATAATGGTTACACTTTGACATAATAAATGATAATATGTGCTAAGTCTTCTAGAAAATATAGGAAAACATATAATTAATCTCATAGACAAAAATTAAATAGATATCCATGAAAAGTTACCTTGCAAAACCAAGTAGAACTTGATCATTTTATGATTATGAATGACTCAAAATAAATGTAACAATTTTGAAGGTGGAGAAATCATTGTGGAATAAAGGAATCAAGATGAACTGCTGGAAGAATATTTGACTCAGTGGTGTTTAAAGGATTGGGAGAATTTACAGAGCCATGGAAAGAAGATGGCATCTTGATAGGGGTGCACATACAGACACAGAGGCAAAGGGTTTAATGGGAGAGGAGATTGGGTGATCTGGATGGTGCAGATAAAGGAACAAAGGATGCAGGACCTGGGTTGTTGCTTCGGCTTTGGGATCATCCTGCCGGAATGGACCTCATGGGAAGTTTTGTCTGAGGAGTGGAATGAGGAGAGAGTATTTAAAGGAAACGAATTTTCAGTTCAGTAGGATCACAGTTTCTTAGGATGATATGTCTGGCAAAATTTTAATCACAGTTGGTTAATTGATCTATATAATCATATGTTACAGAAGGCGGCAAAGGAGAAGGAGAAGAAGCCATGAGAGGAGGACTAAATGAGAGGGGTGGGGGGAAGGGAGGAGCAGGAGTGAGCAGCAAAAGGGGAAGGGAATTGGTTGAAGTTGAACTTTCAAATTTGAGGTCAGATAGGCTGACGCCAAACCTCATGGGGTCTGGGTAAAACAGATTTGGAGAAATTTCTCCCATAGCATTAGACAAAAGTAGATGAGAAATACTAAGCTCTGGAAAGAGTCAAGGAAAGAGGAGCAATCCACTCTTGACAAGGCCCAGAAAAATGTTTAGAATGGAGAGATGATCAGTACCTGAAAGAAACCACATGAAAATATTCAGAGAAGTTTGCAGAAATTGTTCCACGTGGAATGATTGATGTCCCTGAGCAGATGTCTAGATGGAGTCAGCCTGGGTATTACAGACCACAGTCTGAAAGGATAGCATAGGAAATGGAGGATTTGAGGTTTTTGCACTTAACCCAAGAATAAAGATTTCATTGCCTGTAAGCTCAACACACAGGAAAATAATTACTGTGGTTTTCTCATTCCCAAGGCTTACGTTCATTTTACTGTCCATGTTTTCCAGCTTCATTGTCTTTTTATGTCATCCCAAGTTTCACTTTTATTTGCTTAAGTTAGGATAGTTGTGAAACCCAAAAGTTACAGAATATCTTTCTTTGCACTTCTAGTGCACTTAGGATATGTAGGTAAAACAATAAAATTATTTCATTATTATTGCTGTCATTATTAGCAGTATTCTTATTATAATTTCACTATTTTTACCATTTTCTGAACACATACATTGTTAGAGGTAACTGTGCCAGAAAAAGAAAAGCCATGATAAAAATGTTACTAGTCTCTTAATAAGAAATGTGCCCTGCTGATACTCCATGTATTTAATTAGCCAGTCTTCAGATATTATAGTTAATATCTTTTGGTGGAATATTTGAACAATTTTGTAATACAAAAACTGGTAGAAAATTTAGAGACCATGAATGAGTCTTCCCCCTTTTCCTTCTTTTTATTTTTTTTGACACATGATCACAGTGCCTTCAACCTAACAGCCAATTCTTCCTCTTCACGATGGCTTTTTCTTTTTGTCTTGTTTTTTCTTACTTGTTTCCCTTGTAGTAAAAACTGAACACAATATTCCACCCGTGGCTTGACTTTAAAGGGAGAGTCACAGAGGGCTTGTGTTAGTTTTTTTTTGCTGTTATGACCAAAATACCTGATAAGAATGATTTAGAGGAGGAAAGGTTTATTTCAGGCTCACAGTTTCAGAGTTTCAGTCTGTAGTCAGCCAGTTCCATTGTTCTGGGCCCGAGGTGAAGCAGAACTTTACGGCAGAAGGGCTTGGTGGAGGAAAATTGCTCATCTCATGGCAGCCAGAAAGTGGGGTGAGAGGGGAGCCAGGGACAAGATAGAAAATCCCCAAGGACATACCCTCAGTGACCTAGCCACATGCTACTTGTTTATAGTTACCACCCAGTACAGTTCCTTTCAAAGTTTTAATCCATCAAATGTATTAACCTGCTGATTAGGTTACAGTTCTTACTATCTAATCATTACAGTTCTGAAAATTCCTGCATTAACCCATGAATCTTGTGCCTGGATACTTCATATCCAAATTATAACAGGGATGATTATGTGATTTGTATAGGACGTAGAATTTCTACTGTTACAGTCAAGTTTATCAGATTTGTGGCGTCAAAATGCCATCAGACACAAGTTATGGAACTTTCCCATTTTTCTTGGCTGTCTTCCCCCCACCCCCGGCCCCTTTGCTACTTGCTCTGCAGAGGCTGGATGCAGTAGACACATTACATGACATCTCTAGCTATCCTTGCTTCCCCTAGAGTAGACTAATTTTTGTCACTGTTTCCATGATTCCCACCATAGCAGAAGGGTCAGCTCCTCCAGTGTTCAGACCCAACCCACCAGAGACTGGGACAACAGAAACTCTGGTCCAACTCAATTCTTCAGGACTTAGATGCAGTGCCATTAGGGCTTGAGATGCATCTCCTTCAGTGGCTGCTTGAAGGGCCAGGTGACACTAAAAATAAGTAAAGACATTAATTCCGTATGGGACAAAAGTTGATCTGTGGCAGAGAAGAGATAGAACAGCCAGTAGATTATTTTCACTTTCTCCTTCCAACAGCTTGGGTTGTTCTAATGTGCCACAAGTCTAAAATACGTAGTTGTCACGAGCCATCCATGGGCTGTGTGTGTGGACTATGTCCGTAGTAGCCAAGTGAGGGGACAGGTCTGGCATTGCACACTGATTGGGCTGGGAGATGCAAGTGTGTGCCTTCCCTTTAGCTCTGCCTGGGATCCCACAGAGCACCTGAGATGGGTGTGACTTGCCAAGATGTCAATCTGCTGACCACAAGACATCACAAAGAAAGACTCTACCCTTAAAACCTTATCCCCTGCCTTATTTGGTGAAGAACATTCTATCAAAACTCCTTTGTGTGTCCCCCTATAAAAATAAAGAGATTCCAAGTACCTGCTCTCTTTTCCAGTGCCCTTTCCTGTGCTCCTTTTCCAGCATGGAAGCTGGCCCTTAAGGTCAAAGAGCCGTCCCGCCCCTGATATGAAAATCACTTCTGAGTCCTGTGCCTTTCCCCCATATTCTTAGCTTAATATTGTAGCCAGCTCTTTTAAACCCAGTTCATCACGTCAGTGTGGATGCGATACAGTGACATGCCGTGGAATGGCTGTGTTCTTGTGAAGACATGGGCAGCGTGATACACAGCCTTCCCTTTGCTCTCTTATTTCCCTACCCTGTGTCTGCACTTTTTCAATCTTGCTGCCTTAATATTTGCAGGAAAGCAATAGTATCCCTGCTGTCTCCTGGGCTCTGTCTTCTAGAGAGCCTGGGTGAAGCCACACACTGATTCTGTAATCATTTATGCTACAAACACTAAGGGCTTTCCATGTAGTTCAGATAAAATGCTGACAAGTTGTGGTACTTACTTGGAAAGATACAGTCTAGCACAGGAAATAAATGATATATGTTTTACATATAAATTTTTGTTAAATCACAGTTTTTCCAAGTGCTATTAGTAAAATGAATGTTTAATAGAGGCTAATGTGAAATTTGGCACTAGGATTTAAACAACACTTAATCATAGCATTTTCTCATGTCATTTCACATATTTGAAAGCATTTGGTTGATGGTCATCTATAAAGTTCTATTTAAGGAATATCTAATAATTAATTAATCATTTTACTAAATTTGAATATGCTGCTTTGCTTTTCTCTGTCATCTTCCTCTCCTGTTCTTCTTTCCTTCCCCTTCTCTCTTACACATGCTTCTGCAATTCTCTGTCTTTATTTCTATGACCTCCTCCTCTTGCTTTTTGCTTATACCTATGATGCTAAATTGGACCTTTTGGCATGAAAATATTAGGAGGGAGTTGTAGAAGTGGAAAATGTGTCCAAAAAAAAATCAGAATGAAGTACTTCAAAATAACTAATAGGCCTTGCTAAATTTTTGTAAGTTAATTGAAAGTACTTTCACCAAAATGAAATGCTATACCTTTTTGGTTTTGATATTTAATAGGATATTTCTGATTTTTAAATTTAATTAGTATATTTGAACATACACACACATATCAATATATATAAGGTAAGTATATTTATTTTGGGAGGTTTAGCAGTCTTTTTATCTTTGGTGATTAATATATTTACGTTGCCTCCTGGAGTTTTAGTAATTTTCTTACCTTGTGAAAAAAAATGTTATGTATTAGGCATATAACTGTTTTCCTGTTTATTTCTCATAAATATTTTCTGAACTTGATGATTGTATTTTAATTTATGATTTTACTTTACAAACATGTCAGACCTTTTGGAACCTTACTTCTCATTACTTTATATTACTTTGACTTTCAAATGCTACTTCTGCAAATTAGACAAAAGGTATCTTTTTGAAAGAAAATGATTTTTTTTAAGCTATAACACAAAAGACATTGAATGAGTAAGGCAAAAGTCATTATTTTGGTAGTTCAAGGACCTACCTCTGGTCTGCTGTTCTTTGCCTGCAAATAAATTTAAATTTTTGATATATTTTTCACAAATGTCTTTCTCTCTTATCCACAAAAGCATTTTAAGAGATTCCCTGCTTCTTGACCTCAGCAGGGTGTCTGATGGTGTCTACACACTGCATCACTACCACCCCTTTTTAATAGCTCCACATAACCATACAAGGGAATTATCCAGACTTGGACAGGTTGTATTTCTGAAAAAGAGCAATGACTATTAGAAAGCAGAGAAGGCCCCCCCCTCTGTTCTCAGATTTAATTTATTCTCTCATATATCCCACATTACTTCTGAGATGGAGAGTAATATTTTTTAAATTCTATATTTTTTCATATTAAGAACATCAAGAATATTATTGACATGCAAACGTTTGACTTGCAGTTTTGCCAAAGTTGATCATTGGAATAAAAGACAGAAAGGAACAAGTTGTAATAACATAACAATCATCCAGAAAAATCAACCTACAGATCGTCAATATTCATAAGCAGAGAGAAAAGAAACCACGTAGCAGATAAAATCAGCATTAAAATTGCAAAATTAAAAAAAAAAGAAACAATTAAACTTCATTAAATGAAGCTCAAAATTCAGGTGTCAAAGATCACATTTGGATCCTAATTATACTTCATGTATGTATAATACGTCAAAGTACACACTACTGTCATGTACATCTAAAAAGAACAAACTTTAAAAAAAAATAAAGAGACATGATCACAGATTATGGAGTCACTGAGAAGAGCCAACATCTGGATCCCAAGTTCTTTCCAGTTCTATACACTTTAATACTGTGAAATTTAGGGTAATCAATCTTCTTGTAAACCTGCTGGACCTGTGATGTGACTTGTTGAAGCCCCTTTAAGGGCCTGGTCCCAGGGCTAGGGATGTGGCCCAGTGGTAGAGCACTTGGTTAGCATGTGCAAAGCCCTGGGTTCCCTTCCCAGCACTATGGAATTATTATTATTATTATTATTATTATTATTCCAATAAATACCCCTCCAAAGATAACATTTGCACTAAAGACAAAATGTTTCTCTCGAGGATTATTTATTAAAACAATTAATCAATCAATCAAAAACTTGGGTAGATAAGATTTTTAAAAATTGGGACAAAATTTAAATAATCATGAGACAGACGAGAGATGCCAGAGTGAGTTCATGGTCAACATGTTAACCAACCATGTTTCTGTGACCTCATCCAAACCCTATCAGATTCCTCTGGGACAGATCAACTTCTTTCACACTGTGAGGCATTATTTAAGCGTGGGGTGTGATTACTTCTCAGCCTCGTGTTCTTCCCCCAAACTTTTCAGATTTTAAATAATCAATATTCAGAGAAAAGATAGAGACCTACTAGAGGTCCTTCTGTCTTCTCTCTGTCATCCTTATGACATACCGCAGTGTGTTGAAGGCCCTGGAAATTCCAGTTTCTGTTGTTCTAGTTGTTGTGGTTTCTTTTCCATTCTTGTCCTCTCTTTAGGCCTACAAGGATAAAACCAGCTAGCGTGAAATCAGTATTCACAACATGCGGGGGTGAATGTGGGCAGGAGCTGTTGGAGGTTTACAGGCTGACCATCGGTGGTGCTGAGCACACAGAGAACTCTGCGGCCATAACTCACTCTTGACCCTGCTGAAGGCCTCCATCGGATCATGCTATCAATCACCCATCACTGTGAGCTGTGAACTAACATTTCCATTCTGCAGGGAAGGGCTGGGACCTCCAGACCCATGTTCGTGTATGCAACATAAATCTGGTCCTGTCTGATATCCGTTAACAAATTAATTTCACCTTGTTTCTCAGTTTTTTTCTTTCAGTAAGGGAATGGGCTACCCTAGGGATTCTTTTTTTTTTCTTTTCTCCCAAAAAATTTCCTGGAGAAACACCCTCATTTTGCTTGATGTGGTTTCCCTGATCGTCACCACAAGTTTGACTAAAGAAGATGGAAGAGTCTGGTTTGGATGAGAATGTCTCTGTGCTGTTTAACTTTTAGACCAATAAATGTCCCTGGAGCCCAGCTGCAGAGATGGATAACACTTACATTTAGGTTTAACCTGCAAGCTGTTGGGGGCAAAGAGCAGGGGAAATTCAATTCCAAGCTCCAGTTGTTCTGATCAGACTTGACATGTGTGCCTGGACAATAAGATTTGTGACCTCAACAGAATAAATGTAAGCCTAATACCAATTAGCATGTATAAACAGCTGTGCTCCAAGCACTGAGTTTCAACTTTGGACGATGCGAATACGGAGGAAGTGATGGAGTGCAAGCTTGGAGCCTTGTAAACCTGGGTTCTGGTTCTGCCCTCCCTCTAGGCATGTTAATCCTTGCTGAAGTTCACTTTCTTTAACTAAAAAATGAGAATAGAATTTGTACATCTTTTAAATACAGTTATAACTTTACTAATGAATGACAATGTGGCATGCAATAGGCTCAGCACAAGGCCTGGTACGTCATTTATAATAATAAAAGAATACTAATGGTAAATTACATTATGGTATATTTTATCTATATCCCATTCCTTTCATAATAAGAATATCAGGAAGGCAGTGGGATGGAAATAGAAAAGGCAGTAGAATAAATGGAACATAACTTTCCTATGTTCATATATGAATATACCACCAGTGAAACTCTCCATCATGTACAATCACAAGAATGGGGTCTAAGAAGAATAAGTTATATTCCATGTATGTATGTCAAAATACACTCTATAGTCATGTATATCTAGAAGGAACAAATAAGAGATAAAAAGAATATCAGTAATAAACATCTTTATAATTATCATCAAGGGCTAAGAAGAGAGATGAAATGCAACATTGCACACATGAATGAACCTAAAAGCAAACGACAGATGTGAAGTTTTTCTAACCCTCATGGTAGTTTTCTTTTGGCTTCTCTCAGGACAAAGGAATCCAGTCTGTGTCATATATCATATATCACAAAACTTATTCTCTTCTTTACCTATATATGACCCTAGACTAGATTACAAACCACTCCACACCAGAAAGTACCTAATATATGTTTATCCATGAAGTAGGTAGCAAAAGACACAAGCACATTGGAGCTCATTTTCAGAAATCACGGTGAAATAATTATTGCTACTTTGATGGAGCTCCAAGGTAAGGATGAGACTACTTGGAAAATGACTTAATTTGTTTTTTGACCTGGAAATAAATCCTAACATCTTGACTTAAAACATGTGTTTCTCAGTCCTCTTCCTCAAAATTCCCTCTGTCTATAGCAAACCAGACAGATCATTATTTATTTTGATGGAGGAGGGAGCCATAGATTTTTCTCATATGTAGAGAGACATGTGTATATTAGGGGATAATCACCGGTTTTACAAATCTTCCAGTTCAGTTCTAATTCAATGTGAAATCCATAAACACTTGTGAACAATCAATCATGGAAATAGTAATCATAGTAATGGGAATGGATCTAGGGATAAGATATAGCTTCTTACAAATTTTACATGTTAAACATTATGCATAACACTTTACATTCTTTAACACATTTTTAAGACATTCGTGAAACAGGCAATTATTGCACTGTATGTGAAAGCAGAGTCTAATATTAAGCAAATATCCAAGATCTTTCAATTCTTAGAAAAATATAGAGTACCTACAGTATGCCAAAGAAAATTAAGAATACAGCAGTAAACACAGCACTCAAACTATACCTCTTGGAATTTACATTCTAACGAGAGAGGAAAAGGATCATATATATATACACACACATATGTATGTGTATATATATAGTAATCATAGTAATGATTATATATATATATAAAGAAACTAAATGTACATGTTTGGAGGTAGGTCATTTCAGGAAGTAGACAAAGCAAGTATAAAATGACTAACTTTGAAATGTTAGGAGTCTTTGAAGAACAACCACAGGGCCAGGCTGATGGCAGAGAACTGATTGAGGTCAGAGATATTCTGGTGGGGCAGATTATGCAGTCAGGAAGATGGGAAGATTTAAGAGTTCGAATAAAGAAATGAAATGATATGACTTTTCTTTGTATTTGTTTAAAAATTTTTGAAATAATTTTAAAGAAATGCTGCATAGATAGCGTAATGCTACCATAAACCATTCACCTAGTTTCCCCTAATGTTAACATCTTACATAACTATGGTAAATCTGCCAAAACCAAGACATTAACATTGATATATTACTATTACTGATATTACAATAGTTCCCCCTATTATCAGGGGATATGTTTCAAAACCCCCAGTGAATATATGAAACCATAAATTGTATTGAACAGTATAATTTGATCCCTTTACTATTTTAATTAAGCACTTATTATGCACCATGGTCATAATTTTTTCAGTTTGAGGTATGTTATAGTTCACATCTGGAATGTCCCCCAAAGGCCCATGTGTTTAAAGGCTTGACCCCAACAGATGGTGCTCTTGGAAGGTGGTAGAAACACTTAAGAAGTGGGGCCTGTTGGCAGATTTTAGGTCACTGAAGTTGTGCCTTTGAAGTCGATTGTGGGATACTAGTCCTTTCCTGTTTTGCATTTCCCAGGTGTCATGGAGGTAATCAACTTTGCTCAACTATAATATGCTTCCTGCCACAGGTCCAAAATGACATGACAATTGACCATGTACTAAAACCTCTGAAACAATAAGCCAAAATGCCCATTTCCTCTTTTTAAGTTATCTCAATTATCTTGTTATAGTAACAGAGGTCTGGTGCAAACTTCTTTTTCCTTCTTTACAATTTCATAGGCGCTTCTTATGACATAGATCTTAGCATCCTTGGTGTATGATCTTTTACCTGTTTTACTAAGAACTTTCATCCTTTCACTTAAAGTTCTTTACAGCTTCTCTTTGCTATATCTGAATTGTTAGCTTCCCTCTTTTTGTACTTTGGGGTCATAGTTAAGTAAAATAAGCACATATAACACGAATACGTTGGACAAGGGAATTATTCACATCCTAATCGGCATAAAGCAGAATGTCTCAAGGTTTTGTGACACTACTCCAGTGTACAACTTAAACTTATACTCATGCAATAATTTCAGACCATGGCTGGCCATATTCTTCTATCTTCTTGATATCTTGGGATCTTTCCTCAGTCTTTTCTTGCTTTTCATAATTTTGAGAGTCTTGGAGAGTACAGCTGCATTGTAAGGTGACCCTCTATTAGGTTTGGTTTAATGTTTCCTCCTAATTACAGTGGACTTATGGTTTTGGGGAAGCACAGCATAGGGGTGAGTGCTCTTCTCATCAATATATCACTGGCACAGGGGATGGTGCCACTTATCACTGGTGATGTGAGCCTCGATCACTGGATCCATTTGGTATCTGCCTGATTTCACTAGTTAGAGAAGATAATGCTAAGTGAAGTTAGCCAATCCCAAAAAAACAAATGCTGAATGTTTTCTCTGATATAAGGAGGCTGATTCACAGTGGAGTAGAGAGGGGAGCATAGGAGGAATAGACGAACTCTAGATAGGACAGAGGGTGGGAGGGGAAGGGAGGGGTATGCGGTTAGAAATGATGGTGGAATGTGATGGACATTATTATCCAAAGTACACGTATGAAGACACGAATTGGTGTGAATATCCTTTGTGTACATTCAGAGTGCTCTATATGTGTAATAAGAATTGTAATGCATTCCGCTGTCATATATTAATAGAAAAAATTTTTTTCAAAAAAGATATGATCTGTCCTTTCCCTACTCTACTTAGTTTCTAAGTGAGTGTTTAAATCCAGTCCTCTGAGTGTGGAATTAATTGACACCTTTCTGACCTACTTTTTGACAGCTTATCCTGCCAGCAGTGAAGAGTAATGCTTGGAGGGACATCAGTTAGAAAAGTGTTGCACAAACCTGGCAAGAGATGGTGGTAGCCTGGATAAGCCTGGTAGCAGCGGAAGAAGGTCTTGATGTACACTGAAGTCCACCCTCACAGAATTAACGGATGGATTGATCATGGAGATAAAGAGAGGAGTCGAGGATGATTGCAAGCACCTGGAAGTATGAAGCTGCCATTTACCAAAGTGAGGAATAGTAGGCATTGACGGCAAGTGTGGGTACAGGTGTGAACATGAGCCCAATTTTGACTCCAAAGCCCAGACTCTCAGCTTCTGTGCTCCTCTGTTTCTGTAACTAATTCTTATCATCTTGGAAGTGTCTGATGGTAGAAAGCACAACTGACATTCCAAGAGTCTGTACTGTGAGTTTACTCTTCTCTATTTTGTTGGTGGTCTTCTCTAGCAAGACCTTCCTCCAGGTGTTCAACAGGAAGGTGTGTCTTCATGCTCAGCAGATACACAGCAGCCTGCCAGGAGTAATACTTAAGAGCAGGAGCATTTGAGACCAGACATCTCCTATTATGATCATATTGGACTTTCATTGAATTCCTTTATTATCTCACTATAAATACTGCCCTCTTCTCTTCTAATTAAAAAGCAACTTTTTATTATCATTGACAAAATTATTCAATAACACAAGCCCTGAAGCAGTCCAAATGGGTCAAGGTTAAGGAGATGTTCTATCATATTCAGCAATGAAAAAATGAGGTTGATTTAGAGATGTTTGGCCTTGTGGAATGAGATAATTTTACAGGCCAAGTGGAAACCCATGCAGAGAGAGTTTCTCATTTGTACATCTCTGTTTTAGTCAACTTTCCATCATTGCGACAACATAGATCAGATAATCAACTTAAAGTGTGTGGGGGTGGTTATTTTAGCTCATGGTTTTACGGGGTTTCCTTCCATAGTTACCTGACCCTGTGGTGACACCGTACACCGTAGGGGGAGTGTGTGTGGTGGCTGGGGTCTGTTCACCTCATGGCAGCTGAGAGGCCAAGAGACAGCAAGAGGCCAGGGTTCCAATATCCTAGTCAAGGGCACATCCCCAGTGACCTGACTGACTTCCCTTAGGCCCCACTTCTTCAAGGCCTACCACCTCCCAATGGGGCCACAGACTGTGGAAAAGTCTTTAACACATGGGTCTTTAGAAAATATTTCAGATCCAAACTGTAGCAATGTCACCATGCTTATCATCTGAATTTATTTGTTTTGTCAGTTTCAGTGGAAGCCCTTCTTTAAAATGTTGACTCCCCTGAGCCTACTTAGCGGCACCTATAATTGAGGTATATTCAGCTAACCAGGGATATGTGCTCACTAAAATATTTCTCTCACTATATTTAGAATAACGTCTAAACTCCTGGTTGTGGCACTAAAGTCCTAGAGGATCTAGCTGTTGGTTACCTCTCCATTCTCATAGCTTATAATATTTCACAAACCTACTCTCTGCCCCATCACCTTCAATCTCTTCCCTTAGTGTCTTTGCACTTGTATTATTTGCCTCAAGTTTTCTTCCTCTGAACCTTGCAGGGCCAACTGATTTTCATCTTATTTTTTTCTATTTCAGTTAAAAGATCACCTTTCTAAAACAGGTGCTGTGGCACATGCCTGTAATCCCAGAGACTTGGGAGGCTGACGCAGGAGCATCACCAGTTCAAAGCCAGCCTCAGCAACTGTCAGGTACCAAGCCACTCAGTGAGACTCTGTCTCTAAATAAAGTATAAAGTAGGGCTGGGATGTGGCCCAGTACTGGAGACCCTCTGTGTTCAGTCCCTGGTACTTCCCCCTCCAAAAGATGGCCTTTCAAGAATGGGCTTCTACACTGCTAGGTTTAAAATCAGAATGCCCTGAGACTGTGTTTTTCAGTAAATACCTCTCTTCCCCAGATACTTTCTAGTTCTGGAAACTTTTCATTTTTGATCCACAATTTGAATAATCTGAGATCATTATTGCTTATTTCCTTGCTTACTTGATCTTTCTCTAACTCCCTCTTCTAGAATACAAGCTCTTTATTCTGGCCTGGGCTTATCTGCAGTTAAACTCTTTTCTTCTCAGCAACTGAATTAATGCATCAGAATAATAGGATCAACAAATATTTAAGTGAATGAGTGATGTGTCCTGAAGGTTTTCTGAAAACAGGTGGTGAATATTTCACTTCATGGCCTTAAAAAATAACCACATGAAAATGTGTGTCTGTTAGGGTTTGGATATGAAATGTCCCCAAAGGCTTAGGTGTTAAAGACTGGATTCCTAATGCAGCAATATTAAAAGGTGGGACATTTGGGGAAGTAACTGGATCATGAAGGCTGTGGTCTTATCAAGTGATTAATCCACTGCTGGGTTCATAATCAAAGAAATTCTTGGGAAATGATGGAAATTGTAGGAGGCCTCTTTGAATGAAGTGGGTCCTTGGGAGTGTGCCCTTAGGGACTATATCTTCTCTGCAACCTCTCTCTCTCTCTCTCTCTCTCTCTCTCTCTCTCTCTCTCTCTCTCTCTCTCTCTGTTTACCAGCCACCATGATATGAGAAGCTCTGCTTTGTCATATGTACCTTGCACTGATGTTTTGCTTTAACACCAGCCCACAGTGATGAGGCCAAGTGGCCATTGATTTGAACTTCTGAAATGGAGAGCCATAATAAATCTTTCCTCCTATAAGTTCTTTTTCTCAGATATTTTGTCACAGAGACAGAAAGCTAGCTAACATCATGTCTTAGGATAAATTAACTGCAGGAATGCCTTTTGATTTGAGAATTCAAAATATGATTGTCTTGAACCATGTAAAAGTATGCAACCATGTAAAAGTATGCAAGGCAGACTGGAGCAGGATGTGGATGAGGGCAAACCAGCCTAAGAAGGTCAGAAGCAGGCATTTGAGCAGAGCTACAGAATTTCTACCAGAATGTAGCACCCCAAACCCAGGAAATCCGCTTCCACGGACTGGCTGTCTATCAGACATGGTGCACCTAATGAATCCCAACTTATTTTGTCTTGTGATTCCCAGAGGGATTGTCAATAAATAGGAAAGAGAGTCTTTTGGAGCCAATTATCTTGAAAAGTTCATTTAATAACTTTCACTCCAATCTCCTGGGAACAATGGCAGAATTCTCTAATGGGAACTTGGTTTTTTAAAGATGGGAACTGAATAGGAATCTGAGCATCTCGAATTAGGTTTCGAAGAATTGGGTGCATAAAATAATAGTGGGAAAGTACATAAAAAGACCATGGTCTTCCAGGAAAGTGTTTACCTTATAAAATAAGAAATCACAACCAATATCATTTTGCCCATTGGTAGGCTATAGGAGAGCCCTAGGCTCTCCCTAGGAGCCCTCCATTTTGAAAATTAAGTCTCTGATACTGTCTTTTTCTTGTCCTCAGCCTTTGAATACCTACAGAGTTAGATAAATGTGAGCCATGGATCTGGTGTCCAGATAAAATTCTTGGATGCAATATCTGGATCTAAAACCTATTTAAATTTCATAGTAGACAAAGGTATTCCAAATATACAGCTGGGGGGCACTGAGGAGTGGCTGTGAGCCTATCGCCACCTCCAGCTAGATGTTGGAAAGAGCAGGGGTTGGTGAGAAGAAGAGAGGATCTCTAGCCCTGGACCAATTCAGGCTGCCTGAAAGGCTGTTTCAAAATTTAAGAGCAAACATTTCAAAATATGGAGAGATTCTAGAAAGAAAACTTACGTCAAGGAGCCAAAATAAGCATCTGTCTAGCAGAGACCCTCTCAGGTTAATTTCATCCCTATTGATTTTTTCTTAAAGGCTTTTCTTCTTCCTTCCTTCTTCCTTAAATTCTCCTTTGTTTGACATTGAGTCTCTTGTTGAGGAAAAACCTATGTTAGTGATTTCCAGAGGGACAGAATCAATAGACTGTAGATGGGTAGATGATAGAGAGAGAGAGAGGGGAAATTTTTAGGGCAATGAGCTCATACAAAAGAGACTGAGAAGTCTCATAAAAGTCTACATGCAAGTTGGAGACAGCAGGAACCTGGTAGCATAACTCAGTCCAAGTTAAAATCCTCATAACTAGAGAAGGGGATGCTCTAACTCTTGGTCTAAGTCCACAAAGGCCTGGGAACTCGAGGTTGCTAACAGTCTTTCTATCCTGGAATCCTAAGGACAGAGAGCCTGGAGTTCTGATGTCCAAGGAGGAGGAAGAAAATATATCCCAGCTCCAGGAGAGACCAATTCATTTTCCCTGTCTTCATTTTGGGTCCCCAGCTGATTGGGTGCTTACCCATGTGGAAGGAAAATCTTTTCTACTCAGACTCACACACCAATTTCCTATGGAATGCCATCAAAGATGTACCCCAAATAATTGCTTTACTGATTCTCTAATTATTCCTTAATCCAGTCAAATTGTCACTTAAATCAACCATCAGAGATCCTGAGTTTGTTTTCAAATTTATTTTACAAATTAGCTTTATTTTATAAGATATCATCTGCTGATCCCTTTGCCTCACTGCGGTGTTCAACACAGGATAAATAGCAACATGACTGATTTTCTCTCTTCCTTTTCATCTTCTTTGGGGGGACAAATGTGTTGTTGTTCTACTATATTCTATATTGTGTTTTACTTCCAACCAAAAAGACATTTTATGGTATCTTACATTAAGGTGTTAATGACTACCCCAAATATAATACTAGCAATGTGATAAAAATGGAGAGAGAGAGAGGGAGGGTGCTGTGGAATGATGCCATCAAGCACTGTAGTTGATATGTTTACTTGTAAAACACTCAGGCCAGTGGAGTCTGATGGTGAAGTTGAGGAGAGAAAACGGTAACATTTAGTTGAAATCCTTTTATGTCTCCTCTAGCACATTCTTCCTCCTGGATATCCCACTGCCTTCTTCCCAGCGTTTTCTTCGAGGATGGGCTTTATTGTTATGAGTGATGCTGAAAGAGCTGACAAACCATCAGGGAGGGTCTGACCTGACTCTGAGAAATTCTGTCTCCCTCTCTCGGAGCCAATGAAACTCCCTCAGTTCTGCTGAGGATAGTAGGTTAGCTGCAGAAGGCTGGGCACTGTGTCAAGGGTTGGAGCACCTGCAGAAAAAATAAATCTAATTGTCAGCCACTGTTGTTCTTTCCTCTATCTGCCACATCTACCAGGAAATCGGATGTGGCAGCTCAAGTGGTTGAGACGGGTACAATGTATGCTTTCTGGTTTCCCACAAATTAGACTATCAGCGATGGTGAGGGCAGAGGGAAAAAAATAGAAGACGAGAAAGTCAAGTAGGAGTGGAGGACTTGTCTGGAACCAGGGAGCAGACAGCATCTTAGCCTTCCATTTTTCCATCCCTTGAATGCGTGAACAAACAACTACATAGTTTAGATACCTTGACAATATTGTATTAGCAGCACAGCTGGGCTGGGAGTTGTCTTCAGAGGAAATATGCACTGTTGTAGCCTGCCTGTGGCTTCTGAAAGGAGGGGATTAACACAGGAAGAAAAGTGGTTGGCCTGTATCTTCAGGTTCCTTTTTTCTAGCAGGGTTAAGAGGAGAGGAGATTTTGTTAGCATGTGCACGTTTTGAAAATTTTTTTTTAAGTGTATCTTTTCATTCTCAGGTTGTTGTGTCTGTGCTATTAGAGGAGAGGAGCAGCAATATGGCATGCTAATTGCTATCAGGAAGTGAGCTTGACAAGGGGCTGCCACTCTCCAGCACAACTGGGACAAGTAACCAGCAATAGCAGGAGGAACTGAACTGAACAACAGACATAGACTCAGGCTGGAAGTTAGTTGGCTTAGAAGTGACTCAAAGTCAAAACAATATGAATAGATTTGCAGAGGCACTAAGGTGAAATTCCAAGGAGCAAGCCTAGGTCCTCAGGTTTTGTGAACAAGCCACATCCAATCAGCTTTATCTTTAATGAAGTTCCTCGGTCAGTTCTGGAAACTGGATGTAATGTTGGCTCCAGCCCAGGTTTCTCACTCGGAGGCGAGTCTGGCAGAACACTGCATGCATTTAGCCCTAGGCTCTCCCTATGAGCCCGTGGTATTGCTTTGGGAAGGTGGACTGCATTGCAGGTTGACCAGGAACTTTGAGCAAGTGGCACTGTTTCCCCCAAATCTGGAGCAGAACTGTATTTTCTTTTGAACCCACAAGATTCCTCCTCTGAGGACAAAGACCCTGAGTCAGGACTGTGACTAGGGTGAGGCAATTAAAGCATTCACATTAGTTGCCCCCAAAGCAATCAAGAAGACAAATAATATTTTAAATGCAAAAGTTTTAAAATCAAAATTAATGCCAAAAATTCCATGGAGAACTAATTATCAAAATTTTCAATAAGAATAGGTTCAGTGTTATTGAGTTTTCTTTCGCCGTAGGCTTCTCTGGAGCTCAGCTGGGCACTGACCCTGTCAACACCATTCTGAGGACAGAGACCTTTCTTCTCCCACGTCCCCTCCTCAACAAAACAGAAGAGTTCATAATAATGTGGCAGCTGAGCCAAAGCTGGAGGCAAGAGCTTCTGCCCCTGAAGATCAATTGTACTAACTAAGTCTGTTGCTCAGAACAACCTTTTAATTAATTGAGTATTCCCTACTATACCTCAGACCTGCACCGTTCCTAGCAGGTTGTAAAAAAGACCAGTCAATCAAAAATGTACTGATCCCACCAGCGCAGAAGTTTTCAGGTCATTATTTGAGGAGGAGCTATCTCACGTGGCTGGGCTACCTCCTCCTTGTGGTAGGACTTTAAGGGTGACCATGGACAAGACCTCTTGTTCCCAGCAAATATTTCTCTCTAGATCATTTTTGGGGAGAAGAGTTTGGGTCTCCAAGGAAGACATTTCGTGAAGTCTGGTGAATCCCTTCTTTCTGCTCAATACTCCGTTTTACTTTCATCAGCAACTCTTCCTTCTGGCATAGGATCTGAAATTTTCAAGTTAAAATAATTTGCAAGCTTCTCTGGGCAAGAGAACTAACTGAAGAATTTGATTTCTGTCAACAGGTATCAAAAAAAGAATGGAAGGAGCAAAAATAGCTGCTCGCCCCATCAGTATGAAAAACTATCTATATATTCTGATTTTTATTTTATGTTATGTTTTTGGAGGAGAAGGGCAAGTGTCATGCAAGCATTTATAGACTGTCTTCAATGCTCAAAACCAAGGAATACCTTTGGAAGGGATGGTTTCTAAAATGTTATTGAAAACAACGAGGGAATGTCAAGAGTTTTGAAAATAATGAATTATTTCAGAAGTTATCTCAGTCCTTGGAATAACTCTATGGAGAAAGAAAAATCCTTTCTATTGTATTCATGAAAAAACAAGTTTGCAAACAAAAAGTTACCTGCTCAAGGTCATACAGTTAATATCCAAGTGACAGAATTGGGATTCAAACCCAAATAAGTTAACTCCATATTCAGAGTTCTTTAAAAAAAAACATGCAGTCTTTAAAATCAGTCTGATGTATCTGAGTTTTCCTCCACTCATAATGCCCCAGCTCAGTTCAGACCACTATTCTCTGACTCCTTCCCTAAATGTTAGCCCCAGGAATGGTTTACATAATACCTGCCATCAAATGTGGTTTCCCCAAAAGCCTATAGCTTTATTCCTCATAATGGAAATATTTGCATAGGTTTCTTTCCAGTGACAGTCCTGGAGAATGGCATTTCTGTTGCAAAAATAGCATGTCAGACTCAGGAGAATGAGTCTGATGAGAATCTGCCCTTGAGGTACTTTTCAGTATTCAACTTACAAGTCTGGTGAGGCTGACCCTTGGGACCCTTGTAAATTCCCACAAAGCTGGAACCATACTGCATTCTTGCCTGGATAGCAGCAAAGGCATTGTGTGTACTCAGCAAAAGTTAGAGGTGAAAGAAAAAACTTCAGACTCGGGTTGGTGTAAAAATTAAGTATCATGTTTCGGAGGTATGATTTTCTCTGAAGAATGAATTTATACATTAACAAACTGGGTCATAATTGGACTTTGGTGGTTTCCCTTTTCTTTAGGGAATATGTTCTAAGACCCCTAGTAAATGCTTGACAGCATGGATAGGTAGTATTGAACTCTATATATACCAAGTTTATTTTTCTTGTACCTACATACCTGTGATAAAGTTTAATTTATGAATTAGGCACAGAAAGATTAATGAAAAAAATAAGAAAATTCATGGAGAACTAATTACCAAAAATTTTGATTTCAACCACACAACAATATACTGCAATAACATTTATATAAATGTGCTCTCTCTCTCTCAAACTCTCTCTCTCTCAAAATATCTTTTTGTACTTTCACCTGTCACTTAAAGAGAGCACTTTATGGCTAGTTTCTGACATGTCTGAATTGCCAACATTACTACTCTTGCACTTTGGGGCTATTATTAAGTAAAATAAGGGAAATAAGGGTTACTTCAGTGTGATGATACTGTGACAGTCGATCTGGTAACTGTGATTAAGTAAAGAGCAAAGTAAGTAAGGAGCAGGTAGTGTGTACAGCATGGAGATGATTTAATACTTAGATGATTCCCATCCCAAGTGGGAAGGTAGGAAATTTCATCGTGATGCTCAGGACAGTGCATGATTTAATACTTAGCAACTGGTTGTTTCTAGAATTTTCCATTTAATATTTTCACGTGGCAGTTGATTATGGATAACTAATACTGCAGAAATCAAAACTGTGGATAAGGGGAACTGCTGTAGAGTATGGAAATTAGTGAATCAAACTTGTTAACTGAATATACTTTCTTGGAGAGAGTATTTGCTAGGTTTTATTTTCTTGTGTGCTACAGGAAGTGTATCTCTTCTACTATCTCCTCTTTGAAAAAATTATACGCTAAAATCAGAATCAGCTTCTAATCCAAGGATTCTTTGTCCTTATGCTGTTGGAATATTAGCCAGGGCAGTAAAACTGCAACTAAATTTCAAGTTTCTGGGCGGGGGGAGGAGAAGGCAAATTTACAGGGAAAAAATGAGGAAGAAAGAAGAGAGAGAGATTGCATAGAATTCAACTAGCTTGGGGAGAGGGTCAGAAAAGATGACATCATTCTTACTTTATTTGTGAGATTGTTCACAAATGAACAAAAGCATGAGGCCTTCCTGTAACTTTAACAAATTCATCTTCCTCTGAAGGACGTTCCTGGAGAGGAGGAAAATGAAGATCAGAGAAAAAGGGCAAAACATCAAGATACTGAAAGTTTGAATCCTT
Source organism: Urocitellus parryii (assembly GCF_045843805.1). Lineage (NCBI taxonomy): Eukaryota > Metazoa > Chordata > Mammalia > Rodentia > Sciuridae > Urocitellus > Urocitellus parryii. The sequence goes on from NC_135544.1 coordinate 5,716,714, forward strand.
TGACTCTACAGTAGATGGAGACACTGTACCTTTCACATGCTTGATAAATTCCTCATTCTTCTTATATTATGCATTTCTCCCTCTAACATAATCCCTTTTGCAGTTATACATTTTGCCATCGTTCTCTGCATGTGCCTGGGTAAGATACTGAGTGAATTATTTTTTGATATTTCCAAAGAAAACAGATTTAAAAGGCGGAGGGAGGGTCTTAAAACTACATCTCAGAATAATTAAGGATAACAACAAATTCTGCTTCTGCTACATTTTTTCCCCATCTTTATTTGTTGTGCTATGTTCTACTTCACATAAGCAACTGGATTGTTTTCTCTTTTCATTTATTTAAAGAAGTGAAGAAAGTCTCCTTTTTGGATTATCTAAAAGAAAAATACATTAGTTTTTCCTCCTGACTGATGACTTGAACAACTACATTTTGAGTGCATGTATATCTCTGTGTGCGTTGTGCCCGCGCGCGCACACACACACACACACACACACACACTCCATGTTAACAGCAGTCATCTTGACCTATCTCAAGGACATGATTTTCTCCCATTTCTAAATCTTTTGTTCGTGGACCCCCTGTTTCTTGCTTTTTCCCATTCATATCTTTCAGATTTGTCTATTCTTTAGACTTGATTCTATACATTTTCTGCCAGAAATAATAGTGATGGTTCTGATTGACCTTCAGAATCTTCTCCATCTGCCTTTCAGCTGCCTGAATCAAGCAGCTCCAGCAGGCTGACTTAGTTTGACATTTCTATTCCTATCAGCTTATGGGCTGTGCTTCTTCAAGACTTGGGAAAGTCTCTGAATGGTAAGAAAAAGAAGTAACAGTGCTAACATAAACTCTGTTAAAACGTTGCTTACAATGTGAATAGTGGCTCTTGCTCACTGTCTTAAAAATGTTTAGTCTTTTCCTTAAAAAAATAAAAAAAAAATTATTATGTTGCCCTTGAACCTCTGCCTTCCCTGTGGTTGACCTTCTCGGTATATTAGTAAAAGAAGGAAAGAGAATCTCTTAAGTGTGCTGAAGATCTTCCACTATTTCTCATCTTTGGGTCTTTGTTATTACTTTTTTTTTTCATCCAGGCAAAAGGCGTTGCTTCTGTAAGATACAACAATTTTGTTCAGAAGAATTTTCCTGGAATCCAGGAAGTAGGTTCTTTCATTTAATAAGTGGAACAGATTTTAGCCTCTGGATAGGAACTAAATGAAAATTCTCTCCCCTTTCTCCTCATCCCCCTCCTCTATCACCATCTTACTTATTCTTTCCAGTTTGAAAATATTTCTCTGGTCCATTTCTTGCCTTCCTGCTTTTCATGTGATAATTGGTATTTTTCAATCTACTTGCCTGAGAGAGAGGAATCTAGAAGCCTTTGTAGACACAACAGAATAAGAACAGTGACAAACAATGTTTCCAGGGTTTTCTTTATCTGTCAGGCCATGCAACTTCCAGTTCACCTTCCACCTTTTCCAGCTTGCCTGGAGGCTTGAAGCATGCAATTGGTCAGAACAGGAGCTTAGATATGGACCACCAGGATTGATTCCTCCTCTTGACGATTTTGTTGTTGTTGAGACCTGTACTGTTACACATTCCAGTCACTGCTGCTGGTGCTGAAATCCTTAATCTGATAAGATGGCAGGCATCTGGACTTAACTAGGGTAACAATGCAATTGACATCAGAGTCGCATCAATTTCTTTAACATCCAGAATTACTGGTAAGGTTATTAAGATGGCTTAAATTGAAAGATATAAAGTAATAGCTTTAAACAGGGTTTCTCTAAGATTTAAATAAAAAAATGTAGCATGATAATTCTCAAATGAGCCTTTTAAGCCAATATAATCAGTGGTGTGCTGGAACTGGCTCAGACCAGCTAGCAGGGGTTGATTATTGTATTTTCAGGAGTTTGGAGAGCTTGTTGTAAAATAAAGACATTATTAAAAGTTAAATCAGAGAAACTTGCACTGAAATAAATTATATTAAAAATGGTAATAAAAACTCAAAGTTATTACTTTCTAATTATTTTACTACATTTTGCTATTGTCTCTGCTTCTGATGTTATTTAATTCTATTGTTTATGTAAAGTGGAAATACTATGTAATGTGCTATAACACATTTTTTTCCCAACTCTGCCTTATGAGTTGAAATTGACCACTATGGTCTATTTATAATTAAGAAATCAGCAACTTACAATCAGGGCTCACCTCTGCCCCCAGAGATATGGATTTGGCAGTTAAACATTTAACAGCACACTACAGTATGCAATCATTCCTATCTTATAAATGAGCAATTGGAACCTTAGAAAGCCAAGAGTTTTTAAAAGGTGAGGAGATTCAAGGCTCTGCCATTGATGATCACAGGGCCTCCCCTCCCCCAACACGATGAACATTTGGGTTACTTGGTTAAGTGCTTAGAATCAGTATGGAAGAGGAATCCTTTTATTTCTCTATAGTCTCTACCTTTTCCTTTTCATGAAAACCTCTGGAAATGGCACCTCCCCTTTCATTTCCTTCTGTCTAGTTCATTCCCCAGCCCTCCTAGTATATTTTGGGATCTTCCACTTACAAAGTTCACACGCCACCAAAATGACACAATATTTTAAGCTACATCACACCCAGAGAGTCACTGATTAACTTCCACTCAGTATGACTCTGGCTCTTCAGATAGAAGAGCTTCAGAGCATGGTGAGAAATTCAGGAACATCAGAGCTTATATGTTAAAGAATGGGCGTGTTTCAGGGCTGGGGCTATAGCTCAGTTGGTAGAGTGCTTACCTCACATGTACAAGGCCCTGGGTTCAATCCTCAGCAATGCTCCCACCTTCCACAAAAAAAGGCCTGTGGCAAAAATGTAAATAGAGCATAAGAAGAAGTATCTGTCACACATGCATGCACGTCCATATGTGTTGAGGAGGTGTTTATACACTTAACATTTTGTCTTTATTCAGGTTAGATCCTGGCTTGGACATTTACATTTGGTAATGATAACACATAATGACATCCCTCAAAGATACATTTAAGCATCCTTGCTGATAATCCTAAATAATTCCTAAATAAAAACAACTAATGTAATCAGTTTTTATAATTATCTTTGCAATCACCATTATGTGCTTGAAAATATACATATACTATTACATTTGAACTATGTAGTAATGTCTTTAAAAAAAATCTTGCTTTATCAGTGGATACACTTAGGCACAGGTAAGATACATTCCCCAGGATTGCACAGATAAATAGATTGACATAAAACTTGGTGTTGGTTTTAAATGTCATCCCTGAAACCAGCATTTAGTGATCAATGCAAACCACTATACTAGGTGCTTTTACATAAACTACCTTATTTGGGTCCATCAAGATAAGTGCTATTTCTTATATTCTATAGATGAAGAGGCAGGGGAATAAAAATCATAAAATAGTTGATTTTTTCCCCCAAGATTCTATAAGAAGTTGGAGAGACAATCTGAGTTAAAGTGTACAGCTGTCTACCTTCAGCAGAAGTTTTCCACACTATCCATTTTAAGCTAATAAAGATGACCCTAGATAACATAAACCCTTTTGAAGTTAGTCCCATTTGTAGGAAAATGCACCCAACATTGCTTGCCATGAAGAAAGTATCTGACGTTCTAATGAAGTACTTTCAGAAATGTTTTCTCTAGTGAGGGATTCGGGAACTTAGTGTCACAAGAAAAAGAAATGAGGGAAATAGGAAATGACCCCAGTTCTTTGCCCTCAAACTCACATGTTTGGTCACCAATACATCTGGGTCCTGGGAAAGTGACCTAAAAATATAAAATCTCAAAACTTCATTCAGTTGGACGAAGTTGAAGATGCAAACATCAGTGTGTCTCAGTCTGGCATTTAGTGCTTCATTTTCTACTCCATGGATCCTTGCATCCCAAGAGAACTCCACAGGCAGGTTTCTATGGAAATACAAGCCAAGTACTTGGAGGGTGTGAATCCAAAAATGCTTCCACTTTAGCCCATGGGATCTAAATGTGTTGGTTGTTCTAAAAGACAGAACTTTAAAGACAAGCACAAATCAGAACATATTATCGATGGAGATTCTATATTCCTGTACAGTGTTCAGCTCCAAGTCACCATGGAAAAGAATGTTCATAATTCTAAATCTTGTCCTTGGTCCAAGAGAAGTGAATTTGCCCTTCATGTATATCCATAATGCACTAACTTAAAAAATAAAAACTATAGATAAATAGGAGAAAGTCCAGTAGAATAGAGGAAAGAGAGCAGGGGTAAGAGTAGAGGATGGAAAGCTAAAGTACTGGGGAAAATTATATTCCATGCTATATGATTATGAATTGGAGAAAATTATATTCCATGCTATATGATTATGTCAAAATGAACCCCAATATTATGTCTATCTATAATAAACTTAAAAAAGAATTCAAGAAGATAACACCATGATTTGCATAAAAAGAAGATATTTCCTGTTATTTTGAAGTGACATTTTTTTTCTTTTCTTTTTTTTTTTTTGTACCAGAGATTGAACCCAGGGGCACTTAACAACTGAGTCACATCTCTATATCAGTTTTTTAATTTTTAATTTTGAGGTCTTGATACACGCTTAGTTGCTCCGGGTCTCACTAAGATGCTGGGGCTAGCTTTGAACATATGATTCTCTTGCCTCAGCCTCCTGAGCCACTGGGATTATAGGTGTGCACCACTATGCCCAGCCCAAAGTAGCTTTTCAGAAGTAAAATTTTTCTACCACAATCCAGTAACACCATGGTGATGTTCTGGTTTCAATTGTTGATTGTTTCAATTGTTGATTATTTGCTTACTACAAATCTTAGCAGCTTACAATAACTTAATTTTGCTCACAGTTTTGTGGGCCATGAATTCTAGAAGGGCTTGATGGGGTAATTTTCACATGGGGTCTCCCAGGAAGTTGTAGTCAGATGTCATTTGGGCTGCAGTCAAGTGAGGTCTTGACAGGCTGGATGTACAAGATGGTCAGTCACACGGCTGGCTGTCAACTGGGAGCTCAACTGGGGCCATTGAATGGAATATTCTGTGTCACCTCTTCATCATGACCACCTCAGTATAGTGGTGCATCTTCCTCGATGCCTGGCTTCTCCCAGAGTCCATATTTCAAGGGAGCCTTTCTGCCCTTGTTTCTGAAGTCATGTAACTTCTGATGCATTATTTTGGTTTATCAGTCACAAACCAATCCAGGTTCAAGAGGAAGAGCTATGCATCCCTTTTGTGATTGGAAGAGTGTTAAAAGAGTATCTTCTGTCTTCTTGATGAGAAAAGTGTCAAAGAATTTGGGGTAATATAAAAAATGTACTTAAATAGATATATCAGTGTGTTATTGCTGCACAACAAAATATCACAAAATTTAAAATAAGAGCAGCTTCTTTAGCTCACAGTTTTGTGGTTTGTAATTTAGGAAATTTAGGATGGACTCAGCTTGGTGACTCTCAGCTGGGCTTCTTCATGCATGTGTGGTCAGTTTTAGGCTGGTTTTGTTGATTTTGCCTAGTCTTTCTGAGACCTCAGTTTGGACAGAGTTGGCTCTGGTTTGTATGGTCTCGTGCCCTGTAGGTGACCCTTAGCAGCCTCTTTGGTGGAAATAAGGTCTGAGTGAGTATTGGAGCTTGCATGGCCTCTTGAAGCCTAGGATCAAAATCAACACACCATTACCTTTGTAAGTAAGTGGAACTGGAGAAATAGTCTATCCCTTCTTGAGAATTGTTAAGCAATAACTCTGCATAGATATAGGGAAGTGGGCAGTTACAACCATATAAAAATAACAATATAGCAATTAATCCATAGGTAGAGTTCACTTTTTGCTGGAAACTATTCTGAGTATTCTACATAAATATTTTACTTAATCTTCAAAACAATTAATGTAGTTAGGGTTATTATAAATATTTTGTAAGTGAGAAAACAGATAAGAGAAGGCAATGACTTGTTCAGTCACATTGGTCTTCAATGATTACAACAGTATTCATATACAGTCTGGCTTCAGAGTCTGTATTTGGAATTACCAAATACTGTTAAAATTTTTTATTTGATAGGAATGCATTATAACAGCTAATTGTGTAGCCTTAATTTTCATATATGAACTGAGGTTCAAATGTTACCAATCACCAACATATGACTTTTTGGATAGTGCTGGTTTTCTGGACCACAGAGCATGCCCTTTTAAACTGTTTTGTCACTTTATATTCAAGTACATTTAGTTTATATCATTAAATATACAAGTGGATTTTATTGCATGCATAAGGAAGATAACATACAGAAGTGATATAATTCTTGAATTTGACAATAAAAAATACTATGTCCTTCTTCTCTTAATTTTTCTTCCTTATTCACCAAATGATGGAGGTCAGATTGAATAACTACTAGTCATACAGCTTTTTAAAATCTAAGTCCCCTCAGCATCCGAATTGTATATTGATTCAAATATCCTTACTGATTAAGGATGAGAAGTAAAGATAACAAATGTACTACACATTGACAATATTTTTTTTTGATTGTGTGTAGATTTTTCATGTCACAAACACTTACTTTTGTAGTTCTTAGGTCACTTTTTGCTGATAATTAAAAATCTGCCATTTCCTTATGAAACATAGCACCTGGGAAACAATGCATTCGCATGGCATGTTCATGGATATTTGTACACGTTTCAGTGATTATTCCTTTACTGCAATAATAATAACATTAATGGAACAATGTCAGGAAGAAGAGAGGCCCAAAGGAGAAGAGATGAAAAGAGAGGGAAGGGTAAAGTTAGAAAATGGGAAAATAAGAACTGACTCAAAATGACATCTGTTTGGCTATGCAAAGGCTTAATAAAGCTGAGTGCTGGAGACTTTTGTTGGCACAGGGGCAATTTGGCAGGTGTTGGTGCCCTCTAGGGAGATGTGAAGAGACATCTGTCTTTCAGAGGGTTTTTTCCTGATTGATCCAGCCAAGAGCACCTCAACAGGGAATCCAATGCCCGGACAGCTCTTGAGGATGCCTTCCAACGCCCTGCCACCTGGAAGCATCTAGATCTTTGCATAGGTTGTTATTTTAAAATAAAAACGGAGAAATAATCTTTTAGCTAAGCAAGTATGGGCAGGACACAGGATGAATCAGAAAGAGCAGGTATGTGATTAAAAGTGAGGAAAAAAGCCTCTTGCGATTTGACTTATTGGGTCTCAGATTTCTCATTTCTCTCTGAGGGAGGGATTGGAGTAAAGTGGGTAGAAGGGTGGAAGGACATTGTCCTGGATGAAAAGTAAAATCATTTCTTAATGTTCTGGTTCTGTTACATCAATGACAAAATTCCACTTTCACCATCATGGTGTTCTGAACTAACACAGTACCTCCAAAATTAATAAAAAAAACAACCAGTTTGTTTATAATAGTTTATGCATATAAAAAAAATTTAGCCATTATCTCTTGCCTGTCTATATAAGCTGGTTTCAGCACATATGACCAGAAGCCTGAGGAACCAGAAATGATTTATACAAGTGAATAAGGAATGTCGAGATGGAACCAAAGGTACACTGATAGATTTAAGCTTTAGTGGGAGCAGCTGAGATCCTAGAGGCTGGGGTTTTAATATTCACATAAATTAGAGATATGCCCATAGGGCTGGGATATGGCTCAGTGCTTGCCTAGCATGCACAAGGCCCTGGGTTCAATCCCCAGCAACACACACACACACACAAAGAGAGAGAGAGAGAGAGAGAGAGAGAGAGAGAGAGAGAGAAGAGAGGTACAATTAGAACTGCAGCAAGACTGATTGCCGAAACTGAGACAGCAGAACAAAGGTGGGACACTTTAAGAGCGGCCCAGTTTGTCAAGTGAGCAAGAAAACATCATATGTTCTAAGAATTGACAAGGAAGCCTCTCTCTCCTTTATGCTCTGGGTAAGAAAAAAAATCTCCAATTAAGAACTGAAACTCAGAGCTCATGCCATGCCTCGGTATGGAATATCAATTCACATTCTGTGTACAGGCATGAATTCTAAGCTGATAAATTAGAAATGTAAATACTGATCCTGGACCAGTGAATTCTCAGAGGTGCCTGGTGGAAGCAAAACAAAACTGCTCTTCAGGGTTTCTACAATACAGGAGAAGAGGTTCAAGTTGAAAATAAACAATCATTCAAAAATTACAAGCCTCAAGAGGCAATGAACTATCATGGAAGGAAATTGGCAGATACAACAAACTGTGGGATTAGTATTCTGAGAACTTGAGGTAGTAGAATAACCTAAAAAGATATGAAGATAAAATAGATTTTAAAAAAAAAAGATGCTGCAAAGGAGTAGGCATGAAGAGTCAGTGGGAATGAATAAAAATATTGGATAAAAAATAATGAAAACCGAAACAAAAAACTTAATGGAATTTTTGCTTCTGGAAAGATGGAGCAGGTATTCTTTAAGTACAGCTAAAAACTCTAGGGTGTGTTACAACAGCTCTGTAAGGTGGAAAGAAGAAGGCAGTTCTGAGATTCTTGGGACCCAAGGTATGGTAGAATGGTAAATTCCTCCTTTTTTTTTTATCTTCTGCATCTCAGACTTGAGGCTAAAGAAAACAGCAACCTAGAAATATCAAGGATCACAGATAAAAAAAAAAAAAAACAAAAACCTCCAGGTAAAGAATAAGGAAAAGGACAGTCTAGTAAGACAAAATACTTTCTTTTCAATGATTACAACCCTATTTCAGCCAAATGCCACAGAGTAGAACTATGTCCACACCTCCACACACTTTCCAAGGGTTCTTAGGACCTAGATTTCTGCCCTCAGCAGGTTGTAATGAGGTATCCAAATACCCACTAAGGTTGTGTTATAAGAGATTGAGTTGGGACTTTCATCATCACTGATTAATAACCAGCCCCATTCTCCGTGTTGTCTGTGGCCCTTGCATGGGGAACCTGCATTCTTCCCACTCCCAGCAGTAATGATGGGTCCCTTTCCTCTCCCTATTGGGATTGTGTCAGGAATCTTAGAGGACAGTCAATAACTTTTTAACACTACCTAGTAATAACAAGGTCCCCTACCATGCATCTGAGGTCACCCGGAAAGCCAGAGCTCCCACTCTATCAAGCAGAAATGATGACCCATGAACCACTCCCGTGTCAGTGGAAACTAAGTGGGGAACCTGGGTTTCTACATCTACCTGGAAGGAGTGAGGCAGTGCCACCTACCTCCCTTGCTGGAGCTGTGTCAGAGGAAGAAAAATAAAATCTATCATCTCATTACGTAATACCCCAAATCTCAAAGTTTGTATAAAAACCACTTATACCAAGAACCAGTTAAATTTCAAATGGATGAAACTATACCAACAGAGATGAAAAAATTGCTAGTATTAGCTGATGAACATTTAAGCTCTCATAAAAAGCACATAAACAAGAAATTGCAAACAAACTTCAAGCAATGAAAAAAATAGAAAGTCTGAGTAAAAAAGAAAAAGAAATAGAAAATATAAGAAAGAAGCAAATCAAAATTTCAGTGCAAAATAAGTGACTGAAAAAAATACTCAGTGAATGTGCTCACCAGTGGAATGGAGGAAAGAATCAATTAACTGGAGGATACGTAAGAGAAATTAGTTCTTTTGAATATCAGAGAAAACAGACTGGAAAACAAGAGAAAACAGACTTTGGTATCTATGGAAATATAACAAAAGATCTAACATTCATTTCATTAGAACATTGAGAAGAGAAAGACTGGGGTTGAAAAGTACTCAAGGAAATTATGTTTCAAAACTCCCCAAATTTGCTGGAGACCTATAACTATACAGTCAAACAACAACAACAACAACAACAACAACAACAACAACCAAACCTGATTGAATTTCAATCAGGATAAAATCAAGGAAATTAATACCAAGACACATCATAGTCAAACTTCACAAAAACTAAAGACAAAACAATCTTGAAATCAACAGTGAGGAAAAAAAAAAGCTATTACTTATGGAAAAACATTCAAATGTCATGTATTTCTCATTAGAAATTATAGAAGACCAAATGAAGTGATAAAACATTTTTTCAAATGCTTTATGTAAAGAACTATCAACTCAAAATATTGTATTCTACAAAATATTCTTCAGAAATGACAGAAAATAAAACTATTTTTACATAAAGGAAAATTAAGACATTTTGTTATCAATAGACTTCACATGAAAAGAATGACTAAAGGGAATTCTCAAAATACAATGGAAAATAATCAAAGAAGAAGTCCAGGAAGATCAAGGTGAAGAAAGAAAAGTGGAATGAGTAAACACATGGGTAAATAAAATACATGTTCCTTCTCCTCTTGAATTTTCTCAATTATGATTGATTATTACATGAAAATTATAATAAAAATTTCTGATCATATCATAAATGTATAAGGAAAAATAGTTAAGAGAATTTTATCATAAATAGAGTTAGGATATAATCAGATGAGACTGGGTACATTAAGGGTGGTATGTCAGTAGACAATGGAGGAGTAAGCTTTCTACACTTCACTAGGACTAACAAAACTATGGCACCAGTGTATGTGATAAGTTATGCGCATGTGAGGTAACACCTAGATCAATAATTAAAAAGTATGCAAAGGATTTGTTCAAACTCTAATGTAAGATATTTAACTGAAAGGAGGGCAAAAAAACAAACTTGTATACTGAAACAGAAATGAGAATGAACAGAAAATAATATTAAAATGTCAGATGTTATCATTAATCTCTTAATAATTACATTAAGTATAAATAGTTCAAACATATTAATTAAGACATAAATAAACATAGTGGATTATAAAACATGACCTCACTGTATGTTGTCCACAAGAAACTTACTTCAAAATATAATGGCATAAGCAGATTGATAAAGTTTTATCATGCAAACATTAATAAAAAGTAGGATTAGCTATATTGATATTAGAATACTCTTTATTATAAAAAAAGATCAGAAATTAGAAACATTAATGATAAAAAGCCAATACATCAAGAGTACATAATAATTCTAAATGAATATATAAATATAGAGCAAAATATGTAAAGCAAAAGTTGATTTACAAGAAAGAAGAAATAGAGATATCCACAACTATATTAAAAGACTTAAACATTCCTCTCTTAATTGATAGAACCGCTAGAAAGAAAATAAGCAATGATGTAGATGATCTCTTAATACCATCAACCAACAGGATCTGACTGACATGGTCAAGATTTTCATTTTTCCCCTTTTGACATCCAATTGCTCCAGCACCATTTGTTGAAGAGTATATCTTTCCTCTATAAAGTTGCTCTTTACCTTTGTCAAGAATTCAATTTGAAATATTTGGCGGTGTATTCCTGAGTTCCATGGATCTGTGGGTCTATTACTTTGCCATACTACAGAATCCTGAATTTGTAGTTATATGAGTCTTGAAATTGTATAGACTGATTCCTCAGATTTTCTTTTTATTCAAAATTGTCTCAACTATTTTAGTTTCTTTACCTTTTCATATATGTAAATTTATAGTGACTTTGTCTATGTATATAAGAAGTATTGCTATATTAATAGGGATTTGAATAGCTGTAATCAGTTTCAAGAGATTTGACATTTTAAATGTGTTGAGTCTTTCAATCCATAAATGTAGGATATTTTTTTTCTGTTTTTCCCCCCAATTTGATTCTGTCAATGTTTTGTGATTTTAAACATACAAAGACTATAAATGTGTTTTTACACTTAACTAGTTTTCTTAGTGACTCTAAACACCTTGTATTTTTAGTGTCAGTGTTCACATGTTTATTCCTAGGATGTAGGTAAATGACTAATTTGTGTATCTTTATCTTATCATCTGTAAACTTGCACTTAATTTTAGTTTTGTGACTTTATCATAGTTTATTTAAGATTTTTACATAGACAAACATGTCTTCTTCAAGATAGCTAGTTTTACTTCTTCCTTTGTGATCTATATGACTTTATTATGTTCCTTTACACAGTTACAACTTCTAACACAAATTTGAATAGAAGTGGTGAGAATGGACATCCCCAAGTTTTCCCCAAACCTAGGAGCAAAGCATTCAGTCTTTTATTATTATGTATAATTTTAGTTTAGTTTTTTTCCTACAATCTTTCTATCAAGTTTATGTAGACCCTCTATTTCTAACTTTCTGAGAGCTTTTATTTTTTCCAATTATAAAATAGGGGTAATATTTTTTGAATTGAATATATACTTTATCATTACATTATTTCAGCAAATATTTAAAGAATGTCAAATTTAAGACCTCAGGTTTTTTTTTCTGAATATCCTTTTTCTTTTTTGGCAATTTCTTTTCTTTCTTATTGAAATATTTTGTCTTTGGGAAGATTTTTGTCTAAGTTTTATGATATAAGAACTCTTGTTTCCTTTGAGTTTTATTTTTTCTTACTTGCATTAGGTTTTTCATGAGAAGATTCTAGGAGCTCAAAGACCACAATAGCCCAGAAATGACCTGTGAAGTTCAGGTCAGCCATAGATTTTATAACAAATTAAGTGAGCAGGAAATAAATGTCTATTTATGTAAGTTATGAATGTATTCTAGTTTGATAAAACTAGTAAAAGCTGACTAATAAACCAATAATCTGAAGTTGGCTATCTGTTCATTCTACACAGTGATAATGACTAACCATATCCAAACTCTTGCCACTAAAACCCAGAGGACTGCAAATATATATTTCAAATTTCTACCTTTCTCCTGCACTTTAGTAATATTGCCATTTTCCCAAACCAACTCAAAGATGGTTTCATCTCAGTGAACTTTTCTGAATCTTCCCTGTGCACTTATCTAGCCCAAGTCATATATGCCATGTGCTTCAAAATTACTTCCCCATCCTTTCATTTGTAATGCTCACCTCCTGTAATGCAGCTGCTGATCTATGGACCCTTTTCACCACTACACCATGTTCTCCCTAAGAGTAGGGACCTTCATTAAAAATCTCCAAACTGGGATTCAGCTTGGGTCACATAGTAATGTTGCATATTTGCTGAAATAATGTAAAGGCAAAAACACATATAGAATTAACTCTTTCTTTGCTTATAAATAAATTAAATTTATTTCTCATAGTAGCTGGGAAGCCCAACATCAAGGTGCCAGGAGATTTAGTGTCTGGGAAAAGCCCATATACTGGTTTATGGATAGATGTCTTTTTTTCTGTGTTCTTATATGACCAAAAATAAATATTATCAGAGTTTTGGGGGGGGGGAATTCCATTTTCACTCATTGCAATAATTTTTTCACAAGAAGAAACATGTAGCTAAATACAAGAAAAATAACTAATTTTAAGCTGCATCATTAATTTTCTACTTAGATGCAGATACATTTTAATTATGGGAGGTACAGCCCTAACAGTTTAATAGCAATTTGTAAAATTCTATTGATATTCCTCTTGTCATTTTAAATCCCTAATTTTACATCCCACAGAATTGTTATTTTGAAGAAGAAATGGAAAGAAAAAAGGAAAGAAAGAGAAAAGGAACCTTTTTACTGAAACTCTATTCACTAGACTGACTGCTACGGATGTTCTTTTAACTTCATTTTATTCTCTTCAGAACCTTTCATGGTGTATATCTGTGGAGACAGATTGGCTTTTAGAGAAATGAAATCATGTGCTCTGGGCCATTCATGTAATCACAAGTAGGGCGAGGCCTGAATTTGCATCTCATGATTTCTAGCACCCTGTTGGTGATTTGGTCTGCCAACTGTCTCAGAGTCCTTTCTCAGGTGTGTGCCAAGGTGTCACCATCTGCACTTATGTACCTGAATCAGAAGAAGAGAGACAGAATGTCATGCCGTATAAACGAACCCGCACCATTCTGGAGAGCAATCATCTGGGCCACTGAGACATCATGATCCTTCTTCATGGAACAGCTTGTTGATGTGATGCTTCCTCATGTTTCCAGCAGTCTGTCTGGTTTATCTCCCTGACGTGAATGTGGATCCGAGGGCTTAAAGTGGCAGAAGAGCTTCTCAAACAGATGGAGCGAACTAATTTTCAGCCATTAATAACATGCCCATTTCTATTTTCTTTTTGACAGCTACAGGACTACATTAAATGCTCACTGACTTGTTACATTCAATTTGAAAAAAAAAATCCACTCTTGAAATCATGGAAACCAAAACATTATTAAGAGGAGCAGAACTCTATTTCCACCCTTAGAACAACAACAACAACAAAAAAAGACTGGTTCCAGTTTAAAATACTTGGCAATGAGAACATAGTGTAATCATTACTAGAATAGATATGTTTCTGAATTTTCAAATTTATGGTGGCTTTTGTACATTCTTTTGTTAGAGCGATGACTTTTCTGGCCTGCTCAAATATTTAAAAATAAGATTTATAATGTAATTATTGCTTTTTTGTTTCTCACCAATTTCTTTTGGTTATTGGCTTTTCAATAGTGAGTCTTGAAAAAGTGAACAGGATAGTCACGGTTGCTTTGACCAGCAGTGCAGTGATGATTTTGTCTCTAACCATTAGAATCCCTGCTTTTTTATAAACAGCCCTTGTCTCTTTCTCTGTCATATGATTACTTGTGCTCAACCATTTCCATTTACTGGAAATAAACATGTAAGAAGAACATTAAAAGTTTTTGTTACTGGTGCATAGACTTCATTGACTTAATATTTATTGATTGCCCATGATGTGCCTGTTGCTGTTATCACAAAAAGAACAAGAAAGACCAGCTTTTTGCTTTTGTAGTGCTTACCAGCTTTTTCCTTTTTTGTAGTGTGTGTATGTGCGTGCGTGCTCTCGCACACATGATGTGACCAGTACTGTGATAGACATGAAATATGGAAAAGGAGACAGGCCAAGTGGGGGCATCAGGAGGTGATCTGTTTTAGACAGGGCAACCAAAGAAAGCTGAAGTCAAATTTGTGCTGAGTCCTAAAATTTGAGGAAAAAGTTACAGGGAAGGGTGAAAAGCAGGTAGGGGTTGTAGAGAGAACAGTAAACAGTCTCAGAATTTTCAAGCAAAAGGAAGCAAGGGGGTTCTGGGAGACAGAAAACAGGGGAAGAAGTGTCTGTTATCCAAACAGACCATTTAGGGAAGCACAGTTCTGATTTTTCATTTTATTCTAATTGCAATGGGAAATTATTGAAGAGTTTTAACTAGGGGAGCAATACAATCTGATAAAATGGGGGCATTACAGTAAAACTAAATGGATATTTCGAATGTACATTTTGATTTAGTTTTAAAGTAAAGGATCTGCAATGATTACTATGAAGGTGGAGCAACAAATTGGCACATATTTTTTTTTCCCCACTGTCTCTTTGCCCCCTAGAGAGCTCATGATTTGGCTTAATGATTATGTTATGGCAAGAATCAGGCCTGTGCGGGACCCCTCTGGCCTGGTGGTTTTCCTGCATATGTCAGTTGAATGGGATGCCAGGTGGCAATTGAAATAAACACAGTGTAGTAGGTTCAATTATTTGAGCATTTTCTGTCTTACTAAGGGGAGATAAATATCAAGTGAATTTGACAAATTGTGGAGTTAGTCACTAGCCAGCAGCTGTGACTGGAGTGGAAACCCAGACAGAGACCAAAAAGGTGACAGTCCTTTGAGCAGGAGTCCCTGGAATAACAGCTCATGAACTTCCCCCGCAGCCTCCGTTCCTTGGCAATACCGGGTACTCTCAGGCATGCTGGCAGGGACCAGGTGGCCATCTGTCGGAGGGCAACGGGTGTCTGTGGTGTACTGATGTTCAGTTAAAATTGTACATAGATGAAGGAAAATGGCTAAATGCTTCAGCACGCCCCACTTCACCTGAAGAAGGAATGATAACTACGAGAGATGCAGACAGAACATAGGCACCACGCTCATGAGATCCCTGGAAGCAGCAAGTGGAACTTCAGGTTCAGAACATCTGATTTGTAATTGCTATGTTCAGGGTTCTGTAGCGAACCATTAGGATACTGTTAATGTGGATTTGAGGACGTTATCTACCTTATGTGGCATGTGTTTTGTTTTGTCAGTTATTTAGCCCTAGGAGACAGTTACAAAGTAGGTAAGTACCAGGCAATAAGAGTTTAAATAAAAGGGCCGAATAGTTCCCTTTAATCTCTGAGTATGGTTCTGAGAATTCTTGTAGCTACTCTCAAACTACAAATTCATAAGTAAATATTTTAGCCACGATTCTTCCTTACAAGATGAGGAGAAGGTGGGCTTGATTGCCCAACGCCTTTTTTCAGGTCCAGAGACTGGTGCTTAGAGAAGTTTGCTGAAAGAGTTGTAACCAAAAGCATTAGATGAGCTGCTTATAAGAGAGTTACTTTTACTTCAATAAAGTGTCTTTTAGTATCTATCTATTGCACATTCAAATGTGCTGGGTGAGACTTTACTCCTTTCCTTCGTAGAATATCCACTCTTGGAAAGATAATTACATAACTGAATTTGCCAAAAATGAAGGTGAAAAATGCAGTATTAGAGTGGTAATCTAACGCATGGCTGGTACAAGGAGGAGAATCCATATTAAAAACTGAGCATTGTCCTATATGTACTGTGGAACTATTGACAGATCTATTTTTTTTCTTTTCTATTTCCAACAGTACATATTTATTGTTACATAAGTATGCAGATCTTCTTAAAAAAACATTTTGTGGTTTAGAAAGACCAATTGGGCATCAGTGTTAAATGTACACATGTTGGAAGATGGTGATGCTGGATGTAGAGACACAAAATAGCCCATTAAACTAAGTAAGTCAAAGATAAGTCCACGCCTAGCTCCTGGGGCTCTGAAAACTCAGCCAATTGCTTGTGTGTTTTCATCTATTTCATATACACTTTTAAACTCAAACTATGTGTGCTGGTATTGAATGGGAAATTATCCTTAGAATCAACCAGCATTCAGTACAAGATATTGAGTACTGGGATACTAGGTACTGGGATGGCTGGGGGGTCTGTCTGCCAAAACAAAATAAAATAAAATTGGATTCCAACTTCCAGCTTATACCAAAAAGTTATAAATGGGTCATACATGTAATATAGAAAACAGAAATAAATTTAACCTCTGGAAAAAAAAAAGAAAACAGAAATAAAATTTTTAGAGATGCTAAGGAAGAATTACACATTTCCATTTATGTTACTATTTCATATACATGAAATACATATGTATATAAACTGTAATACATGTAAAAATTTATTTGTAGAAAATGAAATTTCAATCGGTAAAGAGAAAGATTGATATACTCAGCTAGATCATTCTTTTTCTCTTCCTCCTCCTCATCATTTACATACAAAACCCACAATAAGCAAAATACAAATAACAAGAAAACATTCTTTTAAGATCTGATATTTCTAGTAGCAAAACCTTATCAGTAGGAAAAATATAGCAAAAACAAGATAGTACACAAAAATAAGCATAAATAACTTAAACATTAAAAAAAATGCTCAATCTCACTCAGAATATAAGAAATAGAAACCCAAATTATACTGAGATACCAATTTCACATACTGTTTTGGCATACACATTTATAATGATTGAGGGTGAATAGGCAATATGAGATGTTTGGGATAGTAATAGAAATTGCTATAATTTCTTAGAAAGTGCAATTTAAAAATAGCTATCAAAGTAACAATTGCAAAATAATAAAGTGCCCTTTGAACCGACAATTCTACTGCTAAGGATTTATCTTAAAGGCATCCTTCACATATGTAAATTGTATATACATGCATATAAAATATTATATCTAGTGGGATATATACACATATGCATAATTGAGTTTATATAGGCAAATATTTCTTTTTGAAGTAGCAAAATGTTAAAAAAGAACCTAAACTTCCACCAAATGGGAGTAATTAAATTATAGAATGCCCCCATTGTGAAGTACTACACAATAATATAAAGGAACAAGCTGAGATTTTTTTGTGACCTATATAAAAAGAACTCTATATTAACTGTGAAAAAATGAAAATGTGAACAGGTATATTGGTATCCTAAAATTTGTAAAATATGGGATAAAAAAGTAACTGTATATATACCTATAGGGTTCAGAGTTAATTTTTTGTAGACGGATCCAATAGCTCTGGAAGAACACAAATAAAAGTGACAAAATTTATTGACTGTGAAGACTGAAACTGTGCAGATGTTAGGCCTATGAGAAAGAATTTTCATGTATATTACCTTTTTTAATTTTTAAAATATCTTATTTATTTATTCGTATGTATATGGTGCTGAGGATCGAACCCAGTGATTCACACATGCTAGGCAAGCGCTCTACCAATGAGCCACAACCCCAACACCTCATATATGTATATTTTATTTTGTGGTCTTTAAAAACATTTTATGCCATGTGAATATATAGCCTATGGAAAAATGATAATAATAAGAAAAACAGAATCAACCATCAGAAGCCAAAGGTAATAGGGAGTGTATATTGTCAGATAGTTTTTGTTTTGTTTCTCCTATTTTTCATTTAATCTCTATCTATCTGTTGCCATTTCTTTTTAAAAATGAGCAAATTTATTTTAAGGTCAGTAGTTTTTCCAACACCATGTAGTTAGGCAGTGGAACTTTGGTCCAACTTCATATTTCATTAGCTTAGTCCTTTTCCTTTCTAATTCTTAGTTTGTTTCCTGAAAGTTTTCTTTTTCTTTAGTATAATGGGCATTGCTGAGATGTGCAGATACCTGTTTCTATCCCGCACAGAACAGTCTGCTATTATTTTTCCTTTTTAGTTTTAGGAAATCTAGGGGTAAGGTTGAGTCCAAAGATGCCTTGAAGCACAAGGACAATAAACAGAGCCTGAGAGCACAGGTAGCTTCCCCAAAGTTAGACTTCAGATTGCCCCCAAGCCGCAGGCGCAACTGAAAACTCTAGCTCTGGGCGACTTCAAAATAGAATAAACCATTCATCCTTGTAGGAGGTGTTGCATTATTATGGGTTTCATGGAATGGCAAGTGGCAGTGAAACACTCAGAAGGGTATCAGGAGAGCTGTTTTGTCTATGCACCCTGTGGACATTATGTTTATTAAGTTTTACTTTACTTTCAAGGAGAAAAGCATGCCTGCTAATTATGTTTCTCTTTCTTGTCAGTTCCTAAGAGATCCTCTGACAGATAGGGTGCCAATTATATTGACAGATCCTGTTCCTTGAATTCCACGGTGGCATGGCTTAGCCTTGCCCTTTCCCACCTGCTAAGACTGGATCATTAGAGCAGGTAGACAGACATCTTCAAGAAAGGTACACAACCAACAAGTAGAGTGGCCACGTTTTCTTCTAATCATAACCCTCTCTCCAACTGAGGAAGTTGTGAGGATGGGACTCTTGTAAAACAAGAAGACTCTGAAGCAGAAAGTTATAAGAACACAGAATAAGTCCAAGAAAGGTTCTGTGTGATCTCTTTGAAATGAGTTTGGTCATGAGGAAGGGTCCAACTCATGGCTTGGTTTTGTTGTTGTTTGACTTATAAAAGTTAGGGCATCTTTTCTAGAAAGTAGGGTTAATTAAGGTCTGGGTTTCAGTATAAAAACACCCAAAGATCTGATTCAGGTTTTGTTCCTTATAATTAAAGGAATTCATGATATTGACTTTGCTAAACCCTGGTCCAAAAATAAAATAGCCACAAGAGATTATTTTCTTATTTCCATAAGCAAATATTAAATTCAGAGTTAATATCCAGTGTTAATAAGGAGCAAATGGGAAGGTTTTTTTTCATTTTTAAAATTTTAAGTTGTTATATATGACAGCAGAATGTATTACAATTCATATTACACATATAGAGCACAATTTTTCATATCTCTGGTAAAAACAAAGTAAAGTCACACCATTCATGTCTTCATACATGTACTTAGGTCAATGATGTTCACCATGCCCCCTCTCTTTCCCTCCCTCCCCTTTTCCACTTTGCCCCATCTAGAATTAATTTAATCATCCCGTGCCCGCCCCCACCACATTATGAATCAGCATCCTTAAATCAGAGAAAACATTCGGCATTTGGTTTTTTGGCTAACTTTACTTAGCATTATATTCTCCAACTCCATCCATTTACCTGCAAATGCCATGATTTTATTCTCTTTTAATGCTGTATATATACCACAGTTTCTTTATTCATTCATCTACTGAAGGGCATCTAGGTTGGCTCCACATTTTAGCTATTGTGAATTGTGCTGCTATAAACATTGATGTGGCTGTGTCCTTGTAGTATGCTGTTTTTAAGTACTTTGGGTATAGACTAAGAAGTGGGGTAGCTGGGTCAAATGGTGGTTCCATTCCCAGTTTTCCAAGGATTCTGCATACTGCTTTCCACAGTGTTTGTACCAATTTGCAGTCCCACCAGCAATGTATGAGTGTGTCTTTTCCCCCACATCCTCCCCAACACTTATTGTTGTTTGTATTCTTAATAGCAGCCATTCTGACTGGAATGAGATGAAATCTTAAGAGTGGTTTTGATTTACATTTCTCTAATTGCTAGAGATGATGAACATTTTTTCATATATTTGTTGATTGATTGTATATCCTCTTCTGAGAAGTGTCTGTTCAGTTCCTGGGCCCATTTGTTGATTGGGTTATTTGGGGGTTTTTTTGGTGTTAAAATTTTTGAGTTCTTTATATATCCCAGAGATTAATGTTCTATCTGATGTGCGTGTGGTAAAAATTTGTTCCCAAATTGTAGGCTCTCTATTCACCTCACTGATTGTTTCTTTTGATGAGAAGATGCTTTTTAGTTTGAAGCTTTTTAGTTCTAAGGTTATTATTAGAACTAAATTCTTGCACTATAGCAGTTTTATTGAGTAAGTTGGGGCCTAATCCAAAATGGTGGAGATTTGGGCCTACTTTTTCTTCTAATAGATGCAGTGTCTCTGGTTTAATTCCTAGGTCCTTGACCCACTTTGAGTTGAGTTTTGTGCATGGTGAGAGATAGGGGTTTAATTTCATTTTGTTGCATATGGATTTACAGTTTTCCCAGCACCAGCAAATGGGCAGTTTTATTATACCTGTGAGTGGATGTTGAATTTGTGCAATCTTTCCAGAGAGCTTTAACAATGTGACAGGTATGGTTAAAATCTTCAGATATGTTCTATCAACAATTCTGCATGAAGTTGTTTTTCTTAAGGAAATATTTGGACAAATAAGTAAAGATGAATATATAGGAATGTTCACATTGTTGTTTTATATAATAGTTAAACACTGAGAAATTTTTAAAAAACAGGTTTGGGAAAGTAAATATTGAACTATTCATATATAATTATAATGCCATTAGTATTAATATTATAATGTTAACTTACACTTGTCAACATGGGAAGATACTCATGCACGATAGGAGAATGATAGTTACAAACACTACACTTGTAGTGTGAGGAGTCTGGTTTATGCACATATAATTTATGTATAAAGTAAGAGTATCCAAAAATGTTTTGTCTAGTGATTCTCTTTGTGTTAGGCCTAAAAAAAATGCCTTTTTTTCTGTTCATACTTTATAATTTTTCCATTACAAACATATATTACTTATGAGATGAAAAAAAGAAAAAAGTCTGCTTGTGTAACTAGCACTCAAAGAATTCTATCTAAATTTTTAATTAAAAATTAATTAATATATGTGCTAA
The DNA here is from genome assembly GCF_045843805.1 of Urocitellus parryii. NCBI lineage: Eukaryota > Metazoa > Chordata > Mammalia > Rodentia > Sciuridae > Urocitellus > Urocitellus parryii. The sequence continues at coordinate 5,738,220 of NC_135544.1, forward strand.
TAAATATAACTATTGTAAGGGACAGATGAAGCAAGGCACTGGATCTAGAAGGAAGTAGTTTTATTTGGCTGAAGCCATGTTCAGAGGGTACAGTTTTCTCTGTATCAATTCACTGTATCAATCAATTTCGCTGTATCAATTAATCCCCTGCACCCTGAATTCAGGTAGTTTCAGAACTTTATACCCAGCATGTAAGGGGAGGGGCTCAGAAGTTCATAGTCTGCAGAAGTTTTCATAAAATCAGATTTCTTTTGCTGTTTTGGGCAAGTTAACCCTTCAAGAACAACACCTGAGAAGGGGAGAGCTTCTTCTCCGCTTCCATTCCTCCCCCAGCCAGCTGTTACCATGGAGCCCAATGGGTAACTTCTCTCTTCTTAGAAATGTAGACATCTCTGTGAAGCTGCAGCTCAAGGCCAGAGGACTTGTTAAAGGATCTGTCTTTTTTTTTTTTTTTAATCACATTTTGCATTTGCAAACACACTTTTACAAACTACTATACTGGACAAATGTTTGTGAAAAACAAGTAAAGGGGCATCCAGAACCTGGAGTGCCGATTTCTTCCAGGCCAGTGGCCAAGTAATAGAGCAACAGGAAAATAGAAAGTTTACTTACATTGAACTCTTTTGTAGAAACTCTTTTGCTGATAGTCCTAAAATCAATTATGGTGAAGATTTCTGGAGAATCTTAGTTAAGATTTTTTGTGAAGGAAGGGGTGCCACTACAAAACTAGTGTATTCGGTACAGAGTTTTTTTGAAGAATGACAATCAGTTTGATTTACCTATAGCATAATTTACAAGTAAGTGATTAGTGAAGAGGTAGATTTGAGTCAGAATAGGGAGAGTTTGAGTCCTAACAAAGAGGTCTAAACTTTGTTTAATGGTCCTTTAGAAGTCATGGAGGCTATACCATTGGAATAAGTTAATGATAGGATTGATTTTTTTGCCATAAAAATCACAATCAGATTGACAATACTTCATAAGATAAACTGAAAAAATGTCTGTTTTATCTACCTATCTATCTATCTAACATCTATTTACCTCCCAACCTACCTATCTACCTACTTACCTATCTGTCAAAGTTTACAGGGCTCTTTCTGTGTTGCTCAGGCTGGTCTTGAACTTCTGGGATCAAAAGATCCTCCTACCTCTGCCTCCCAAAGTTAGGACTACAGGTGCAGGCCACCATGCCCCACCGGAAATCTGTTTCTAAATGTCTCGATTGATCCTCAGAAATTTGTTGATAGCAAATTATTCATTCCCCTCCATGTTTACAATGCCCACTACTATGTTCTTTCATGAAGTTTGTGTTCATTCAGAATTGCATGCATAAGAGACATAGGCTTAAGTTGTAGAGGGGAGATCAAAGAAGGGAAATAAATGAATTTAAACTTCAATAAGACTCTACGTTTGTCCCATGTAGCTTTCTCATTATTGCAGTAGGATTGGACCCAAATAAGTTATTTTTTTTTTTTTTACTAGTATGCTGGTTAAGCACTTATTCTTTAGAATTAGACTGTCTGGCTCTGAATTCTATTCCATCACTTATTAAATGTCCATTCCATCACTTATATAGACTTGAAAGAAGTTACTTATAATTTCTTGTCTTTATTTACTTACCAAAAAGGAAATACTATAGAGCCTGCTCCATAGGGCTGCTGTGAAGAATAAATTAATCAATACCATAAAGTTCTTACAGTAGTAGCCTGCTATTATCCTTTATGAAACATGGAAAATATTTTTTACCCTGTGTTGTTGCTAACATAGAACAAGACTCTATGTTGTGTCTAGATTTGACTCTGATGTAGTTTGTAAATCTGCAAAGAGAGAGCCAGAAACAGTGTTTTTTTTGTTGTTGTTGTTTTGTTTTTTTGGTAGTAGTAGTTTGTTTTGTGTTCTTGGTTGCTTCTGTGACAAGCAAGAGAATATACATGATATGTAGAGAGGAAAGTAAATTAATCCAAGACCATGAAAATTTATTTCACAGTTTAAATGAGAAAATTTAATTTTTATAAAACATATTTTATATTTTAAGTGCACAAAAAATTCCCTGTAGCAAGTTAGTTTATAAATTTCAGCCGTTAAATTATTTTATTTACAATTTTTATTTCTCACTCACAGGAAATACAGAGAAAGAATCTCAAAACTGAGCTTAGAGAGTTTGTATAATTTAATCATGTAAGACTTTCCCCACTTTGTTCTTTGTATGATGCTGATGTGGAAACTGAAATATAAATAGTCAGTAAACATTTGCTTTTCTTTCTCCTTTAATAACTTAAAATTCCATAGATCTGCTATTAATTTAATTACAATTGTTTTTTATCTGAAGCCAGTCAAAACCACTAAAGTCCATGCATGATCCCTTATTTATAAACTGCAGACCCTGAACTGCATGATCTTTCAGGACATGTCAACACTCCTGAGTGAAAAGTGGATGTTGGGAAGTAGTATACATCACGTCAAAATGGTGAGTGATTTTTTTGATCTTTATGTCACCATGTAAGTCTATGATTCTAAATGGTTTTAAGATACATTTATCCAACTAATGTCTGATGAGTACCTACTAATGCCAGATAATTCAAAGCCCAAGATTCAGGTTCAGGAAGACAAAATGCCTGGTTTCATGAAACTTACATTCTGCCTCAGGATTTAGTGGATATATGAGAAAAATAATCTAGGATTTTAGGCAGTGTTAAGTTCTGAGGAGAGAATGATATGACATACTGTGGCAATGCGCAACTGGAGATTCTGTCGAATCAAATTATCAGGAAAATTCTTCTTGTGAAGCCAACAGTTGAACTGCACCTGATCCCAGGGACCCCACTCCAGGACCTATGTCAAAGAACCCAAGATGTTCTACAGTGATATTGGATTTCTTTTGTTTAGATATTTTAAACAATCTCTGTTTCTTAGAATACTTTCAAATTTACAGAAAACCCACGAACACAGTACAGAGTTCCCATATACCACACCAATTATATTGTACATTTGTCATAATGAATGGACTGATCTTAATGTATTATTATTGATTAAAGCTCATACTTTATTCCTTCCTTTTTACCTTCCATCCCTTTTCTGTTCTAGAATCTGATCCAGGATACCACATTGCATTCTGTTGTCAAGTCTTCTTAGAGACATCTTGGCAGTGACAGTTTTCAGAATATCCTTGTTCTTAAAACCTTGACAAGTTTTATAAAGTATTTGTCTGGTATTTTGTTGACTGACCCTTGATTAGGATTACCTGATTTTTTTTTTTCTTTCATGATTAGGTTTTGAGGGTGATGATCACAGAGATAAAGTGGCATTCACATGACATCATATCCAAGTATACACAACCAGAGTACGGTGCTTATGGACAGTTCCTTTTGCCTTATTCTTATTAGTAGTGGTGTTATTGTTTTAAGTGGCTAGAGTTTCTAGGGCTTTTGAGTTCATATTTTGGTCAGGGGATATTTTTCCTGAAGTCTCACATATGGAGTTCTATTCTTGGCTTTCTTTTGCTTAGATAGCTGGGAAATTAAGGAGGGTTCTTTGTCATCCAATCTGTTTAATAAGCATGTAGGTAGAAAGAAGAAAAATAGTATTTTGTTGATATAAAACAGCGTGATAAAGTATATAAATAAACTATGAAACAGATTAGAGTGAAAACAGAGTATAAAGCCAAGAACCTAAAAAGTTTGCTTGATAAGAAAAGTAGAGGTAGAAAAATCAGCTATTGGCAATAGTTGAAAGATCTTAGGGGAAAGGGAATAGGCAGTCTCCTTTCCTGGCCTGAGCATATAAAGATATTTTTCAATGATTTCTTATAAAAGTTTTGTATTTTAGATTTATTGTATGTGTAGTTATTAAGAGTATGATAAAATAATTCATTTTTAAAATGTGAACAACCAAACGTCTCAGCACCTTTTGTTGAGTGGCCTGTCCTTTCGACATGATCTAAATGGACACCTTTTTGTGAAATGAGCTTCATTGTGAGTTAGGTGTGGCTCTACATGCTCCAGTTGTCTCTGATTTCCTCATTTCTATATCTCTGCACTGATTCCACACCATTATCTTAATTAGTATAATAAGTGGATGTTTTTATAAAGCTTTGATATTTTGATGTTTCTCAAAGTTGCAAGAATTACGTTATGACTATTTTTGAATTGAGATTCTTAGCTCATTGTGAGTCAAACTTCATGAAGAATTTTATTTGGCATTTACTCTGAAGTGCATTGAATTCATAGATCAATCTAAATACTATTGAGTTACTATGCCTATGAACTAAGTTTCATTTCAATTTATATTTCTTCTGGAATTTTCATTCACTGTTGAGATGGCATATGGTAAGAACATGGATGGGTGTGGCTGAGGTGAAGTAGAAGGATAGTATCATCGAAGGGAATAAAACCAAGGAATTAATTCACTGCACTGGCATTATACTATAAAGACTATCTGTGTTCTGTCTTAAAATTATTAAGAATCATGACTGGAGCAGGGTTGATAATGTGTTGGAAAGGTTGAAAAAGGTAAAAGAGAGCCAGCTGTTAAAGTTGTTCCTCTTCCTCCTCCCTTTTCTCCTCCTCCTTTTATTCTTCTTCTTCGGTGTTTTTTTTTTTTTTTTTTTTTTTTTTTTTTGTATCTAGAGTCTAGGCAAAGACAAACAATCTTATTTATAATTTATTTGCTGCTGATTATTATTATTATTGTCAATAACCAATAACAATAACTTTTTTACTGAGACATAGACTGTCCATCTTGGCTGTGTAGCAAGGGGAGTTTTGGTTCTCAGTCTTCCTTGCCTACTCTCTAGAACTTTTCCTGGACACTGTTACTCACACTAACCTCAGCCCTTTGTTCCGAGTCTGCTGTTGCTATTGCCCCCAACCCCTGCCGAATCATCAGGGTCTTGTGAATAGTTTCATTCAGTATCTTCTTTATTTGGACTGCTTTTTTTCCCCTTTTCTGTCTTTATTCCTTAAGTATGTATTTTAAAAGATGTCCATCACATATTTTTCAGGCTTTTAAGTTGTTTTATATCAGTTGCCATAGTGCTGAAAATGAAAGTTCCTTGTATTTCCTCTTCTTGATTAAAATGGACAAACATGAATGAAATTTTGTTATTTGCAGAAAAATAGGTGGAACTGGAGGACATTCTGTTCAGTGAAATAAGTGAGATGCAGAAAGACAAAGGCGACAAGTGGAAGCTAAAAAAAAATTCCACCTGAATGTAGAACAGTGGTGAATAAAGAAGAAGAGAGGCAAAGAGGGGTCGGAAAACAGGTACCAAATCACAGTTAGACAGAAGGAATAAGTTCTGGTGATTCCATAGCACAGAGACATGACTATAGTTCACAAAACCTATTGCATATTTTATAAAAATTCTGAAAAGAGGAACTTGAGGACTCCAAACATAGAGAAATGATAAGAAGGAAGCACTAACACACTGTATGCATGTGTTGACATATCACCCTGAACCCCACTAATATGTACAATTAAAAAATGTTAATGAAAAGTTTTTAAATGGGCAAAGAAGTTTAGATGAAGAGAAAAACTTTCCATATAATCTTATAAAACAATTTTAAACTGTAGCAACACATATAATCACTGCAGCATTTTTAACTTTCATAAAAATAGTCCATTTTCATAACACTTTGCACATCAACATATGTTGTTCAAATATTTCATATGATTCAGCCATTTCGTTTTCACTTTGTGAAACATATTGCAAATAGTCTAATCATATGTAGTCATTTCACAAGTGGTTATTTTCTCAGACAATAGGATAATATATTTATGTGTATGTACCAAAGCATAAGCATTTGAATATTTAAACACTCAGGTAAATGTGTTTTAATAAAATAAAAGTGATTTTTTCCCCTTAAATATCTGTCATACATTATGCTTAAATATCTGTCATACATTATGTTTAAAATTATCTTTTGGGCACTGCGCATTTGAACAATACCTAATTAATAGGTTAACCCAAAGAATTACTTCCATAAATATAGGAAAGTAGAGCCCAGTTACTAATCCATGTGGTGGCCCGTACTCTCTCCCACTTTTGGGAAGGCTTTCCTTGACATTTTCTGAGTCTCTTTGCCTAGCCTCCAACTGTCAGGAAGACAGTTCCTTTCATGAAGGATACATGAGCTCATTTTTTTTTTTTCTCCAAGCCTCTCTTCTGGAGAAGCCCCAGAAATCCAGCAATTATGTCACTTCCTGCAGGGTGGCCTGGCCAACCCACCATTCTCTCTGTAGGTGCCTAATTTCTTTCTTAAGATAGTATGGGATCAGACCATCAGAAAGGAACTGATACAGTGATTTGGAGTGACTCAAAATGTTTATATAGACAGAGGCCCTGCAAAAATAAGTCTGTCTTAGAGGGAGGGGGACATCTGGTCCAAAGATGTGCTGTGAAAACATCGTCCTTCCTACCAAGCTCTATGATATGTTTCTTTGAGAGCAAGTCTTAAAGGGCAACTTTACCCTTATCACATTCTTTTTATAAAAGTCATTCCAGTAGGGTTTCTGAGCGATGAAAATCTTAGAGGAGACACACTCACCTCCTTTGCACCTCTTCTTAGGAGGCAACATTTACTTGTGCTGCCAACGGCTGCTGTCAGGACTCGGCTGGGTGCAGTTCAGCTCCCTGAGCTCACTTGCAGGTCACAGGCATTAAGGCAAAGCCCCAGAGGCCCGTGTAATCAGGTGCTAAGCTACTGCAGCTTGATGAAGAATGAAGGTAAAAAGTTCACCTGGGCCTTTTTCTCTTTCTCGTAGCCCAAATGCCTCAACATGGGAAGAGAGAGGCCATTTTTACTGATTTCTGTCCCACTCAGAAATACTGGAAATCTCCTGAGAAGTAGTTCTAGGAATATCTACTGTTCAATTTTGCTGACCCAAGAGGCTTAGATGAAAAACCAAGTGGATTATTGGTTTGTGGAATGTTTCTTTCTTTGGGGGGGAGAGAGGAGAAGACTGACACATCAAAATCTGCTCACAATGGTGTGCCGGTGGGCACACACACTTCGAACAAGGACCCTGGGGGAAAAAGATCTTCCCATTTTCACATTTCCCCCCCTTTCTTTTCCTGGACTTCTCTTGTGTGAGGGTGATAAGCAAATAGAGAAACATAGGGATTTAAGCACAATAGAATAGATACAAATCAATTCTTATCTGCTTTTTTTGTTATTATGAGTGGGATCTTTGGACATATTAATTCACTCTTCACAATCCCATATAAATAGAGAATAATAATAGAAGCATGCATCTAATTATCTGTATTCTGTCTGGGGAATAGAGAAGTGTCGACATTGGTATTATTACAGAATCCCTTACCAGGCCTCCCAGGAAATGACAGAGAACAGAGTACAGGTGACCCAGGAGCTTGCTATCTTAGACTCTATGAAACAGGGAGAAGTCTGGAGGAGGCTTCCAGGGATTCAGAAAGCCCAACCTCCATATTTCAAAAGACTTAACTAAAGTCGGACTCAGATTCACATCCTCCTTCTACCCCCTCTGCTCACCCCATTTCGTATTCCACACACCAGGCCTTGAAAAGAATGGCAGCAAGCAGAGAAACTGACCAGCTGCCTAGGAGACACTGGAGCTGACTTCTCCTGAAGCAAATTGCCAAAATCTTGTTGATGCAGAAAGAAATTTGAAGGGTAAACTGCAAAAAGGAAAGAGAATCGGAGGAGGGGAAAGAAAGAGGGAATGATTAATGAGTTGTGAGGGATGTCCATTTATTCTCTAATTGACAGTCCATTCAAATGTATTTGTCAGAATCCATGGAAACAATGCTATCACCACAAATTAATAGGTTGAACCTAAAGCAACAGGGAAAACAGCAAAAGTTGTAAACAGCAAAAACTGGAGACAAAAAAAAAAAGTGAGCATTCTTTCATTTTTGCTCAAATTCTGCTAATTACTGAAATTGGTTACTCCAAACTATGTGTCTCATTTCAGGCACCTACAGCATTCTCACGTTTGAATAACAAGCAAACACGCAGACATGCAATAGTTTCCCAGGATTCCATAACATAGTAACACCAACTACACGGACCAATTAGCAGTAATGTATTGTCTCACAGTTCTGGGTTCAGTTCCTTCTGAGGACTGAGGAAAACCCTGCTCCATGGTGCACCAACTCAGGTTTTGCCACCAGTCTTTGGTGTTTAGATACATCATGCTTCTCTGATGTGTCTTCATATGACCTTCTCCCCTGATCCCCCTCTTTTTTTTCCACCAGTCCAAGTTTTCCCTATTGAGTTAGCATCCACTCTCTGTTCACCCCATCTTAAAAATACCATTTACAAAGAACCTATTTCCAAGTAACATCCCATTCACAGGTGTTGGGGATTAAGACTTCAATTTATGAATTTTTGAGAGAATAAAATTTAGCTCTTAACAAGCAGAATTATAATAAGTTAAATATTATTTTAAAAAAAAACAAAGAAAAAAAACGAAGCCATACATTTTGCATTTAAATTCAGGAAACTCAATTCTAATCTAGTTCCTGTGTCATAATTGAGGGAGATCCTAGTCAGAATGAAAGGACCATCTTTGTTTGCATTTGTAATATCCAGGACATAGGATCACACGTGAATTTCTCAGAACACGACACTTGTAAGGAGTGCCCCAGGGAGGAAAGTGTTCACAGATATTGTGGAACACATTTTATAACTTAAGTATCTCTTCTATGTAAAGCAGCACGGTACAGAATTTCCTAAAAATAAAAGTTGACTTTTTTATATTAAATAATTTGTGCTCCTTTTCTTCTTTTATAAAACCAAGTTTGCTTCTACCCTTTCCCTTGTGCCACTCCTTTCCTGATCTTAACTTTAATTGATTTATACCTGAGGTGCTTTTTGAGACATCAATGGGCATATCCCTATCAAAAGTTTTAGTTAGAAACCTGAAATAAACATTTCCCATTGAGCATAATTTGGTTAGGAAACAGGTGAATGTACTTTCAGCATGATGCAAAATTACAAACAGCTCTCTGATCTTGAAAATTATCCCTTGATTTCACCCATATTTATCACACTCTGAATATCTTAGGAAATGAATCACCATCACATGATTAAAATAATCTTGATTTTTTTTATCTTTAATTCTTAGAGTTCTGGTGGGAATAAAACCAACCTCTTCTATAAGTTAAAAGGAATTGTAGAAAGCTTTGAAGGTCTTGTGCAAAGAGATAACAAAAATAGTTTTAGAGCTATAGAACAACACACACACACACACACACACACACACACACACACACACTTTATGATATTGCCCCAGTATCAGGATTCTAAGATTAGATAATTATAAATTTGCCACACAATGTGTCAATCAGAAGAGATAACCGGAAATTGATTTTTTTTTCAGGTTCTATGTAGATTTATATGGAGAGAATTTTACAGCTGGGTTGAGCCTAGACTAGGATTATTTCTTCTCTGTCATTCATGTTGCCACTTAGGTTTATGGGAAATTAAATCTGGAAGGAACCTAGTGATCTTCGTCCTCCCCCTTTGGAGATGACAACCCAGGAAAGTGGTTTGTTGCTGATCACTTGAGTTTTGTAGAAAATCCTGGTCTAAAATCCAGGAGTCCTGCACTTAATGTTCTTTTTAACCATAACACAATTGACTCAGTATGTTTTAGCTCTATGCTTTAGAAAATTTCCTTCCTTTCCTTCCCCATGCTTCAAATTTATATTCAGAGTCAGTCCTACTGTCTCGAGTATGAGAGAATATTATTGACCATCCCTGGATTATTCAACTAACGTTGTTTGGGGGCTGGGAGTGAGCAGAGGAGAGTGAGAGGTATCGATTTCAGCAGTGAAGTGCCTTGCCAGTCATTTAGCTAAGACGGAGAATAAGAGAAGGAGTAAGAATCTTCCGAGAGTTTGTCTGTTTATAATATGTGCTTATATGATCTGACAGTCTCAGTTTCCAAAATTGAATTAATAAATCATCCACAGTACTGGCTGGAATAGTTAATACACTTTTTGTGCCCCAGCAGAGAGGAAAATGGGCCTGCTTTCCTTAGCTTTATGACACATTAAGCCTAAATAGAATTAATGATTGAACTTTTGAATCATATTTACTGTGGAGAGCTGTACTTGAAGGTCGAGTGAGTTTCAGAAATACACAGGAGACTTCTTACATTATTAAAAATTGTTCTTTGTTGGCTCAAATAACTTTTTTTCTGGTGGTAGAGGTAACATTACTAGATGATAGAAACTGAGACTGTGTCACTGTATGAATCTGCTGGTTTTTATGTGTATAAAAACTGTTAGCAAAAGGTATGTATGTTTTGTTACTCGGGCTATGAATAGTTACACTAGTTAATATCTCCCGTCTTCCAAGCTTAATACATGCTGTATGTGGGAAGAGAGAAGGCGAGAGGGAGGGAGGGAAAGAGGGAGAACAATCAGAGAAAAGAGGGAAAGAGAGAGACAAAATGAATAGACAGTTATTGTTGTCATGCTAGGTGCTATACAAAGGAAAGAAGAAGAAACCTTCGTCTTGAGACTCAGCTTTTAAATAATTTCTGATGTCTTCTAGTCACTGGGACATTATAAAGTAGATGTAGATGACAGCAAGAACAATTAGATAATAGAATGGAAGTAAACAAATGAGTTGGACATTCTCTCTCAAGTGAGGGCAGTTAATTATTGAAATGTTAAGAGTATTAGCCACAATGAATAATTTAATCCTAATTTTAATGAAATATCTGTTAGATTTTAAACTGGGAGCAAAACGTGTTAATTTTACTGCAACAATATTGGAACATGTCTTCTTCCCTTTGGCAAGTATTCAACTCAAGAAACACCATCTCTGTGATCTGAATATATTTTCTTCTGTCTTAGAATTCTAGAACAAGAAGGTAGATCAAAAGTTTTATTTTATTTGCTCCTCTGATTTTAGAATAAATGACATCCAGAGGAGATTTTAAAAGGAGCCATATGCATCTACCCATTTTCTATTTCCTTTCATGCTGCATATCATTCGCAAAGATTTATGCATAGTATATTCTTTAAATTTAGAGAAATGCTTCTCCATTATTATTATTATTATTATTGGTCTTAATGCATCTCCATGCCATCACGTGCACTACATAAATGGACATTCTACTAAATCATTGGATTTTTCAGGAGGGTTAAGATTCTACTTTAATCTTTTAAAAATATGAATATCCCATAGATTGTCAAAATAAAAAACATATAAATAAAGGAAGGAAGTCAGTAGGGAGGACAAAGAAAACATTGTAACATTTATCAAATGACAAAAAAGGGCATCTTTTTTTTTTTTTTTTTGTAAAAGAACCAACAGAGGGGCAGGAAACCAAAGATGATCTCTGTGGGGACCCTATTTACATATGGGTGATACCGAGTTGTTTAACTTTTTGTATGACAGATTTCTTCTGTTCACCTCTGAGTATTAATTATACAGACATCAGAGGAGCAGGCCATGGCAATTGGGGAGAAGTTTTAAATCCCTGAGAAAAATGACCCAAGCAAATGGCTCTAGAGCCTAGAATGAGAAAAAAAAAAAAAAAAAACAACCAGGCAAACCTAGGAAAACACTGTAATCCCCAGACCAGAAATAAGAAGTCCAAAGCACGTGTGCTTATTAAAATTTCTGGTAACTCAGCAAATGTGAGCGGAATCACTGAATATTATCTTAAAGCCTCAAGCTTAACAGGGGACGCTAACCTGCTCCATCCCAGGCACTCCTTAGATATTACTTGTTCTAGATGGGAGAAGGAGGATGAGCTGTAGTTTTAGCTGCAAGGAAAAACAACCACTCCAACACAGAAAACACAACATTTCTGCCTTCCTTTTACATCCTAAAGTATTTATTTAATATACTAGATTAATTGCATTTTTCAGCCAGTGGCACACAGGGAGTGAACTCCGTCTTCAGTCCATCATCCAGCCTTTACCCAGGGCTGGAAGTGCCTTCTCTGAGTTAATTAATACCATAGAGATTTCTCTCCAAATCAGGTTTTTGTCTTTTTTTCTGAGAAACCAAATTGATAGTGACATGCAAAGCTCTTGCAATCCTTAACTTATCACTTGAGAGTGATGATAGATGGTAAATTAATCAATTTGGGACATAATAATCAAGTAGAAGTATGAGAGGGGAAAAAAGACACAAAATTGTGATTTATTAGGTTTTAATTTTTTTTCTACCACCTGGATCTCAAGATAGCAATTGAGTTTGTTTTCCTAGCTTAGGAGCCAGAAATACTTGGATTGCAAATCCTTGCCAACCACTAGTGCGAATGAGACAGCTGATATTCGTTTCTGGGTTGAATAGGAGGATGGCAGGGCTAGGGCATAGGAAGCTGAAGAGGGAGAAGTGAGGAGAGCAGCTTTTTCTTTTGTAGACTGAAGAGCCCACTGTACTCATGATTTAACAAATTTCCAGACATCATTAATCTAAGTAGATTAAGTAACCGATTGAAGACATCTATTTATCCAAAAATAAATATTGCAAATGTGCAAAAAGGAAAGTGAAACTGGTAGAGTGCTGATAATATGTTTCTAGATAGAGAAAAAAAATACAGGGCATGTGTTATGTAGAGATTCATTTGTTGATTGATTGATTTAAGGAATTGCTCACATGACTGTGGGAGTTGAGGAGTCTCTCATCTGCAGGGCAGCCTGGAAGACTGGAAACAACATGCTGCATGTTATGTGCATCAGCAAAATGCTGATGTTGAGTTTAAAGACAGGTTGGGGGAGCATTTCTTCTTCCTTGGGGAGTCTCAGTGCTTTCTTTAAAGACCTTCAAGTGGTTGGATGAGGCCCACCTACTGTATGGAGAGCAGTCTGTGTTTTTCAAAGTCTACTGGTTTGAATGTTATTCACATCTGTTATGGTATGGATGTGAAATGTGTAGTATGATGAAAAAAGGCTTAGAGGTGAAATGATTTGGTTATGAGAACCTTAACCCAATCAATGAATCAACCCCCCCACCATGGGATTATCTGAATGGTAACTGAAAGCAGGTGGGGTATGGTTGGAGGAGGTGACATTGGGACTGTGCCTTTGGGTATATGTATTTGTATCTGGCAAGTGGACTCACTCTGTTTCTTGATGAATGTGTTCTGAGCTTCTTTCTTGGCCACACATTTCTGCCATGATGTTCTGCCTCACCTTGAACCCCAAGGAATGGTGCCAGCTGTCCATGGACTGAGACCTCTGAATCTGTGGGCCCCCAAATAACCTTTTTCTCCTCTAAAATTGTTTTGTCAAGTCTGTTAGTCACAGCAGTGAAAACTCTGATTTTTTTTTTTAAAGAAGCATCTAAAAAAATACCTTCACAGAAACAACCTCACTGATATTGGACTTAAAACTATGTACCATGACCTAACCAAGTGGATGTATCCAATTAACCATCACAGTAATAACCAAGTAATTACTGACTTGGTTAAAATGCCTACTATGTACTGCTAAATGCAGTGCCCTGAGTCAAAAAGTACTGGATTTTGAGGTAAAAGATCTGGATATTTATTCTGAATGTACCAGCCAAAAAGCCTAAGATATTTCTAGTGTTTTTCCTTGAGAGATAAGGTGGATCTGGGTCATATAAAATGAGAGAGGGAATCAAAGGAAGAGAAACAGCTTTCTCTGTATTGACACGGAGGTGCCCATGGGACACAGAGGTGAAGAAGTCCTGTAAGCAGTTGAGCATATGTGCACACCTGGAGTCCACAGAACAGCTATCAGGTGACAGTTAGGTTTATGAGTTGTTAACATATAGATGTCAATCGAATCCATATAAGTGACCAGCAGGGAGGCCTACAATAACAAAGGAAGTGTTCCAAGGGAACAAGAGGAAGCAGCCGCAGAAGGACCAATCCAGCCTACCCAGAAGGAACAGTTATGTGACGGAATCAGAAATAGGATAAAGAGTTTTTATGGACGCCATCAGAGACTATTAAGATATTAACATCAGAGAAGTGTTCAAATGTCAGACATCAAAAGGGACTTCCAGAAATATTACATCTGAAAACATTCCATTGGATTTAACAATTAGTTCATCATTTGGTGACTTTTGCCAGTACTGTTTAAATAATAGCTAATAATCACTGTACTTTCATATGAAGTTCTGTGGTGTGCTTTGGTATGTATTGTACTTTATCCTGCCTCTAACCTGTGAAGCAAATGTTGTTATCATTATCCTTGTTTTACAGATATGTAAAATAAGGTCAGAGAAGTTATGTATCTTTCCCACAGTTACTCAGCTAAACATCTGGACTGGGGTCTCTCCTCCGTTTGTTGGCTCCAAAGTCTATTCCTTTCATTCCACTACCTCTTTTGTTCTGTGGAGTGAAGGAAGCTGAACCAGTTCATAGGATCCAGGGAATGAATGAAAAGAGAGGGAATAAGAAGGAAATTACAGATTAATATTACCAAGGATTGGGGCTAGCAGGGAGAGACGCCTGTTTGAGGGCTGTTTGGAGGTACGAGAAAGTCGTGCATGTTGTACATCATAAGAAAAGAAATGAGAGAAGTTGAGGATGGAGATGGAGATGATAAAAAGAAGCCAGAGGAGCAAGGCTTCAGGGAAGTCACAAGGTATGAGCATTCCTGGAGAGTCACATTGGAGGGTGTTACTGACACCTCGTCCTTTAGACTAAAGACAAGTCAATGTGTGCGGAAACTACAGCTGTGGTGGTCGTGGGCGTTGACTACATGTGCTGAGAAAAAACAAAAAAAGTGTCTCAGATGGTCCTGCAGAGGGTCAAAGAGCAGCCCCTCTGGTCTGATGGTTAGGAACACAGGCTTGGGCACATCCTGGGTTCCAGTTCTATTTCTGCCCCTCCCCCACTCAGTGTTTCTGGACTCAGGACTCAGAGTCTGTGTTGCCTCTGTAGAAAGACCTTTCCTACCTATCCACTTTAGAGGAGAATATCCCCTTTGTCTTTACATAATGACATCACAATTTGCCAGCATATTTTTTGTATGTTTATCCTTTTTCTTGGCTATCACAAAATCCCCATGCGGTAGATTGGCAGATTAGATTAAATAAACAAGACCCAACAATAGCTGTCTCTTATAGGCAAAAACAGACTCAAGGTAAAAGGATGGGGAAAAATATATCTTTCACATGAATCTAGTAAATAAGCTGGAGTTTCTATCTTCACATTAGATAAAGTGGCCAAAGTTAATCAGAAGGGACAAAAGAAGGGCATTTCATACTAAGGGAATTACACATCCACAAGACATAACAATCATAAATGATTATGCCCCAAATGGTGGTGCATATATGTACAACAACAAAAAAATCCTTCTCAATCTCAAGAATCAAATAGACCACAACACAATAATTCTGGGTGACTTTAACATACTTCTCTTACTACTGGATATATCCTTCAAACAAAAACTAATAAAGAAGCTATAGAACTAAAAAATACAATTGATCATTTATTGTTAATCTAGCTTCTTTCTTATAAAAGTACTTTAAGTTATAAGTGTTCATCTAAGTACTGTTTCATCCTAGAGATTCTTATATTTTAAGCTTTTATTATTATTTAGTTCAAAGCACTTTAAAAAAATACCTTTATTTTATTTATTTATTTATTTATTTTGGTGCTGAGGATTGAATTAAGTGCCTCACACGTGCTAGGCAAGTGCTGTACCATTGAGCCACTACCCAGCTCCTCAAAGCACTTTTTATTTACTTTTCTTGAGCTTTCTTCTTTAATCTGTGATGTATTTATTAGTGTCATTTGATTTTGAAGTAGTTGAGATATGGGTGTGGGGTTTTATTTAAAAAAAAAGAAGAAGCATGTAATAAGTGCTAGAAATAAAGTGGAGAAAAAGGAACATTTTTGTACTGTTGATAGGATGGCAAATTAGTTCAATCACTGTGAAAATCAGTATGGAGGTTCATCAAAAGAGTAGGCATGGCACCACCATATGAACCAGCTCTACCACCTTTGGTATTAATCCTGAAGAATTAAAGTCGCCTTTCTACAGTGACACATGCGTACCCATCTTTTTAGCAGGACAATTCACAATAGCCAAACTATGGAACCAGCCTAGATGTTCATCAACAGATGAATGGGTAAAGAAAATGTGGTCTACATACACAATCGCATTTTATTCAGCCATGAAGAAAAATAAAATGATGTCATTTGCAGCAAAATGGATTATGTTAAGTGAAATAAGTCAAACTCAGAAAGTCAAGGGTTATGTTTTCTCTCATATAGAAGCTAGAGAGGAAAAATATGTAAACAAATGTGGAGCAGATCTCATGAAAATCAAAGGGAGATGGGTTGAGGACAGGGATCAAGGGATGGGAGGCAGGGTAGGAAGGGGGAAATGCTGGGGAATGATACTGGCCAAATCATATTGCTATATTGTGTGCATGTGTGAATATATAACAACAAATCCAATCATTCTGCACAACCACGATGCACCAATAAAAAGTTTGTGAAAAAAGAAAAAAAAATCTTTTTTTCCATGAGGGCACTTCTCTGCATTTCTCACTGCAGTGCTTCTTAGTCCTAGTGTAGTATTCTTGACACATAGTAGGTTCTAAACAAACATGCATTGAATGAGAAAACTGAACTCCATTATTCATTCACTTTGGAAAGATAAAAATTTAATTTCTCATGCCTCCATTTCATCATTTGTACAATGGAAAGCCATCATACCTTATCATGGGGCCTCATGAACATAAAAGAAAATGATGAACATATGACTTAACTTTTCTCTGATTCATAATGTGCTCAATAAATACCAGCTATTATTTGTTCAGTGTGGCAGTGCTAAGGCTTTGGAGCTCTTCAAATTGATAATGCAATCCAAACTCACTGCTCTTGGACTAATGGATTGGTACCTATGTAGATTTATTTTTTAAGGATAAAGACAAAGGGAGAGGACACACAAAATTGAAATGGACTTTGAGAATACAAATATTTGGCTCCAAGGAAAGGAATTAGAAAAGAATTCACACCAAGTACATTTCCTCTCAAACTTGTGCTCTCATCTGAACTGGTTTGCCAAAATAGAAAAGTCTCTGTCAATTCCACATCTCATTATATCCCAGCCTGATGCAGGTTAATACCAAGCAATATACCCCGTTAATCAAATTTAAGGCACTAAGGCCAGAATCTGGGAGCTGTAACTTGAGTCACTTCTCCCCAGGTAAATAGGAATGTGTTTTTCTACAAATTACATCAAGGTACCTGGAGATTTCTTTAATCTGATCACAAGAAATGATGGCCAATATCTTATTTGATGGGGCCATGTTGGCACATCCTCTCTTCTTCCATTACATTTTCACCCTGGATAATAAAGGTCCACAGGCACTGTCTTTAGAACATATTATTGCTTTCATAAAGGGAGAAGGTGAAGAAAGTTTGTTACCTTTGGGTTTTTCATGACCCAGAAAGAGCTAGAAGAAGTTCACTGTTGACTGGACTGGACATACCAAGGACTGGAAGGTGAAATAGTCAACTGTGACTCCAAAGCTGGTAGAATCAGTCAGACTGGTTATCTCAAAGGTCTTTAACTGTCTGGGAACAAGTCTAGATGATTCTAACTAATAAATATTGAAGAAAAATTAATACCCAGTGCTAAGGGGCATCCTGAAATCCACCCTGTATTGTATGCTAACATTTAAACTAGATTTTATTTAGGTCTATAGTGATAATCCCCTGCATAAAGTACTTTTATCCCAACTATACATATATTTGTATATGGAAGATACATGTTCTTCATTCATCCTTGACTAGCACAGAAACATCAAAGCTGTCATCATTCTATTTGTCAAGATTAGTTATTTTTATTCCCCTTTAGTTATTAATAATGCACAAGCAGTGAGGTCTTTGGGCTCATTTTAGCTGGTTTATTTCTTTATTCTTCTTGTTTCCTCAGCATGAAAATTTATCAAAGCTACTTCTCTAATCTATTGTTCTTTGCCTTGAATGCTCTTTGTCAGATGCTTATCTTTGAGGTTTTTAAGCCTTCAGAAACACTCTTTTAATCTCCCTTTATCATTTTGCTCAGTATCTGGCTAGAAGCTCTTCTAATATCACCCTCTCTTTCCTGTTTACATCCAGGTCTTAATGCAGAGGTACACGGTGGAGGGGACCCAGTGAACATTCTCCCAGCAGTCCTTGTGAAACACAATTGGACAGAGACATGGTTCGTCAGCTCCTCAAAGACATTTTTTAGAGGAATGATTTTCTAGTCCTAACCTCAAAGCTGCAAAATCCGATTTTCTGATCCCACTTTTATCCTGTAGCCCTCCCTGTGGTTCATAGCCAGGAACAGCATGTCTGATTTCCACTAAATTCAACCATTGTCCACCACACGCCTTAACTGCTGGGTTTCTAAATGAACAGTGGTGCTTTTCTGTCATGATATAAATAGAGGAGGCCTGCTGGTGCTGTCTCACACTACCATGTTCCCTCTGAGTTTCTTTGGCCACACAGCCAAGCCTGATGCAAAAATCAAACCAAAATTTTGCACCTGTTTTTCTCTTTTATGCACGAAGTGCTTTTTGCTGCTCAATATTTTCATACCCATTATTTTTATGTCAACCCTAAATCTTAGCCATCCTCTCTATCTTACATTTGTTCACATATACTTCAACACTCTACAACCAGGGGTACTTAAAATTGGCTGCACATTGAAATCACTTGGGGAACTTTAAAATTTTTCCAGTGCTTAGTTACCCACCCCAGACCAATTAAATGAGAATCTCAGGGGATGAGACTCAGACATCAACATTTAAAAGTCTCCCCGGAAGATTATAAGATGCAGCTAACACTGCAAACCATTGTTAACCCATTGTTACCTAGAGGTTATGAGATTTCTCCCTAACATAGTATTAGGCAATGTTTACAGAGGTCCTTTTACTATCTCTGAAGTTCAGCTCAGAACTCTCAGGTGCCTCTTCTCAAGGTTGGCACTGGCAATCTGATTATCTGAGTTAATGCACCCTGATATCCAGTTCTCTCAGGACTAACACTGCACAGTCTCGTCCTCTAGAATTCTCCCACAGAAACTCAGAAACTGGGCTAAGTCATTCAGTAACATCCTTCTAATTTTGTTAAGGAAGGCAAATTGTTAGAGAGGTAGAGAAAACAGAGGTAGTTTACTTACCTAAAGGTAAGAAGGTAGAAAGTTTGTATTCACTTTAGAACATCCATCTAGCCATTGACTAATCACAAGTTCTGCTTACTCAAGACAAACCAAGTTCTTATCTCCTTGGTTAGTGATTGTGCTCTAACCACAGACCACACCACCCTGTACAAGCAGTGCTGGGTTCAATCCCTGCTGAGTACATGGGAATACACTTAGTGGGAGAGCTTACCTACAGTCTCTGTCATGTTGTCTAACTCAGTAGCTTTAGGATGCAGTTTTCCCTATGCAAATGATATTCACCTAAAGCCTGGCTGGGAATATAAATTAAAGCATCAACTCCACAATAAACTATACGTGTTTGGTGATCAATACAGAACTCTAATTTTCTCAAGTTAATGCCTTTTAATGACAGGTTCCCAATGCTAGCTGTGGACAGTCACATGCAAGATTATAAATCATGGGGATGTCTTAGCTTTGAATTATTAATCTTTGCTTCCCCCTGCATTACATAATTGATAATGACTTTATTGACAGTTCCAAGAGGGCTCCTGAGATAGATCTGTTTGGTAGAAGGAAAAGCATGACCACAGTGGAGTGCAGAAATGACATGCTGTGTGTTCTAATGAGTGGGCTCTGTAACTTCTACTTGAATCCCTTAGTTTTTCAGGCTTTTCTTTCATCCTGAAAGCTTAGCTGTGGTCAGAAAGTAACTGTAGAAATGTGTTACCTTCTTAACATAGATATTTGTTTCCTGTGAATCTTTGAGCCATTTTTGATGACTTTTACTGCAGGAAAAATACATTTCGTCTCCCATTTGGGTGCATGGATCCAATAAACCTACACGAGAGAGGACAGGAGTGTGATTTTCCCAGCAAATCAGAATTCTTTATGGCTTTACCCTGATTGGTAGCAACTGGAAGGCAGAAAGAAGAGAAACAAGGTAATTCAGGGCAGAAGAGTAGCCCATAGGTCTAACACATCAACCAAATTTTTAAAATGCACTCTTTTGGATAGGGATCTTTTTTTTTATTAAGAAAGGAATTTTCCCCATGAATTTGATTGACTTTGACAAAGCACATAAGTATAAATTACTTTATAGCTTTACTTAGGACAAGAGTCTGATCTAGAGGGAGAAATTTATCCATATTGTATGCTAACATTTAAACTAGATTTTATTTAGGTCTATAGTGATAATCCCCTGCATAAAGTACTTTTATCCCAAGCATACATATATTTGTATATGGAAGGTACATGTTCTTCATTCATCCTTGACTAGCACAGAAACATCAAAGCTGTCATCATTCTGTGGCTACTCTGTGAAGTGTATCTACAATACATTTTCCTCTGTACACTTGTAGCATTTACTAAGCAACAAATGGTTTTTCATATTTTCACTATAAATACAGCCCTGGGATAATTACCCCATGGACCCTTTCTGTTCTCAGCTTTCCCTCCCATTTTCTACTTGGAGGGGCTCTCCATCCACTTCACACATATAAGGGCAGCTGCCTAGACAGAGGCTTCTGTTTAAAGCAGGTGGCTTTCACTGAACTGGAGAGTAGGTGCCCTCAATCTAACCAGTCCTGTGCCCTTCCCTCCTCCACACCCTGGGCTCAAGGGAACTCATGATGGAGATTTTTTTTTTCAAAATGTTTGAATCAATATCTCAGGAGCCCATTTGACACTTGGATGCTGTAAAATCATCATTTTTATGACGCTTTGCCTTTGTGTTGCTGCACATGCTCTCTCATGAGGCCATGCTTCTTGATGTCTTGTGGCGAGGCCATGGGTAGAGTCAAGACCACTGGAGGCCTTGCACGTGGCTTTTGTGTAGTGTTAAGAAAGTGACCTTATGTCATTGAGGTAGACAGTAGTATGATAATGAAAACACACACTCTGGCTTAACATATGGAAGGATTTTGAAAGATATAAAGTGTAATTGAAATTTATAGTGTTATTAAAATATCTGTATGTGTATATATATATACACTATATATTAGAAAATATAATGATAATTATGTATAATGTGTGCATATTTGCTATATTCATTTATACAATATATTGCATTAAATTATAAATGCATATTCACTATATGCATATTATATAATGTATATTATGTGTGTGTGTGTGTGTGTGTGTGTGTGTGTGTATAATTATAGTTTCTATTATTATTTGGTGCTGAGGATAGAACTTAGGGCCTAACACACACTGATCATGTGTTTTTCCATTGAGCTGCTCCCCCAGGTCCAATACATTTGGATTCCACATAGTCCCAGATAAATATACAGATGCTGTTGAATAAGGGGAATCCTTGAATTTTCTTAACAGTGTTCTTTCCCTTGAGCATAAAACCTAGTATTCTTTTGTCTTTCCACTCTTTAACTCATTTTAAATGTTTTGTATTTATTATGCAGTTAGTAACTTATTTAATACTTTCTTGGTCTCTAGTTGTCAACACATAGTACCCCAAATGGCATTCTATCCTCATATGTTATCTTACTCTTACATTGTGTCATGAGAGTAAAAGTTGTTTTCTCATCCCCATGGCACCTGTCCATAGCTGCCTATAAAAGTACAATGGTACACAATATGCTCTTGATAAAAATCAGTAGAACTAATAGCCCCATGTGCTCACTTCATGTAAAGGTAGAAATAAGTTTATTTTATGTTTTTTTTTAACTTAAGTCTCAGAAAAGAATAGTTATGCTGATGTAGTAAGAATTAACTATGTCCCAGATGATAGTGATTTGAACAAATCCCATTGGTACAATTAGCATCTGCTAAAAAATGCACATTTTATAATTTCTGACAAAGAAAATCAGTCATGTTTTAGTTTGAATCCTTTATCTGATATCTATGGCAAAAATGTGTATTGCATTTTTAGACATAATTTCCTATTTCACCTAATCTACATTTGTGCCACTAAGGCTTTTTTTAAAATTTAAATAAATATTAAGGAATTAATGCTTCTCATTTTAATGAATGCATCAATCTTCTAATATTCATGCATAGCATATTTTGGAATAGATTTAAGCTATGATGAGTTCACTGCTAAATCATTTCCAGTTGTATAATCAACTTATGGAAAGAAGATTGACTGGAGGTTACTTGCGGAAAAATATCCCTTCATTTTGTAGATGAATGAAAACACTTAGGCTAATAACGTAATGGCAAAAAGTAATTTAACACCAACTATTAAAGAACAACTTTGGCTCCATGTCTTTAATGCCCTCTTTTATATGTATGGGATACTTGAATTTTCTCTATTGTACTGTTTTTCTTTCTAAGTATATTTTGATTAATAATATGTATTCTCTGATTCTATGGCTATCATGATCTTTCCATCTTTCAGACATTTCTCTCAAAAGGAAGATTTTCATTTTAGATTGCTTGGAAATGAAACTGAATGTAGATGTCAGTTTCTAAAAACAAATTGGAGATTTTTAACTCCATTTTGTGCTGATGCACCTCTCCTGTTCACTAGCTTTTCCATGGGTCTTGCCCCATTGCTAGGGCTAGTTCTTCCTGGTGTTTAGAAATAGCCCTCTGTACTCACTGCCAGGCCATCCCTACATTGCTAGTTTAGCTATAGCTTACTATATTACCAATACCTCTTCCTTCCTTTCTTCCTTCCTTCCTTCCTTCCTTCCTTTCTTCCTTTCTTTCTCTCTCTTTCTTTCTTTCTTTCTTTCTTTCTTTCTTTCTTTCTTTCTTTCTTTCTTTCTTTCTTTCTTTCTTTCTCTTCTCTCTCTTTCCTTTAGTCCTCCCTCCCTCTCTCCCTTTCCTCCTTCCCTCCCAGCTCCTCTCCTTTCATCTCCTATGGTCTCCTCTCTCCTTCCTTCCTTCCTTCCTTCCTTCCTTCCTTCCTTCCTTCCTTCCTTCCTTCCTTCCTTCCTTCCTTCCTTCCTTCCTTCCTTCTTCCAGGTAGCATTAAGACAGACAATCTGACTTGCCTCCAGTCCATATTTGCTATGTTACTATGGATCCAGCTGCCTCTATTCTAGGTTCACAAAGTCTATCTCTTCAGTTCCAGAATGCTTCCCAAGTTCACCTCTACCTCTGTCTTCTTCACAATGAGCAGCCTATTTACTAAAACTTCCCAGACTAGCACCAGTACCTGGATACAATGTTGTTGTTTGTTTGCTTCCCTACTTCCCTGTTGAAATTTGATTTCAAATATTCTTTTTTTTCCATTTATTTACTTATATTTATTGATACCAGAGATTGAACCTAAGGATGCTGAACCACTGAAACCCTCTGTCTTTTTCTTTTTTTTTAAAGACAGGCTCTCTCTAGGTTGCTTACAGCCTTACTATGTTGCTGAGGTTGGCTTTGGACCTGTGATCCTCCTGCCTCAGGCTCTGGAGCTGCTGGGATCACAGGCAAGTGCCACTGAGCCAGGCTGATTTCAAGTTTTTTTGTTGTTATTTTTTGGTGGTGATGGGGATTGAACCCAGGGCATCCCCAGACCCTGATTTCAAGTATTCTTAATGCCATTTCGGAGATAGCCAATAGGACTCCTGCTTTTCTAGAGACATGATCTGAAAAGGAAGAGCAAAGCTACAAAGGGTAGAGGATAAATTTGTTATGATAATTAAATCATTAGGTGATTTATGTAATTGTTAAACAAACTCACTAATTTACCTATCTCTTCTTTCTGTCTTATACACACTCACACAGTCACTCACTCATTCATTTGATGATTTCTATGTGAGATTACCTAATAATTTTTACTACATGTCTATCAGTATCTGCTAACACTCTTCTTCTAAATTTGTTCATTTAATTACTACTTTCTGAATACTACCTTAAATTGGATATTGTGCTATCATAAGAAATAAATAAGTATATTTTTTGTTTCTGGAAACTTCTCTTGAATGATGATAAATTATACTGTATCATACATGGGAAGAATACAAGAGAAATCCCAATGAATATGATTTGGAGCTTGCACTCAAGGTAAAGCTAACAAACAACAACCCTCCCTTCTTCTACATCACTCATCACTCCACCTGAAAAATATTTTTTAGTCCTTGTCAATAAAGTACATGTGTGGAACCTAACAATCAGGTAGTACAACAAGGCTAATTGTAAACATCTCCATTCCTCTGACCCACTCCTCTTCAATTTTGGTATTTTTCTACATCCTATTTTCTCCTCAATTATCTCCCTGTGTTTCTCTGTTGTGGTTATATAACAGTATTTGTTAAACTGATATTCAGATTTTATCTTATGATAACTGATTGAAGTATTGTACTCTGATTATATTTCCTTTTCCTATTTCCTAACAGAATCATACCCACTGAAAACTTCAAGTGTTGTACCAATTCCATCATTTTTCTAGAAAGCTCTCTCCGAGCCTTTGTGCTACCTGATGGACTCCTGCTCTAGTTGGATTGTTGCACTGTCCCTGTCCTGGGGTTTCACTCTGCCTCTACTCCGTTGGGTTCCATTGTCTAAATCCAGTGTGGACTTTTCCTTTGTTTCCTCTCTTGTTTTGGTGACACACATACAACAATAGGAAAGAGAATGGGAGATGTTTTATTTTTTTTTAAACTTGCATATATTAAAAAGCATTATTCAGCTCTCACATTTACTTGGCAATTTGGCAGCTTTTACAATTAACAGTCTGAAAGCCATTTACCCTCAAAATTTTGAAGGCATTGCTCTTTCATCTTCTATATGTGAGTGAAGTTGCTGTTCAGAAGTCCAACCTTATTTTGGTTCTTTTTATGTTATCTGATTTCTTTCTTTCCTGGAAGCCTTTTGGATCTTTTTCTTTCCTGACTGAAATTGCATTTTGATGTGATTTGGGTCATTTATCATTCATTAGCTGGCAACTTAGCTAACTCTTTTGATGTGTAAAAATTAACATCTTTAATTTTCTTTTTTTTTTTTCTTTTTTTTTTTTGCCACGCACAGTGGTGCTGGCCTGTAATTACAGTGCCTCATGAGGCTGAGGCAGGAGGATTGCAAGTTCAAAGCCAGCCTCAGCAACTTAGTGAAGCCTTGTTTCAAAATAAAAAATTAAGGGGGAAGAAATGGGGTTGAGGCTGTAGCTCAATGGTTAAGGGCCTCTTTGTTCAATCCTTATATGCCAAAATTTGCTCCATGGTGAAATGAACTTTGAGGTGAAGATTAAGGTTCAGGGAGCCTTGAGTCTCCTGGATGAAACCTCCAAGTTTATGCATGTGGCTCGACCTAAAGGACCAGTGGGTTTCACTATACAGAGACTGAGAGAGGACCCAGCTTTTTCACTGAAACATCATTAAAAGTCAATAGTTATATCTTTCTCTATTTTTTGGCAGCTGCTGAGTTTGTCCAGAGTAGACTATCCAGAACTCTTGCTTAGGGACATTGACCTAACATAGGGTATTGTTGCAATGGAGTGACATTTACAAGGTTCACAGCGTTTGATGAAACAGCAACTTTTCAGAACAGTTCTCTTCTGTGCCAAGTGTGCTCATATCTGGACACTCCCGGAAAGGAGCCAAGATAAACTCTTCCCAAGAAACTTTTCACTTTTCAGTCTCACCTCACCCTAGCCTTCTGTGGTATCTGATATCAAGATAGAGGAGCCATTCCAAGCTCCTGCTATGAGATTTTGTCCTGCTTCTGCTTGGTATGGCTCACCTTCCAATGCTTCCTCAGCCTCTCTGTATCTCATGATAGCTTCCTCTCTTTCTGTTTGTGTGGGTTTTTCGGGAAGCAGCACAGAAAGAAGTTCTCATGTATTTAAACCTCTATTCTTCTCCAGAAGCTCTTACTCAATTTGCAATGTAAAATTCTAAGCCAGTCACAGGAAAAAGAGATTAAGTTTGACTTAGGGACATGAGTGAGGCAAGGAGGCTTTATGTAAATAATAATAATTAAGATCATTTCTTTAGAGTCTATAAAAGACAAGGCACGTGGCTTTTAAAAAATGATTACAATACAGACTGTCTAATCTGTAACAGCACTGAAAGTATTGTTGAAATTTTTCTGGCAAGATTGATTATTGATTTTTTTTGTATTGTCTGGAAATGGTTATTTTTTGCTCTTGCTTCATTCTCATTGAATTAAGAAAAAATGAAAAAGAGAAAAAGAAAATATATAGTGACCAAGGTTAGATTAGCCTTACTTTTCATCTCCATTTTCTCTGTCCCAAGCAGAATTAAAGTATTGAGGGGAAAAGGTGCTTAACAAATAGAACTTGTTCTTGCTGTTGATGCTATCATTAATCTAATAGGGTTGCCCAAAGTGCTGTGGCTATTCCATTTAGTAATGTCAAAATAACCTTGTTAAAGAAAAATGCTTAACTTGACCTTCAAAACCCATGTCCTTTCTTTCTTATTTATTATTAAATTTGTCTTTTAGGATCAAGTAAATAAAAGTTATCTTTTAAAACTCTACTGTGTTTATTTACTAGTTCTATTTTTTGAGAAATTCTTCAAGGTGTCAACTCTATTAGCCTGAAATGTGAGAAAACATAATTATCTTACATTTTTAATTACATACTGAGTACATTTGAAAGGGTGTGTGTGGGGGGGGAGTCATATTTTGTTGTCTTTTAAATACTTTTAGTTGTCTTATTGAAAAAAAAAGTGAAATCTGGCAATTTGATAATTATGGATATGACCTAGTCATTTATTTTCAGCATTTATACAAAATACCAACTCCCTGTTTTTTGTCTATTGATAGAATTTTCTTGAGTACTACAGGGAATGATGGATGTGAGGACAAAAGAGCAACTTGGATTCTGTCCCCAATAATCCACTGGATTTGCCCCTTCAAATCAACAATGGATCTCCTAATTAACTAATCTAAAGAATTTTTTTTTAGCTTTGAGTCTCTATGAATTTTTTTTATTAGTAGATGGTTAAGACAGCTCTTAAAAATTGTTATTTTCATTGCATTCATTTATTCCACATCCTCTTTAACAATTTGTGTGTTCTGTTAGACCCTCATGGTGTTTATTTGATGTGTGTACATCTAAAATGGACCTCCTCATCTTTTTCTTACTTCAAACCATGTCTCCTTGGTGTTTTCCTGATACTATAATGTACTTGTCATTTAGAACAGACACTTCATTCATCTTTGACTTGTCTCTTTTCAATTTCTTCCACATTGACACAGTACTGTTGATTTCTCTCTCCCATTTTTCTTACCATTGTTATTATCACTACCATTATCCATCATCCCTTTCTTCTTTTCTTCCATAAACATTTATTCAGCATCTATTTCTCTAGGCCTTGTTCAATAAATAAAACACTCAACTAACTAACCCATCAATCACTCGGTCAGCAAGTTTCAACCGAGTGCCCTCTTGAAGAGGCTATCATTGAATTGGGGAAATAGTCAGCTGAATTATTTCTATCATAAACTATCAGTGACTTCATTTTTGTTTGAAGAAATATATATGTCATTTAAGAATACTCTGGGTTTGAATGCCCTTTACAACCTGGTTTCCATTTACATCATCGCCTTGCGCATTACTCTTCTGCATAAACTATTCTATGCAAACATATACCTGTATTAAGACCCATTTACTACATTCCATAGCTTGAGTCTCTCACCTTCAAGTCTTTGCCTGGGGTGATCATTCTTCTCTCAGCTAAAAATATTATGCTGAAACCCACTTCCTCCAAGAACCCTCTTCTGATCACCCTCGGGATTAATGGTACCTCTTCCTTTGGATGATCTACCTCACATATGGACCACGTGGTGACTATGACTCACCATGCAGTGAATAATCTGGTTTTCAGTCAGAGTAATTTCTCCTTGGTGAGCCCTCCTCTGACTGACCAAGGGCAAGTCCTATCTCAAACATTTGCTTTCACCCATCCTACATTTATCATCATACTCATTACTCTTTTAACACTTGTTTTTAAAAATGTTTTCTCAATCTTTCTTTCTCCTTGAGAATATAAATCCTGTGAATGAAATGAAATTGCATTAATCACATCTCTATATTCAGAACAAATTGGCATGCAACACCTATGCATATTTCCTAACTAAAGAAATGAGTAATAACACTACATGGGTGTATCTCTATAGGTACCATTTTTACAAACTTACACGTTAACTAATTAATATTCACAAGAATAACCCATGATATATATTATAGTACTAACACCATGTGCAGCTGTCATACAAGGCCATAGTTACCCAGATCCTAAATAAAAGAATGGGAGTGTGACCCCAGAGCACACAAACACTATTTATTTTTAGTATTTTTTTCAAAACCCCCAATAAATGGCAAAATGATGGTATATGCTTCTCTTCAAATCTAGAGTAAGTTATTTGAAGATAGGAAACTGAGTCTCATAATTCTTTTTTGTCTCCTGTAGCTTTTAAAATTGACTTTGTTGAAATGGACAAGATTTAACAATAAGTGTGATGTCACAAATTAAGCCTAGCAACACCCTTCAGGGTTGTCCAAATGGAATACAACCGTGTTAAGAAAGGGAAAAAAGAATTCAGGTCATGGAAAGAATAGTCAGAAAAGACATGGAGTCAGACACTGTGTTTTTTTTTTTTTCCTAATGAGTCTCTTCTCCTCTGCCCAAGCTTACAGGCATCCACAGGAATTAAACTAAGAAACATTAATGTTTTACATTTTTTTATCCAACTGGAATCTATTTATATATTACTAACCTTGAAGTACTTAGGTCCTAGGAAGTGGTAAGTAAGTGATGATTTCTGCCACTGTTATGACATCTTTTGCAGCAATATCATAAAATCAGTTTTCTTAAACTATTTAGATGTTTCCGTTTACATCCCCAACCAGGAAGAATTGTAACTCTGATGAACGACTTTCTTTACCAGACCAGACACCTCATTTTGTGCCTTGAAAAATTTGGATTAGCATCAAAACTGTCCCTGGAGGCAAAAATATATAGAGTAACACACCGAATCAAAGCTATTTTGAACTGTGATTGTAACATGTTAGAAAAATATTCTGTATTGATTTTATGCATTTTGACCTGATAGCACTATGTGATGCTTCCCCGTTTTAAAACAATCAGATCAGTATTTCAAGTTTAAAATATGAATTTGGGGTTTAAAATAAATTAAGCAAATCATCTTAAACTGGGTCTGTGTACTGCAAAATAATAAATCAATGAATTTGATTGTAATTTTGAAGTGGATTTTTGTTAAAATCATTACGAACTTATCCTAAGCAGCATGCATCTAAGGGTGGCATTTGTTTCTATGAATTTGACTTGTGCCACCAGATAGATTTCATTTCATTGTAAATTGCATATCATATCATTTCTGTAAGGTCACCTTAGCTTTAAACATATATTGATGCTTCATATGGGAAGAAGAGAAGTCCAAGCTGTGGTTGGACAGAAGGGGTTAAAACAAAGCCCTGATGCAGCACAGTGGCTATCACCAGGACCTGCTGCATGACCCACTGTCTTTCTGCACTGCAGTAGCATCTCCATTTTTGCTCTTACACTACTTTATTGTTAGCCCAGTTTGTTCCATCAAATCCCCTAACTTATGCTGCAAACGCTTTTTGCCAGAGTATCCTTTTTTTTTTCTATCTATGCTCAGGAAGCCCATATCAATAAGATGTTGTTATATAGCTGTCACTTCTGTCCTACAACAAATCTCACTGTAGCAGAGTGTCCTGTGGCTGCAGATGCTATTAATGTTTTCCCCGCTCTGTCAATTGATTTCAAGCCTGCTTCCCCATCAAGCCGTGCGCTCCTTCAAAAGGTACATAAGCCAGGCTGAAGGAAAGGATCATAAAAGTGTCTGACAACCTCACATCATCTTCACACAACTTGTCATTGCTGGATAAATTCTTCCCATGTGGATCTTTTTGTAACAGTTTCCCCAACTCTCCAGTTACCCTTCTTCTTTCCCATTATGTGAAGCTTTTTAACTGATCTGAAGAAACCGTCTGGCTATCAATCAGCCACTAGAGGCATCTTGTTCATTTCCTTAGTTTAAAAATTTCTGATGGATACACAAAAATTGTGCATTTTTATAGAGAACCACGTGATTATTTCAGTACATGGGTACATTGGGTTGTGTTTAAATAGAGCTATCTCTTCAAATATTTACCATTTCTTTATGGTAAAAACATCAAAAATCCTTTCTTTTTTTAAAACTTAGTACATTATTCATACTTATAGTGATGCTTCTATGCAATTGCACAACAGAATTTCTTGCTTATATCTGACCACAATTTAGTACTTATTGACCAGTTTTTCTCATCTTCCCTCTTCCTTACTGCCCCAGGCTCTGGCAACCACCATTATATTCTCAACTTCTATGAGATCAACATTTTTATATTTCTTGTCTGAGTGAGATCATGCAGTACTGGCTGTTGTCTTTTTATTCCTGGCTTATTTGATTAGCTATAATGATCTCCATTTTCATCCATTTTCTCACAAATAAAAGGATTTCATCCTTTCTTATAGAAGAGTAGTAGTCCATTGTATATAGGTACCAAGATTTTTCATCCATTCTTCAGCTGTTGGAACACAAGATAGATACTTTCCCTCTTTAAATTCTTAAGACAGACCATCACTAAAATGGTCACAGATTCCCTTGAAGCTTTTAAATTTGAATTTAAGGAAAGCTGCCCATAGCTTCCTATCACTGATAGCAATTGTCTTGATTCTTTATCCCCTACTCATTGTTCCACTGCCTCCTCTTGTTCCACATCCTGTGTGTAAAACATGCCATTGCTTAAGCTCATGGGGATTGTCCACATAAGTAGCATTGTAGCGAAACCATAAAAGTTGATGAAATGTCTCCAAGAAAATGAGACAAGTGAAAATAAAATAAAAATATATATATATCAGCCAACATGGTGTCATGTTGGTGTCCTTCCCAAAACCTCATGTGTGAGAGAATGCAAAAGTCTCAGAGGTGAAATGATTAGAGCTTTAATGTATCAGTAGATTAACCCACTGATATGGATTAAGCGGATGGTAACTGTAGACAGGTGGGTATGTTAGAGGAGGTAGGGGAGTGGAGTGCTGTATGCCTCCAGGCTGCCCTCTCCTGGGCTGCCCTCCTCTACCATGCCCTTCTGCCATGATGTCCTGCCTCACCTTGAGCACAGAGCTATGGAGTTGGCCAGCCATGGACTGAACCTCTGAAACCATGAGCCGAAATAAGCTTTTTCTCCTCTACATTGTTCCTGTTAGGTCTGTGGGTCACAGAGACAAAAGAGCTGACTAAAACATATGGCTTGGGTCAAAAATACTCATGTTCTCCTTTCTGACTACTATGATTTGCTCTCCTAGGATCATTTGTAATTTGATGCTTAATACTTGCTCACCTTCTGTGACTATTCCTTTTCCTCCCTCTCAGGCAGTTTTCTGCTACGGAACCTTCCCATCAGCTGAATCCTGTAGTTTCTGAGGCATTCTGGGAGGTAGATAACAACACTGCCGGTCTCCTTGCAACAGGAAGCCAATGTTCCCACTGAGAGATTGAATAAACCTTGTTTATGACTTGGTACCCACAGGGCACTCAAACCTGCTTCACCTGAAAAGCTCTTTTCTCTTTAGGACAATATAAAAATTACATAGCATGGACTACAAGGCACTTTGAGACCTGACTCCAGCATATTCTGTGACATTTGCTCCCTGTTCATCCAGTACTCATTACTCCTGTAACAGGTGCTTTGGCCCTTCCTTTTTGAGACATTTCCTTTTACACATCTAAATATGAACTCACACTATTCTGGTGCCCTAAATAGTACCCATTTTCCTTCCTTCCTTCCTTCCTTCCTTCCTTCCTTCCTTCCTTCCTTCCTTCCTTCCTTCATCCCTCCCTCTCTCCCTCCCTCTCTTCCTTTCTTCCTTTCTTTTTTCTGCAGATCTTCCATTGAACTTGGAATAAACCTAATGATCACACAGTGCATTGAATTACACACATCTTCTCTGTTAGCCTGTGGGCCCTGTAAGTCAAGAACAATCTTTGTATCCACATGGTAATTACATTGTGTTTGGCAAGAAATGTGTCAGGTAAAAAGTCTAACTGAAACAAAAAACTGGAGAGAGAAAAGAAATAACTTCTTTTTGAAGTGCTTCATAGACTGTACCTAACTACTTCCTTTTCTCTCTCATGATCATCATTGCTTGCATGCTGACAAAATAGATTTTTTAGTCCCCTCTTTATAAGGAAATAACTGCCCTTAAATGAGAAAAAAAGCTGACTATGAAGGAAAGTAATCATTGACAATCTAGGAATAGAGCTATTATTTGGAAATTGGGAAGGAACATAGACCCTTAAAAATCAAAGCAAAATTTATTACGATGGTTTAGTTCTAGTGTATATAGCGAGTAGCCAATGTTCCTCTTTCCCTAGGGCTAAATGTACCACATTTTCTGTTCCAATAAATACTTCTGTTTTTACCTTAAACTTTTCATAAGAACAAAGAAAGCATCATTCTTTGGCAAACACCAATGGCAAAAATGCTTTGGAGAAAAATTAAATTTTGCAAGTGATGCTGAATGACTGTAGATACGATCAACTGAGGCTGTCCCTACTGTCTCCATTACTCTCATAGTGTGGATTCAACCTTTCCCCTGTGCTGGGCTGAGTATAGCTGCTTAAAGAAGGGGCAGCAGAAAGCTGATGTGTGGAGAAAGCGGACTCCAGATATTTATCCTGCATAGACTAGGAGTAAGAGGGGGTTGGGAACAAAGGTAACACATGGAGTGGCAGGGATTGAGGGACAGCTCTTCACCACATTGGTCTCTTCATGATGATCCTGCTGTCTCCCAGGCATCTCTGAAGCAGGGGCAGACAGATGGAGCTGTCAAGCAAGAGAGACAACACAGACCCAAAGGAAAAATGGTTTGCCACCTGTCCAATAAGAACTGAAATGGGGCATCTATGCATATTTTGAATTGGAGTTGTTATGAACCTCAAAATGAGAGGATTATTGTCTCATTAGCAGTCATCTAAAATATCCACGCTCAGTGGGTCCACTGGAGCTAAATGAATAAGCCCTCATGAAGGGCATGGAGAGATACAGGGATTAGAATAAAACCAGGGATGTGCCAACAGGTGGAAAATGCAGCTCTCTTATCTTTTTCCTTCCTCTTTTATGTGCCTGTAAGATAATAGCACATGTACTCATTCAAACCGAACTATTGACTAGGACTTAGTGCAGCCTCTCTGCCTCCTTTTACTAATTCTAGTAGGATTCGTAATGTTATCTCTTTGCTGCTCGACCCTTCTGAACCTGTCAAATAAGTTCTCTCACAATGCATATTAATCTAAGACATGTGGTTGAAAGAGAGAGCTGATAAGTCCATCTTCAAGATGTGATAAGTATAAAGCATTTCTAATGAACGGGTATTATGTTAAACATCTGTAATATCACCAGGACCTGGGATATTTAATTAAAAGTACACACACCAAAGATAATGAGGAGGGAAGGGAGAGTCTGCCTGTATGTGAGTTTCTAGTTCCTGAAAGTCAGCTATCTTTTGCTGTATTGCTGCTAATTAAGTATTGCATCAAAAGTCTTGCACTGATCTTGAAAGGAAAGGCACAATTAAACATACTCTTTAGATTATGAGAGACAGAAAGAGAGGGAGAGGGAGAGAGAGAGAGAGAGAGAGAGAGAGAGAGAGAGAGAGAGAGACAAGTTTAAATAGTTTAAGCATGAAAAGCAGTCATAAACTCAATATTAGAGCTAGTTCAGTTCCTTGTAAAGTGATGTGGTATTGGGGAGAAAAAATTGTTTTAGGATAAGAAAAAAAGATTTTGAAAAAATAAAAAGCTTTCGTAAAACTGTGCTATGAAGCTAAACTGGGAATCTTAAACAATCATTTCTGAACAAAGGGAACTGCACTGCAAGAAGCCTGCCAGAAGTTGAGTACTCATTTAAAGGGAATTCTTAAAGGCTATTTCTGCCAAGGAAAGTTAGGTTGAAAGATGACAAGTTTTCTTTCCCCCTTTATAGGCTATAATTTACACTTTGAGGGCCATTTTTCTTTTTCTTTTTTTTTTTATTTTCTTAACCTCTGCTGCGATTTACTAGCTCCGGTTGTTCAAGAAGCACAATGATTTGGCAACTGAGAGAGAAGAGATGCACCTTGAGAAATTTCAGTATCCCTGGGTTCCATGGAGACTGTCAAGCCTTTCATCTCCTCCCTGTTAGCTCTGGCTAAAAACTCCTTCTGCTCTTTTCAAAGGTCAGGGTCAGTAGACATTTTTTGTACGGGGCACATTTGAACTAAAGAGATGAGCAAGTGCACTGGCAGCAATAACCTTCTGAAACAAAAGTTGATGAGAAA
The DNA here is from genome assembly GCF_045843805.1 of Urocitellus parryii. Classification (NCBI taxonomy): domain Eukaryota; kingdom Metazoa; phylum Chordata; class Mammalia; order Rodentia; family Sciuridae; genus Urocitellus; species Urocitellus parryii. The sequence goes on from NC_135544.1 coordinate 5,772,570, forward strand.
GAAAGGAAAGGTCATGGCCTGGAATCCTTCCTCAGGGTGAAAGTTCAGGGCAAAGGGACAAAGTCCCAGCTGAGGATGGGATAACAAAATAGATGAGTCTGGCATTGGGCTTCCTCACTTATTTAAACGTTTTAGGGAAGACCATTGCCAAGGGAGGGGGGATATGATGAAATGAAAGTACAAGCCAGGTTTCATGATCCTTTCCTCACTCATTTTCTTGGACTTAGAGGCTCTGTATCCTCCATTCAAGGATGATAGGAAAGGTGTGCATGGGGAAAAAGTGATGACACCCACGTTTATTCAAGAAATGTGAAAACATTAAAACAGTATAGACGAAGTCCTGATGAAGTCTATGGCATTAACTTCTACAATCACGCTCTTTCAAACTTGTAAAACCGCAGCCTTCATTTTTCTCCTGGATGCTTTATCTGGAATCAAGACAGGATGCTAGCAGATTAGCAGGTTTTTGATTTTCTTTGTCAAAATAATCATGCTTTCTATATTTCATATTAAGTAAATAAAAAGTGAATATATGCTTTTCCACTTTCATTAGTGGAAAAAATCACCTCATTGAAGAATATATAGAGATTCACAAATAAGCATGTGAGAAAATGCTCCACATTCCATGTCATCAAGGTAAGGAAAATTAAAGCAATAATTAGATTCTACTACACACCTATGAGAGCAGTCCAAATCCAGAACCTTGACAATACCAAATACTGGCAACAATATAGAAAAAAAAGGGGACTCCATTCACTGCTGAAGGGAATGCAAAGTGGCACAGCTATTTTAGAAAACAGTTGGGAAGTTGCCTACAAAACTAAACAAGCTCTTACCATATGATCTAGCAGTCATACTTGATGTTTATCCAAAGGAGTTGAAAGCCTATGTTTACACAAAAAAACAGCACAAGGATTATTTATAGAAGGTTTTTTGCAACTGCCTAAATCTAGTAGTAACCAAGATACCCTTCAGTATTTAGATGATTAAATACACTGTGGTACATCTAGAGAATGGAATATGACTTAACACTAAAAAATGAGATATATGAAGCATGAACAGAAATAGAGAAAATTTAAATGTATGATACGAAGTGAAAGAAATCAGAAAAAGCTGTATTGTATATTATTCCAAGGATATGACATTTTGGAAAAGACAAAACTACAGAAACACTAAAAGATTAGTTGTTGCCAAGGATGGTGGGTTTGGAGTCAGCAGTAATGCACAAAACATTTTGAGGCAGTGAAAATGGTCTGTACGTTACTATAATCATTCTGTGTAGGTACATGTCATTATATGTTTGTCTAAACCCATTGAATGTACTGTAGCAAGAGTGAACTCTACTGTAAACTATGGAATCTGGGTGACTGTGATGTGCCAGGGTAGGTTAAATAAACAAACCACTCTAGTGGAGACTCTCAGAACTGGGAAGGCTATGCATATGGGGGACAGTGGGCTCTGGGGTATCTCTTGTCTTCTCCTTTGTTTGTAAGTAGATTATTAAAAAACAGTAATACTTTTTAAATAACATTCAAGTATATTGATCATACTATCTTCTTTTTATATATAATTCATAACAAAGCTTAAAGAAATATATTTGCCATGGAATATATGTCTTTCAAGGTTTTAGTGTTTGAATCACTATTTCATACAATGACGATTACTTTCTTGATTTCAGTTGGCTATAATTTTAAAATTTTCTTTGAGCCTTGTTCATTGATTGTAAGAGTCCCTATTTCTTTAGTTACTATTCAAACTCGGTTTTTCTTCTGTGATAGATTTTTATTTTATCTCAATTCTTACCTATCAAGAAAGGCACGGTACCTTCTAAAGTAGAAAGGAGCCTACAAGATGCATTCTTTGGTATCCTTTACCATCCATTGAATAAATACATGGGGGAATAAAATAAAAATAGGGGAAAACTGTGATTAGAAGAGGCGCTATTAGAGGATTTTGATTTATGTTGTCTTTCTTTCCCCAAGGAACTTTGAAGTTTATCTTTTCCCTAAAGATGCTTCTTCTGCATTTGCATATAACTTGTCTTCATAAGAGCTCCATGTACCTCCCAAAATTTATAGCCTGAAACCAATTTCTTAATCTACAACAGAATTTCTTTTAAGAATTATGTTAATTCTAGATCCATTAAGAGGTTTTCTCATATAGTCAACACTCCAACATATAGATGTAGGCCATGACTTCCTCACTAAGACTCCTAAATAAGGAAATTAATACCAAGAATTAATAAACTGGATGGCATTAAATTAAAAAGCGTTTCTACTGCAAAGAAAATCATGAATAATGTGTTATATGGTTTCCATAGGGGGTATTCCCCAAAAGCTCATGTGCAAAACAATGCAAGAAAGTTTAGAAGTAAAATGTTTGGATTATTTTAAACTACTGATATGGATCAAGTGGACGGTAACTGTAGGGAGGTAGGGTGTATCTCGTATAGTAGCACCACTGGGGTGTGCCTTTGGAGTTCATATTTTGTTCCTGATGAACAGAGCTCTCTCCTTCCTGATTGCTATGTCCTGAGCTGCTTTCATACTCTACACCATGCTGTTCTGCCTCCCCTTGGGCCCCGAGCAACAGATTTGGCCATATATAGACTGAGAGCTCTGAAACCACAAATGCCAAATTAACTTTCCCTTCTCTAAAATTGTTCTTGTCAGGTCTTTTGGTCACAGCAGCCAAAATGCTGACTAAAACTATGAGAAGAGAGAACCTACAGGATAGGAGAAAATCTTTGCTAGCTACACTTCTGAGAGAATTAATATTTAGAATATAATAAATAACTCAAAAATTACTATAAAAAAGCCAAATAGGTCAATTAATAAATTGTTAAATGAAATATGTATATGTGTGTGTGTGTGTTTATTCAACATCTTTAGCAATTTGAGAAATGCAAATCAACATTACGCTGAGATCTCATTTTACTCCAGTTATGAAAGGCAGCCATCAACAAGACCACAAATGATGGGGAGGATATGGAAAAAGAAACACTTTTACCCTATTGGTGGGATTGTTAATTAGTCCAATCACTATGGAAATCAGTATGGAGTTTCCTCAAAAGAACAATATGAAACTACCATATGGCCCAGCTATACCACTCCTGGGTATGTACACTAATGTGTGGAAGTCGACATAGTATAGTGATGTACGAATACTCAGGTATTTAGCATTACAATTTACAATAGCCCAAATGTGGAAACAACCTAGTTGTCTATCAATGGATGAATCGATAAAGAATATATATATATATATATATATATATATATATATTACACACACACACACAATGGAATTTCATTCAACTATAAAGAAGGATGGAATTATGTCATTATCAGGAAAATGGATGGAACTTGAAAATGTTGAGAAAAATAAACCAAACTCATAAAGTCAAAGGTCATATGTTTTCGCTCATAGGTAGAAGCTAGAGAAGATGGAAGAAATGAAAGCTGGTAGTGGCGATCTCATAAAATGTGAAGGGAGAACAGTGGAGTAGAGGAAAGGGATTGGGGGAAGAAGGACAGGAGGGAGAGGAAAAATACTAGAGAACAAAATTTACCAAATATCATTGTTATAGCATGTGTAAATATGAATATGTAATAATGCAACCCACTGTTATGTATTATTAAAATGTACCAATAAAAATATGTAGAAAAAATTATAAAATAGAAAAGGAAATTTTACATGTTTTGTCTGTGTCAGTTTATCAAAAGAGGAAATATGTAGTAATTTCTTCAAACAGTCTACCAGTAAGTCCATGGGGGTAATAAATAGAATATAGTGAAATTAAAATGACAAATAAGAAATCTGGTTATCTCAGCAATTGTTTGTGAAAACAAGAGTTTGGATGAGGAGTAGCTGTGGATTGATAATAACTTGATGCAGATTTGTATATATTTATTAATTTAAGAGTCAGGGGTTTTTTTCCTTTGTAGGAAGACTAGGAAAAATGAAATTAGATTTCATGTGTGAAGTCTATGGTGTTCTTTCCATGAATATTTTTCTTTCACATAGAACAGATTTATTTTGTTACTGCTGCTTCTCTGTTTCATGGTTATACTAATTTTATTTTTTTCCACAAGGTAAATAAATATCACATTACACTCTTCTCTCTTCATCTTTCTTCCTTTGTTGATATTTCACTTTCAATATCCTAATGAATTACCTTCTCCTTCCCAGGAAACAAAACGTTTTGCAATCCTACCTAAAAACAAAATTCAAAAAAAACAACACCACAACACCACCATGAAAACACTGTAGAAAAACCAAATGTATGTTCTTCATAATTTTTTAAAGATCTAGAATCCTAGTTATAGAAGGTAACAGAATCCATTAATGAGACTTAGACAATTGGAAGAATGTTTATTTTCAGGATTGTCTTATTCCAACCCTTAGGTATGTTTCCCTTCATCTACTTCTTTATCACAAGAAAATTGTCAGTCAGATATTTAGCAACTGGTGAATATTGTAAGCATCTGTTTGACACAGAAGAAGTTTATAGTTGGAAGTTTGCAATTTCTTGGTTTGCATTTTAAGTAGTTCCCATGAATATTTACTTATATTTGCTATAAATCCTTCCTTATTAACTCCATAATGTTAGCTATACAGGGGTAATCAATTTCTATCACTATAAGCCCTGAATCCAGATCCCTGATTACAATTTTATTCTTTCAGCCCTGATGAAGTCCACTTGTTTTCATATTATTTAAGCATTAAGATGACAAAATCTATTTATAAGCACTGAATCTAGGAATGAATGATATTATGTAAATGCAGAGAATCATTATTTTATCCTAAACACCAGAGCATCCTAAATCAATGCTATGATACATTGTTGAATTTATTGTTCTAGTCCTAATGGCACACACATTATATTGTCAATTTCAAGTTACTGGGCAACTTGTTCCAAAATGCTTCCATTCATCATATTGACGGTGATGTTAATCAAATTGACTATCCTTAACAAAAAGCCTTGCTTCATTTGAGTTATATTGCTTTTCTGCCTATGGGGACCATTTACACAATTAACCAAAGCAGATCGAATGCTAATAAAGAAAACAAATGAAGATTTATTCATAATCCTCAAAAGAATTGTAATAATTTAATTAAGGTATATGGTACTTTTGGAAGGAAACTGATAAAATGGAAAAAAAAAATCCTTTGTACAAAAGTGAAAGGAGGGGCAAAGTGGCTGTTAGAGAATTCTTTAGCTTTTGTAATTTTCATTGATTTAATCTCAAAGAACAATAGACAGAAATTCATTGAAGATAGAAGTTAGCACTTGGGGAGAAGAAAAAAAACACAGGGATCAATCAAAATATGCAACTTGCCAAATATTTGGAAGACACAGAGAGATCCAGGAGGGAGAACAACAGTCTGGGGTGGTCTGAGAGAATAAAAGAAATACTTAATGGGATGAAACTGAGGAGCAAGCAAAAATTCAACTGATAAGTAATGTTCTTTGGCAGCCAGAGATTATTCATCCCTAAGCAATGCTGGATGTCCCACAGAGATGTTTTCCTTTAAAGTTTTATTCTAAGCAATTAAGAGAGAAACAAAGCTTCCTGAAGTATAATGCGAACGAAACATCCATGTTTGTGGAGGTTGTTGGCTCAGCTACATGTGGTAAAGTATTTGGAGGCAAGAATACTAATGAAGTAATCGCATTCCATCCTACAGTAGACTTTGAGGTTCATCGTCTACTTAGTAAACCAGCTACAAGAACTATTTCAGAGTAATTTAGGAAGTCATAGCCATTCTTTAAAATAATCAAAGTACCAATTCAATGTCTTTTTATATGTTTTGAAGTCACATATAATTGAGAAATGATTATGTCTAAAATCATACACACACACACACACACACACACACACACAAACTGGATATGGAATCATTCCCCTTTATGTTGAATAGGATCTGTTTGAGGACCGCAGATTGATATTGCAATGTGCATGTATCATTAAGGGCTGAAGCATGCAGGAATGACTGAAAGAGAAAGCCATAAAGGCTAGGTTCTTTGAAGAAGAGGATGTAGTTAGGCATAGAACAACTGACCAGTTTGTATATGTGAAAGAGGTAGGAAAATACAAACAGGGAGATCTATAGGAAGTCACTAAAACAACTTTAAAATTCCATAACTTCTCAATAATGGAAAATTTATATTTAACTACCTAAAAGAGACAGATTGCTTATAGGAAGAGATTTTTACACACAGGCACACACACACACACACACACACATCTTAGAACATTATGCTTTTTCTTAAAAATCAAAAAATATGATATGTCAAGATCATTGTACTGTCATGTGTAACTAATTAAAACAAACTAAAAAATTAAAAAAGAAAAAGTTTAAATATTACGAGATTGACTAAGATCTTGTGATTATGTAGTAATATTGCACCAATTTTAACTGACTAATTTCTGGAAATTTGTTATAACTGTGCAATAGGTGAACATTAAAGGAAACTGGGTCAGGGATAGATGGGATATCTGTACTATTTTAAAAAATATTTTAAAATAATATGGTATATTTATGGAAATGACTATATATAAAGAGAACAGTATGTTCAATAGAGCAATTACTGAACTGAAACTTTTTAGACACAGATGCTAAACACAGTTCCACTATTAATTGGCATTAAACTTTTGGCAAAGAGCTTCACCTCTCTGAACTTCAGGGAGCCAAAAATGCTCAGCCTCATTCATAATAAAAGAAATGCGAATTTAAAAAGAAGAATGAATTAAATAAAACAAGTAAATAAATAATGTTTCCCAATTGGTTCAATGCTCATTTCGTGATCTTCATTTCTTAATTTCTCTTTGAAATGACTAAAAAAATGTGTGAAAATAATGAACTAATAATTTTGAATGTAGAAAAGTTCACTGGAAGCTGAGGTTAACTGGAAATATATGAAATGTACCTACTTCAAATCCAACCAAAAAACTAATAACTTTGTCTTTTCTTTGACAATCTTCATTTCAGTGACATGGTGCATTGTATCCCAACCTCAAATTCCATAATGAGACATCAAACTAACACAAGATAGATGCAGAAGTACTTGGTTATGCCTTATGTGAAGGAGAAGTTTTGCTGTCAGGATTGGAAAGAGAAATTCTAATCCAATCACTTTTATCCTTGAACTAGGCAACTTCTCCCTCCACTTGCAGTTTATTTCAGTGGGAAATAACATCAGTATCTTAGAAATTACTATTAAGTTTTCTTTCATATACTCCCAGAGGAACGCCAGCCCATAAGGGTGAGAGCTGGAGAATCCCACTTAATAAGTAGTTGACTAAGTTGGAGTAAGTCAAACATAAAAATCGTCTTGCCTTTTAACATATGCACTTTCTACAGTGTGTGTTGTTATTAATTTATGTTCTGCTAGAATGTAAAGAAAGAGAACATAATTATTTATGTCATTTTATTATTTCCTTATTGGAAGCAAGAAAGACGACTGTGTTGCTTGGCGCCTGTGTTTGTAAAAGTTCAGAATCAAGGTGGGGATGGAGATGACTTGAAATGAAATCACTTATATTTGAAGTAGTTTTTTTCCTTTAAAAATATAAATTAATTATAAACTGTTATAAAGGATGGAATTTAAGACAAATCCCATCTCAAGGAAGGTCTAAGATACAAAGCCCTATGTATGAGCATGTTTGCTTTGCTTTGCATAATGCTTCCAAACATCTAGATTCATGGCTCTAGAGTGTGGCACTGAGCAATGATTATACAGATAGATACATCTGGTAAAAACTACTTAAAGACTGAAGTGAAATCTAGACAAATTTTATAGCAACATTGGAAGCCTGACTAGTAACTATAATTGACTAGTTGGACAAAGCCCCAGCATCCTCTGAATCTCTCTTATAACCCACACAGAAGACAGGTTCACACTAGCACTGATATTCCAAGTATTTCATTAGTTTGTCTTGAGAAGGTAGTTAATCACGGGTAGTGATAAAAGCACTGGAAAATCAAAAGGGGGCTGAGCCTTCGGAGCCTAGTCTTACCATTTATAAGCTCTGTCTTCTTGGGGCAGATACCTTCACACGTCATACACAAATGACTCTCCTATTAAAGAAGGTGATAATGCCCACTCCTCCTTACATGGAATTTTGAGAATTGATTGGAAGGATGTTTATAGAATTACAATGATTAATAACTCAGTAACTCGATCCCAAGTTCCTGGTGTTATTATAAGTATTATAACCGAATTAGCTTCAATTTTTTAAAAAATGATCTAAGAGATCATTACCTTTTCCATTGTAAAAGTGAAAAAGCAGCTTCTGAGAATTGTAAGGGACTTATCCAAAATTACATGATAAGTAAAATTCAGAACAAAGCTTTAAATGAATTCTTCTTAGTGGTACATCTTGTACTCATTCCATTGCGCCACGGTACTCTCAGACATAGTGGAGTACCTGGAAAGGGGCTCTAAGTATAAAATACTTTTTGATTATGAAGCCTTGTTGATATAAGCAGAAATACATGGTAAAGAAGCCCTATTGTAGATGTGGTTATTTATATTTTGGTTTTGCATTCAAGGTTAAAAGAAAGCTTACTGAAGTCTATTTTTCAAGACCCATTTCAAATGACACTTGGTCCTTGAATCCATCAATTTAACTCCTAATCAGCTCTAGCTGTTTCCTCACATAATATGACTTCTGGCATTGTTATGGTTTGAGTATGAGATGTCCCCCCAAAAGATTCTGTGTTAGCGCGGGGCATTCAGAGGTGAAATGATTAGTTTATGAGAGCGATAACCTAATTAACCCATCCAAGTTTGAATTGACTAACTGGGTGGTAACTGTAGGTAGATGGGGTGTCACTAGAGACAATGGGTCACTGAGGGCATACTGAAAGAGTTTATCTTTCCTCTAGCCCCTTTCCCTCCCTCTCTTGGCTTTCTGACTGGCAGGGGGTGTTGAGATTCCATCTGATGCCCTTCTACCATATTGCCCAATGTGCTGCCTTACCTTGAGCCCAAAGCAGAGAATTGGCCATTTATGGACTGACACCTCTGAAACCACAAGCCCCAATAAACTTTTTCTCCTCTAAGTTGTTCTTTTCAGGATTTTTGGTCACAGGATGAATGATAACTAACATATAAATTATTATCAAGGAATAGGATCATTATTGTGACTAGCATGACCGTGTGGTTCACAAGCATTTGGAAGTGGTTTGTAAGGAAGAGTTTGAAAAAAATTTGGTGATGATGCCAGACTGGAGATGTCTTAGAATTTTGTGAAAAGAGCTTAATGGACTATTCTAGTTGGAGCTTAGAAGTCCAGAAAACGGATAGAAATGTGGACTGCATTCAAGAGCTTTCAAAGGGAAGTGATGACTTTATTAGGAGTTGGATTATAGGTCATTCATGCTATACTCTGGCAAAGAACTTCCTGCCTATGTCCTGAAAATTTGTGTGAGGCTGAATTTAAATAGGATGGACTAATTAATTTAGGTAGGAAATTTCAAGCCAGCACAGCATTTAGGCTGTTGCTTAGATAATTCTGGCAGCTTTTATCCAAGTTTAATGTGAGAATTAGGCTCATAATGTAGAATGAAGGATTTTAAAAACCTGCAGTTTGGCTGGAAAAATGCATGTAAAACTGGGGCCAGGGAAAGTGTGGTTGTTAAAGAGATTATAGCCATTAAAAAGATGGTAAGTACTTTGCAAAAAGATAATGGGAAATATGCTCAAGGGCATCTAAAGAATATACAAGATCACATCCATTGCAGGTTCAAGGAATAGAAGGGAAAAATGCTTTGATAAGAGATCCTAGGTGCACCCTGTTTGCTTGGGGAGGGTGGCTAGGAAGTTGTTTCACTCTAATCAGCTATCCAAGCAGTTAGAAGCCACAGCATCTGTGATCCCAAGGGGCCCAGCTATTGAGAAAGCTGACAGCAGAACTTGGCATTATCCATAGAGTGCTGGTTGGCTCTGCAGGACTGCAGCATATTCAAGTTAAGGGGTCATGGAGACTTCTATGGAGATTTTCAAAGAAAAATTTCAAAGGAAGATTTCCAGGCAAAGTATACCCATGTCAGAATCCCTGTGGACTGCTCGTGAGAGAGTGATGCATGAAACTTTGAAGGTAAAGCCAAATCTGAAATGGAGAGCTCAGGAATTAAGAGATGCCAGTAATATGAAATATGGGCTACCTGCCCCCGCAAAGTGATGGCTATAGAGAGAGCCAGGCTAAAAGAGAGCCTATATGTACGGTAACCTGTAAGGCTAGAGGCAAGACTGACTAAGCCCTTTGGAGAGGAGATCTGGCCCCAATTTGTCCAGATGCTAAATGCAAAATTTGGGGAGCTGTTTGCCTACGTGGGTTTTAATCTTAGTTTGGTCCCGTAGCTTCTTCTATGTGCCTATTTCTTCTTTTTGGGAGAGGAATATTTACTCTGTGCTACTGTATGCTGATATATGTACCTTGCTTTTGATTTTTACAGGGGCTCACAGCCAAAAGAGCTTGCACTAAATCTCAGATGAAACTTTATAAATTTGAACTTTTGGGCAATATTGAAACTTTTAGGATTCTGGAGACTCTGTGGAGTGGATTAATGTATTTTACATTATGAGGTGAACATGATGGGTGGAATATTATTTTTTGGATATGAGGTTTCCCTTCAAAGCTACTTTGTTAATGCATCAATATTTAGGGCAAATTATTAGATTATGAGAGCTGTAACCTAATTGGTCTATTTTGGTTTTAGTGGACTAATTGGGTGTATCTTTAGTCTGGTGGAACATGGCTGAAGGAGGCATGTCTGGAATGGGGATCTTTCCTGTGGCCCCTACCCCTCTCTCTCTGCTCCCTAGCTGCTGTGAAGGGAACATCTTCTCTTCACCATGCCCTTCCAACATAATATGATATCTCACCTTGGGTCTAGAACAAATGTAGTCAACTAACTATGAGGTTTCATCTATGCACTGAGACCTCTGAAAGAACTAGCTTGAAAGTTCCCTAAGTTGTTCTTATTGCGTATTTTGGCCACAGCACTGAAAATCTGCCCAACACAAGCATTGGTAATGTAGTTGTTGTCAAGTGAAAACCTAAATAAATCCTGTAACTCCCCTTGCTTTTCATTGATCACTAATTTTGGAGGGCTCACAGTTGAGTAATACATTATTACTCTTTGAGTAGCTCTACTATAGAGGATACCTATGACTGATGCTACCTAATCAGTTACAACTGTTCTGTGAAAAGTTGCCTTATACTATCTTGTCTGATGAGAGTGTCTTTCCTGTTATCTTTTCCTGTCCTTTGGGACACAGTTATCTTTCACAGTCTTTCCCTGTTCTGATGAAAAAATGTTGTTTAGTTGTTTTTTTTTTTTTTTTTGTATCCTGATAGTTAACTGCAGAGTTGACTATTCTTGGGGAAGGAATGAAATGGGAAATAAGTCATAAGACTTTCTAATCAGTACATTTCCTTTAGATTTACAGAACTCAGAACTTCTGGTGACCTACAGAAAACAGTAGGCAGTGTGCCTGATCAGGCCTCCTGAAAGTTGTAACTACCCTGGCACACATCCTTCTGATATACCCCTCTGGGAATCCCAGTAAAAGCTTGATGCCTACAATCCCCCAGAAAGATGGCTTTTTAAAAGATAAGGGTCCTCATCTTACAAATTGCTGACTTATTTCCAATAAAGCTCTTCTTCACCCATTACCTGTCTTTGAATGTTTGACTTTATTGGGTGGCAATGGAATAATTTCCCCAGGCTTGTCTATTCCTTTAGATCAGAGCTGATCAATAAATAATAATTAGCATCATGTGGCTGTTTATATTAAAATTAACTAAAATGAAATATGATTTAATATGTAGTTCCTTGGAGTCACACTAGTCACATGTTGACACTCCCAATAGCCACACATAGCTCTCATGACTATGTTTATGATAGAGCCAAGGGATGCATCCATGATTTCAGAAAGTTCTATTGGACAGTGCTCTTCTAGGTTAGGGAATGAAAGCCACAGCCTATGGGAAAAATACATCCTGCTCTCTGCCTTTGTATATTAAGTTTTGTTGGAAGACGGCCATACTGAAGCATTTCATATTTTCTTTGTATTACAATGGAAGAACTCAAGAGTTTCAACGTAGACCAAGTGTCCCACTAAGTCTAGAATTCTTAATGCCTCTCCCCTTCTCAAACATTTGAAGACTCCCGATCTGAAGTACAAGCTCGTTGAAGTTCAAAACTCCAAGCATGTTGCGTATATTAAATCATGTTGTAAGAACCAACAGTCTTAGAAAATTTGTCTGCAAGATGGTAAATATGTTAACTTGCTCAGTGATGGTAACCATTTCACTCTGTATATCAAAGCATCAAGTTGGACATCTTCAATTTCTACAATTAAATAAACAAAGAGAAGAAGCCCCAAAGTTCCATTTCCCATAAGTGATGAAGCCAGGATTAGAAATATTCCATCTGATTCATACGACGTGTTCATTTCATGCCATTATGCTGCCCCCTGATCTTCTGGCATCATTAGCACGCCAGTCAAAACCAGGGTTACCAGGAGCCAGGGGCACCAGTCATAGCCCCTGTGGTTGGGCTTTGTTGTCACACATGATTTCTACCTGTGGGGTCCTCTCCTAGAACAATCACAATGGATAATAGAAGGAAATCTCAAGACTCATTTGGACTCCCATTTCTTCTCTCACTTTATTTTTTCCTGCTTTCCAGTTTGTTCTCTCTGCTTCAGGTACAGGGATCTCCCTTTCTCATGAATCTGCTATGGTCTCAAAGGCTAGCACTTTGCAGTTGCCGCTCCCTACACATGGGAAAAATGCTGTGCAGGGTTGTTTGAGTTGTGCACCACACATACAAAGCTGGCTAGGGTCTCCATGATGCCTACAGTTCCCTTCCCTCTTTTACTTTCTCTCTAAACTATGTTTACTATTGTTTCCTCACAAGGCATTCCTAATCTCCTTTACTCAGTTGTATTTTCCTTAACATTTATGTTCTAACACAGGATGATATTTAATTTATTTACTTATTTTTGGTTTATTTCCTATCCCCCAACCCCCACTTGGAATATAAACTTCAATGGATGAAGAGTATTTCTGTTGTTGCTGCTCATTGATATTGCTTAGTGATTTGGAACTAAAACTTCTGCTATCTTTCTCAATGTCTGCTGGCTGGGTGGCTGCCATATTGAGGGGTCAGGAGTGAAATATTTGATTAAAATAACCATTCCAATGATAAGCACCTTTGCTTATGATTTTGGTTGTCTTCCCTCCACCCATTTTTTTCCCCTCTAATCACAAAGGACCTCAGCTCTGTATTTTGAAATCTGAATATATTCATACATTTGAGTAACTCACAAAATGAGAACTATGATTGAAAATGTAGAATAATGAAAATTTTATCTGTGAGTATGAGTGAATGGGGATCAGGTATAAGAGAAAGAAAAAGAGGGACTGAGAATGCTGGTATTAATTAGAAAGGGTATGATGTGTTGGGGCAAATGTTAATAAAATCTGTGATCACTGACCACAGCTAAATATGTGGTGGCCAACGTCCTTTGAGCAAAGTTTGTCCAATGCAGCTACCGGGCACTCATCTCACCATTGGCACTGAGTTATTTTGGAGAGTTTTACAGAATCTGAAAGACATTCTTTTTTTTTTTTCCTTCCTGTAAGATTTCTTTTTCTTTTTACAAGAAAAACATAAAGATTGTCCATAAATCAAATAGAAAGGCAGTAAGAAGTAGAATGAGGGATTCTGTTATCCCCCAGGATTCTCTGTCCATTTTTACTCTCTAAATGTATTGAAAGATCAGTTCTGTTCCTTTAAATCATTTTTCTTAACTGAAGCAAACAGTACCTCACTGCTATTTCAAAGAATTGATTAATTTTACATAATCTGGGAAGATAAGAAAATCAGGTTCAGTGCTGAGGAGCATTAAAAGAGTTTAGTGCAACGTGCCCTTGCTGTACAATTTTGTGTTCATGCCATCTTTTAGCTTCCTTTGAAGTGCGACTGAAGAGCCTCATAATAAAAATAATAAAGCTATGAAATTCAGACTTTGAATTGGCTGAAATTGGATAATTAGTTTAGAATTTTTTTTAAGTTATGTGGAAGGGAAGGGTAGAGAACAACACAAAATAAAACAAGGGACTGATTCTCACCAGTACAAACTCATAATTGAATTCATACAAATGGATGAATATTTACTGGTCATCAGGAAATACAAACCACTATCATGCAGAGGCTGATGGATCCAATTTAAAAATAACACAGCTTTGGAAGACAGAAGAGCAATATAAAGTCAGGAGAAAAGCATATAGTATCTGATACTCATTTAGCATTGTTAACTTTTCAGGTGTTTTTTTTTTTTCCCAATAATTGTTTATGCTCCTGTCTAAAAGAAATGTGGCACACAAAAACAGAGACTAAACTACAAAACGCTATAATCAGTTAAGATTCTTTTGTTTGTTCCTGTGTTCTTTGTACTAATTTTCCTAATAAATTACCATAACATGGGTAATTTCAAGTTTAAATCACTGGTGCAGAAAGTATGAAAGCATTTATTTATTATTTATGTATTGAATGTATTTATTTACTTTTGGAACTGGGGATTGAACTGAGGAGTGTTTTGCCTATAACCGACCTCCCTAGTCCTATTTATTTATTCAAATTATTTATCTCTCTTTTTTTAAATTTTGAGGTAGGATCTTGCTGAGTTGCTGAGGCTGGCTTTGAACTTGCTGTACTCTTGCCTCAGTTTCCTGAGTTCCTAGGATTACAGGAGTCATTGGGATGACAGGTGTGCACCATTGTGACCAGCTAGTTTTAGGTCATACATTTGAGTCTTCAATCCATTTTGAATTGATTTTTGCATATGGTTAGCGATAAGGGCCCAGTTTATTTTTTCTACATATGGATATTTAGTTTCTCCAGAACTATTTGTTAAAGAGACCATTCTTTCTTCAATGTATGTTCTTGCAGTCATGGTTGAAAATCTGTTAGATATAAATACATGGATTAACTTCTGTGTTCTCTATTCTGTTCCATTGGTGTATGTTTCTGTTTTTGTAACAGTACCGTGCTGTTTTGGTTACTATAACTTTATGTTATACTTTGAAATCAGACTGAGAATGGATAAAGAAAATGTGTTATACATACAACATGCATTATATATACATAATGTGTTATATGTACATATGGAATATTATTAATCCATGATAAATGAAAACTCATCAATTCTGGCAAGATGGGTGAAATTGGAAGACACAAGTGAAATAAGTCAGACACAGAGAAACAAATACTACATATTCTCATTTATATATAGAAACGTATATGATGAGTTTGGAAGAATTCCCTATCTTTCAATTTATATTTTCGATTAGTTTGAGAAGAATTGATGTTAGTTTTTTGTTTTTTTAAAGATCCAGTAGAATTTAGCATAAATCCACCCAGTTCCAGGATTTTCAGTGTTATTACAGATTAAACTTCATTGCTTCATGTTGATCTTTATGGATATATTCTGTTTATTAGTGATTCTTTTTTGGTAGTTTATATGAGTCTGGGAATTTTTCCATTTCTTTTAGGTTTTTCAATTTGTTGACGTACAGTATTTCTGTAGTACCAGTTGTAATGTCTTCTGCTTTTATGTCTGATTTTACTTATTTGGGGGCATCCCTCTTTTTCCTTGGTGAGTTTAGGTAACGGTTTGCAAATTTTATTTATTGTTTCAAGAACCAACTCTGTCTTTCATAGATTTAAAACAATTAAGTCTCTATATCTCTATTTTGCCTATTTCTGCCTTGATCTTTGTTACTTCTTACCTGGTACCAATTTCAGTTTTGGGTTGTTCTTGTGCTCCTACTACCTTCAGTTACATCAATTATTTATTTGAAATCATTCTTTTCTTTCTTTCTTTCCTTTTCTTATTTTTGTAGGTAGTTGTCACTATAAACTTTTCCCACAGTACTGTTTTTGCTATATCCCATAGATTTTGGTATGTTGTATTTCAGTTTCTTCATTGGCTTTAAGAAAATTTTAAATCTCCTTTTTAATTTCTTTATGAATTTATTTGTTGTTCAGGAGAACATTCTGTAATTTACATGTATCTTTTTCAGTTTCTATAGTTCTTCATGGTGTTGATTCCTAGTTTTAGTCCATTCTGGTTAGAGAAGGTGATGTTATGGTTTTAATTTTTTTTGAATATCAAAAACATGGTTTATCCTGGAGAATGTCTTATATCCTAATGAGAAGAATGTATATTCTACAGCTGTTGTATGTATATATCTGTTAGGTCCATTTATCTAAAGCATAGTTTAATTCTAAAGTTTCTCTGCTGATTTTCTGTCTGGATAATTTGTCCATTGATGAAGGTCAGGTGTTGAAGTCCCGGATGATTTTTGAATTGGAGTGTATCTCTTCCCCTGGATCTAATAATATTTGTGTTGCACATTTAGACAGACTGGTGGTGGATGCATATATTTACCACTATTACATCCTCCTCCTGAATTGATCCTTCTATCATTATTAATGATCATCATTGTCTATAGATTTTTACTTAAATTGTATTTTACCTGATACGAATACAGCTATTCCTATTTGGTTTTGACTTATTTTTCTGTGCAGTATCTTTTCCCATCTCTTCAGTGTGTCTTTACTAGTGTGATGAGGTTCTCATATGACCTCATCTTTATATATCCCTTACAGTGTGTTGCAGATGTAGACATTCTGCCAGAAAGAAGGCAAATTGTTCACATTGCCAGTGTTACAGGTTCAGGAAGCATGATGGGACCCAAAATATACTACCTGGGGGCTATTTTTTAAATCTCTAAAAATCAAAGACAGCTGAGTTACATTTTCCATATAATGAACTTAATAAGCCAGCTTTGTTACTGAAGCTTAAGATGAGGGGTAATGAGTGACTTGATCTCATCTAAATGGTACAGACATCCCTTTGATGAGATTTCAGGTAACTGATCCTTTACCTGACCTGCAGCATTGTATGTGGAGTCAGTTGTGTGAAATGAATCTTGTTATCGCCAAGGCAAAAAAGGGAATTATGTATGATGGACAGATTTTCAAAATATGGGTTATCAGCTGGAGAAGCACAACCCTGTGACAGTGAGTATATATAAAATCTCCTAAATAATTTAGATTCATTTAAACAAAATTACCCCAAAATAAGCCTAAGTTTTAATATTTGTTTTCTTTGAAATCTTTCTTTTGGAATTGTTCTCAGAGCACTGAATGCATTTTTCTTTTAATTCTTTTAGCTTGATTGTAGCACAGTTTTACCTTTTGTGGTGATTTTCACAAATGGCCAAAACGAATTTGACCACATGTAAATAATAGTTTAAGGATCAAGCTAAATAGCATTGTTTTTAATCAGAAATAATTTTTGAATAATTAAAATCGAATTGGAGTTTCTTTTTTAGTAATACAAGTGCTTTCTACAAAGACAGTCTTGAAACTTCCTTTGGATTGTGACTGGATCAAGGAATAGGTGTGACATGCATCACAGACACACTCTACCCTCTTCTCTGTGAAAGTTTTTAGCTGCTACGAGGGAAGATTGTAAATGAACAGAAGACAGTGTCAGCGAGGTCATCTGTCTTGTTAAACTGCTTCAGTGAGTCACCCTGGGGAGCTTGCAGGACACCAGGCCAGTTCAGCAACATAAGGTTTATGGAATGGCCATGAAAATTCATCTGTCATTTCTTTTCTGAGCTTTATCATGTTTGAAATGAGATGCTTCCCATTCAGAAGGATTATTCCATTTTAAACATTTATTTCTGGTACAAAGAAAAACAACAGGAGACAAAAAAAACTTAAATTTTACTTTTTGTCAATGAGGAAATTGCTTCTTTGCTGAAGAAACTAACTCTGAGTTAATGTTTTTTTATGGAGCAGAAAAAAAAGGTATTGTCTACATAGATAATCTAATTACTGGTTTTAACATATATTTACAGGGGTAAATCTAGTTTTATTTTCTTAAAAATTATGTCTTCCTTTGTAAGTTTGGTGGAATGTTAAATGAATAAAATAGTGCATTTTTACTATGAAATCATTTGTCATGAATTTAGTTGTAGGAAAATTTGTTCAAGTATGAGAGAGGGTTGAGAGAGGGTTTGTAATATGGCAGAATAAGCAAGTTGTATGATCATGTGTTGAGCATGAAAATCAGTAGAAGTGGAGAAAAAGAGAAAGATATCAACAAAATTTAACTTCTCATTTTGGAGGTTACAAAAAAATCCAATTGACCTTTTTAAAAGCATCTAATTGTCATGCACCCAGGTACTTTCCGGGCTCAAACTGGCAGTCAAATATCACAAGAAAGGTTATTCTTGTTATTTAAAAACCTACATGAACCAAGAAGTATTGTGCGTCCTTAGGGAAATTCCAATTAAGCTCATCATGGTCTTCTATTTAATTAATTAATTACTTAATGTTTGTCAAGTGTTTTGAAGATGCTAAATGAAATGTATGTGCTAATTAGTATTATTTATGAAAAGCAAATAAGATATTAATCCTTTTCATTTCCACACAGGTATGTCATTTTAGTTGGTCACTTTTATGAATCCAAGGAATGGTTGTCTTTCTACAGTTTTGTAAGATATAGAATACGAAGAAAATGTTGTATAGATTCAGACATGACTGATAAGAACTGGATAATACATTTTCTTTATCTTTTTATCTAGCCTATATTCTGTAATTTTATCAGTGATAAGGTGCCTCTGTAGAATAAAAGAGAAGTGGTGTGTAAATGTCTAGTGGTGTTTTACAGTGTTCTTTGCATTATTTAAGTAAATTTTAGAATTGTATGAGAACCTGGAGTTTCTGCATTAATTTAAAAGGAGGATTTAAGGCAGGTAGAATAGAGAATCATTTCCCCCTGATACTACTCACTGAAAATTCTTAATAGAGTTGATGTTTCACCATATCTTCCATTTTTGCACCATGAAAGATAAAAGGAAAGTTCCATCTATTTGAGGTCAATTAGATTCTGGATCTTACCGAGATATATATAGTGCTCATGAATATAGAATCAAAGGATAATACTGATTGTGACTTGTGAAACACACATACCATATAGGAAATGAAGGGTGACTGTGACAGCTAACAACTTCTCAGGTTCTGCCTATACCATGTTTTCCCATTCATCACCAGATGTTTCAGCCCCCAAAGACAACACAATATGCCAGAAGAACAGTTCAGTAGCAATGTTGGAGACTTTGAAACATGTAATCTTTGTTATCAAACCCAGTGTAGCTACAAATCATGTTTTAAATATAAAATTGCTGTAGGTTTTGCAACCTTTAAATCTTTTCTTGTCATTTTATGTTTCTGGTGTTAAATTTTGCTGTGTTAATGTCATCTTCACTTGGTAATATTTACAGCACCTAAATCAATGTTGAGGACACACAGAATATTGCAGGATCAACTCTACTTATTCCAAATACACTTTCATATTTTGACTGCCAGACCAGAGTTTGAGAAATAACGGCAGTAGAATGATAATGAGAAGTTTAACAGTTTTATGATGGTTGAAGCTGACTTTATGAAAGTTGATAAATTTCATCTTGTAGGTTTCAATTTCTCATTCCCTACCGAGAGATGGGGAGAATACATTGATGCTGCATTTCAAATTGGCTAGATCAGAAGGAACAGCAGCTAAAATCCATTACAACCCAATTACATCCATCAGCTGAAGCTGTGTGCATTCACTCGTGAACATCAGCATTTAATCCATAAAGAGGAACTAATGAGAAATTTGAAAATGGAATCCACGCATCAGTAAGTTTGGAGAGATTTTTCTGGGATTAATGATCTGCCAGAGAATCTTCAACATACTGGAAAGCTGTTCTCCCTGGGTTTGTTTACTGACCAAGAGGGGGAAAAAGGAGGTTTCCTTCTGTCTGTTCATCAAATATTTCAAAGACTTTGCTCATCTTAGTCCTTGAAAATGGGATGCTGTGTGCTTTGGAAATCAGGTATGTGTTGGTGGACACGACTGTCATTGATGAGAAAAATTAAATTATTGGGTGAGGAGTTCCCACATAGGGATTAGTAGAAAGTTTCCTAAACAAACTCTTTCACTTATAGATACTCAGAAAGCATCTTCCTTTTTATGTGAGACCTGGGAACACGTTTACATTGCTCATGGTGGCAACAATTTTATGTTACAGACATTTAAAAATCATGTTTTCCCCTCCTTTGGTGATGGCATAGATAGAAATTAATGTACTACTTGTTAAATGGAAATTGCTTAAGGAGGAACAATGGATTTTATAGATTATGTGTCCTAAACTTGTTCAGTATTGCATTACTTTCTGTGTTTAATTTCTGACTTAATAAACATATAGTTTGAGAAAAAAACTGAAGGAAGCTTAAAGATACTTTGGAATATCTTCTCATCTGGTGAAATAGTTTATGTCAGCATACAACTTAGAAATATTACTATGTGTGAGGTCTGGAATGTAGATTTATCAGATAAAATACATGTATCTGTGGGGTGTGTGGGATCTGACCTCCTATGATAGAAAGAGATTGGGTTTAGTTTGCAGTACATAAAAGCAGATCTGTAGATTCTATTTGCAAAGAATAATAGATGGTGTAATTTGTCCTTCTGTTTCCTGAAGTTGAAGGAGTATTTTTATCCAAGTAGCTCATTATCTCAGTGACTTTAATGGAGCTTAAAATAGTATTAAATTCTTTTTATACTATGAATTCTATTTGTAGTCATTTGAAATTTTAGGAGAACATTAGTTTCTTTCTTTCTTTAGGAAGGTAAATAGCAAAATAATTTAGACTTGGGATTTTCGGTGAAGGGAAGCCATGGGAGGATTTTCACTGGAGGAATAACACACATTTTAGAGTTCCTTTGAATTAGCTAAGATGCATTGGGATGAGTTATTGATGGAGTACAGAGACTGTTGCTGGATATTAGGTAAGAGTGGATTATGTTGAAGGATATGAAAAAAAGTAGAACTGAACAAAGTTGTTGACTGAAATGTCAGAACTTTGTGTAGGGCAATAAGTTCTTGGTGGTTCCATTCAATGGGGGAAGGCACGAGGGCAAGAGAAAGTAAGTTCCCCTTTGTGCTGGTGGTACTCAATCTTTTAAAAGTCTTTTGGGGATAATGTACATTGAGAAAAGGCACCTGGAGTAAGCAGTGCTGTATTCACACTTGCAAAGGACTGATGAAAGCCCAGGATCAGCTGACCAACCAGACCCTGTTCTTTCTTATGAGTAAAGAAAGCAATCAACTGAAAGACTTTTAAATAAGAAATTAAATAGTAAGATTCTCTGTGAATATCAAAACATACCCTCAGGCACTTTTAGTATAATGTGAGGTTTTTTATTTTTTTTTAAGTGTTTCCATTTACATGTGTCCAAAGATCCAACTCTGCCTAAATAAAAGAGTCAGAAATTCAAGCTGTTTCAAAACTGGGCTAGGTCACTCAGCTATTGGGAGAAATGCCTCATTAGTAATTTCCTCTCTTTGGGATTTCTGTGGTATCAGAAGTAGTATGTAGACATACTTACTTTTTTAATCTTTTAATTATATTTTAGTTCTGATCCCACTGACTCAAAACTAAGAAGCTGAAGTCTGTATTTATGTAATGGGGAAGCAGTAGAGTATGGAAAAATAATTAAAGATCACACCGGAACATGTGAAAATGGAGGCAATGGACAGAGATTTGAACTGCAGAGATAAATCAATTAACCATGTTTTTTAAAAAATGTGCCCACAGTTTTCACTGAAATGAAACTCTACAAATGCAGAGCATCGAGGGTAATGTCAAAGGATTTTTAGATGCAATTGCACAGCTTGCTTGCCTGTTAATACATCCTTGAAGATTCATGACATTTGTAACTTAATAAAATTAATGCACTAGTAGACTCTGTGAGGGGTTTCCTGATCCTTACTTTGTCCCTCTTGATCTGTTAAGTTGTTGCTATTTTTATTCTCTACCTTCTTTATATTATTTTCTCATTACTTTGTTTCTCTTTCTTTTTTTCCCCCTCTAATTTTATCTTATTTCTTTTGCAAGACATAAAGAAAAATAGGTCCTAAACTATATTTAATTATGATTTTGACACATTTCCATTAGCAAGTAAGACAAGGGGGGGGGGCCGTTTCTGAAGTTACCTCTTTCTAATCCCACATCACTGCTGCACCCAAGTTTAAATTTATTGACACAGCAATTATTAAAGAATTGTAATGAGTTGTGATAAGACAGGTTAAGGTCTCTTCAGTTAAACACAGTAGACACAGATTTTCTTTTCATTTCTTGAAATTTTAAAATTTGAAATGATTATAGACTTTCAGGAAGTTAAAAAGATAGTACAAAGAAATCCCAAGTACCTTTCACCAAGTTTCCTCAAAGGATTGCATCTAATAGCTCCATAGTACAGTTCTGAAACCAGCAATGTGAGATTTTGGTGCTTTTATTACATGTAGATTTCTATAACTGCCACTATAATCAGGGTATGGCTCTTTTACAGGTTTCAGTTATTGTATTTTTTTAGTTCTAAAGTTTCCCTTTATTTCTTTTTTATATTTCTATTTCTTTGCTGAGACTTTTAATGTTTTCATTTGTCTCAAACATGTTTGTGATTCATTTCTTATTTGGAGCATTGTTTTGATGGCTGCTTGGGAATCCTTGTCAGAGAATTACGACTTCTGTTTCATCTTGATTTTGCCATTTGTTGGTTGCATTTTCTCATTTAAGTTGAGATCATTCTAGTCCTTGGAGGAACAGGTGATTTTTTATCATATATTTGACCTATTGAGTATTATGAGATCCTGGGTATTGCTTGAGTTTTTGTTTTAGTGGGCTTCCTTCTGACATCAGAGTAAGGATGGGAGTGACACTTTATTAGTGCCATGTGGGGATGATAATTCAAATTCCCTATTACACCTCCTCAACACATCCGGGAACAAGAAGAGTCTCTTACTCCTGCTAGGCAGAGGTGGGATATCAGGCTGCATACTAACCCAGTATTTCCCTGGGTGGGAAAAGGCAGGGTGCCTTATTACTGTTCCCCAGGTAGGATTCACTGACACTGAATTGAGGGGTGGGAACTTACTATCTCTGCATAATGATAAAAGTTCCAAGTTTCCTTTTTTTCTTCTCTGATACCATCTTACTCCTCCGTGAGCTAATCAGCTTTCTATCACCATAATAACTAGCTGAGATAAATCATCTTAGAAAGGTTTACTTGGGTTCACAGTTCTGGAGGTTCCTGCCTATGTACAATTGGTACTGTTGCTTTTGGGCTTACAGGGAGGCAACATATCAGGGCCAGAGTCATGGATGGAGTAAAGCCACTCCCCTCGTGGCTAGAATGCACAAGCCAGGAAGAGGAGAAACTGGGGCCCCCCCATCCTCTTGCAGGGCATAGGTCCAGTGACCTAAAGACCTCCCACTAGGCTTTATTTCTTTACCTCCCCATAGCACTCAGCTAGGGATAATCTTTCAATGTGGACCTTTGTGCCAACACTTGAGTTCCAAACTGTATCACTGGCTAAGGATGGGAGGCCATGAACCCCATGGAATCACATTGTTCCTTGGTGGGTATGAAGGGACTGGTTCTCCACTTGGCCTTCTCAGTGTAGGAACTAGGACATATTTTGGTGATGGTAGAAGTTTACACTATCCATTTGGCCTTTGCTCATGTGAATGAGAATGAGACTTTGTTTTTTATGTGGTGTTTGTATAAAATAGAAGGGCTGTTGTCCTCTTAGTTTTCTGTTCTGCTAGCTTTCTCCTTTCCTGTGATTTGGTTATACAGGCCTTGTTTTTTTTTTTTTTAATGTGGTTTTTATTGGTGGTGTTTCCAGGTTGCTGGCTTCTCCAGTACACAGTCTGGGAAATATGAGGCAAACAGAAGGATTAAGAAACACATGCGTTAATTCCCGGTTCTGAACAGTATGCTGACTTTCTCTGCTTTTCAGAGTTTCTGTGATGGCTTTCTGTATAATGTTCATTTCCAGAGTATTTGGTGATACTTAAGAGGAGTCCATGGTCATCTGTCACTGTGAGTAACAGGGTTTCTAAAACTGGAAATAGTTCCAATAGCAAATATCCAAGAGAAGAAGATTCAATTTGGGTGGCAAGAAAAGAATCTACTTTTTCCAAGCTGTGTTTCTTCTATTACTGCTTGACAGTTACACTTCCTTGACTGTCTCTCTGTTCTGCTCTCTCTCATAAACTTTGTTCAGAATAGTAAGAAGAAGTTACCACATGCCAATTTCCTATCACTCATTTTATGTTTTATTTTGACCTCAGCCTGTTCCTCATCTCTTTTGGTACCAAATGCTTTCTAGTTGTTTATATTTAGTAAAGGAATAAAAAAAATTCCAGATTTTTTTTTTAAAGAAGGGACTTAATGCAAGAAATTTAATGCTTAAAAAAGAGCTAGAAAAATAAGAGTAGGGGTTTCCATCCCTGAAAGCATTCAAGGGCAATTCTCAAAGCTGCGATCCCTAATGAAGTCAGGAAGCTATAGCTACAGCCATTTTTGCTGCCTGGATGACTGCTGTTCCCTGCAGGCAAAGGCGGTGATGAGACACAAGTGCTCAGAAGCCCCAAGTACAGACAGATATCATGCTGACCTTGCTCGCTGAATGAATAATAATAGATTTCTCTTGCCCATTTTAACCTGTACAGTATGTGTAACAGCACATTGGCTGAAACCCATGCACCTCTGAAATCCCAGATAAAAGTGATTGTGGCTCAAGAAGGAGCAGGGAGGAGGAAGAGTTGGCAATCGTTCACCAATGGATAATAATAGCACAAATACCAAAGGAAGACACTTTGCCCATTAAATTTCAAAATGATCATATTGGTGAGAAAATAAGTTTGAAAATCAAGATGTAAAAAATGAACAATTTTAGCAGATGCCTGTAAAACGCAGAAGCCTGGGAGGCAGAGGCAGGAGGGTCAAGAGTTCAAAGCCAGCCTCAGCAAAAGCCAACCTCAGTAAAATCCAGGTGCTAAGCAACTCACTGAGACCCTGTCTCTAAAAAAATACAAACTGGGCCTGAGGATGTGGCTCAGTGGTCAAGTGCTCTTTAGTTCAATCTCTGGTACCTCCCCCCGCTCCCCCCTAAAAAGAGATGACCAATTTTATACGCAAAGAAATAGCAATAAGGAAAATATCAATAAAGTTGCATAAAATAATCTCTGTGTTATGTCACAAATTAATAACATAAATTTCAGGAATTAACTATAGATTATGGAGAAATGTATTTCTGTGGATATTATTATGTGTATGTCTGTGACAGGATATGAGAATCCATGAATTCAATGGCAATTATAATTTCACCAAATCTATAAGGAATGAAAATGGTATTAATTCAGAGTTGGCACTTTTTAATTTATTTGGTTTAGCTTAAGTAACCTTACATCAAATGTTGAAATATTATGGTAAAGAATATCATAAGTATAAGAAGGGACATTTATTCATCTTGAAAATATGGAAAATGAACTAGCTTTGGTCCCTTCCCTGAGTTTTCTTTAATTAAACTCATATCTCAGTAAATAAAACTGAAGTCTGTCAATACATCTGGACATGCTTTTGTCACACACCATTGTTCTCTATTTCAATTTCATTCAAGATTCCAGAGAGAATCATTTATAGTCCATCGTGTAATCTGTGGACCAAACAATGATAGATAATTCTTCTTTGTTGAATTCAAGTATTTGCATAGTATGTCTTGGGGGTTTTTGTTTGTTTGTTTGTTTTTACCAGGGGTAAAAATCCAGGGGTGCTTACCATGAGCCACATTCCCAGCTCTTTACTTTTTTTATTTAGAGACAGGATCTCATTAAGTTGCTTAGGCCTTGCTGAGGCTGGCTTTGAACTGTGATCCTCCTGCCTGAGCATCCTGAGCCTTTGGGATTACAGGCGTGTACCATGCCACCAAGCCCAGCTGGTTGTGTTAATTTTCAGTTCCGTTAGAAATAAATGACTTCCAGTTGCTACAAATTTGTCATCGCTTGGTATTGTCCAGTTTGTTTTTGTCATTCTAATAGGTGTGAAATGGTTTTAATTTGCACTTCCTTGAAGATTAATAAAAGTGGATAACTTTTCATGTGCTAATTGGGAATTCATATGTATTCTTTAATTAAGTGTACGTTTGACACTTCGTTAATTCATTTTTCTTCTTATTAAATAATAAGGGTTCATTATAAATTCTCAGTATAAATCCTTTGTTGAGTATTACAAATATCTACTCTAATCCTGAAACTTACCTTTACACTTTAACAGTTTCTTTTACTTTTTTTGGTTTTTGTAATGTGGTAAGTATAAAGCAATAACTCCACATTCTCCTTCTATTCCAATTCCTGGAATCTTTAATCTACTTTCTGTTTCTATGAATTTGTCTATTTTAGATATTTCATATAAATGGAATCATACAATATTTGTCCTTTTGTGTCTGCTCCTTTCACATAGCATAATGTTTCAGAGTTTATCCATATTGCAGCAACATATCAGAATTTTGATTCTTTTCCTGCCTGAATTTTCCCATTGTGTACGTATACTAATTTTTATTTATTTATTGATGAACACTTGTGTTACTTCCGCATTTTGGCTGGTTTGACTAATATTGCAATGCACCTGGGCATTCCAGTACCTGCTTGCATCCATGTTTTTAATACTTTTGGATATACATCTAGAAATGGAATCGTTGAGTCATAGTTTT
The DNA here is from genome assembly GCF_045843805.1 of Urocitellus parryii. Lineage (NCBI taxonomy): Eukaryota > Metazoa > Chordata > Mammalia > Rodentia > Sciuridae > Urocitellus > Urocitellus parryii. Next base: position 5,799,275 of record NC_135544.1, read on the forward strand.
ATGAGCCAGGCTATATAGACAATGATCAAACAGACTCAATTTACCCTGAGACTCCGTGTCATATAAGAATTTCTTCTCCCACCTCTGTACCTATCAACAGTTGCTTTGCGTAGCATGTTTGGCAACACAAAATGGCAATACTTAGACAATGTAAAATTATTCTTATTTTGGTTTCCATTTTTCTTGAAAAAATGTACCCTATCAGAGATTGATTGTCTAGATGTTAGTAACCATTCTTTAACTTGTAATCAACTAGGGATGTTTTGACCCACTTCCCCTTCGGCTTATAATTTTAGATCTCACGCCATTTGTTTATGGTTTTGAATCATAGCAACAGCCACTTACGATGAATATGGTTTAGGACTATAAAAGGTGTACTCAAACCCCAGGAGGGGGTTGAAGGGTATAGACTTGCAGCCTGCCCCTTGGCCTGCCAGCTGGTGAACCCAGAAGCTGGCTGATAAATAATGGTTCTGTCTCCTGCTTTAAGATCTACTTGGTAATTTATTGCAATTTCTCCATAACAACAGGGTGATTCTGATTTGCTTTTTGAAGAACAACCAAACTCTTTTCCACAATGACTGCATCATTTCACATTTACAACTGCAATAGAATCTCTGGGGTGCTCGATCACAGAGCTACATCCCCAGCCTTTTTTATATTTCATTTTTTGAGACAGGGTCTCACTAAAATGCCCAGATTTGCCTAGAATTTGCCATCTTTCACCTCATTGATTTGAGTAGCTGGAATTACAGGTTGCGCTGTCATACCTTTCCCCTCCCAATTCTCCTTTTTTTTTTCTTCCTCCTTCTTCCTATTTTCCCCCTTATTCAACTCTTTCTTTCTTTCTTTCTTAAAATAGCTGTTGAGTGTAAAGTGGTATCTCATTGTAGTTGTGGTTTACATTTCCCTAATGACTACTGATGTTGAGAATCTTTTTAAAATGCTTATTAGTTATTAGTACATCTTCACTGGAGAAATATCTATTCAAGTTCTTAGCTGATTTTAAAAGTAGGTTTTTTTTAAATAGTAGGTCCTCATTCTTGATATAAAAGCCTTATCACATATACAATTTGAAAATATTGTCTTCACTCTGTAGATAACAAGTGTTCATTGTTGTACAAAAATTTTAATTTTGATGAAGCCCTAGTTATCTATTTTTTCTTTTGTTGATGGTGCTTTTAGTATTATATCTAAAAATTAATTGCCAAATATGATGTTGTATATATTTACCCATATGGTTTTTTTCCAGGGGTTTTATGGTTTTAGCTATTATAATTAGGTCTTTGATCTGTTTTGCCCCCCCCCCTTTAACGTTTTTGAGTTGGAGTCTTGGTATGTTGTCCTTCTTGGCCTTGAATTCACTATCCTTCTGCCTCAGCCTCATAAGTAGCTAGGATTGTAGAAATGTCCTGGTACACCCAGGTTCAATTACTTTTTATATACTTAGGTGTGTGAGGTAGGAGGTCTAGTTCATTTTTTTAGCATGTGGAAACCCATGTTGACCAGAATTTCATGTGGGAGATACTGTTTTTTCAAATTAAATGAACTTAGCATCCTTGTCAAAATTTTTGCAACTGTTGATATATGGGTTTGATGGTATCTTGAGTTCCAGTTTATTTTTTACTTTCTTGGTTAGTACTGTTTGCTCTTTAAGTCTAGTCTGGTTAGTACTGTTTGCTCTTTAAGTCTAGTCTAAGAAACTGGTTTTCTACACAAAAGTCACAAAGATTTTCTCTTTTGTTTTTGTTTGCTGGGGACTAAACCCAGGGTTTTAGCATGATAGACAAATGCTCTACCTCTGAGCGATATCCCCAGCACCTTTTCTAATTAAATTTTATATATGATGTGAGGTCAAGATCAAAGTTCATTTCTTCCACATGGATGTCTATTCTCTCAATATATTTTACTAGAAAGATTATTCAATTCTGGTGATGCCTTTCTTGAAATCAGTCATTTATGGCTGGTATCTTCTAGATTCTCTTCTTGCATTGATTTTGATGACTATCCCTACATGTATACCCTATGCTTAATTATAAGAATTTTACTCTAAGTCTTAAAATTAGGTAACTAACAAAAACCATCCAATTTTGTTCTTCTTTTTCAAATTGTTTAGGATATTCTATGATCTTATCAGCTTGACCATATTTAATACAAATGTTGTGGGATGACTATAATTTAACCATAGATCAATTTTGAAAGAATTGACATAACAATAATACCTTACAATTTATGAAAATGGCATTGTCCTCCATTTGTTTAGGTATTATCTAATTCCTCTTATTGACATTTTGTTCTTTTCAGTGTAGAAATATTCTACAATTTTATTGCATTTATTTATAAAGCACTTTTTTTTTCTTTTTGAGTGCTCTTAAAAATACAATTAAAAAATTCCTCTGTAGTTATTTGTCACTAACATAAAATACATTGATATTTATGCATTGCTCCTGTGACATTGATAAATTCATTTATTACTTCTTAGTACATTATTCTGGGAAACCCTTGGATTTTCTACAGTAGGCAATCATGTCACATGCAAACATAAAACATTTTATTTCTTTCCTTCTTTTTTGCCTTTCTTTCTTCTCACCTTTTTGCATATCTTCATAAACCTGGACTTTATTTGGTTTCTTAAACCTGGACTTTATTTGGTTGGATTGTCTTATTTCCCTGATAGTGGCTTTGATATAAACTAAATAGAAGTAGTGAGAGTGAATATTCTTTAATTTTTTTTATCAGAACTGTATATTTATAATAGTACTTGGATTCATCCTGACGAACTCATAAATGCATGGAAATTCGTTCATGATCATTTCAGCTCATGACACCCCCTTGCCCTCCCACTTTTCCATCCAGTCCTCCCTCTCCTCTCCCATTCTCTGTCCTTTATTTGGCTTCTTTTCGCTTGTCTATTAATTTATGCTTGATTTCTTCTTTATGTTATCCCGTTCTTCCTTTCCCCCTTTCTTTATTTTACTCCAGCTTTTTCATATGAGAGAAAACATTTGACATTTTTTTTTTATTTTGACTTTGAATTTCCTTCTTAAAACTCCATACAACTCCATTGTATACACATACCACAATTTCTTAGTCCAATCATCTATTGCTGGGCAGCTGGGTTGATTCCATACTTTTGCTATTGTAAATTGGGCTGTTATAAACATCAATGTGGCTGTATTGCTGTAGTATGCCTATTTTAGACATTTAGAGGGAAATATAAAGGAGTAGGATAGATGGCTCACATGGAGGTCCCAATCATAGTTTTTTGAAGAATCTCCATACTATTTTCCAGAGTGGTTGTACTAGTATGCAGTTTCACCAACAATGTACAAATGTTCCTTTTTCCTTGCAAACTTGCCAGTATTTATTGTTGTTCAATACTATTATTGATCATTGGCATTCTGACTGAAGTGAGATAAAATCTTCGTGTAATTTTGATTTGCATATCTCTGATTGCTAGATATGTTGAGCATTTTTTCACATATTCCTGTGGTCATTTGTGTTTCTTTTTTGGATAAGTTGATGTTTTGTTCTTTTGCCAATTCATTGACTGGGTGATTTGTTTTGTTTTGTCTTGTCTTTCGGTGTTAAGTTTTTGAGTTCTTTGTATATTCTGAATATTAATCCAGTATCAAAGAAGAAGCTGGCCAAGATTTTCTCCCAATTCTTTGAGCTCTTCACGTTCTTAATCATTTCTTTTGCTATACAGAAGTTTTAAGTTTGATAGCATCTCACTTATTAATTCTTGGTTTTATTTCTTGTGCTTTGGTGGTCTTTTTAAGGAAGTCAGTGCCTGAACATTGATGATGAAGTGTTGATCCTGTTTTCTTCTAGCAGTTGTAAAGTTTATGGTCTTATTTCTAAGTCTTTGATCCATTTTTACTTGAATTTTATGCAGGGCAATATGGGTTGAATTTCCTTTTCTACATATAGCTATCCAGTTTTCCCAGCACTATTTGTTAAAAAGGATGTCTTTTCTCCAAGATATATGTTTGGCATCTTTGTCAAGTATCAGATGGCTATTGGCATGCAGATTTGTCTCTGTGTCTTCTACTTTGTTCTATTGTTTCATGACTATTTTCATGCCAATACCATGTTTGTTTTTTTTTTGTCACTATAACTCTGTAGTTTAATTCAGATAAGGTTTGTGATGTCTCCTGCTTTGCTTTTCTTGTTTAGAATTGCTTTGGCTATTCTGGGTCTCTTATTCTTCTGAATGAATATAATAATTGTTTTTTCTAATTCTGTGAAGAATATCATTGGTATTTTGATGGGGTTTGCATTGAATCTGTATATTGCTTTTGGTAGTATGGCCATTTTGACACTATTAATTTTGCCTATCCAAGAACATGGGCCATCTTTCAAACTTCTAAGTTCATCTGCAATTTATTTTTTTAGTGTCCTATAATTTTCATTGTAGAGGTCTTTTTTTTTCTACACAATTTTCTTGTAGCAGTTCTATTTTCTACACAATCTAATCTTTTAGTGATGCCTTCAATAGAGTTTTTAATTTGATTGGATGTGTTTTTCATCTCTATGAGTTCTGCTTAATTTCTTTTCACTATTCCTATTTATTCATTAAAGTGGTCTTTCATCTCTTGTAATTGCTCTCAATTTCTTCCTTAGGTCTTCTTTTAGTTCATTGAACATTTTGATAATTGGTTTCTCATAAAATATTTCTCTGGGCTTTTCTCCACCTCACTATCAATAGGATCCTTTGTTTGGGGAGTTTGAATTTGGGGGGAGAGATTTTTTTCGCCTGTTTTCTCATGTTTTCAGAAGTCTTAGACTTGCACATCAATTGATGTGGGTTCCCCAACTTTGTTTTTGTACTTGTCTTTTTGTGTATAATTATCTTATTTGTTCTGGGACTTCTCTCTGTTGTTGATACATGCATAGATGCTAAGAAGTGGGAACCTGAGTTCCCTGATTTTTCCTCCTTGAGTCCTTGTCTTTAGTTTAGGGCTTTTGTGCCTTCACTTCTTTGAGTTGGAGTACTGTCAGGGAATGTTTTGTTCAGCAGTAGAGTTTCTAAACTGTGAACTTTTGTGTCCCTATTGGTCCATAATGCCTTACAGAATGGGGCAAAATAAATAATAGTAACAACCATTGCAAATCACAAACAGATACACAGTGTTAAAGTAAATTACTAACAATGAAATGAATGATGGGTTCAACAATTGTCAAGAGTTGGCTTTAAAGCAAATAGTAGGTTTCAACTATATCATCCACAGTAGAAATGATTATATTAGCATTAATGGTGGTGTTATTCTGGATGATTGTAAAAGTACAGTTATTTAGGGGAAAAGGAAAAGTGTTAGGAAGTTATAAAAGACTTTACAGTTTCAAAAGTAAGGAATTTGGAGAGAGAGAGAGAGAGAGAGAGAGAGAGAACATTGCAAATTAAGGACAAAGTCCAAACTGAAATTAAGAACTATTTTGATAATAAAAGACATTAAGGGCAGCACATAACAAAAAACTATTGTCTGAACAAAGTGGTACTAGGTTTAAAAGTTATAGCACAACATACATATGCTTTTAAATAAAAAAATTAACAAATTATGCATCATAAATCATACTACTCTAATGTAGAAGTAAGTTAAATATAGTTCATATTAAAAATTGAAAACTTTGATAAAAAATTCTGTGTTGATACATAATAAACAAAGATTATCAAAAGAATCACAAAGAATGCTCATAGCAGGCAGAAAATACTCAAAGCTTATCTGTCATGAGAAAGCGAAAGCGGGCTGAGAGCATTTTATAGGTGAGGCTGACTGCACCTCTGAAGAGATAACTTTATTGTCATAAGATGAATTTTTCAATTGAAATAAAGAAATAGAATACTTCCCAAAGCATTCTATGGGTATAATATAATTCTGATACAAAACAGAACAGAGATAGCACATAAAAGAAAACTCATAAACACAAATATGAAAATCATAACTAAACAATTTGCAAATTAAATTTCAAAATGTGTTGGAAAATTAATATATTATGCCCAAAAGGTGTACGCTGGGAATGCAAAAGCACTTCAGTCTATGAAACATGTGCATTAATTTAATTAGTACATTAACCGATTAAAGCAGAAAAGTGAATACACATCTCAATATGGGTGAATAAATCATTTGATTCATTATAATATTTGTCACTGACTCAGGAGAAAGAAACTCTTAGTAAGCTAAATATAAAAATAACAATTTAAAAACACGGTTTCAAAATCTAACCAGGAAACTTAGAATACTTCATGAACAACTTTTTAAAAGTATGGTAGGTTGAATAATGCTCCCTCCCCCAAAGATGTTCTAATCTCCACTAATTGTGAATATGTTATGTTGTAAAAGTAACTCTGCAGGTGGAATATAGGATCTTGAGATGGGGAAATCATACTGAATTATCTGGGTGACAGGAATTTAGACAGGTGTTGAGGCAACATGATGACAGAAGCAAGAGGTTAGAGTGTTGCAAAGAAGGAGTCTGGAGTGGAGTGTTGTAGGCCTCCAAAGAAGCTGGTAGAGGCAGGAGCAGCTTCTCCCTTGGTGCCTCCAGAGGGAACCAGAGGAGCTGACACTTTGATGATAGCCCTGTGAGACTCATTTGGAATTCTGACCTCCAGAACTATGAGAAAATACATCTGTGTTGTTTTAAATCACCCAGTTTGTAGTGATTGTTACAGTGGAACCAAGGAACATAATACAAAACCAAGCTACAGTAAGTCAAAAATAAGAGGCTTTTAAGTTAATATTGATAGTTGTTGGAGATATCACACCATGCAACAAAGTAGAAGTGTATATACATACACACATGACAAAGATAAACTGATAGTCTAATCAAAAAAAAATTCAACAAAAATCAATGAAAAAACTATCAGAACTAGCAAGGGTCCAGGAAAGTAGCCAGATAAAAAAAATCAATATTGAAAAATCAATATCTTTCTTATACAGGCAATGACCAATTTAAAAAATGTAATAGAAAAATGGGTCCCATTTAAAATAGTCACAAAGCTCATTAAATACTTATGATTAGGTGCAACAAGAAACTTGTAAAACTTATTTTTAAAAAGCTATAGAAGTTTATTGAAGGTCATAAAGCAAGTCCTGAAAGAGAAGGAAGTTATACCATGTTCCTGGTTAAGAAAGACTATTTGAAAGAGGTAAACTCGCCCCCCTCCCGCCACCCAGTTATTCTACATATTAAGATAAATCTGAAAATTAAAATTGCAATATAATTTTTAAGAAATGTATCAGATGATTTTTAAATTTATTATGGAGAAAAATATGCACAAAACCTAGTATAGTACTTGAATGAAAAACCAATGAGAAACTAGTTCTGCCAAATATCAAAACATAATAAAATTATAGCTATTAAAACAGTGTAGTTAGTGCAGGAAACAATAAAATAATTAAAGTTATGCAATATAGAGCTCAGAAATACTTATGTTCTTATGAGGATTCAGCTCATCAAAAAAATTAACATATGAGGTAGAGGACCAAAGATGGACTACATCACATTGATACTTTGACACCTGATATTCATTTTGAAACTTATTTAGCTCTCTAAAACTTCATTAAAAATAACATATTGCAAGGTTATTATAGAGATAAGTAGAGGACAATTCCCTAAGTTTTTAGAAGGAAGTAGAGAAAAAGAATGAAAATCTTGAGTTGAAATGCTTTTATAATTATCATACAAATCTAGAAGTGACACAGAACATAACTCTGTAAATCATACTCTGTAAATATGAATTATAACCTATATGTTTTTATTCAGCTAGGAAAAAAATATTTCACTATCTATGGAAAACAAAGCACTCATCATAAATATGTTAGAAAACCTGTAAATCCACAACAAATAGGACAAATCAATAGAAAAATGGGAAAAGGACTTTAAGACACAATTTACACACATACTTGCACAAACAAATACAGATGCCAACATTGCTAGCATTCGTTTTAGTTTGGCAAAAAAAAGATAAATGAATGATGAATAATTGAGGGCTGGCAAGGTGTTCTAGTGACCACTTGCTGCGTAACAGATTATCTCAATATCTATGTTAATTACCTCAATTTTCTGTGGTTAGGAATCTGTGAGGGGCTCCAGTGGATGTTTCTGACCCAAAGTCTCTCCTGAGATTGTAGCCAGCTAGAGGCTGGGGCCACACTCATCTCAGTACTTCACTGGCACTGGAGGAGCCCCTTCTAAGCTCACTCACGTGATTATCTTCAGGGCTTTGTTCCTTGTAAACTGAAGCCTGGGGTCTTCATTCCCTCCCCTGCCATATGGATCTCTCTTTAGGGCAATACACAATGTGGCATTCCTGGTTCCTGCAGCATGAAAGGGAGGGAGGGGGAAAGAGAGAGAGAGAGAGAGAGAGAGAGAGAGAGAGAGGAGAGAGAGAGAGAGAGAGAGAGAGAGAGACTGAGAGAGAGAGAGAGAGAGATATGAAGGGGGAGGAATAGTCCCAGTTGGAAGCCCCTGTCCATTTATCATATCTCATTACTTAGATAGGTCTTGTTATAAACAAGTCAATAAATTCAGTCCACGTGCACCCAACCCACATTCTTACTCGACTCGTGTTCTGTACGGATGAGAGTAGTCTTTGTCCTATGCTGCTTTTAAAACTAAATATATCCTTCTCTTGCGTTGATCGAGATAAAACTGATGTACCAAAGTTATGTACCTTAAACAGCTACATGTTGATGAGCTTGGATGTTCATGCAGCTGTGATGCCATCACACACTCAAGCTACTCCACGTACCCACACTTCAAACACTCCCTTGTGTTCTTTTGTGATTTTTTTTTTGGTGTTTTTGCCCCCTTAGGAATAGAGTGTGAGATCTATTCTCACAACATATGCACAGTATTGTATTGTTAACTCTATGTGCTATGTGGTATGCAAATCCCAAGAGTTTATTCATCTTGTATTACAAGCTTCATATCTATTGAAGAATAATTTTCCCTTTCCTACTTCTCCCAGCCTCTGGCAACCACCAGTTTATTCTCTGCTTCTATGAACTTGACTATTTTGAATATTTTTTTAAGTGGAATCAAACAGTATTTATATATCTATCACTGAGTAAGCCATATTAGATAACAAAAAATAAATTATAATGCCTTGACTCCAGTAGAATCTCACTATGAAATAAATAAGTGCAAAAATAAAAAAATAAATAAAAATGGATTTTATGAATATATTTAGAAAGAAAATATTTTACTTTATAAACTCATGAATTGTTTGAGATTATTTCAATGGAGACAGCTTAATTAAAATAACTTTAAAGATAAATGAATATACATAAATAATTTTTAAACAATTGTATTACTGATAGTACTTTATTTTGACTGAATCCTAAGGAACTTGGTATGTTTTGAGTTCAGATGAACATTGCTTCAGATATAGACATTTTTTTTCACTGACAAAATATCAGTTACAAATCATAGAATCTGAGATCATGCCTCAAATCTATAGTAAGCTTAAACTAAAATACTAGGGAAAAATAGGTTCTAGACAGTTGTAGATAATACTGGGTCAAGTCACATTTTCACGACAACCTCTTTGGCATGATAAACTGATGGGGCATTAAGTGTGGAAGGTTATTTCAATGGATTTTCTTTTTGATTATAGATGTGGTGGTGCATGCTTGTAATCCCAGCATCCAGGGAGGCTGAGGCAGGAGGATCATGAGTTCATAGCCAGCCTCAGCCATTTAATGAGGCTCTATGCTACTCAGAAAGACTCTGCCTCTAAATAAAACATTTTTAAAAAAGGGGCTGGGGTGTGTCTGAGTGGTTGAGTGCCTCTGGGTTCCATCTCTAGTAGGTAGTAGTAATAATAATAATAAAAAATAAAGAAGTAGCCACTTGAAGTTTTTATCATGTCAGGAGTTGTATACTCTCTCTTCTCTTGTACATTACATTTACTCTCTGGGTTTCTGCTTTGTGGTAACATAATATTCTAGGGAAATCATGTTCAAGGTGAATGTTCTCACATAAAAACAAAATTCCTACAAGTTATAAGCATATAGTTTGATGCAATTTCATAAAGTAATTGCATCCTATATCAACTCAGATGTGACAGTGATGATTTTCAGAATTCAAGGCACACCTTTGTGGACCCTCCCCATCATTTCCTTCTGGAAAACAGAAGTACAAAAATGAGGTACAAGATTTAAAAATTGTGGTATATATGTGTAATAAGAATTGTAATGCAAAAAAAGTACATGTATAAAGACATGAATTGGTGTGAACATACTTTATATTCAAAGATATGAAAAATTGTGCTCCATATGTGTGTTAAGAATTGTAATGCATTCCGCTGTCATGTATTTAAAAAAAATAAAATCAATTAAATAAAGAAAAAGATTTAAGAAAAGAAACACACCCTTTAAAGGACTGTGATATTTCAGAATTCTAAGAACTGAAATGGTATTCTTCTTTTTAAAAAAATTTAATTTAATTTTCTTATTAGCTACACATGACATTACAATGATCTTGGCAATTCATACATTTGAATCATTGGGGTATAATTTCTCACTTTTCTAATTGTACAGATTGCAGAATCACACTGATCATAGAGTCGCCTATATATATATATACAGCAATCATATTGTCTGTTCTATTCTGCTGCCCTTCCTATCCCCCTACTCCTCCCCTCCCCTCCCATCATTTCTCTCTATCCAATCTAATGTGAAACACTTTTTTTTTCTTTTTCTCATCACAACATCATACATGAATTTTATATAACGATGAGGGTCTCCTTCCGTCTTCCGTGCAACTCCCCTTCTCCCTCTTTTTCCCTCCCACCTCTCTTCCCTATTTAGTGGTAATCTTCTTCTCATGCTCTTCCTCCCTATCCCATTTTGAGTCACCCCCCTTATATTAGAGAAGACATTTGGCATTTGTTTTTTTTAGGGACTGGTTAACTTCACTTAATATAATCTGCTCTAATGCTATCCATTCCCTGCAAATGTGAAATGGTATTCTTGATGGATCCTGTTATTTCCAGGGTCATAATGAGATAAGAGAAGATGAGATCATTTTTAGGATGCCAAGGTGAGAAGGTGAATATTTGCTATTTTCAAGGACAATCCTGTGCTGTTCTGTTCGATGGGTCCATCCTCTTATAAAAAATTTTGAGCAAGCTCCACACAAATCTACTCATGAACATAAATGCACTTGTTTGCCACTACAATTTACGCCAAGTAGGGATCCTTTATTTTGAGCCTCAGACTCTAAAAGAACATATACATCAGGTCCAAATGACTTTTCTGATTACTCTTGGCTAAAATCTTAGCGTCAAAAGTTTACAAATGGCTTTAATTGATATACTAACTTTTCCAGGCCCAAAGGAAACTCAGAGGAAACTTGACCTTCTATCTCCTTCCTTCTTTATCGGGTCCCTCTGTTGGTTATACTGCTGCTGGGAATGCCTCTGTGTTGTTGTTCTGCTGTTGTTGCTTCATCGATTCTTTCTCCTGGCTCTTGACAAGATGTCTCTTCCACCTTGCCTAGTGCTACCTAGAACTTCATCAAGATCAGAGTCAGGGGAAAGAGGGGAGGTAACTGGGACAGGAATTGGCTTTTTCTTGACTTGTGTTATGGTTGGGGGCTTTGGCTCTCTGGATTTGTCAGGTGTGTAGAGTTGAATCTCTTGTGGACACTGTCAAAGATTTTTCAGAGGCTCCTACTAGACACATGACACTTAATGTCCTTAGACAGTGGCACTGCGCTTTCTTCCAGCAGAGGCCGTGGCCTCAGTCCCTGGGCTTGCATCTTTCCTTTCTCTTTCTCTTCCTTCCCCAGCCTTCCCCTCCTCTCTCCTGTCTTGTCCTCTCTTCTCTCATTCCCTCTACACCAATGTTCTTAGGGTCTTCCTCCTCAGAAAAGTCATGACACCCCTGCTTTCACATTGCCAAGTCTGCTGATAGCTCCCTGCCACCCCTTCCCAGATTTAGAGAATTCCTGGAAACTTCTAGAAATCATCCTTTAAAAGTTATTCTCTTTTGCCTTCAGAGAGGGTGACTTTTGTCTCCTATCCTTTTCTCACTGGATGGAGGAGACAGTACTCAGCAGAGAGTGGCCTCCAAAATCCCTCATGAATTCCTGCAACTTCAAGTGATCTTTATCCATCTGATGTTCATGAGTTGTCCCACTAATTTGGGGAATTTTTCCCCTTGAGATTTTTGGATTACAGACTCTCTCATAATATGCTTTATTACCAGCCATGATTTATATTTTGGCTCATGAGTTGAAACTGCCAAATAATATTTTATTCATTCATTTACTTATCCATGAACAGATTCATTTATTAATGTATGCATCTATTCAACAAATATTGATTACACCCTATGTGCCAAATGCTATCTTTGATGTTCTGGCTAGAATAAATAAGAAAAAGGCCAAAATTCTTTTCTAGAGAAAAGTGGTAAACAACAAAATCATCAATAAGTTATATTATATGTTAGAAGTTGGTAAATGAATGCAGAAAAATAAAACAGGCAACAAATTAAAGCTGAGGTAAGGCTAGAGAGACAATTTTATTTATTTTTTTTCTTTTTTTTAAATTTGTTTTAATTAGTGACCCATGACAGTACAATGACCCTGACATATCATACATTTGAATCAGATGGAATATAATTTCTCATTTTTCTGAGTGTACAAGTTGCAGAATCATATTGGCCATGCTGTCACGTATATACACACGGTAATAATAATGTCTATTTTATTCTACTATCCTATCTATCCCCCCATCCTCTCCCCTCCCCTCCCATCACTTCTCTCTATCTAATCTAAGGTAACGCTCTTCTCTCTTTTCTTCCCTCACATCTTCAGACATGTGTTTTGTATAACTGAGGGTCTCCTTCCACCATCCATGCAATTCCCCTTCTCCCTCCCTTTCTTTCCCACCCCTCTTCCCTATGTAGAGGTAATCTTCTTCCCTTGCTCTTCCTCCCTACCCCATTTTGAGTCACCCCCCTTATATCAAAGAAGACATTTGGCATTTGTTTCTTTGGGATTGGCTAACTTCACTTAGCATAATCTGCTCTAATGACATCCATTTCCCTGCAAATGCCATGATATTATTATTTTTAGTGCTGAGTAATATTCCATTGTGTATACATGCCACATTTTTTTTATCCATTCATCCACTGAAGGGCATCTAGGTTGGCTCCACAGTCTAGCTATTGTGAATTGTGCTGCTATAAACATTGATGTGGCTTCTTCCCTGTAGTATACTGTTTTTAGGTCCTTTGGGTTCCATTCCCAGCTTACCAGGGAATCTCCATACTGCTTTCCAAATCGGCTGTACCAATTTGCAGTTTTTTCTCAGCAAGAGAAATAATATGTGAGGTGAATAGGGAGCCTACATCCTGGGAACAAATTTTTACCCCTCACACATCAGATAGAACTCTAATCTCAAGGGTATACAAAGAACTCAAAAAGCTAAACACCAAAGAAACAAATAACCCAGTCAACAAATAGGCCAAGGACCTGAACAGATACTTCTCAGAAGAGGATATACAATCAATCAACAAATATACAAAAAAGAAAAAAATTTCATCATCTCTAGCAATCAGAGAAATGCAAATTAAAACTACTCTAAGATATCATCTCACTCCAATCAGAATGGCAGCCATTATGAAGTCAAACAACAAGTGCTAGCAAGGTTTCGGGGGGAAAAGGTACACTCATACACTGCTGGTGGGACTGCAAATTAGAGAGACAATTTTAAATGACATGGTCAAGGAAGGCCACATGATCTTAGAGAAGACCTTTATGTAAAGCTGCAGACAAATGGAATACAAACATTCAGGCTGAGGTGGGGGAACGGTTGGGTTTGACACAAGGACACCTGGGCAGAGTAGCAGCAAATGATAGCTTAAAATAATTAAGGAGCCAGAGTGCGAAGAGATTGACTACTGTATCCCTCACCACCCCAACCTGCAACAACGAAAAGCATCTGAACCAGAATAGAGGAGTGAGTGCCCACTAAAGTTGAAAATGATCATCCTGCCTTTGTATAAAAATAGACTCCAAGGGACATAAATGTGAAAGCAGAGAGGCTAATTGGAAAGCTACCACAATATTCTGGGCCAGGGGAGATGCTGGATTGAACCAAGAAAGTAGAAGGAAAGGTGGTAAAATAGAAAGGTCAGGTCAGGGATGTACTTTGAAAGTAGATGCCAGGCAATTTGCTGACAGATTTGATGTGGGTGTGAGGAAAAGGTAATGCTCTGATTTTTCAGTCTGAGAAACTGGAAGTATTAATTACAATTAAAGCACATGAAGGGAGAAGTAGGCTGGAGAGGGTTGTGAAAAGTTAGTGAACAAGGTCAGGAGTTCATTTTAATTTTTGCAAATGTCTAGGTTAATTTACTTAATAGATATTCCATGGAGGTGTTGCGTGGGCGGTTAGATACACAGATATGGAGTTTAGGTTTAGCAGAGAGGTTTAGACTTAAGATATTAATTAGAGAGTCATCAGAGTTTGTGTGGCAGAATTACTTCATCAAGAGAAGGAGTATTTAGAAAGATTTAAAAAAGAAGTTTTGGGACTTAGTCAAGGTCACACAAAAGGCCAGACCAGAAGGAGAGCCAGCAAACTAACCATAGGAGGAACCAACAAGAAATGAGGAAAACAAGAAGAATGTAGACTAGTTAACTAAGGAAGTGTTCAAGGATGATCAAGTGGCTCAAATATTCTAGGAGTTAACAAAAGATCTGAATTTATTCATTGAACTAAATAATTTGGGTGTCGCTGATGGCCTCACCAAGAGAAGTTTCAGTCAACTGATAAAAGTATGTTTGGCTTATATAAAAGACAAAATAGGAAAAATTTTAAATCTCAAGTATAGACTACTCAATACAAGTTTTCCTATAGACTAGAACAGAGAAATGGAGTAACAAATGGAAAGGGAATTGGAGCCCAGGATGAAGTTTTAGAAAGCTTGATGTTTATGTGCTGATGGCAAAGGGAAAAATGTTCAGGCAAGAAAGAGAGGAATATTCTTTTGGAGTCATATCTTTATGTAGAAGAGATAAAATCTAGTTCCTGAAGGGACCAAGTGCCCAAGGACAAAACCAGGATGAAAGAGTTCAAGAAACTGAGAAGCCAGGATATAGGAAGAGCCATCTCCATGGACATAATTCCTCTAGGGCAGCCTTGATGTTGGAAGAGTGCTCCAACCAGCCTCAACAGTGGGGGTACGTAACATGAGGGACCCCAATTGGCTGAGAAAGGAAGAGTCTCATCAAAATGAAAGACTAGAGGTGGAGTTTTCATCAAATGAGCTTTGGAGCAACAGTACCCCCAGGAAAGAACAATTCTTCTCTTGAACAAGGAGGCGAAAGGAACATTTAGAGAATTGGAGAATGCAGATTATTTCTCCTGAGCAGGATTGAAGATATGATAGCATGCAAGATGTGTAAATAGTATTCACAAGGCTGGGTAGAGGAGATGAGCAGAACGCAGGATCCCTAGGCTTCCTGCATTCTTAGTCTAAACTGCAATAAAGAGCATAATGAAATTAATCCTAGTGACCCAAGACAGAGAAACTGAGACTCCTTGTGGTGAGGCGGTTAGGCACCCATGTGTCTGTTCCACTCTGAGCTCAGGACTTCTTCATGATCCTTGCTGATGGAGGGGAAGAGTCTCATTCCAATTCTCTTTTACTCTTCCAGACTATACTCTGGATTTTCAAAATATTATATGGATTTATAGGTGGTTGTCTTAAAGTGTTTTTTATTTCAGTTTGATTATTTTGATTATTTGATTGGTTTAATCATCAGAGCCATAAAAGATTTCTTTGTTTTGTAACACCATTAAATAAAGCAGATTGATTGGATGAAATCTAACATATGACACAGCTTTGGCCCCTATTTTGGGCTGTATGAAATATGAGAAAAGATGCTTTCCTCTCCTGTGTTATTTATTCTGGTTACAATGCCCTGCTTAAAGAAGAAAATGATACAGGAAAGCTCCAAGACAGGGAAGCTCCAAGGGAGAGTTGTAATGATGGTCTAGATATTACTTGACTTCTGGAAATCCTCTGACCATATTTCTTAAGCTCTTAGTCAAACAAGATTCATACTTGATTTTTAGTTTGCATTCTACAGCTTTGCTCCATTTTCCTTCAACATTTGCTTTCAGACTCCAGCAAAGATGCCCAAATAAACAGCTCTGGGAGGGGGCTCCATGGAGAGTCCTCTTCCCTGTGCTTCTCCTTTAATAGAAGCAACAAACCAGAGAGGGTTATTACCAGAGTCTGGCCCAGCAACAGATATATAAAACTGTGGGTTACGTCATGGTCAAGAAGAGAGTTAGGACTAGTTTGAGATGTATTAGAGATGTGCCTGAGTAATTTGTTGAGTTGGCCCCTTTTTTCATTGTGAAATTCAACAATTTAGGACTTGGAAAAACAGCATTCTTGGGTATATAGCAATTCCCAGTTATTAAGAAATTATATTTGGACAGGGGAATAAAGTCTGATTGACACTTACCTCCCTTGATCCCTTCCTCAGCTCATTCAAAACACACACACACACACACACAAACACACACACACGTTTTTGTTGTTCTTTATCTCCTCTCCTATATTTCAATCACTGTCCACAGTAGTACAATCTGATTTATATAGGCTTCAACTGCCAACTTCTTATTAATTTATTCAAGAAATATTTATGGAGTATCTTTCATGTTTCAGATACTATTCTAAGCACTGATGACTTAGCGGTTAAGAGGATGGTTAAAGCTCCTGATCATATAGACATCTAGAGTTTGTGTTGGCAGGGGTGGGGGGAGTAGGAACAATAAATATGCAAGCTCATAATATTCAGACTTGACATGGTATAAATAGGAGATCCAAATTTTAATCTTTCTGTTCATGAATTGCTTAGAATCAGGCACCTGTGCTGGGAATAGATTTGATCACACAGCTAGGAGGAACCTTAAAGACATGTGACATAAATTATTGCTCTCATTTCATTAAAAGGAAATTTGAGATAGAGATAGTGTTCATAAATTATATAAAGTCAAACTGAAGTAGGGAACTTAGCAATTACTAGAAAGTCAAATCAATATTTAATTTCAATTTAAAGGGTAGTTTATTTCTCACTAATAGTCAAATACTTGGGCAAACCCTTTCAATTACCCAGCTACTTAAACCAGGTAATACCTCTCATCATATGTATCAACATTATTTCCTTTTAGCCTATTTTTTTGGCAATTCTTGGAATACCATGATTTCTGACTTCATACTTTTAAGGAACAAACTCTTTTTGTTTTGCTGTTTAACTCTCTACTGGTTGCATGTCGGTGAAGACTGAATTCTAGAACTACTTTCCTTTCTTTTACAGACTAAAAAGTGACAGAAACCCGAAAGGTCTTCAGTTTAGGAATTAGGTTTGGGACACAGTGACTTCTAATAATAGTCTACATGGTGTGGAGGGATATTTTATGATCAGACCAGAGTTGAAACAAGAGTCACTGTTCACTGCACTTTTTACCATCTAAGAGATTCAGCAAATCTGTTCTATTCACATGGGGGATTTAGTAGTGGACAGAAGGTTTTTAAAAATTGCTTTTCCTCCTGCCAACTAATTCTCTTCTCAGCCCCTAACCAACTCAGGGCCTTGCATTTGTTTTTTTTGCCCTACTTTCCCTCTACCACTTGGAGTTACTTCTACTTTCTTATTCGTACATTTGCCAAACAGAATACTTTCCTTCTTAGAGTTTTATCCTTTCGCTGGTCAAAGTGTCAAGACAAATCTAGACTATCGCTCATCTCTGCACTACTGACCCTTCCCTTATATCTGGGATTGCAGTCTCTGAAATCAATTCCTTTTGTTTAAAACAGCTGGAAGTTCAACCACAATAGCTAATATTTCCCTTGCAATATCGTATGTGCATGTTTAGATGGGCTTCATTAAAAAGAAAAAAGGTCAGGTTCAAGAATCCTGTACTAGTTATAAGTAGACACACACTATTTTTCCAGAACAATGTGTTTTTCCTTTAACACTCTTAAAAATTTATTTATTTCCCTGGCTATAGAGCTTCTCAACAGTTATTTTTTTTTAAATATCTAAGTAAAAAAAAAAAACAGAAGGAGAAGATCATGGTTTAAACACAGAAGCACACACACGTATGATCACAATTTTGTAGGCTATTTCTAATTTATTGTATGATTTTTATATATTTTTTACAAATAAATCATAAGAAATGCTGGACTACATGTTATTCAATTAATGCTAGCTAAGGTTTCTCTATTTTCTTAAAAGGATGTTTTTGCTTTCCAAAGATTTTGAATCTCCTTAATTTATTTAAGAGAAATATGCCATTTGACAAATTCCAATATTCTTGCATTAACATAGGCTTATTCACTATTCAGTTCCACTAAATATCTAAGATCGCATATAAGGGATGCATAAAGTAAAAAAGATATAACAGAAGGTATAATATTAAAGAGGAAAACAAAAATAAGTCCAGGAATATGAAGTAGAGGTAGAAAATGTCCACTAGAATTATCTTCATTAAGCGGCCAGAGTGACACACACATGTAATCCCAGTGGCTTGGGAATCTAATAAAGGAGGATTGCAAGTTTGAGATCAGCCTCAGCAATTTAGGGAAGCCCTAAGCAACTTAGCAAGACCCTGTCTCAAAATAAAAATATAGAAAGGGCTGTGACTGTTGCTTAGTGGTCAAGCACCCTTAGGTTCAATTCCTGATATTAAAAAAAGGAAAAAGAAAATTAATCTTCTTTACTAAAGGAGAAATACAAGTTTGGCTCCCAGACAAGCAATCCTACATAAGAAGTCTTCTCTTGTAAAACATTTTGTAATGGTTAACAGAAAGGAAACAGAGAGAATAATAGTTATTAACACTTAAATGTAAGCTTTTTTAAGAGTCATCATAATTAGGATAATATAAAATATAACAAACAATATTTTTCTTATCATCTTTATTTTACTACTACTACTATTTATTAGCAGTAGTAGTACTAGGGATTGAGCCCAAGGGGACTTAGCCAATGAGCCACATTCCTAGCCCTTTTAATTTTTTTTTTTTTTTTTTTTTGAAATTAGATCTTGCTAAGTTGCTTAGGCCTTTGTTAAACGGTTGAGGCTGTTAAATTTACAATACTCCAGCCACACCTTCCCGAGTCACTGGGATCACAGATGTGTACAACCACAACTGGATCCTTCTTAGCATCTTTAATGAAGATGCAAAAGTAAACCATGCAGCTATTTCTTTTAAAGGACCACAAAGAAGGGCAAGTTGTCATGTTCAGGTACAGCTCTGTAGGGAACAAGAATTGGTGATACAGGAAGAATATTCTTCAAATTTAAATGGGAATTAAAATAAGATGAAAGTTTCAGTAATTGGCAGACATCCAGGCCCCATCTACCCAGGAGGTTCTTATTCAACAGGCTTGGAATGGAGTCTTAGAATATGCATAAGAAGTAATCCAGGTGGTTCTGAAAAGGGACATAGTTAGGAGCATCTAAGTGACAGTTTCAATTTTTTAAATACATGACAGGTTCACAGCTAAAGATTTAGTTAAGATAGACTTTAGAAATCCCCAACCTTTAAAAAGCATTTACAATTCAGAATGTAAACTAGCCAGAATAATGTTGGAGGAATAACCCTATATCTACTCTAATTATTTCTTTAAATAAATCATTTGCAAATTTTACTCTTTTAACTCTCCTTTTTAAAAAAATAGCTACCAATATATCCTACAATTGACAATAACATAACATTATGTCACCCAACATAATCATTACCTAGAGAGGAATGTGTGGACTGTATATCCTTCAGAAAATGCTTGACATTGCTGTTTTAAAAATAGATATGGGGTGAAATTAAGACTAAACTACCTGACAGATATGTAGAATGTAGCTGTTCTGCATTGCTCATTAAACCTAAATAATATGTTTCCAGAGCAGCCAACCTGGATGTAAGATCTTTATGTTGTGAAATGGAGGGAGTTAATGAGGATATGTCCTGGAAGAGAGGGCCTTTATATTTCCACTTAAAAGTCCAATGTTCTCCTTAAAATGTATTTTCAATCCTCATACCTGAATAGGTTTAACCAAAATTGTACCTCAATCAAAAAAGAACAATATCTATAAATCACCCAAAGAACACTTAGGTTTGAGAAATACTTTTTGCCAATGTTCCTTATGAGACAAATTATAGTTTCAGTGGGGCCCAAATGATGGAGCCTGCTCTATAGTACTAATTCTCAAAGTGTTGTCTCCCACCATCACCTCAGCTGGCGACCTGTCACGAGTCTGACCTTTGATCTGCAGATCAGAATCTGGGAGTGGTGTTATGGTTTGGATGTTAGGTGTTCCCCCAAAACCCATGTGTGAGATAATGCAAGAAGGTTTAGAGGAGAAATGATTGCTTTATGAGAGCCGTAACCCAAGCAGTGAATTAATCCCCTGACACAATAAATGAAAGGTAATTGAAGGTGAGTGTGGCTGGAGGAGTTGGGTCATTGGGGGGTTTGGGGGTATATATCTTGTATCTGGCAAGTAGAGACTCTCTGCTTTCTGATTATCACTTGAGCTGCCTCCCTCTGCCACACTCTTCTGCCATAATGGTCAGCCTCACCTGGAACCCCAGGGAACGGAGCCGGCTGTCTCTGGATTGAGACCTCTGAAACTGTGAGTCCCCAAATAAACTTTTCGTCCCCTAGAATTGTTCTGGTTAGGGTCTTTTAGTTGCAGCAGCAAAAAAAGCTAACTAAAAAAAGTGGGGTTGAACAGGCTGTTTGAACAGGCTGTCCATGTGATTCTGATTATTATGAAGTTTGAGAACAAACAACTGCTTCCTAACACCATAAGATTTTTGGGGGAACTGAGAACATCCACCTAAAAAGTAATAACTCTGGTCTTAAAAAGTAATTTCTAGTTCCTTTTTTTGTTAAAAAGAGTCTAGATGTATAAATGTATACACTTTATCTCTCATTTTACTAAACATTTCTATTTTATTAATTTCAAAATATTCACATTTTTATTTCTTCTGATTATTTTTATTATAGTTTGCAAAATGTCAGTTGGCAGGAAGACAATTTTTTTTTGGTCAAGTCATTGGTTATAAAAATTTCAAAACTGTTTATTTGAAATTGCCCTGTCCCAATTCCTTCTCGGGTTTTTATACTTTATATGCCTCATATGAGACTGTGCTCCTCTCTGGACCTTAGATGCCTTCTGCTATACCACTTCAAGTCCAAAGAGTGTTAATTTAAACAATACTATGTTTTATCTGTATACTTTTTTTTTCATCATTATTCTAGTAGTGGTTGTTATCTTTTACAGAATGCCCCTTGTATTTTCTCACTTTTTTTTTGTATTTGCATATTATATTCTCCTTTCCTAGAATGTACTTTAGGCATGGTGGGGGAGTACTGGGGATTAAACCCAGGAGTACACTACCAGGGAACACCCTTAACCATTTTTATTTTTAATTTTGAGACAGTGTCTCTCTAAGTTACATAGGCCCTTGCTTAGTCGCTGAAATTGGCCTCAACTTGCCATCCTCCTGCCTCAGCCTCCTGAGTTGCTGGGATTACAGGCGTTTACAACTGTACCTGACTAGAATACAGTTTTTGTTCCTCTTCCCTATAAAAGTACCCTCCAGGAGCATAAGAAATTCCATTTTTACCTTGAAGTTCAGTTGAACATAACATCTTCTGTCTCCCTTTTGGGCCACCTAAGGTCAGAAAATGTCATTCATGTAGGTAACCTCTACCCAAAGAAGTGTTAAGCTTCTTCAAATGCCAGGGCTGTGTCTTCTATTTGAATACATAGAGTCCAATGATGGATCCTGTTCACAGTAGATATCTCATAATTTTTTAGATTAATTTTCTTATTGACTCTATCAATTGAATACATTTAAAATCTCGGTGCCTACTACGTAGCAACTGTTGCCTTTTTAAAAAAGTCTACTCAGTCCTCAAGAGCCAATTCTTTTCTATGCAGAATTGAGCTTGGATGGAGAAATGGAGTTCACAGAATGGACCAGGGATTGTCTGAGCAGCAATGAAAACATATGTGTACTGGGAGGGGAGGACAGAGCCACCTGCAGAGGCAGGTACCAACTAGAATTCTGCACAGAGCAGAACTCTCCTTAAGATGGTCCTAAGCTACCTTAGGAAGAATGACCTCTGTGGGCGATCTGACTCTTATTTCTATCTGGACTCTTTGTATTGATTGAAGTCCTATGTGCCTTCAAAATTGAGTTCAAATGACGTATGATGATTTCAGTCTGTTTTTCTGTATTTAACTGTCACAGTCAATAAATGCATATTCAGTCCATGCTATGTATAAAGAAATTGTCCAAGATGTTCATGTATTGAACAAAAGAGATAAAGATCCCTATTCTTAGGAACTTATTATTCATTTAATCGGTGTATCCAAACAAATTCTGACTTCTTGTAATTTTGATACTGCATCCTCTGACTAATTGAACAGATATGCTGTACCTGGAGACCACACACCTTTCAGTAGAAGAATTTCCCATAGAGGCTACTTTTCTTGTTTCCAGGTGGGTAATTGCATGTATCTTAACCTGAATGGCCAGTATTAAATGCTCTCTTTCTATGATTGGTCAAATTTTAGTAAAATGTAGACTCTTGTTAGCCAATAATTTATCTGCTTGTATTATATATACAAGCCACAAGGAAATCTATTTTGTACAACTAAAAATATCTTCTATTTACACATAATGATTTATCTTGGATGAAATGCTTTCTCTTACATTATATCATTTAATTCAACAGACTTTATATGAGGTATATACTATTATCTACCTTGTGTAATTGGCAGAATGTTCTGAAAATCTGAGTGGTTTGCTCCCCTGTGTTTCCCAAGTCCATTCTTTTTATAGTCCTTCCAGTTACCTCTACCTTTGCTGATCTAACAGAGGGTCATCTTTAGCTCACCATACCAGGCTGCTAGCAAGCAAAGCTTTTTTTTCCACAAAATTTAAAAATCACTTTGAGCTTATACTTGCTGTTTAATTCCTTAGATTGATTGGTTTTAAAAGAAACAAATCAGACTGTTACTCTCTTTGGTTGAAAAGTCTTTAAATACTCAGGAAAATGAGCAAAATTTGTCAGTAATTCTATCACTAAAAAAAAGTCAATGAAAACTTGAAGACATCTTTGATGTTTTCTCTGCAGAAAAAATTCACCTGTTTTCCATGAGCCTTCGTTGATAACTTAGTTGCTACATGGAAGGCAGAAAAATAGTGCTATGTAGAGTTCACAGAAGGCACAATCCAGAAAGTGTTAACCATCCAGCATTCAGAAATCAGCCATCCAGGGCCCCTGCACAGGGGATGCTTAACTCATTTTCACATGTTTGTAACCTAATTAGGTCTTCAGAGATAGTCTCCTGAGGCCAGAGACTAACAATATGCCAACCCTCAGTATTGCTTTATCCACATTTAAAAAAAAAAGAGCTTCAGTCCTTCAGGAATAACAGTTTCATTAAAGCAAGCAAATTCCAGGGAAAACCAATCAGGTTGTAAAGAATTTACATCCTTCTTTTTATAAATGATCCTCCTGGCTCTCTCTTTTTTAATCTTGCTTAAAGTTGGTTGGTTTTTTAATCTTCTTAAAACTGTCACTTCCCTTGCTTTTTCCCATTCTTGCCCAGGCATAGTCATTTTGATATATTTGCAGCAGCCAAGAACCCATTGCTGAAGACGTATGTTCTAAATATTTTCATCGGATTCCATGTAGCTACGTAACGTGTAGGGACATTTTTCAGTGGTGCTAGGTACTGTCTCGGGGATTCAAAAGTACCCCTTGAGGCACAAAATCCTCTGTGTTAAACCTAAAATAGTAATGTTCATTTCAATCATCTAGATTATAGCTGTAGAAATGTCCTACGGGTTAGATTTTTATCACCAACGACACCTCTATATCCACGCTTGCTTGAGGTTTAAGCCTTCTTAATGTGTTTTTCTTTAGCAAGCAACTAGTCTAACTCACCTGCTGTTTCTATGAAATAGAGCAAAAATGTGGCTTGATGAAACTTAATAGCTGATCCTTGTTTAGATATAATTTTCTCAATCAAGTTATTCTAGCGGTGCACCTGGTTTAGGCTGCGACTGCTTCTCTGGTGTGGAAGGCAGCAGATGAATAACATGGCGGAAGCAGAGGAGAGCTGAATCCTTATGCTGGTGTGCAGTTCCTGATGGATATCTTGTGTTTGTGGTGGAGGAAAGTAACAGATACAGCCTTTGACACAATGCTCCACTCCCAAATTGGTTTAAATTGGCTGATTACCTACTATGCTCTCAAAAAAAGTAAAAAAAAGCTCAAATAAAAAAGATGGAAAAAGAATGAAAACAGTTATAAACAATTATCACCAGAAGCAAATACTGGACATATTATATATTTGTGGGTCTATTACCTTCTTTGGTGCTAGTTCCTTGTCACGTTAAATATATTCTAGTGAGAATCCCATAGGACTAAGCTTTTTAATGACTGAATAATTCCTCTTCCCTATAGGGGTGAACTATAACTCTAAAACATTTTTTTTCTTGTGCTTCCATATTTTAAATACAGTTTGATGTGGCTTTTCAGTCTTTA
The DNA here is from genome assembly GCF_045843805.1 of Urocitellus parryii. Taxonomy (NCBI): domain Eukaryota; kingdom Metazoa; phylum Chordata; class Mammalia; order Rodentia; family Sciuridae; genus Urocitellus; species Urocitellus parryii. The sequence goes on from NC_135544.1 coordinate 5,823,884, forward strand.
ATATGTAATTATTTTATGGCCAAACAATAAAATAACTGGGTGCTTTTTTGGAGGCATGGCTTAGGGTTGATAAATTGATACCTCCATAATATATAAATGAAGGGTCACCTGTGGTTCAGGTGACACATAAAATGGGGGACATATAAAGTTTATTCTGTTAGAATACATCTTGGGACTGCCTCTCTATCACTCTGGAATTTCCCTTTGACTATTTATTCTCAAGGATGCTTTAGGTCTATGAATAGCATCTACTGGTCAAAAGCAACTTATTTATTGAAACACCCATGCAGTTGAGTTTCATGAAATGTGTACTGTTTTATCATCCAAACCATGGTCTTTTCATGGAAACCTTCATAAATCATACTCCAAGAACAGCTCCTTAACTGCCTACTGTTTTCTGTTCAAATACCTGTTGTTAATCTTCCTGACAGTTCTGACAGTCGTGTGTTTGCAGCCTGAATTCCACATGTTGTAAGCAGCTTAAAACTTCAAGGCAAAGGAAAAAGAATGCACACCAATGGTGGAGACCCTGCTTTCTTACGTGTTTGACTTTTTTATTTTTTCATCAAAAGTAGGCAGAACTTGGCGAGGAGGTCTTTCCAAAGCTCTGGAATTTCTTCTTTATCCATGAACTATTAATAATGTCCATTATTGACTGTCATAATAACAAAGCTGCCATCTGTTTAAGAATAGCCATTTTTACATGCATTTATATTAATCTGTACAATAGTCATATAAGGTAAATATTATCTCAGTTGTAACAGATGATGGCTATCATATCTAAGAGGTTGTAATACTCTCAAGGGATAGCCTGGGAGAAGGAGAACCAGGAATCCAACACAGTTGTAATTACATCTTATCATCTCTGTTGTGCTGATACTCAATAAGTTCGCCCTTTTTAACCCGAAAGGAAGCAGGTCCTTAGTTTGCTCTCATTAGTTAATAGAGAGAGTTCACATTGTAATACCAATCAGAGACTTTCCAGAGAGGTGCTGCCACAGGACAGAGCTAAAGATCAACATACTCATGGAACTTGAGGTATCTGAAGTCTCTGAGCCATGCCTCATTCAAGCCAAGTGTCAAGGGTGGGATCTCAGCTCCCTGTGGCAGGTGGACCTGGCCCTATAAACCCAGGGCTTGGGGAGTTCAGTGGGATGAGGCCCTAGTAGAAAGGGTTTGAAAGTAAGACTTTCAAGGCAACTGAATCCCAGTAAAAGTGGCAGAATATTAGGTTCAAGCATGGTCTTTAGCTGGCCTCCTGGAATCTGGCCACTCTTTTACTCCTCCCACTGCCTTATTCCTGCCTCTTGAACACTGCTTGCCACTTTGTGTCTGCCTTCAACACTCTTCCCTCAACACTTGCTGGTGCCTCAGTTCATCCTCTTTTTAGATCAAGTGTCTCTTCTTTTGAGATGCTCTTTTTGACCAGCCTCTCATTCTCCTCTCTCCCTTCTTTGGCTTTCATTTTCTTTATAGAATTTATCTATTTCTCACTTTATATAGATTTTTTTTCTCCATCTGTCTTTTACTATGAGTCCCATGAGAACTGGATTCTTTATAATTATTTTAGACTTTAAACTTTTCAAGTTTTTTGATTGACACGCAATATTTGTACATACATATGAGATGCAAGGTTACGTTTCAATTCATGTTCCCATGGGTAGTGATCAAGTCAGTAATTAGCATATCCATCACCTTAAACATTTATCATTTGTTACAATTTTTTTTGTGCTATATCTCTAGCAAGTGTGGTATCTAATAAATTATTATTGAAAGACCAAATCCATGAATGCCTAGAACTTTGTTCTGTTTTGTTCATTTTGTTCTACTTGAAGGACAAATGTGTAATGATGTTTATCCTTCAGGATCCCCTCTGCCAGAAGACTTCTCTATCTTTATTTGGGAAGGCACCTCTCATTCTTTTTTCATATCACCCCTTATCTCAGCAGTGGCTGAAGCAACTTGCCCTGGTTCCTTTGTGATCAAGTGCCCTTATCTCATTCTAGGTTCTTATGCATCCAGAGTTCTCATCAAGTCAGAGTTTTCATAATCAAATCAAGGAATTTGTGTTTGGAGGTGGTAGATTGGGCACTCTTTCCTCAGAGTCCCTTAAAATTATATTGTTTAAAAAGAAAGAAAGAAAAAAAAATATACAAACCTTTTAAAAGGAGAATGAGCAGAATTTCATTAATCAATAATTCGTGGCAAGACATTTGTAAGAATAGGTCCAGGATGTGAGGGCAATCTGGCTGCGACATCTGTCACCCCATTGATGGCCAGGGTTGATTCAGCTGATCTGGCTGGCTCGGCGGGTGTCCCCTTCCTCCCTCACGGCTCCCTGGGCGACCCTCCCGAAGCTGCTCGCTTGGTGGAAGAGGACGACCTTCCCCAATAGAGGAGGACCCTTCTTGGGTCAAGGGTATACAAGTAGCTGCGCTCCCCTGCTAGAACCTCCAAACAAGCTCTCAAGAATAGGTCCAATAGGAATGATTAAAAAAATAACTCTTAATTTATGTTCCAAAGATCTAGTGTACAATAAACACCTTTTTTTTTCCCAGAATGAATGAATGAAGGAGTGAATGGGAAGATTTATTATTTAAAGCCAATCAGGTAAGCCTCAGAAAAAAAGAAAGAACTGACAAAAGATCTCTCTAGGACCAGGTCTCAGAATGGGGAAAGATAGTGGCTACTGATGGCTGAGTTTCATTGTAAGTCACAGTTTCTTATGGTTTTATTTTTACTATGTATGCACATATTTGAAATAAACATGGATATTATTTGGAAAGATGTTTTAAGGAGAGATATTAGACAGGTGACATCTAAATGAAAGATACTCCTGCCATTCCTGTTTAGGGAAACTTATTGTACATATTGACTCCAGTGTACTGAGAAAACAGTTTTCTGATAGAATCTGGATGTGTCTGGTGACCACCAACACGTGTATGGGGCATTGATTATCTGTAAGTAAAATTGCAGAATATCAAAAAGCAATACATAATTTTGGTTGATTTGTTTTGGGAAATGGGCTGTTTTCAAGCAGCTGTGAATGATTACAACTGACTTGGGAGAAAAAAAAAGAGATTTTTAAAATTTTACCAGGTTAGTACCTAAACATTTAATAAATATTTGTAGAATTGAAGATACAATGAACCATATCAGCTTCTATAAACATTTTCCTTTGTTAAGTTAGAAAAATCTTGTTTTTTATTTACCCTAGAAAGAAGTAGATGTCATTTTGATCAATTTAGATCAACAGATTGGTATAATGGGAGACTTATTTACTCAAATCAATATGGAGTAATTATTATATTCACATCATGTTTGAGAGATTGCTGAAGGGAATTGACTCGCTAACCTTGTTTTGAGTAATTGGTAGGTGAGGTTAAGAAGCAGCAGTAAAAACTCAACCATCAGGTGTCTGAGCTGCAGTTTTTTGAGCAGAGTGATGGTGTTCACAGATGACAGCAGGGAGTCTTCCCCAACCAGAAACCCAGTGTTATAAGTGGCTCTATCAAGGAACCGTGGTCATTCTCTGCAAAGAATTTGAAGTATCCAGATGCCAACTCTCTACCCAACTCATTGTATCATCTGGAACCACTGCTTGGGGAAGGAGAGGTCAAAACATGCATATTTAAATTTTTTCTGTTTTTATTGAATTTTCTTTGATTTTTATCTCCTAGAAGCCTATAATTGTCATCATTTGTTTACAAAGTGTACATGCATGGTTTTCTCCCCAAACAGTTTGTACAAACACAACCAAACCACCCAAAGGCTCTATTCCCCATAATTCCCCCTGTGAGCAAAAATTGGCTCTCTCCCATTTTCGTTTGTTCATGTCTCCTTCAGTGGTGTCCCTTTTCTTTCTAGCCTATAATCCGCTTTCACCAGAAGCAGGAATGTGATGGGTCTTATAGGCTCAACCATTGGAATAGAAAGCCTTTATTTTCTCCCCTATTCTCCCAGCTTTGAAATGCCCACTGACATAAGCTGGCAGTCAAATAAAAATAAAAATCCTATTCAATATTCCACGCATTGTCATACATATGCAGTCTTGGCATTTTGCATGTTAATATCTGACACTGTTTTTTAATTTGTTCTCAACTGCCAGTTCATTTGCATCATCGTTCTGTGATCTCCCACCTGTGCAGCAATTTAGGGGGAAAACATAACCATTTATGTTCCTACTAAGACTTGACTCAGTAATAGAAGCTTATCCAAAGAGATCTCTTTCATTTTCTGAATGTTGTCTGTCAGTTTTTGAACTTTGTTCTTAATCCACACGTCCAGAACACTGTTCCTCGTCTCTGAAAGCCCAATGAAGTTCTTCAAAGCTCATGCTCTTGGACTCAGATGAGGAGCTTGATAGTGCCCCCAGTATGGATTGTTGATTTGTGTACTCTCAGTTCCATCCTGTGTCAGTGCCAGGGCTACTGTGCACTGTTTACAGTAAGTCAGCTGTTGTGGGATGAGAGGACAAAGTTCTAGCTCAGGGTTGAGTTTATCATCAGCAAAAGGAGCTGGGTGTAATGGTGCACACCTATAATCCCAGTGCCTCAGGAGACTCAGGCAGGAGAATCACAAGCTCAAAGCCAGCCTCAGCAACTTGGTGAGGCCCTAACAACTTAGCAAAATCCTGTCTCTAAATACAATACAAAAAATAGGGCTGGGGATGTGGCTCATTGGTTGGGTGCCCCTGAGTTAAAGCCTTGGTAGCCCTCTGCCTCCCTCACCAAAAAAAAAAAAAAAAGGACATATAGATGTCATAAGTACACATACCACAAAACCAGTGTGTTTCAACTGGAATCTGTCTCTTATAAAATTTAGAGAGTTGTTTTCCTTTTAGAAATCTTGTTTACTATTTCTAATAACCTAAGTGCTCATACTCTAGAGAGAGAAAGAATTGTCCTACTTCATTTTCTGTGTTATCAAATGAGTATCAAGAAAAATCAAGCTTTGCCTTTCTCACCAACTGAACCAAGGAAGCCTAGATAGAATGTAGGGTCTGGTATAGGAAGGTGTTAGTTGAGAATGAATTACATTAAAGTATTATTGCTTCTTGTTCAAGACCTGTATACCTGTAACATACAGCCTAATTACTTTTTTATTCTATTTGTTCTTATCTGTCTCTTCCCAGTGATAAGATAAGCTCCATGATAGCAAGGGTTTTATCTGATATTTTGGTAACTGATGGAACTTGTATGTCTAGAATACTGCCTGGCGCATACCAGATGCTCGGTAAATATTTATTAAGTGAAGATGTGAATGAAAATCTCTGCTGCTTTTATGAGTCTGAGTATACACAGTAATCTTCTTGCAAAGTGGTTCCGAGTCTGAAATTTCATGGACTAAGTACATTCTTTAAAATGGCAGGAGAGCTAGAACTGCTACTGCTTTTCATAATGGATAAAAGTGATTTTTTTTAAATAAAAATATTTGTAAGAACAATCCAGATGTACTTCATCAAATTATTTTAACAGGAAAAGAAAGTTTTTAATACAAAATAAAAAGAAGAAAATAATCTAAAATAATGATTAGCATTCCCCAGAAAAGAGTGATGCTGACTTGTCCTTGACAAGCATCAATATGCCAGCACATTTTCCAAGGGCTTAAATAACTATAGCTACAAGCTCTGCTTGAACTGAAAAAAACTTCTATAAAGATGGCCAACCTAAGGACATGTTGGATTCTAGACTAGATCACTCAGTAATAATAGAAGCAGAGCCTTAAAGAGAATTTGGGAGATCATCCAATCCAGTAAGTTCACGCAGTGAAATTTTAAATCTTGCAGTTTTGTTGAGCAGCTTCCACTGGATTTGATCCCTCTTGAGTGCTCTGGTACTTCCAGTGCATCCAGGAAGCTTTCTAGCTGCCTTGGAGGAAGGTCCTTTTCCTTCTTATTTCCCCATGAAAGCCTGACATCTAAAGACCCAAACTCAGTAACCAGCTCCTGAATGTCTTTTTCCCATTGTTGACTTCTTTTCAGCAAATATTTTTTTAAAAAGTTGTGTTGATAATTTTAGGAACAATCCAGAAGTAATTTATGAACACGACTTTCACCCAAAAGGTGTTTGGGACAGGGACCCTCTTCAAATATGTGGGTGCCTACTAACCTCAGTGCCCTCCGATTCCTCACAGGTGAAATTTCTATATTTATTCAGTAAGCTTGGTTCTCAATTTCCCATTCCCAGCCAAGACCATGCTGGTCCTCAGGGAATGTGAACTTGACGTAATTCAGAAATCATGGCCCCTTTCTTCTTCCTGAGCTCACTTCCCTCTCTGTCAGGCTAGCTTCTACCATGTGCTTCAGGAATAGATAACAAGCACCCTACCAGTTTGAATAATTGAGTTTGTTGTCTGATAACTTGCTCTGTATTCTTCTGTTTGTCAAATCCGAGCTTCTCTTATGAGCACCTATTCTATGAACTGCAGACCTGTTCTGATTCTGGGCTTGGTTCATGACAAATGAAGAAATTCAGAGCTGCAATGGAAAGCAGCAATGGAAAAGTCTAAGATTTTCCTTCCAAGGTATGATGATAATGATGATGATGAATGATGATGATGATTTTGCATTTATTAACTATAAAAGTGTCCAAATAATATAATAGCGTATGGCACATTTTAGTGCCTATTTTCTTTCTCTGTATTCTCTTTTGGAAGAGCAGGTGAAAACATAACAGTGAGAAGCCAGGTGAAAAAGCATTTTATAGTAGTGGGAAGGAATCATGGAAGTGGAATATTGTTAATCTTTACAGAAAAAAAGTAATTTTTCAAGATTTTGTTTTATGTATCTATAGATTTCTTTGTAGTGATTTTATGAAAGAAAACATTTGTCCATTGTGTAATCAATCTTTTTATTTCCTCTCACAAGTACAAGACTTTAAAAAAAAGAATAAGAAAATACTTTTGATGGATATTTTAAGAGCAATGACTTTCTTCCTAGTTTGAGATAGAAAACACAGAGGGGCAAGGATTACATTGTCTCAGTACAACACATAACCAAGCCCCGTCTATGTAGCACTGCTTGTTTTAAAGTTATTTCTTGTATCCAGATCAACAATTTTTTTTATTAATATAGGTGAATACTTGCTGAGAGCCACAGCTGAGTTGGAATGTCCCCTGGCATTTTGCCAGAAGTAATGGTTGAGAGGCGAGCCATTAAGATGATGCTGGATTGATTCAATTGTATATAGACCCCTGCTGTCGGCCTCTAGCGCCTGCTACTTTGGAGTTCTCACGGGATTCCTGGGGAGTTTGCATGGGTTGGGGAAGTTTCCGTGGAGGGAGTTCCGGTTGGTGTGGGGTGTCAGAGAGGGGCCATGTGGGTGGCGTTAGGGAGAGTTACTGGGGAGTATGCCTGGAGTGCTGTTGGAGTTCAGGCAATAAAGTTTCCTGTTTGAACATACAAGTGCTTTGTGGCGGCTCGGTGATTTATGCCCAACCAGACTGCAGCAAATACTAATACATGGGAAATAATATCATTAGGACATATATGACAGCTTTAATTCATTTGTGCAATATGCTATTATATACATTTTCATTTCTGTTTAAATATTATTACTTCTGAAAAAATAGTTTATGAAGTGACATAAACCTCTTTAAAAACAGTTTCTCTAAAACATATTTATGGGGCTGGGATTGTGGCTCAGTGGTAAAGTGCTTGCCTGACATATGTGAGGCACTGGACTTGATTCTCAGCACCACATATAAATGAGTGAATTAAATAAAGATCTATCAACAACTAAAAAATATTAAAAAATAACACAAAGAAACAAACAAACAAAAAACTTAGGATCCCCTACACACACACATACCACACCACACTTATGATAATATTTCTTTTCTCTTGGATCCACTGTTGATATTCATGTGACAGTTGGAAAAGTGAAAGATCACTTATTCCTAGAATAACCTTAAAGTGGAACAAAAATAAATCCAGGCCAGAACATATTTTCTTACCAGATTGTACGTGAAATGTAAAATCGTTTAAATATTCTTAGACAGTTTTACTGAGATTCTTTGAAAGAGTTGATAGAAAGGAGAGTTTACTTACATCTTAAAATGAAGAAATATCTAGAAAGTTCCTTTACTTTCTGCCTTTAATTCTTCTTTCCCCTCAGGCAGTATCCAAGCACCATGTAAGTCATCCTTGAGTTTTAAAAACAAAACATCCAAACACATTTTTTTTTTTTGCTTTCCCACAATTATTTAATTGTCTTTCTAATTAATTCCACAGTCTGAAATAAATTATTGACTTACCAGACTCTCTTGTTTTCTGTGACAGCTTCAGCAGTAAACAGACCATTAACAATTCATAATGAGCAGGACATGTTTGTTTTTTTTCATGTGCTAATTTGGTATCCTATTAGAGATATACTTTGACTCTTCTCTTTCCTGTCTGATTCATTTTGGGAAAGGGTGACAGACTACTGGGCCTGATATATTTGAATAAAGTGGTCCATAAAAAAAAAAAAAAACATTCTGTTTTGCCCCACCCAACTACATAGGTATGAAGGGATGATTGATTGGAACATTTTTGCCTCTGCCCCACTCCCATGCTCTTTGTAGAGGAACAGGATATTCCAACATAGATTGAAACATTATTGACCTGGGCTGTTTATCAATACCCAGTAAGTGCTTCTAGTCAAGAATCAAAATGATTTCCTATGAAAGCCGCCTAGTGTACGCATAAAGATGGATCAGACCTTTCCTGGTGAAATGTGTTTTATGACACAATCTAGAAAGATCTTTGATAAAAAAAAAAAACAAAAAAAACACCATTCTTCAAGGAAGGAAGAAATACGCAAATAAAAAGTCAAGGAGATCCTGATGAGATGGTGGGTGGTATGGAGTTTAAAAAAAAATCCTAATGCATAGGGTTCATTTGGAGCATAAGGACCAGAAAGATTGGTAGATAAGATGTTCTATTTTGGGGAAAGGGTACCAGGGATGGTATTCAGGGGCACTTGACCACTGGGCCCCATCCCCAGCCCTCTTTTGTATTTTATTTAGAGACAGGGTCTCAATGAGTTGCTTAGAACCTAACTTTTGCTGAGAATGGCTTTGAACTCACAGTCCTCCTGCCTCAGCCTCCCCAGCTGCTGGCATTACAGGTGTGCACCACCACGCCTGACTTGACTCTAATGCTCTATTTTTTTGAAGGGATAAAAATGCCTTGTTAAGACTGGAACTCAAGCCCAGAGGATAGTGAACCATTTTTGGACTGAATACAGAAAGAGGAATCATCAGAAATAGTACTTGTCTAGTAACAGTCTGGGAATTTTTATATGGGTTTGATAAGAAGAGGGGTAGACAAATTGAAGAAAAACAGATGATGATACTCAAACTAACATGTGAGGAAATTTGGTGAGGTCAGATAAAAAGAAAATCCACTGATGGGAAAAGTACTTTGGAAAATGAGGGAGGTTTGAGTTCAAATGCAGCTTTGATTCTCAGTTTTCTATATAATTGAAATAGTAATGTATTCTTCACCAAATGTGGAAATGAGTCTTGAGATATAGCTTAGTGGTAGAGTGGTTGTGTAGCATGCAGGAGACCCGGGGTTCAATCCCCAGTACTGTACAAATAAAATCAAAAGAGAAAAAATGTAACTTAATGTAGACATTGGCTTATAGTCATTATTGAATAAGTTTTAAATATTATTTTTAATAGTATGGTTACACATTTTATATATTCTTATTTATATTATATTATCTTGTAAGAGACATTGTAGTTAAAGAATCTCAAAAGCTTGAATGCTAAACTGTTGGCTTAACTTCTTAAGAAAAAATTGTTCCATGATAATAAATCAAAACTTTGGTGGGAATGTCAAGGTGAGACTGATCAGTAGAAAGACAAGTTCATAGTCGTCTCTTTAAGTTTTTTTTTTTCCAACCTGTATGAGCACAGAAAAGGGATGCTTGTTCAGTTAAACCGGAATATGAAACCTAGATTATGTACCTTGCTGATTAGAAGTTCACTTTAGCCTTTCTAGTAGAAAATTTTGATGGGCACAATTCTCTCTTTTCTGTATCCCATGACCTTTGCATTGACTTTGTAGCTCCTTCAATCAAGGGGTGGAGTTTTTCCACACTCTGGATTCAGAATGTGGCCCTGTGGTTTGCTTTGATGAATAGGATGCCAACAGATGCAATGAAGCCTGAGGTAGAAAGGGTACTTGCAGCTTTCTGTTCTGTGCTTGCTTCTGTGCCTGAGCCATGAGAACATACCAGGTTAGTTTATCAGAAGATGAATCAGGAGGACATCCTGGACATCCCTGACATCCCAGATGAGGTTGCTTTCAGCCAGGTGACCCTTCACAAACTTCCAATCATGAGAGGGGGGCCCAGCTGAGTCTGTCAATCATTGATACACCAAGACTGGAGCAAAGTGATCACCTTAAGCTTTTGAGTGTCAGAGAGGATTGTGCTAATAAACTGGATGAGAACAGTTCTAAATAAGAAATGTCAAGACAAGTATCTGCTCATGTGAGGAAATAGTTAAACTTGCTGAAAAATAAATGCTGGATGCCTGGGGTTAGTTTTCTATGTAGATCTTACTATTTAAGCTTTATTCTCCTCTACTTTTCCTCAGTGCAATCATTCTTCTACTCCTGATCAGAAGCAACTTAACTAGAAAAGATTTGACAGATAACTAGAAAGAAGAAGATGGCATGTGTCAAGGATGAAAGGAGGGAGAAAAGTAATCGTATGCTACTTTAGTTAGGGAATAGCATGAAGTAATGGAAATGGCGATGAATTTGGAGTAACGCATTTTCATATTCGGATTCCACTTGTGGCATTTAATAGATGTGCAATGTTAAAGAGTTTATTCTCATTCCCATGTATAAGGTGGAGGTAGCCTTTTTCTTTTCTTTCTTTTTGTGAGGTATAAAAGAGAAAGGGACAAATGGAACAGAGAAGAAAGAATTCTACAAGTGAGGGCAGCCTCTGTCCTGTGGACACACTGCTTCACTCTTCTTGAATATTTCTTGTTTTAACCTTGATCATAGGCCATGTCTCCTTGACATGATATCTGCATAAGAGAGAACCTACTGTCTGTCTTTTATGTCCCTATCTTCAGGAGTTAGCAAAGTGCTCAGTGAAATATATTTGAAGTCCATTAAATGAATAAGTGGATTAATGAACCAATAAGCAATTAAAAGCCATAAAATATGTATTTGTCATTGCTGAACTGACTCCTGGGTTTCTAAACTACAAAGAAAGCCTGACAAAGGCTTTTTTATTTAGAATTCATAACTCCATAGGGCTGGAGCAAAAGTTGATGGAAGAAATGTTGATTTTATGAGGAACCTGGAGTTAACAATGGGAGGGCAAGAAAGAGTGGTTCCTTTTCATCCATTTCTTATGCCTGTTCTGAGGGAAAGACTCTCAAGGAGTAAAGTCTTCACTGTGGTGAGAGAATGGTTAAGCATTTGACTGCACAGGAGATGTCTCAATATATAACCACCGGAAATAAGAGCTCAGAGAATATGAAAAGTTCTAATTGTAAGGACTCATACTTACTGGTAGTTACACTATCTCCAACAAAATGATTCCTGCTAACTTAAGGGAAACTTTCTTTCCTCTATGAACAGCTTTAATGCTCTGGGCAGTAGGACATTTATGGAAGCTGGAGATGCAGGACAGGTTTTGCGTACTCTGCTTACTCATCTGTTGGTAGAAAGGGCACACCTGCATAGAGTTGTAGACGACTGTAGCTTGCCATAGGGAAACAGATTCTGTTAAGCCCTGGCTGGGTTTATATCTGTCCGCTCCTCTTCTTCTTTATGTCCAGCATGACATATGTCTGGAATGCAGTGCTTATGTTCCAGAGATCAATGCAAAACTTCATTTCCATTTATTTTCTTAAAGTCAGTAGCTAATTGGAAAGCTGTATTTATGGACTGATAAAAAACTTCTCATTTGTTTTAATGAGTTTTTGTGTGAGTGTCTGACTGTATCAGTGTGTGCCAACGTGCATCATTGCACATGCAACAAAAGACTTTTCACTTCTTTTTATTAGTTATTATCTACTCAGCATATTCCATTCCACCTAAAACTGGATCAGTATAGACTACTAAGCTAACATAAAAGAGAAGAACCCAGATGTATAACACTTTCTCACTTTTTTTTCCAAAAAAATTTTCTTAAGACTGATAAAATATTGAATTACAGTGCTTCCTCCCACTGCATCACTCATCTTAAACAAATCACTCCTCTCTAAAGTTTTGTTTTCCCACCTGTATATGGGAAATCACATTTAAGATTCAGAGGTCTGCAAATAAAAACAACTGTGTGAAAATAACATGCAGCATTTACAATCTTATTTTTTTTTCTTATCCCTGCATTTGATTTATTCTAGGAATTTTGACATGAATACTCTTTAAATCATTTCTAAAATTGTCAGTAATTTGCATCATGTTTGGACCAGAAGATCACAAAATTGAATATTCATATAAGTGCAAATCATTTCATTTTGGCTTCTCTACAGACTGGAGCAAATGAACTATAGTTTAAATTTTCATCAGCATAGATACTGGGTAGCTAGCTGCCCTTGCTCATTTTCTGGATAGCCACCTAGTACACTGCATTCCAATTTACTGTCAGAAATATGCTTACTGCTTTTTACAAAATGTTTCCGAAAGTTTTTTTTTTTTGAAGATCCCTTTCTATGATGTATTGTAGTTTTCCTAGAAGATCTTGCAATCAATTAATTTGCGTTTATTAAGTTTCTGTTTGGGGCTTGTACTGGTTTTGGTATTGGAAAGCTATTAAAGAAATATTAGATAATCTCTGCTGACGGAGAGCTCAAAATTCACATGTGATCCCAACAGGTTAGATCTTATTGAACCTATTATGCCAATTAATGTCTTAGAAGAAAAAAAAAGTAGTATGCACTGGCATCACTGGAGAAAAGTCTGTGAAAATGACAGGCTGGACTGGTAAGGGGTGATGAAAAGGAATGAACTGGAGGGATCATGCAGCTACAGGATGCTGGCCAACTATTTAGAGCATTAATCGAAAAGTGAGTAGTGCAGTAAACAAAATGTCCCTGTGTATTATAGTTCTGATAAAGAATATGCTGTTTGCAATACTAGATTTTAGTTTTCAGTTGTTACTGTTTTTTTTGTTTTGTTTTGTTTTTTTTTGTTGTTTAATTAAAAGCTTGGGATATTCACTTTGATTCCCAGACTTGCATAAAAAAGCGTGAAAGTCACCATTTATTCCTAAGACAGACAGGCAAATGCAGAAAATATAGCTTACTGGAGCAGAAACGCATGGCCAGTAACCTCCATGGGAACCAGTGCTGGGCTAAGGAAACTTAAGTTGAAGGTTCTCTGAGAAAAATTCTTCAAGTTAAAAACTCCAGGACAGTCTAGTCACAGGGATGTGCCCACATGTTTGTGAGTTCTGTCTCCAAGGGCTCACCAGGTTCATTCAGTGAATATTGGAGAAAGATCTTTATCCTTCCAGTAGTGTCAAAGGAAAAGAAACCAGGATGAAAATACACTCTCTTCTTATCAGTAAGGTGTTCTCCAAAGAGGAAATGTTTCTACCAGAGCCTAACTAACCCATTGGGACTTTATCAGAAACTAAATGGCCTGGGAAAGGGAAAGACCCAACTCCAGTTCCCTCCGCTTTCCATGTTGGGAAGGGAAATACAGATGCTTGTCACCTTGGTCACCCTGTCCCACTCAAGGGAGCAAAGAGAGTGAGAAGCATGTGTGAAGTTCACAATCCAGAGATACAGAGTCATTATAGAACTGAAAATTTATATGTCTGCAAAATAACTCTCTCCCCTCATACCTTACTATTCTATTTCTGAAGGTCTATTTATAGCAGTTCCCCTTACCCTATATAACATGGTCAGTTATTGACAAGCAAAACACACAGTTAGAAGGAATAGAACAAGTATCAAAACCTGACTCAGATATGCAGGAATTTAAAATCACCATGGATACCATGTTAAGGATCATAGTGGACCAAATGGAATAGATGGCCAATGTAAGAAGAAAAACAATGGAAATTTCAAAAAACAACTGGAAAGAAATGCTACTGGAACAGAAATAAAAAATGTGATAGACTGAACATGGCTGAGTAAAAATTTCTGACCTTGAGGATATCTCAATAGGAACATCCTAAACTGAAAAGTGAAAAGAAAAATCTGCAAATACCCAGAATTTTTAAAAAAAGAATGTTCCAGAACTGTGGGACAACCACAGGAGGTTCACCATGCACATAATAGGAACAGAGGAAGAGAAAAAATAAAGACAGAACAGGTTCATAAAAAATATTAGAAACAATGACTTAATAATTTCTGCAAGTCAATGCCAGAAACCAAACCATATATCCAGAGGGCGACAAGTAAGATAGATGCCAGACAAACTACACCTGAGCATTTCATTCCCAAACTACAGAAAATGAAAGTTAAAGAAAAGATCCTGAAATGGGCCAGAGGGCAAAGAACACAGTACCTACAGGGGAGCAAAGTAAGCATTCCATCTGACTTCTCGGGAGTCAGGCAAGGAAGAAGAAAGTGGAATGAAATATTTAAAATGCTGAAAGGGGGAAAAAGAAAGAAAAACTAGGATTCTGTGTGCTGTGAAATTATTGTTTCAAAAGTGAAGTAAGAAATAAAGATTTTTCTCAAATGAACAAACATTGGGGGAATTATTTTGCTAGCAGACCTGCACTGCAAGAAATGTTTGAAGTTTTTTTAGAGTAAAGGCAGATGATATATAACAGAAATTCAGATTTATGAAAGAAGAGTACCAAAGAAGGAAGAAGCCTGAATAAAAAATGGACTTCTTAGTCTTAATTGATGTTTAGCAGACAAGAGTTCTCTCAAATAGTAATAGGAACAAAGCATTTAATTATGTATATTTATTGTATACACATCTGTCTCTGTGTGTGTTTGTATATACACACACATATACAAATATATATATATATACACTATATACATATAGTAAATTTTAAGCTAACTATGTCAAAATTATTTTGAATGTCAAGGTTCTAAATAAACCAATTAAAAGCAGATATTGTCAGTGTGGATTAAAAAAAATAAGGTTACACTTTATTTTACCCACAAGAAATGCTATACACACACACACACACACGCACACACACACACGCACACACACACACACACAGATTCAAAGTGAAAGCATGGACAAAGATATACCATGCTAATATTAATTAAAAGGATATAGCAATAGCTAATTAATCTCAGAGTGAGCTGACTTTGGAGTGATCAAATTTATCATGGATAAAGTGGGACATGAAAGCATCATTTTTCCAAGAAGACATAGCATGTATGTGATTAACAACAGAATATCAAAATATGTAAAGCAAAAATTGATAAAATTGCGAGAAGAAATAGGTGAATCTGCTATTATAGTTGCAGACTTTTAACACCCTCCCCATCCAAAATGGTCTAATCCAACACACAGAAAAACAGTAAGGGACATAGTTAAACTCAAGAGCACTACAATGGGATATCATGGACATCTGTAGACTCCTTCATATGACAACAGCACAACACACATTCTTCTCAAGCTGCCATGGACCGTTTACCAGAATATATCATATTCCAGGCTATAAAATATAGCTGAACAAATTTAAGAGAATAGAAATCATACCATTGTATGTCTGCGCTCAGACCAGAGTGGAATTCAAATAGAGTTCTGTAACAGGAATATAACTGGAAAATCCCAAGATACCTGGAGATGATGCAACATGCTTCTAAATGACATAACTGAAGAAGAAATATGAAGAGAAATTTAAAAATTAAATTAAAGTAAAAACATAAAATTTCCCCTGTTATTATCATATAGTTGCAAGCTTTTCATATGGTTATGTTTTGTCAGGGAAACTTTCTTCTATATTAAAATATTTAGAATTTTTATCAAAAACGTTTGTTAAACTTTGTCAAATTTTTTGACATCTATTGAGATGACCATGTGGTTTTTATCTTTCATTCTGTTAATGTGTTATATCATATTGATTGATTTGCATGTGTCAAGCCAAGTTTGAATGCTAGCAATAAAGTAAGATAAGCCAGATATATAAAGAAATTTCTGTATGATCTCACTTATTTGTAGAATTTTTTTAAAAGAAAAATGTTAAACATGTAGAAATATGGAGTAAAATGATAGCTATCAGAAATGGATGGGAAGAGGGAGACAAGAGAAATGGAGAAGGCTCTTATGTAGGATGAATAAATCTACAGATTTAATGTACAACATGAGCACTGCTATTAATAATATTGTATTTCGGAAACTGGCTGTGAGTATGTGCTAGGTGCTTGTACCACACACAGACAAAACTAACTGTAAGACAATGGCTATGTTGATTCACTGCAAAGTAATAGCCATTTTACTACATATAGGTATATTAGAACACCATTTTATAAACCTTAAATGTGTACAATGAAAAGGAAATTAAACAAAAGATAGCTAAATAAACAGAAAGGCATTTCACATTCATGGGTGGAGAGACTCAATATTTTCCATATGTCAGTTCTTACAAACTTGATCCAAAGATTCAATGCTGTTTCAATAAAAATCCAATTGAACATGGCGGCGGGCGCGGAGAGATCAAGTCTCTGACCTCTTCAGCTGTGCAGGCATAGGGAGTCGTAAACAGCCTAAATCTGTTTGCTCAGGATCACTAAGCAATGCTGAGCTGACGTGGATCTGGGGTGATCAATCTGGACCTCTCAGAACACACACTGAGCCCGGATCGGCTGAATTCAAGCTCCCATTCGCCTGATTCCCGCAGACAAACAGCTGTGACTCAGCACTAATCCATCCGGCTGAAACAACTGGTCGGCCCTTCTGATCCTACGGAGGTAATGGCAACCGAGCCTTCATAGGTGGTGGCCACAGGTTTCAAACGGGGCTTGGGAGAGACAGTAAGGACCCACCCATTGCATTGGTCACCCGGCAAAGGGAAACGAACTGTCGCCATTTGCAAGAGATACCACCATGGCAGAGAACTGAAGTCATCAGACTGCGGCGGAGGAGATAACTTCATTGAATCCTGCGGCTACAGGTGTGTAATCCCCTAGCCTTCCCTCTCCACACATCGGGGAAATCTTAAGGGCCCCTCCCAGCTCTCCCGTGATCGCGGTAGCCAGACCGAGGGAATTAGAGGTGGCGAGGGACCCGCGGCGCGGAACTACCACTCCCACCAGAGCTGACAGCTGAGGTCTCGTGCACCAGCTACCGGGGGCGTGGCTACCGGAGGGCAAGTAACATTTGTTGAGGATTCTCAGCCCTAAGCTCCACAAACTTAGGGTCTGAGGGACAGGCAATCTGGGAGAGTGTGCCCAATCATCCATGAAAACAGGGCTCCCGGGAGCAGCAGACCTGGCGTGTACCCAGTATTGTGGTGAGCGGCACCCGTGAGAGGGGCCTGGCTAGAGGAAAAGTGGGGAAGTGACTAGACACAAGAGGAGGCCCTAGGCACTCAGGATTGGAGACTCGCCCAGTCTGGGAGGAGGAGCTGCTGCACAGTGATTGGTTCCCGCGTATTGACAGGAGAAACTTGGCCTGGTGGGCACAGCGCCACCTACTGGAAGAGAAGTTAATCAAACTCTAAGACTGCATTTATTAGTGTTTTTTTTTTCTTTTTTCTTTTCTCTTTTTTTTTTTGATTTTGATTTGGGGTTTTCTTTCATTTTCATTTTTCTTTCTTGTTTTTTAATTTTTTTTTTTACAATTTAAAAAATTTTTTTTTCTTCCAATTTTAATTTTAATTTTTGTTTTATTCTTTTTTTTATAAATTTTTTTTTCTTTTTCTTTTTTTATTTCCTATTTTTTTCTTCTTTTGTCTTTTCATTTCTTTTCAATTATCTTATCCCCCCTTCCTTGAATTCTACCTGCTTACTCTCATTCTCTTTAGTGACTTCTTCCCTTCCCTTCTAATACCTTTCCTCCCAAGCATCAAATAAATTTATAGGAGTAAACAGTAACTCAGCAGTCAAACAGAACAAGAAGTAACATGAGCAGCTTCAAAAAGCAAGGAAGAAAAGGAGTACAAACAATGCAGGACAGCCTAAATATTCAGGAGGACCTAGAGTCATCGGAAAAATGTTCATATAAAGAACTCAAGGAACACCTTAGACAGATGGAATGGAACCTTAAAGAGGATACGAGACAGCAAATTCAAGCAGCAAAAGAACACATTGAGAATGAGTTACATAAACAGATAAAAGAAGAAGTTAAGCATCTTTATCAGGAGATAGAGATTATAAAAAATAATCAAACAATAATTCTAGAAATGAAGGAAACGATAAACCAAATTAAAAACTCAATTGAGAGTATCACTAACAGAGTGGAGCAAGTAGAAGCCAGAACGTCAGATACTGAAGACAAAATATATCATCTTGAAAAGAGTCTAGCCAACTCAGAAAGGCTGGTAAAAAATCACGAGAAAAACATCCAAGAGTTATGGGATAACATAAAAAAACCAAATTTACGAGTCATCGGGATAGAAGAAGGTACAGAGATTCAAACCAAGGGAATGAGTAACCTGCTGAATGAAATAATTACAGAAAACTTTCCAGAAATAAAAAAGGAAACAGATATACAAATTGAAGATGCATTCAGGACACCGAGCACACAAAATCACAGTAGACCAACGCCAAGACACATTGTTATGAAGATATCCAATATACAGAACAAAGAGAAAATATTAAAAGCTACAAGAGAAAAGAGACAGATTACATTCAGGGGTAAACCAATAAGATTAACAACAGATTTTTCATCACAGACACTGAAAGCAAGAAGGTCATGGAACAATGTATTTCAAACACTGAAAGACAATGGATGCCAACCAAGAATTCTGTATCCAGCAAAATTAAGCTTCAGGTATGACAACGAAATAAAAATCTTTCATGATAAACAAAAGTTAAAAGAATTTGCAGCCAGAAAACCAGCATTGCAAAGCATTTTGAGCAAAACACTACACGAGGAAGAAATGAAAAACAATAACCAAAACCATCAGAGGGAAGTGCCTCGGTAAAGACAGAGGGTGAGGGGAAAGATAATCATGGAGAAACAAACTAAAATTTTTAAAAAAGGATAAATAATCAAACATGGATGGAAGTACAAACCATATATCAATAGTAACTCTGAATGTTAATGGCTTAAACTCTCCAATAAAGCAACATAGGCTGGTATCATGGATTAAAAAAACAAATCCAACAATATGCTGCCTCCAGGAGACACATCTGATTGGAAAAGACATACACAGGCTGAAGGTGAAAGGATGGGAAAAAATATACCACGCACACGGTCCTCGTAAGCAAGCAGGGGTGGCCATCCTCATATCGAATAAAATCGACTTCAAGACTAAGTTAATCAAAAGGGATAAAGAAGGACACTATATACTGTTAAAAGGAACCATTCACCAACAAGACATAACAATTATCAATATTTATGCACCAAATAATGGCGCTGCGATATTCATAAAACAAATTCTCCTCAAGTTCAGGAATCAAATAGACGAAAACACAATAATTATGGGTGACTTCAACACACCTCTCTCACCATTGGACAGATCCTCCAAACAAAAGTTGAATAAAGAAAATATAGAACTCAATACCACAATCAATAACCTAGACTTAACTGACATATATAGGATATATCAACCATCATCAAATGGATATACTTTTTTCTCAGCAGCACATGGATCCTTCTCAAAAATAGACCATATATTATGCCATAGGGCAACCCTCAGTAAATATAAAGGGGTGGAGACAATACCATGCATTTTATCTGATCATAATGGAATGAAACTGGAAATCAATGGTAAAAGAAGGAAGGAAAAATCCTGCATCACATGGAAAATGAACAATATGTTACTGAATGATCAATGGGTTACAGAAAACATAAAGGAGGAAATCAAAAAATTCTTAGAGATAAATGAAAATACAGACACAACATATCGGAATCTATGGGACACAATGAAAGCAGTTTTAAGAGGAAAATTCATCGCCTGGTGGTCATTCCTCAAAAAAAGAAAAAACCAACAAATAAATGAGCTCACACTTCATCTCAAAGCCCTAGAAAAGGAAGAGCAAAACAACAGCAAATGTAGCAGAAGGCAAGAAATAATTAAAATCAGAGTGGAAATCAATGAAATTGAAACAAAAGAAACTATTGAAAAAATTAACAAAATTAAAAGTTGGTTCTTCGAAAAAATAACTAAGATCGACAGACCTTTAGCCATGCTAACGAAGAGAAGAAGAGAGAAAACTCAAATTACTAACATACGGGATGAAAAAGGCAATATCACAACAGATGCTACAGAAATACAGAAGACAATTAGAAATTATTTTGAAAACCTATATTCCAATAAAATAGAAGATAGTGAAGACATCGATAAATTTCTTAAGTCATATGATTTGCCCAGACTGAGTCAGGAGGATACACACAATTTGAATAGACCAATATCAATGGATGAAATTGAAGAAGCCATCAAAAGACTACCAACCAAGAAAAGCCCAGGACCAGATGGGTATACAGCGGAGTTTTACAAAACCTTTAAAGAAGAATTAATACCAATACTTTTCAAGTTATTTCAGGAAATAGAAAAAGAGGGAGCTCTTCCAAATTCATTCTATGAGGCCAACATCACCCTGATTCCGAAACCAGACAAAGACACCTCAAAGAAAGAAAACTACAGACCAATATCTCTAATGAACTTAGATGCAAAAATCCTCAATAAAATTCTGGCAAATCGAATACAAAAACACATCAAAAAAATTGTGCACCATGATCAAGTAGGATTCATCCCTGGGATGCAAGGATGGTTCAATATACGTAAATCAATAAATATTATTCACCACATCAATAGACTTAAAGATAAGAACCATATGATCGTCTCGATAGACGCAGAGAAAGCATTCAACAAAGTACAGCACCCCTTTATGTTCAAAACATTAGAAAAACTAGGGATAACAGGAACTTACCTTGACATTGTAAAAGCTATCTATGCTAAGCCTCAGGCTAGCATCATTCTGAATGGACAAAAGTTAAAGGCATTCCCTCTAAAATCTGGAACAAGACAGGGATGCCCTCTATCACCACTTCTATTCAATATAGTTCTCGAAACACTGGCCAGAGCAATTAGACAGACAAAGGAAATTAAAGGCATAACAATAGGAAAAGAAGAACTTAAATTATCACTATTTGCAGATGACATGATTCTATACCTAGAAGACCCAAAAGGATCTACAAAGAAACTACTAGAACTAATAAATGAATTCAGCAAAGTGGCAGGATATAAAATCAACACGCACAAATCAAAGGCATTTCTGTATACCAGCGACAAAACTTCTGAAACGGAAATGAGGAAAAGCACTCCATTCACAATATCCTCAAAAAAAATAAAATACTTGGGAATCAACCTAACAAAAGAGGTGAAAGATTTATACAATGAAAACTACAGAACCCTAAAGAGAGAAGTAGAAGAAGACCTTAGAAGATGGAAAAATATACCCTGTTCATGGATAGGCCGAACTAACATTATCAAAATGGCGATATTACCAAAAGTTCTCTATAGGTTTAATGCAATGCCAATCAAAATCCCAACGGCATTTCTTGAAGAAATAGATAAAGCAATCATGAAATTCATATGGAAAAATAAAAGACCCAGAATAGTAAAAGCAATTCTAAGCAGGAAGTGTGAATCAGGCGGTATAGCGATACCAGATTTCAAACTATATTACAGAGCAATAGTGACCAAAACAGCATGGTACTGGTACCAAAACAGGCGGGTGGACCAATGGTATAGAATAGAGGACACAGAGACTAATCCACAAAGTTACAACTATCTTATATTTGATAAAGGGGCTAAAAGCATGCAATGGAAGAAGGATAGCATCTTCAACAAATGGTGTTGGGAAAACTGGAAATCCATATGCAACAAAATGAAACTGAATCCCTTTCTCTCGCCATGCACAAAAGTTAACTCAAAATGGATCAAGGAGCTTGATATCAAATCAGAGACTCTTTGCCTGATAGAAGAAAAAGTTGGCTATGATTTACATATTGTGGGGTCGGGCTCCAAATTCCTTAATAGGACACCCATAGCACAAGAGTTAATAACAAGAATCAACAAATGGGACTTACTTAAACTAAAAAGTTTTTTCTCAGCAAGAGAAACAATAAGAGAGGTAAATAGGGAGCCTACATCCTGGGAACAAATTTTTACTCCTCACACTTCAGATAGAGCCCTAATATCCAGAGTATACAAAGAACTCAAAAAATTAGACAATAAGATAGCAAATAACCCAATCAACAAATGGGCCAAGGACCTGAACAGACACTTCTCAGAGGAGGATATACATTCAATCAACAAGTACATGAAAAAATGCTCACCATCGCTAGCAGTCAGAGAAATGCAAATCAAAACCACCCTAAGATACCATCTCACTCCAGTAAGATTGGCAGCCACTATGAAGTCAAACAACAACAAGTGCTGGCTAGGATGTGGGGAAAAGGGTACACTTGTACATTGCTGGTGGGACTGCAAATTGGTGCGGCCAATTTGGAAAGCAGTTTGGAGATTCCTGGGAAAGCTGGGAATGGAACCACCATTTGACCCTGCTATTGCCCTTCTCGGACTATTCCCTGAAGACCTTAAAAGAGCATGCTACAGGGATGCTGCCACATCGATGTTCATAGCAGCACAATTCACAATAGCTAGACTGTGGAACCAACCCAGATGCCCTTCAATAGATGAATGGATAAAAAAAAATGTGGCATCTATACACAATGGAGTACTATGCAGCAATAAAAAATGACAAAATCATAGAATTTGCAGGGAAATGGATGGCACTAGAGCAAATTATGCTTAGCGAAGCTAGTCAATCCCTAAAAAACAAATACCAAATGTCTTCCTTGATATAATGAGAGCAACTATGAACAGAGCAGGGTGGAAGAGCAGGAAGAAAAGATTAACATTCAACAGAGACATGAGATGGGAGGGAAAGGGAGAGAAAAGGGAAATTGCATGGAAATGAAGGGAGACCCTCATTGCTATACAATATTACATATAAGAGGTTGTGAGGGGAATGGGAAAATTAACAAGGAGAGAAATGAATTACAATAGATGGGGTAGAGAGAGAAGATGGGAGGGGAGGGGAGGGGGGATAGTAGGGGATAGGAAAAGTAGCAGAATACAACAATTACTAATTGGGCATTATGTAAAATTGTGGATGTGTAACCGACGTGATTCTGCAATCTGCATTTGGGGTAAAATTGGGAGTTCATAACCCACTTCAATCTAATGTATGAAATATGATATGTCATGAGCTTTGTAATGTTGTGAACAACCAATAAAAAAACTAAAAAAAAAAACAAAACAAAAAAAACAAAAAACAAAAAAATAAAAATCCAATTGAATTATTTTGTGGATATAAACAAATTGCTTCTAAAGCTTAAATGAAGAGGTAAAAGACCCCAAATTGCCAATGTGAAGGAAAAGAACAACGTTAAAGAACCCAGCATCAGGAGTAACTGTAATCAAAACTGTAGTATTTGTAAAAGCATAGACAAACAGAGCAATAGAATAGAATGGAGAACTTAGAAATTAACTCACGTCAATATATTAAAGTGATCTTTGACAGAGAGCAAAAGCCATACAATGTTGGAAAAGATAATCTCTTCAAAAAAGTGCTGGAACAACTGGATGTTCACATGCAAAACGATGCAAAATGATACAGAACTTAAGCCCCTCTCAAAAAATCCAATCAAAATGGATCACAAACTTAAATGTAAACCATGAATCTTTAAAACTCTAAAAAAATCTATACAAACTTGGTTTGGGTTTTTTTTTTTCACAGGAGGCAAGGTACAGAAAATATTTCCAAATTCATATACCTTTTTAATTTTTTTTAGTTATACATAACAATAGAATGCATTTGGTCATAATACACATACATGTAATATAACTTCCCATTCTTGTGGTTGTACGTGGTATGTAGTTACACTGGTCTTGTATTCATAGATAACCATAGGAAAGTAATGTTTGATTCATTCTACTGTCTTTCCTATTCCCATCCCATCTCCCTTCCCTTCATTCCCCTCTGTCTAATCCAAAGTACTTCTATCCTCTGCACCACCTCCCCCCTTATTGTGTGTTAGCATCCACATATCAGAGAGAATATTTGGCCTTTGGTACTTTGGGGATTGGCTTACTTCACTTAGCATAATAGTCTCCAGATCCATCCATTTACTGACAAATACCATAATTTCATTTTTTCTTTATGGCTGAGTAATATTCTATTTTCTTTATCCATTCATCTGATTAAGGACATGTAAGTTAGTTCCATAGATTAGTATTGTGAACTGAGCTGCTATAAACACAGCTGTTGCCACATCACTATAGCATGCTGATTTTAAGTCCTTTGGGTATATGCCCAGGAGTGAGATAACTGTGTCATTTGCTGGTTCTATTCCCAGCTTTCTGAGGAATCTCCCTATTGCTTTCCAGAATGGTCATCCCACTTTGCAGTCCTACCAGCAATGTATGAGTGTACCTTTTTCCCCACACCCTCGCCAACATTTATTGTTACTTGTATTCTTGATAATTGCCATTCTGACTGGAGTGAGATGAAATCTCAGTGTTGTTTTCATTTACATTTCTCCAGTTGCTTGAGATGTTGAACATTTTTCATATATTGTTGACTGATTGTATTTCTTCTTCCATGAAGTGTCCAGTTCCTTGCATTAAATTTCTTGAAAACTATAGAACACACACACAAAAGCCATTGAAGAAGACCTTAAAAGATGGAAAGATCTTCCATGTTCTTGGATAGGCAGAATTAATATTGTCAAAATAGCCATACTACCAGAAGTGTTATACAGATTTAGTGCAATTTCTATTAAGTTTCCAATGATGTTCATTATAGAAATAGAAAAAGTAGTTATGAAATTCATTTGGAAAAATAAGAGGACCAGAATATCCAAAACAATCCTTTGTGAGGAAAGTGAAGCAGGAGGCGTCATAATACCAGACTTTAAATTATACTACAGAGCTCTAGCAACAAAAATAGCATGCTATCAGCACCAAAATATAAGTGAAGGCCAATGGTACAGGAAAGAAGACACAAAGACAAACCCAAGTAAATACAGTTATCTCATAACTAGACAAAGGCTCCATAAACATACATTGAGAAAAGATAGCCTCTTCAACAAATAGTGCTGGGAAAAACGGAAATCCATATGCAAGAAAAAGAAATTAGATCCATATTTCTCATCCTGCACAAAACTCAAAGTAGATCAAGGACCTAGACCTTAGACCAGAGACTCTCTGCAATACTAGAAGAAAAAGTAGGACCAAATCTACATCATATCAGCATAGGAAATGAATTCCTAAACAAGACTCCTAAAGCACAAGAAGTAAGATGAAAAATCAATAAATGTTATGGTATCAAACTAAAAAAAACTTCTTCACAACAAAGGAAACAATTAAGAACATGAAGAGAGAGCTTACCAAATGGGAGAAAAATAGAGCATTTACCTCCAGGATACATAAAGAACACAAATTTGGGTTTGTTGATGACTTTTTAGATAGAACACCAAAAGCATAATACATTGAAGAAAGAACTGATAAGCTACACTGAAGAAAATGTTTGCAGAACACATATCTAATAAAGGACTGTTACCAAAAATATACAAAGAAACTCTTAAATGCAACAATTAGAAAAAAATTTAAACATGGATTAAATGCTTTAAAAATATTTCACCAATGAAAATATACAGATAACAAAACGCAGAACACTGATAATACCAGTTGGTGGTAACAATGTGGAACCTCAGAAAATTTTATTCAGAACAAGTGAGAATGCAAAATAGTACAACCACTTGTAGAGATAGTTTGATGGTTTATCCCAAAACAAAAGCTACACTTAACATATGACACAATGATCACACTCCTTGGTATTTACCCAGAGGATTTATAAACTTATGTCCACACAAAACCTTTACAAAGATGTTCACGGGGGTTTTATTCATAATTGCCTAGCATGGATGCAATCAAAAGTGTTCAGCAAGTGAGCTGATAAACTGTGGTTCATCCAAACAATGGAATATCGTTCAGTTCTAAAAATAAATCAGATATCAATCCATAAAATATGTGAAAGGGATTTTAATGCATATTAATAAGTAGTATGCTAGTTTGAAAACCCCACATACTAAAAATTCTAATTATATGAGCTTCTAGAAGAGGCAAATTTAGAAAGATCAGTGATTGTCAGGGATTATAGAAAGAGGAATGAATAGGTGGAGCAAAGGGGAATTTTAGGCCACTGAAACTATTCTCTATGATACTATAATAATAAACAGAATTCATTATAATTTTGCCCAAATCCATAAATATACCACACCAAGAGTAAATTACAATTTAAACTCTGATGTTGTCTTTATGTTGTAATTTTCAGCTTCCAGAACTGTGAGAAATAAATTTCTATAATTTATAAATCACCCAATCTCAAACATTTTGTCATAGCATCACAAAAAGACTAAGGCACATAGTATGACATTTTCCATGAAAAATACTTAAAAAGGTAAAAAATTAACTTTTTAATGGGGGCATTTAAACAATGGATCAAGTATTCATAATCTACTGCTTTTTTCAAAGATTATTCAAGATCTGATGGTAAGAAAATATCTGGGATGTTATACACTTCTATTTATTTGTGCATGTAAATGTGTAAGTGGTGTCAATGCAGATGGCTATAATTCTATTGTCAGGAAGAGTGATACAAGGATATACTGTTCTCTGAAGAAAGGGATGTGAAGGAATAAGATATACCAACTAAATGGTAACCTGCTATAAATTCACACAATGACGAGAAAAATACATAAATATCTGCAGCACCTATCTTCTCTATTCATAGGAATTTTGTGCGTGTGTGTGTGTGTATGTGTGTGTGTAAGAGAGAGTATGCGTGTGTTTGCATTGTGTGTGTATGTGCTAATGTATGTATGTGTGTGCATATATGTGTATGTATTTTCGTGTGTGTGTGTGTGTGTGTGTGTGTGTGTGTGTGTGTTGGGGCAAGGGTAGGGAAAACAGGAATTTGGGGCTATAAATAGAAAAGTTTATAGATTTAGTATAAGGATGTATGTTCCTCACTTTCTGCTTGCATAAGAGGAGCTAATAATTTTAAAGAATATACTTTATTAGCTTCTTAAAGCATTTAATAAAAGATATAAGATGCTATAAAAATTTGTAAAATAGAATCATGGTGTTTTTTTTCTTTTCTCCTAACATTTTATTTCATTTTCTCTTAGTCTATTACCCAGGATCTTTCTGCATTGCTTTAAGTCCAGTGTATATTGTAATTCTCATTTCCCCTTTTCATTAATGATATATTTTTCACATTGCTACATAATTTTCATGTCTACTAATGTTAGTCTCTATAAAGCACTGCTGGACTTAATATATACATCTATGATGTCACTGCAATCCAGTGACTTTCAGTTTTTTGCTATTATAAATGGTGCCTGATGGTCATTTTAGTGCATAACTCCTTTCCCACATATTTTTTTTCTTTTCTTTTGAGGAGACTTATAGGATGGAAGAACTAATTAAAATATTTGAATATCTACATGGTCAGATGCATTTTATAGGGTCCTATTTCTTGGGAAAGAAATGGATGTTTAGATTTTACCTATGCACCTTTCTAAATTACTACTTTGTAGTCTCCCTGACCAGTCACCAATACCCATTCCCAAAGAATGTAGTCATCATGGCTCAGGTAGAAATGTATACATGAACTCTCTACAATCCCTATAGCCAGCACAATTCCAATAGAGGATGGACTCATCCCACTTTTCAAATAGAAGAGTCTAAATTAACACCTAAAGCCAAACATATTTTGAACTTTATTTCCCTTGTTTTCCAATGTAGAGAGTAAAAATCTACCTTCTGGATGACAGTGGCTTAGTAGTGCAGCATAGACCTAGTATTGCGGAGCAGGGTGGAAATTGCAAACAGTTCACCTCTTTCTAGCAGTGAAAAGAGGCCTGGCATTGAACCAAAGGGATGCATGAAAAATGACTTAAATATTAAGCAGCTACCTCTTGTCATTCTGGTCTGAGTGGGTGAAGAAAATACATAAATAAAAATTAAATAAAAGAAAAGGGCTAAAAATAAAATCACACAAAATGAATGAAACTGAAACTTTGAATACAAATACAATTATATGTCTTTGGGTGAAATTCGTAACTCGTTTTTGGCAATACCCACCTGACTTGCTCTTTGAATTGCAAAATGAGAGAATATAAATCAGAGTTGACAAGGAGGTCTTATTTCCCTCTTTAGAGGTTTTAACTGAATAATAAATCATACAGATCCAGCATCATGGACCTCTTAGGATTCAGTTCCATTCTCTTTCTTGGTGCCTACAAACAATATTTCCTACTATGTGATACGTGTAGAGAGCAAACCTCCTTCTTGCTGTCGCCTCCTGTTCTAATTAAGCAGACCAGTAGGGATGGAGAAGATGTGCTTAGGCTAGCCTATCAGGCAGAGAACTGGCTATTCACCAGAAAAATATCCAAGTGTCTGTCTTCTGGGAAGATCTCTCTAAAATTATTATTTTTTTAAATCAGAGTTTTCTAACTTTAAACATTGCCTGTGACACTTGGATAGCTGCTTGTTCAAAGACCAAGCACTCAGAATATGTATTGAATAATAGTTTAAGCTCCTTCTCTGCTTCAGTCATTCCAACTGTCCCACAATTAACCTCATTAATATAATTATCTACATAAACATTCAATATTTGTCTCTCCATATTTTCCTATATGTTTATGTACGTATATATAAACATATATAGTTCAGTTTTTTTAAATAAATGGCATGATATCTACATTATATGATTTTTATGACTTCTTTCAATGTGCTTTGGAATATTTCTGTCACTATATATGCATACATACATTTGTGCTTACATATGTACAAATATATATGTACTCATAAATATATACTCAAATATTATGAAATGCTATTTTATGATATTTGAGACTATATATACACATATATTTGTGCATATATATGGATAAATCACTCTATATTATGTTCTATTTGTAGCTGTACATTAATTTACTTAATACTTTATCATTTAAGAACACTTGGATGTTTTTAAGATTTTAACTCTAAGAAACAATATTTTAGAACTAGGGATGTGGCTCAGTGATAGAGGGCTTGCTGGGTATGCATTGGCCCTAGGTCCAATCCCTAGTATAGCAAAAATCAAGCAGTACAATAGTTTAAAAAAATGGTGTGTGCAGACACTTCTCAGAGGAGGATATACAATCAATCAACAAGTACATGAAAAAATGCTCACCATCTCTAGCAGTCAGAGAAATGCAAATCAAAACCACCCTAAGATACCATCTCACTCTAGTAAGATTGGCAGTCACTATGAAGTCAAACAACAACAAGTGCTGGCCAGGATGTGGAGAAAAGGGTACTCTTGTACATTGCTGGTGGGACTGCAAATTGGTGCGGCCAATTTGGAAAGCAGTATGGAGATTCCTGGGAAAGCTGGGAATGGAACCACCATTTGACCCTGCTATTGCCCTTCTCGGACTATTCCCTGAAGACCTTAAAAGAGCATGCTACAGGGATGCTGCCACATCGATGTTCATAGCAGCACAATTCACAATAGCTAGACTGTGGAACCAACCCAGATGCCCTTCAATAGATGAATGGATAAAAAAATGTGGCATCTATACACAATGGAGTACTATGCAGCAATAAAAATGACAAAATCATAGAATTTGCAGGGAAATGGATGGCACTAGAGCAGATTATGCTTAGTGAAGCTAGTCAATCCCTAAAAAACAAATACCAAATGTCTTCTTTGATATAATGAGAGCAACTATGAACAGAGCAGGGAGGAAGAGCAGGAAGAAAAGATTAACATTCAACAGAGACATGAGGTGGGAGGGAAAGGGAGAGAAAAGGGAAATTGCATGGAAATGAAGGGAGACCCTCATTGCTATACAAAATTACATATAAGAGGTTGTGAGGGGAATGGGAAAATAAACAAGGAGAGAAATGAATTACAGTAGATGGGGTAGAGAGAGAAGATGGGAGGGGAGGGGAGGGGAGATAGTAGGGGATAGGAAAGGTAGCAGAATACAACAATTACTAATAGGGCATTATGTAAAAATGTGGATGTGTAACCGACGTGATTCTGCAATCTGCATTTGGGGTAAAATTGGGAGTTCATAACCCACTTCAATCTAATGTATGAAATATGATATGTCATGAGCTTTGTAATGTTGTGAACAACCAATAAAAATAATAAAATAAAATAAAATAAAATGGTGTGTGTTCTTAAACATCTTTAGGATAGATTTCAAAAGGTAAAGTAGCTACATCAACTAATTTAAACATTTAAAATTTTGATGAAGCTTGCCAAATATTCTTTCACCGTGTAGAAGAATAGTCATTCTCCCCACACATTTGCCAATAGAAAATATAAATGTACTTGCAAAACTATCGATGGAAGGTGTTGCCTGTCAGTATTTATGTTATGCCTTGTAGAATTGGTCAGACTAATGTTTTCAGTGCTTTTTGTCTTAATCGTATTTCTTTTGTGTGTGAATTTCTATTTATATCCTTTCTTACCCCCCACCCCCAGCCACTTCTCTTGTTTGTCTTTTCATCAACTTTTGAGAAAAATGCAGTTTGGAAAGCTTCTTTCTCTTTGGTCAAAATAATTTACTTAAGGTTTTTGTTGACTGTGATAGACAATAAATTACTTGGTACAAAAGGGGGGAGATGGGGAAGAGATAACCCTAGTTTATATTGTTATCCTATTACTGGTGTTTATTCGATAGAGATGCAGCTCCTTGTAACTTAGAAAAAGAACACTTATGATATATTTAAGGAAGATTATTAAATATAAGCTTTAATAATTAAACGAATACATATGTAAAGCCACTGACACCTGGGTATGTTTCTCACTCATTTCTATGTTTTAGTGTACATTTTAATCCAGCATTTAAATGCAGGTTTCTAGCTGAATCCCATGGATATTATTTATGCTGGACAAGAGATATCACATTTTAAAATTTGCTTTTTGGTATAATTATTTATTATCACATGTCTTTTGACGAAAGTATCGATCTTTATTCCTACTCAGAAGTAGATGTAAACGGACAAACCTAAAATCTACTAAACTGAAGTTACTCTTATAATCTGATGTCCAGTTCCAGAATAAATCTTATTGATTCAATTCTTGTCACTGTAAAGATGTTAGAAATAAAACCAGATGCCTTCCTCGCCTGTATATTCCACTTTGTTTTTTCATGAATGTGAAATGTGTGAATTCACAAGTCAAATGCCTGCACCACTCTTTATTTTTCTTTCTTTAGAGTTCTTTAGACCATTTTGCAGCTACATAGCAAATATTATTCTTTCAAGATGGAGGAGTTGTGGCAGACGTTCTATAAGATGGCCCCTAATTATCTGTGCCTTTTGGTAGATATGCCTTGTGTAATCCCTATATCTGGATATATTCCCAAAGATTCATGTGTTGTGAGATTAGTCCCCTGTGTGGCAATGTTAACATATGGTGAGACTTTTAAAATGTGGAGCCTTGTGGGATGTTATTGAAGTCTATCACCCTTGGAAGATATTGATGCAGTTCTTTTGTGGGGTCCTGGTTGGTTTTCATCTGAGGATTATTATAAAAGAACAAGCCTAGCTCCTCTCCAGTCATGCTGGCTTCCTGTCTTGCTGTGTAATATCTCCTTCCATGTATTCTCAAGGGATCCCTCTTCAGAACCAAAAGTGTGAGCTAATTAAATCTTTTTTTTTCTTAAAAAAAGTATCCAGTCTTCAGGTATTTTGTAATAATATTGGGGGGAAAAAAGTCCAGTTCCACTAATCCACTTCCCTTGAGTACAGGCAAGATCTTTGACTTTCTTCTGACAATAAAATAGGGCAGTGATGATCAGATGACACATCTGTGATTGTAGCCCAACACTTAATAGTAGCCTGTCTCTATTGACTCATTCTCTTGCTGAATTTGATTAAATAATCTGTTATATGGAAAGACCCACATGACAAGGGATTGAGACTAACCAATAGCTACCAAGGATCTCCAAGAACTGAATACTGCCAAAATCCATGTGACCATGAAAGCAGAATTTCCAGGTTGAACTCTCGATGAAATTCTAATGTGATATATACCTTGATCATAGCCCTGTGAAAGGGCCAGAAGCAGAGGACCCAGATAAACTCTGCCTGGACTCCTCATCCTCAGAGATCATGGGATAACAAGTGTATTGTATTAAAGCTTTTGGGTCTGTGTTGATGTGTTATGTAGCAATAGAAACTATGGCAATTTTGATAAATAAGCTAATACTGTTGTCTCTCTGATTCTTGTAGGGTAACACAGATTTGTAACACAAATATAAGAGTGTTTTGTTGAATTGATTTGTAATGTAAGCCACTATGGGCTTTAAAAAGACAGGTCTTTGAAGATTCTGGGGAAATGTGAACGCACACATGCACACACCACAGCTCTTGGTTTCAGGACATGGTATAACAATTCTTTCTCCTTTGCCCTTCCCTGGGAGAGTGCAATCAGAGCCTAAATTGAGTGCTTTCCTAAGGGTTCTCAATGCTGCTCTGCTCCCTCCATAACTATTTTAAACCTTCTAAAGACATCAAACGCTGACTCCCGAATCTTATTGCATCTCTGCAGATAGTCTTTGCTCTTATATAAAATAAGATCAAGGCTTCTTGATAAGATATATATGCAACTCTCTTCTCTGTATGAGAATCTTTCATTATTTTCACATCATTTCCTCGTCTTTCCTTACTTCCATTTAGCAAAACTAAGCACCTCTTCTGTCTACAAGCTCCAGCTTGCCTCCCTTATGGCCTGATGCATCACAATTCATTGTCTTTAATAATGAGCAGCTCATTGTCTTAACATCATTTTCCATCAACAAACATCACTTGCTTTTGATCATTCACCCCCAAATTATAACAAAACAAAAAGTAAACAGAAAAACAACAACAAAACAAAACACTCTTAATTTGCTATGTATTTCAGTTGCCCAGAAAAACAAATAATAATAAAATAAAACCCTCATTAGGTCATCAGAGATATTTCTTAGAGAACTACAATTTGGAGGGCATAAGAATTTAAGAATAGATTTTTAAAACAAAATACAAACATAAAGAATCTCTTCTCTAGCAAAAGTCTCTCACATCTGTTGAGAGCCACAGCCAGTTGGAATGGCCCCTGGCATTTTGCCAGAAGTAATGGTTGAGAGGTGAGCCATTAAGATGATGCTGGATTGATTCAATTGTATATAGACCCCTGCTGTCCACCTCGTGGGCCCTGGAGTTCTCACAGGGATTTCCTGGGGAGTTCGTGTTGGTTGGTGAAGTTCTGGTGGAGGGAGTTCCGGTTGGTGTATGGTGTGCCTAGAAGGGCCGCGTGGGTGGCATTGGTTCTGAAATAAAGTTTGTTCCTGCTTGAGTGGTGACTTGTGCCCAGCCAGACTGGGGCACACATCTGTAGCTTCCATATGACCCTGGGATCAGTCTCTTGTTAGTGGACTTAAATGGTATAAAAACTGCATCATGGACAAAGAGCATTCCTGCTTGGGTTCCTTTTGCCACTAACTACCGATGGTATGAAAGAAAGTCAGCATTTCTATGTCTCAATCTTTTCCTGAATGTCTTGAGAAAGAGTCTCAGTATGGTATCATTCAGAGATATTTTTCTGCCAGTCATTTATTTCACTAAAGAGTTAATTTTTTTTCACTAAAGAGTTAATTATTTCACTAAAAAAGTTAATTTTTTTCACCTACCACTGCCTCTGTAGTGCATTGCAATCTGGTTCCTGTGTGTTCTTCTAAAACCATCTTCCTAAGGTTACTTATGGCCCTACTCCAACTAAATTATTATTATTTTTTTTACTTAAGTCTTTCATATCTGACATTTAGCATTTGAAAATGTCCATCACCTGCTATCTTTTAGAAAGCACTGAGCTTTCTTCATTTTCATTTCTACCACTGATATCTATTTGGTTTTTGTTCTTACCTATTCTCACTGCAGGATTTCCCTTCACAATATTATTTTATTTTATACCTTTAACTGTCATATTCAAATAGATAGCCTCCACTTTTAACTTCGATCCTAAACTTTACATTGGCATTTCCCAGTGTCCCATAGAAATCTCTGCATAGAAGTCCTGTCTCAGATGTGACAGTGCTCAGAAACAAACTCTTCATTGTTTCCACCACATCTGCTCTCTTCTAAGATTCCATTTCCCATTAGACGTTCTAGTTGTTCCCTATCTCTCTATACTCACAGATGGTTTCAGGTACTTTAGATTTCCCCTACACAATCTCAAATCTATTTCTTCCTTCCCATTTCTATTTCTGCCACCTTAGCTTTTCCAGGCTTTCTTGGATTCTTTATAGAAGTGTTTGATTGAATGCTTATATCTAGGCCACCAATCCTTGATCTGTGCTATCTTGTCTACTTATTGTGGTCAGGTCAATTTTATTTTATTTTCAGAGATTTTTCCCAATATGTATTAGATATTTCCACATGTACCTCTCCACTATTTTGTTAACATATTTTTCTTTTTTGTCCCAGGGATTGAACCCAGGGATGCTTAACTATTGAGCCACGTCCCTAGCCATTTTTTATTTTTTAATTTTGAGACAGGGTCTCACTAAGTCACATAGGGCCTTACTAAGTTGCTGAGGCTGCCTTTGAAGTTGCAATCCTCCTGCCCCAGTCTCCCAGGCTGCTGGGATTACAGGTGTACGCCACCACACCCAGCTTTCTGTTAACATCTTGATGACAATAACCAAGTAATTTGTTTTTTCCTCTGTGTCTTTAATGCCTAACATATTTCTGAAACATAGTATGTTTCCCAAACATCATTAGTTTTATATATTTGAGGACTGGATAGCTCTCCTTTGCTCAACAAAGTCAGGTGTAACTTCATCCAGGTTTGTTCATGTCTCCAAATCGCCCGTGTGTCAGAAATCACCATGCCTTTAATAAACTAGTTTCGTTCATCAGAAGGAGCTGGTTTTTTCTTGTTTCCTTGTCCTATATCTTTGTTGTCCTAAAAAGTCAGTATGACACAATGGCAGGAGACCAGTGTTGGAGTTCTGCTTTGGATTTCAATCTAACATGTTAGTCTCTCCCCGACTTATGGTTAAAAAACAACTGCCACCCTATTTTTCTTTCAGGGTTATACTGGAAATAATTTTGAGGTATTAATATGAGTGTTCATAAATCATGTTTTATAAATTAAATACTAGAATACAAATATCTGGCACAACTTTCAAAAGTTTCCATCTCAAGTTTCTAAGATTCCTTCCTGGGTTTCTCTGAGTGACTTCTCTCCTTCATAATCTCATCTAAAGTAAATAGGATGAGAGGTAAAATGTATTACTTGAAAGTATTTTAGCCTAGTTGTATATCATAATTATTTGTAATCATATATTAATGTAGATCCAGGCAATATACTGTTTATCTTTGGGTATCACAGCAACTATGAAAATGGATCATGCCATTTGCCTCCTTAACAGTCCTCTTCATTGAAGAATAGCTTGCATATTACAGAAAAGGGACACATATTTATTAGTCTTTCATTTCTTTGAACTTGAAGTCTTTGTAACACTTCAATTTACCCCTAAAAGGAATAGCCCTAACACAATGTAATATAATCATGTAAATATGATTGTGGAGTATGCAAATTCAAAGTTGTGCTGTTAAAATATGAATCAATTCTAATTTTTAGGGACATAATACAAAATTATGCAAATGCCCTGAACATTGTTTTTTTGAGAATCACAGAATTCAAAAAGTTGGCAGGCTGAATGAGTGGTGTTGACATTGTGACTGCCACATGGCAGTGCCACTTCAGCTGGTAAACAGAGATATCTGCCATCACTTGACAAGATTAATTTTTACAAATGCATATTTCAAATTAAGAATGGCCTGAAGAATCTCATACCTTAAGTAGAATGCAACAATTTTGCATGTAAATACTCGGTAATCTCTAAAAAGTAAAAAAAAAAAAATTACTTGAATGGATATGGAGTGACTGAAAGAAAAGTCAGAAGCCAGTAGTGGGCGGAATAAAAGATGAACACATTTTGAACTGAATTAGCAGGGCAGAAACAATGGCAGGTGGAGCACTAGTGATGCCTCGAGAGGAAAGTAGGAGCATAGAGTGGCTCCATCTTGATGGAGAGGGACCAAGTGGGACTAAAAACTAGGGCAACATTGGTCTTCACACCATTTCTATTTGATCTGCTTGGCTCCTAAATGGAGCCGAAAAAGACTAGAAACAGTAAGAATAGAGGCTCTGATTAGGGCTTCAGCTTACTCTCCTCATGACTTGGGATTAGGACGTTCAACTGGCTGATGTATGCACTGAATCTTCCTCCTGTGTCAACTGAGGCTTTTCCTTGGCTCTGGTGTGGCTTCTGTTTCCTTGTATGTTGTGTACTAGATATCCTTCATTACTGCTTGCATAGATCTCTGCGCTTATTCATTATACAAACAGTGATTCTTTTTACGACTTAGTATGTTGGGATAGTTAGCTTCCAGACTTGAGCAAGAGAGGTGGTAAAGGAAATTAAGGCTGTACCCTTGGGCAGCACCCAACTGGCCATTTCTTCACTTTCTTGCCATCAGACAGCTCTGTGTCAATCTGAAGAAAATGGACAAGGCTTTATGATGGAATTGTCCAACATGGCCAAATTGGCACACAGGAGGTATTCCAAGCCATGGTGGGAAATGGCAGTAACTGCTTCAAATACATGATACATGAGGAGAGAGGGTCTGTAAGGAAAGCAAAAGAAGACAGAAGCAAAGTGTAGAGGCAAAATTAAAGCTTCTCCACCTAGCTGGCTGACAGCTTTAATTATATCAATAGGTTACATTAGGTCATTGGTATCATTGATACATATCGTTCATTGTATTACTAGGCAGGTTACAGAGTTAGCAACATTATACAGCTTATTCCTCAGTTACATACTACTTTGTAATGTGCAATGTTAGGAGCTTTGTGTAGCTCTCAAGAAAGTGCATTGTACAAAGTTACTGTTATGTGGACAGGTTTAGGTGCAGTGAAACATTGCGGTTGTTTCCTTTATTCCCAGGAGCTGAGTGTCTGAGATCAAGGTCGAGCTTAAGACTCTAGCACAGAGCCTCCTCATGAAGGACATTACCATGGCAGCTAGGTATTACACATGCATTAGTTATCTTACTACTTCCTGGGAGAAACTGCAGAATATTTCAAGTGTGGAAAACAAGGTGCCTATTAGCCCCTGGGAGTTTGCTCACCAGAGAAA
Organism: Urocitellus parryii; assembly: GCF_045843805.1. NCBI lineage: Eukaryota > Metazoa > Chordata > Mammalia > Rodentia > Sciuridae > Urocitellus > Urocitellus parryii. The sequence continues at coordinate 5,861,265 of NC_135544.1, forward strand.
TGCTGCCTACTACATTTCCACAGCCAGAATCCTTACAAGGATTTACCCCTAAAAGGAATAGCCAGTCCAAATGTAAAATCTCCATATGGGAGACCCCAGGCAGTTTCCATTCTTGAAGACACATGTTCCACATCAAGGTATCCTTCCATTCAGTAAATGAACACTTTATGCTTTATCTAACTGAATCTCTGGACTGCAATATCTCTTTTGGAAAGACAAAAACCAAGGAGGTCCCCACCATTGTCCCTTGATATTAGTGGGGGATTGGTTCTAGGACCCTTCCACACAGAGATAATACAAACTGCACATGTTCAAGTCTCATATAAAATGACATATTATTTCGTGTAACCTATGCACATTTTCCCATATACTTTTATTCATTTCAAGATTGCTTGTAATATCTACTATAATGTAAGTTCTGTGTAAATATCTGTTATAACACATTTTTTAAGGAATAATAACAAGAAAATGTACATACTCAGTACAGACGCCATTTTTTCCCCAGATATTTTCCATCTGCAGTTGGTTGAATCTGCTGATGTAGAGCCTGTACAGATGGAGGACCGATTGCATTTTACATCAGACTTTGCCCTAAGCACTTCATCCAGCAATATTAGACACAATATTAGACCCATTCAATTTTTATACAGTATAGAATATGTAGAATAAGTAAACACATTTGTATGTGGGATGAGACACCTATTAATTGTGGTTGGTAACAGGCACCTCAAGGCTTTCTACTATCTTATAATTCTAAACATGGTTTGGTATATAGCTCTATAATTATTGTGTTCTTACAACCCAAGGTCTTGCATGACAATTTAAAATTCTAAAAATATATTGTGATTTTATGCAAAAATACATTCCTGACACTTCATATTATTCCTTCTACAAGTTAATGTGCACAGCCTGTGAATAACTGCAAAATAACTGTGATATTTCAGCTCCCCCAACTTCCTGGCTGGTTAAGGAGTTTCATACATTTTATTAGCATAATAATAAATTTATAGTTAACTGAAATATATAATTATAAATGCAGATTATCAATATTACCAGCTTGATTCTTGGGCTTAGTTTTGCATTGATTGAAACACTGCAGTTTTAAAATTAATTAGGAAGAGAGTTAATGGTCACTTAAGTTTTCCCACATGAGAGAAAGTATTGGAAAAAAGTATGCTTGGGTAATGTGTGACAATATATGACATTGTAAATGCTTTAATAGAGGTATGATGGATAGGGTTTATTAACATGAAAGTGATCCCTTGAAGATTTCTGTCTGCAATACAAAAATATAAAATATCTAGGAAATCTACAAGATAATATATAGGCAAAGATAAAATGTGGTGGACAAAAAGAGATTGAATCATGTGGTCTGGATATTAGATTTTTTTCTTTTTGTCTAGAGAGTTGAATGAGTTACTTGGCTGCAAGTTGGGGTACAAGACATTAAGTTGCAGAGCAAAGAGCCTTTGGAGCATTCTTAATTATTAACTGCATCTACATTTGCGTTTTACACAAGCCACAAATAAAAAATTGGACTTTTAAAAAATAAATTAATTTTTGTCACTGGATTATATTTTAAAAGAGAGGGAGAGATAGTACTTCACACAGAACTTGAATCAGGGCCCTGAACAGTTTACAGTTTTCATAGAAACACAGTGTGATTGGAAAGACTATAATCTAAATGTGTCCCCTCACCCCCAAATTCCTGTGTTAAAAACCTTGTCTCTAGTGTAGCACTGAGGAGAGGAGAGTCTCTTTAGGAAATATTTGGTCATGAGGGTAATGTCCTCATAAACAGATTACTCCTAGTGCAAAAGGGCATGTCGAAGAGAACTTGGTCTCAGTTTTTACCCTTCCATCCTTCCACGTTGTGAAGGCAAGGTGGTTTTCCCCTCCTTTGGATGCAGCATCAAGACACCATCTTGCATCTTTAAGTACAAAACAGCCCCAATCAGATAACTTAACCCATCAATGTGCTGATCTTGAATTTTCAATCCTCCAGAAATATGAAAAATAAATTTATGTTCTTTATAAATTACTCAGTCTCAGGTATTTTGTTATAGAAACATGGAACTTATAATAGAGGTAACAAAGTAAGTCTGAAAGTAGAGAGAGAGGAGAAAGGATATTTGGGGTTTGAGGAAACATTTTTAAGAAAGGACTGCTAAACCAAATATATAAGAATACACAGGAATTTTTCTTTGATGGAAACTCTCCAAACTTCTACCTGGAAGACCATGTAACAGTTTAAGAGTAAGATCTCTTGATCCAAGCTGTCTGGATATTCATCCTGCCTCTACTATATATTCCACATGTGGTTATTTGCATAATTTCTCTGAACTTAATTTCTCACTCTGCAAAAAGAGTAAATGAAATTATCTGCTTTATAGTTTTGTAAAAATTAATGTATTAACATGTGTCTGACACATATCAGTAATATTCAGTTAACATTAATATAGCATCTAATAAAAAAGGAGAGAGAGAGACAGAGGAGAGAGAGAGAGAGAGAGAGAGAGAGAGAGAGAGAGAGAGAGAGAGAGATTTTAGAGAGAGAGAGAGAAAGAGAGAGAGAGAAAGA